>NC_133516.1:94306111-94951666 GCF_049354715.1 Callithrix jacchus
GCCCTATCCTATTCTACTATGGCTGAGCTGGTATCTAAGATGATAGACAAAGTCCTTTTCACTCTTTCCTCTTCTGAAGCAGAAGGAAGGCATCATTTTCATTGCTGTGAGCTGCATTGCCTAAGATCTAGAAGAATTCTGGTAGGTGTGGCACAGCTACTCCACCAGCTGCTCTTTCTGATGTCCCACTACGTCACAGACTCCCCCAATTCACTTACCCTTAAGAACAAAACAGAATCAGGACTTGCCCAGAAATTTTAGTTCTTGTGTCTTAGACTGCACTTCAAGTTTATTTTCAACTTCAGAGCACTTTAGACTAAAGTGATGAGGCTTGCCAATAAACTCAAGTTCTGACTGCTGGGATGGGTGTTTCTCCTCTGGCTGGATCTGGTCCAAATGCTCCCTCCATGGGCGGGCACTGACTAACCTCAGCATGGTTTTGATTTCTGCTGTGACAGGTCAGTGCTGAGTTCAATGTAAAGTCACCCATTCACTATGCTCTCCCCCTCCAAAATGCACAGATTCTCTCTCCACAACATGAAGCTGCTGCTGAGGGAGGGAAGAGGGCTAGTCTTGGCAATCCAAGAATGTCTTTTCTACCCTCTTCAATGTCTCATTAAACTATATGAAGTTAGAACCAGGTAATATGATTGCTCACCTTACTTTTAGTTCTTATGAAGGTGCTTTTTTTCTATGCAGATAGTTAAAATTTGGTGTTTTGGTGTTGGAGATCATCAGTGGAGGCTAGTATTCCACCAGGTAACCACACCCTCTAAATTCTCTATTCTGTTTTATTGATCTTTATTTTTATAACAATGCCATGCTGTTTTGATTGTTATAACCTTATATCTTCATATCAGATAGTGTGATGCCTCCTTTGTTATTTTTGAGATTGCTTTAGTTATTTGAGCTCTTTTCTGGTTCTATATCAATTTTAGGATTGCTTTTTCTGCTTCCGAGAAAAATTACATTGTTATTTTGATAGGGATTGCATTGAATCTGTAGACTACTCTGGATAGTATGGTCATTTTAATTATTTCAGTTCATGATCATGAGATTGCTTTTTATTTGTTTACATCTTCATAGCCCTGCTATTACGTCAGGGTTGCTTTTAATTGCAGCAGCTGTATACAAGTTGACTGGATAACTTGCACTTCAGCCTCAGATGGTACCTTTGGACTAAGAGCCTGTCCTCAGGTGCTTGTAAACATGTGGCCACTGTGCTGTTGGGGGCAGTGGTATTGTCCCTAGTGGCTTTGCTTTAGCCCTGGATGTAGCAACTAGCAGTGGCAGTTGTGGGAAGAGTCTGTACTCAGGAAACATGAAAATCCACAGTGGCCCCATTACTGGAAACAGCAGGGTCACTGCAAATGGTTTTCACTTTGGCTCTGGTGACAGTAGACAGCTGTGGTAAAAGCCACAAGTGGGATGTCAGTAGGGCTTTAGGGATATGGGGATGGCAGGGCTGTTGGGTCTCAAGGCAGGGTGCAGTCTTGTAGGCCAGAATTCTCAAAATGGTACATTTCTGTAGCTGCTTGGGACCTGGGGGATGTGTGGAACCCATCATGAGCTCCCTCTGTGGAGTAATGACACTGTGCATATTCCAGGGAACTCCCTCTGTTTGTCTCAGAACCCATGTTGGTTGATGAGCTCTCCCACAGCTAATGTTGTAGACATCCACAGTGGGAATGTAAAATTCCAGGGATCTGTCACTTACCCATTTCCCACATTTGGGAGCTCTGGGTTCTTAGCCAATCCCAGCTGAGCAGGCTTCCTTGCTTCTCTCTCTTGCCTTGCTTCAGGTGTTTTGTCAATTTTTGCTGAATTTCAGTGAATTCTCTATGATGATATATTCTAACGGTGATTATCTACTTGCCATTATTTTTTTCTTCTTTGTGGAAGAACCGAATACCAAATGACTCTAATCAGCCATTTTGAAGCCCCAGTGATATGAGGTTTTTGATGCCAGAGAGTGGACCATGATAGGCAGAATGAGAGCCACCACATTGGTCAGCATCCTAACCCCCAGAAACTTTGCACATGTTATACAAACTGGCATGTGGGGGTTAGACTCTACTGGGTCTTTCTTGCTGGGTTTGAAGATGGAAGGAGGCCATGAATCAAGAAGCGAGGGCAGCCACTAAGAGCTTGGAAAAGCAAGGGAATGGATTCTTCCTAAAGCCTTCAAAAACAATATTCATCTGTCAGAACCTTGATTTTATTCAAGTGAGACCCATTTTGGTCTTCCAAAAACTCTGTAACGGTAGCATAATACATTATGATGTTCAAAGCCCATAGGTTTGTGGTAATTCACTATAGCAACAACAAAATCAACCACATGTGATTAGGGAAATGGTTAAGATTTTTGTTTTTGTTTTCCAACTTATTTTTACCCCAGGCTCTCTGCTGTCTCACTCTGACTTCATTTATTCCTCATGATCACAAGTTAAGGTCTATAGATAAAATGTTACCAATGCACATTAATTATATTTGTATTTTAAGCTCCCAGGTCCTTTTTTTTTCTCACTTTAACCCAAAGTCATTGTTTAGCAATTTGTTTAAATGTTAGCTGAATGCATCCTTCTAGCTTTTTCGCTTTACTGCATCTGCCCCAGGTAAGCAAATGCTTGTGTCCTGTCTCTTGTTGGATAACCCTGTATTTCTTAGAATTTTGGTCAGTTTATTTCCCTGTAATCTCAGTTTACCGATAAATAGGCAATTTTTGTTTTGTACATTGTCTAGCTTTTTATGTTGCTGTTGTAAGGATGGAAACAATGCATCTTGTAACATTACACATCCTGATTAGAAGCTTGAAATCTCATTCCTCTTGTCTGGAAGGTTCTCAGGTTTGATGCAGAGATGTGTTTTGTCCTTACATAATGTCTATTATTGGGCAGCTAAGCTTAAAGTAAACTGTAGGAGTCATTCTGGACAGACACTGCTTTTAGAGAATGAGTATAAGGGAAAGAAATACATGCTGGCTATGTCAGAAACCCTCTCTAATTCTCTCTGCCTTCAGACTGACTTAGTAAAAAGATTCTTCTTTCCTCCTTGAGAAAACTCCAAACTGGGTACATTTGTTTGCCTCTCCACTCACTTGCTGAGAGAAAGAGAGAGGTTTCTATATATGGCCAAATATTTTTAAATTATTTGTATAAATTAATGGGTACAAGTCCAGTTTTGTCACATATATATATATATATATATATATATATTTTTTTTTTTTTTTTTTTTTTTTTGAGACGGAGTTTCGCTCTTGTTACCCAGGCTGGAGTGCAATGGTGTGATCTCGGCTCACCGCAACCTCCGCCTCCTGGGATCAGGCAATTCTCCTGCCTCAGCCTCCTGAGTAGCTGGGATTACAGGCACACGCCACCATGCCCAGCTAATTTTTTGTATTTTTAGTAGAGACGGGGTTTCATCATGTTGACCAGGATGGTCTTGATCTGTTGACCTCGTGATCTACCCGCCTCAGCCTCCCAAAGACATCAGTATATTAAGTAGTGGCAAAGTCTGGGCTTTTAGTGTAACCATCACCTGAGTAGTGTTTTAAGAGACAAAATTCAGCCTCAAGTAAGAAGGCAAGATCTTTGACCTTGGGGAACTTACAGACTTAAGGTGCACTTTTATAGCTTAGCATTTCCAACTAGACAGAATGAGGCAGTATACTTCATAAACTTCTCTCAGCTTCACAAATTTGATGAAGAATACTTGCTTAGAAAACTTGCATTATATTTTCATCAATATTTTATTATAAGGATGTTTTACTATAAGCTTTGCAAGTGAATAAACTACTTTTATTGTATTCTTTTCCAGCTTTATAGCATACATATTCCATGCACATATAGTGTATTCACTAAATGTTCCAGATTCATTAGACCTTGTGTATAAGTAACATCCGTACACAAACATGAATGTTGTTCATCACATACTGTTATTATTAGTTCATTTGTAGGGTTAATTGCCAAAGTTGAATGTCTATGAAATGATATTAGTTGTGGTAATGTTTTCTTCATTTCATTTTATGTTTTTAGATTGTGGTCATTGAACATTGTACACATCTTGAATCTCTGATAGAAGTTGAATGAATATGCTCAAATCATTTACTTTCCTGTTCAATCCAGAATGGATATGTAAATTTGCAATTCATCAGCCAGTTTTGTTCAAATAGGGATACAAACGCCAAGGTTTGTATGTGAAGTGGTTCATTGCACAGTGTGATGTGTGGATAACTAAGTCATTTTGCTTTGTCCTATATTTAATAGCTTTTGGTTTTAAAATTTGAAGGGCATATGACAGATGCTTTTAGTTATGAATTTTTCTAAATATAAGTTATAAGGTTTAATAAACTTTATTAAATAGTATTCCTCTATTTCTACATGATGGATTTGATAGCAAGCCAAAATTAACATTTCAAAGTGCCTAGGATTTTACTTTTTTAAGAGAAGAACTTTTTAATATAATGATCTATTTATTTTCCTATTAGAAAGAAAAATCAATAGAGACAATTCCATATTATTCATATTTAAAATGCAAAACAAAGCAAATAATAACAATAGAGTTTACTCAGGAGGAAATTAAAACATGTTTAGCCTCAACTTCATAAGTTTCTTCAGCATCTTTCTGTATGTCATTGCTACAAAGTAGATAATATCACTCTAAACTAATAATGTTTATTCTCTATTCCTGTTGATTCTTACATACCACAGAAAAGATATTTTTATTTTATTGATTTGTTGGTGATGGGGGGATTGCTGTTGTTTGTTATATTTAAAGTCTCATCTGCTGGTGGTTTATGGCAAATTTCCTGTTCTTTTCAATAAAATATTAGTTAACCTGACTCATTTTTAATCTCGACAGAAATTGAAAGTGATCTATAACAATGCTGGTAATCTGCAGAAACAAAATTAAATAATAAAAATCCAATTAAGATACCAAAAGCAGCTCAACAGCATATTGACTCAAATATTCTTCAACTCAGAAAAATAATATATAACCCATGGTATAAATGACAATGCTTTGCTACCTATGTATGCCAAAAAGGTAGACTATTTTAAATGACACATTCTGGAGTCACAGTGTCTTGACTGAGACAGTGTACACCCCCAGGCATTTTAACTTCACAATCTGTCAATGTAAGCATAAGTTGAATATTTTCAAACAAATACTTAATTCAGTATTTTGAAACAATTTGTCAAGTATTCACAATTTTTAAAATTACCTGTCTCCTACAGAAGATGCTGGAGAGGATGTGGAGAAATAGGAATGCTTTTATACTGTTGGTGGGAGTGTAAATTAGTTCAACCATTGTGGAAGACAGTGTGGCAATTCCTCAAAGATCTAGACCTAGAAATACCATTTGACCCAGCAACCTCATAACTGGATTATAAATCATTCTATTATAAAGGTACATGAACACACATTTATTGCGACACTGTTCACAGTAGCAAAGACTTGGAACCCACCCAAATGTCCATCAATGATAGGCCGGATAAAGAAAATGAGGCACATATACACCATGGAATACTATGCAGCCATAAAAAGGATGAGTTCATGTCTTTGCAGAGACATGGATGAAGCTGGAGACCATCTATCTCAGCAAACTAACACAAGAACAGAAAACCAAACATCACATGTTCTCACTCATAAGTGGGAGCTGAACAATGAGAACACATGGACACAGGGAGCAGAACCTCATACACCAGGGCCTGTTGCGTGGTGGAGGGCTCGGTGAGGAACAGCATTAGGAGAAATTACCTAATGTTAGATGATAGGGTAATGCATGCAGCAAACTATGGCAGCACATAAATACCAATGTAACAAACCTACACATTCTGCACATGTATCCCATGACTTAAAGTATAATAAAAAAGTACCTGTCTCCTGATTGTAAAATAGTGATGTTAGTTGTACCTCCTTTTAGAGGTTGTTACAAAATAATAAGAAAATATGTAAATTTATAGCAGTAAGCACACAAACAATATTAGATATTATTATTATTATTATTACAAGTTTTTATGCATTTGAAATAATGGCATAGTGTATTCAACTTTCTCATACTCCTTGGACTCCGGAGAATTAAAGAGAAGGAAAACCTTGCCTTCAGACTCTTCCTGTATAATCCATAATTAGAATGAAGTTTGCTGCTATAGCTTTTCTTGTGGCTTTGGCATTTTTAATACAATGTCTAGGTTTCTAGCTATCAGGCATGTGAATAGGCATCCTTTAGCTTTGCTGGCTAGGGTGGATACATAAGATCTGACATACTATTCAGTTAATTTCTGATACGAGTTTGGTAGAAAGGTGGTTGAATGAATAAGGGCAGATGGGTCAAGATAATTCTCCAGTTAGACTCCTCTCAGTGTTGTAAGCTGGGAAAGCTGGAATCATTTAGATGGTCATTTATTTACATTTTTCTTAATCAGCATTATTATTTCTGAACTGCCTGTAAACAGTCTATGATACAGCTTTGATTTTATGAGTCAGAAAGAATTTCTTCTCATATTCTTCATTTTGTACCAATAATTGCCTTCTATGCAACTCTCCATGCATCTGCTGAAGAATTAGAGGGAAGACTTTTATCAGTCAAATGAACCCAGCTACTATAAGAAATATCCATAGGCAATTATCAGTTTCTTAGTGCAATCTTAGTTTTCTAAAAAATAATATGAAAATAAGTCTTTGTCTACCGGTGTAATAGAAACCTCATAGTTTAAAAACCAAGAGGGTAGACTAATAAGAATATTTATTTCCTTTGAAGATAAGTAAGAATTTACTTTATTTCCTTTCTTGATGGCTCTTCTCCTGGTTTATTTGTGTGTAGAAAAAATTACACCTTGCATAGAGTTAAAATAGAACAGCCTAGCAAACTGAGACTTAGACAAGCAAATCTAATTTACCTTTTGATTTGGCTGTTGCTTCTCTTCTTGTACTATGGTGCTCAATTTGGTTTTCACCTAGCACAAGGTGTTTTAACTGTCAGTCATACAAATAAGAGTCAGGAAGGGCCTATTAGGTCATCAAGTCGATTTTTTTCACCAAAGTAGGAAAGATTACTGATGTTACATTTTTTTTCTTCTGTTTTCCCTCCGGCTAGAATTGAACATGATTCTTGCTATGTCTTGAGGGCACAGAAGATAAAAATCAATAATAAAAGTATATGTGCATTTAGGAGAACTTGTATCTCAGATGGAGAGGGGAATTTCACTTAAGCATTGGTTGAGAACTTTTCATTCCACTGGATAATAAATGATCACTCCTCCCTCTTTCTTTTACTAGTAAAAAACAAATAGGCATTTTAACACTAAGCCAAAGTCAGACCTAGAATTCTATCACAGACATATGTATTTATCCAGAGAAATAAATCTGCCACATGATTCCCCTTATCTGATGAAAATCCTTACAGATATCTTTTTTGTTCAATAGGATATGAATATTGGATTTCCACATTTATCTATGGAAGAATGTGTGTGTGTGTGTGTGTGTGTGTGTGTGTGTGTGTGTGTATGCATGAAGTATGTATGGTATCCCATAGGTATGTGTGGAATGAAGACACTGATTACTTTAAAATAAAACATGGTGATGGGTTTTTATTCCCCCGCGAAACATTAGCACCTTAGTAATACTAAGTATAATTTAACCAAACTTTCTTATTTTACAAGATGCCTAAGTTTTATTTGCTCAAGGTCACCAAGATATACAAAAGATGATTTAGTATATCTTGGTGTCAAGAAGATTAGCCCAGACTTCTTGATTTCTAGTTATGCCAGACTTCCTGATTTCCTCCTCTTTTTCTATGCTATTCTGGCTTAAGATTATTTTTTATTTTTATCAAGAAGAGTCAAATTCCTGAATTATAAATGGGATAGCATGAAGCCTAGAACTCAACGAATGAGACCAGAACAGAGTCTTGGTACTTTGAGAACGGAGTCTTTGGTATCTTAAGTTCAGATATGCTTTGAGAAGTTTCATGTTCTGCAGAGAATATTCTTCCAGGCAGGCATGGAAGGGACTGATATCTGTTATTTAAATTCCCTTTTTGTGATGTTAGACAGGCAATTTAGTCAAGAGATAGAAACTGTAAGTAGGTGTACAATTTTAAAGTTATGTAACATATTATTTACAGTACCCTATCTTTCTGGGACCCTACTGATTAAAAGATTAATACAACTAAGTTTTGATTCTATATTTATTATAATGTTAAATAATATACAAATAATGTATGTATTAATAATATAACAAATTGCTTTAGACTTTGATTCATCTAAATCTATTTATTAAAGTTCATCAGTGGCCAATACTGCTGAGTGTCTTGTCATATTTTGATTTCTGTAATAAATAAATAAATAAGAGAAGTTTGAAATAAAAAAAGAAATTTGTATTTCTATGGCAGGATTGCTTCAGGATTTATCATAGTTGAGATTCATCCTAGGCTTCAACATATTCTTCTTCATAAGTCTTCTGTTACAGGAATCTTCTCCTAACAAGGCATTTTTATCTGATTGTGATGGAAAATAAAATTTTTGAATACTGAGTGTAAATTATGTGCAATTACAAACACCTCAACTACTGCTTTGTCTAAAAGCACCATACTAACAAATGCAATAGTTGCAACAGAAGGACTTTCCACTTATTGTGCATAGTATGATTCCTATCTTTGTTTTTCAAATGAAGAAACAAGGCTTAAAGGGGTTATTAACTTATCTACAGTTGCACACTTAGATTATACAGTTGGCCAAAAACTGATGTATGTTTGATGTCAGAATCTACAGCATTAAAACCCGCACTCCTGTGTGTCTCTCTGTGTGTTTGTGTGTGTTTCTAAGTATATGAGTATTCATGTGTTTATGTGTTTGCAAGGGGCAATTTGATTACAAGAATGGAGACAATGTGAGGGAGAGAATGATGAGATTAGCAAGTGACAGAACAGCATATCTCTGGTCAAAGTTTTCCTTTTTTCATGTTATTGAATAGAAAAAGCAACAGATTGTGTGTAGTTAGATGACCAAATGGGAAGATTGATTTATATTATTAATACTATATTATACCCTCATTTACAATATTAGCCAATATCCAACTTGCTAAATAGCATGACTTTTACTACTTAAAACTTTTCCCATGTTTAGTTGTGTTAAAAAATATATAAAGAAATAGGTCTCTAAAATACTTTCATGTAAAATGTTAAGGACATAGCAATCATACGTGAAGTGTTTACATTTCTCTAATTTTTGGTCTATGGAGCCTACATTTTCACCATCTTTGGCAAAGCTATTTGACAAAATAAAAAATAAAATACTGAAATAATCTCATTTTGAAAAAATTAAATGGAAATAGAGTGTCATTTTGTAAATGGAGAATAAAAAGGTAAAAAGGTTTCTGTTTGTCAGCATATTAAAAGTTTAATTTTATTTCATGAAGACATTTAAATGATATGAAATTACGGATGGGTGGGAGTAATACAATTAAAGTTTTTAAAGTTCTAGGGTGACATTTATAGATTCAGTGGTTCATATATTTTTAATTTGCTAAGGTAACGCATTATGGAATTAAAGCTATTTTTATTTTTTAAATTCTGTATGATGCTACATTTCAATAAAAATACAGACAATTTAGTCTATGCATCTATTACAATAGAGGATGGCAGGTGTCTGGGCTATAACATAGATGCCTTGATGTATCTCTAGCTTATTTCTTGATAAAAAAAATTGAGAATTATTGATTGATCCATAAAAAATATTTAGAATGGAATCTATCCAGATAAATTCCTTCTCAAAATATTTCTTTGGCACCATCTCCCCCAGATAGTACACTTTCTGCTACTGACATCAATGAGACTTTAACAAATACTGAAAGAACTATTTCAGATTTTCAATTATTTGACAACATTAAGTTGTCAAAATCTGCTCCCCAAATACATACAAAAATAGTTGGCTCTGACGGAGGAGGAAGGCGGCAGAAAAGAAGACTACACCATTCATCCCCCTACACCTCCCTGCTGGGACACCAAATTTTAACAACTTTGCTCACACAGAAAAGCACAGTCACAGGACCAAAAATAAGGTGAGCAATCACAGTACCTGGATTTAACTTCTTATCAGCATTAAGGAGGGCAGGGGACAGAGTCTTGAATCACCAATGCCATCCCTCCTCTATATGCTGGCAGTGGCCATGTGGTGCAGAGAGAGAATCTGTGCACTTTGAGGAGGGAGACTGCAGTGACTGGGGGACTTTACATTGAACTCAGTGCTCACCTGTCACAGCAGAGAATAAAACCATGCTGGGTTTAGCCAGCACCCTCACACGAGGCAACTATTTGGATCAGCCCTAGCAAGAGTGGAAATGCCCATTCCAGCAGTCAGAACTTGAGTTTCTTAGCAAGACTCACTACCACAAGCTGACGTGCTCCTGAAAGGAACTCAGCTTGAAACACAGTTTAGGACACGATGGCTGTAGTTCCTAGGCAACTCCTAGTGCTAGGCTGGGCTTAGAGCTAATGAACTATGGTGGCACATGAGCTAGGGGAGATACCAGCTGGCACAGCTAAGGGCATGCTTTCACTATCCTTCTCCTAACCCCAAGTGGTGTGTCTTGCAGCAATGAAAGTACTCCTTCTTTCTGCTTAAGGAGAGGACTGTAAAGAGGACTTTGTCTGGCATCTTGAATACCAGCTCAGCTATAGTAGAACTGGGCACCAGACAGAGTTGTGAGGCCTCCATTCTCCACCGCAGGTCCCAGACAACATTTCTAGACATACCCTGACCCAAACGTGAACCCTGTTCCTTTAAGAGAAGGATGCAGTCCGGATAAGATTCATCATCTGTTGACTAAAGAGTCTGTGATCCCTGAATAACCACCAGTAATACCCAGGGAGTACACTGTGAACCTTGGGCTTTGAGATGTGCTTGTTTCAGAGGAGAACCAGCAAATTCCCAGCTGTGGTGGCTGTGGTGAAAGACTCCTGTTTGAGAAAATCAGGAGGAAAAGCAAAGGAGACTTTCTTATACCCTAGAAACCAGGTCATCAGAGTGGTTTAAAGCAACAGCAGGCTCTTGAGATCCCCAAGCCCAGGCATAGGTGTTTGGACAGCATTTCTGGCCCTGCCCTGAAAGGTAAGTCTTAGTCCTGACAGCATTCACCAAAAACTGGCTGAGGAGTTTTTGGGCTTTAAGTGAACATCAGTAGTGGATTAGCAGAAACCCAGTGATCCCTGGCAGCAGACTAGTACTTGTGGTGGTCACAAGGAGTGGTCTTTCTGCCTCGGGGAGAAAGGGCAAGACAAACTTTGCATTGTAGTTTGAATGCCAGCTTAGGCACAGTAGAATAGAAATCAGGCAAATTACTAAGGTTTTTGACTCAAATCCCTAGCTCCAAGTCAGTATCTCTGGACAAACTTGGGGTCTGGTGTAACTCGCCACCTCGAAAGGAAAGAGCCTCAGGCAAGACTCAGTGCTGTGCTGGCTGCAGATCTGAACCAGCACAGTCACAGTGGTGGTGGCCACAGGGGTGCTTGCATTATTATACCACCAGTTCCAGGTGACTCAGCACAGAGAGAGACTCCATATGTTTGAGAGAAAGTAAAATAATAAGAGTATCTGTCTTGGCAATCCAGATAATTCTTCCAGATCTTATTCAAGACTACCAAGGTAGTACCTACAAGAGTCTGCAAAAAAGAATGGATTATTAGGCTTGGAACACAAATCCCTTTTAATACCCAGAAATCCTTCCCAAGAAGGACGGACACTAACAAGCTCAGACTGTAAAGACTATAATAAATACCTAACTCTGCAATGTCAGACATCAGAGAACATCTACAAGCATCAACACCGTCCAGGAAAACATGATCTCTGCAAATGCAATACATAAGGCACCAGGGAACAATCCTGGAAAGATGGAATTTTCAGACAGAGAATTCCAAGTAACTGTTTTGAGGAAGAGAAAATCTCCCTTTCTATGAAAAAGGCACAAAGGAAGAAAAGAAGGGAGAAAAAACTGCAAAAGAACCAGAAAACAAATAATTAAAATGGTGGAAGTAAGTTCCTACTTATCGATAACATCACTGAATAAAACTGAACTAAACTCTCCAATCAAAAGCCATAGACTGACTGAATGGATGAAAATAAATACAAGATCCAATGACCTGTCACCTATAAGAAAATCATTTCACCTACAGAAATACACATGGACTCAAAATAAAGGGATGAAAATAGATATTCCATCCCAATGAAAACCAAAAAAGAGCAGAAGTAGTTTAAGTTAAACAAAAGAAATTTAAAGGCAGAAACTATAAGAAGAGGCAAAGAAGGTCATTATATCATGATAAAGGAGTCAACTCAGCAAGAGGACACAATGATTTTAAGTATATGTGTACCACAAACTAGAGCAACCAGATATATAAAACACGTCTTACTAGAGATGAAGTGAGAGATAGACCCAAATACGATAATAGCTGGAGACTTCAACACCCCATTTTTAGTACTGAACAAGTGTCGCAGACAGAAAATCAACAAAGAAATATTGGACTTCATCTGTACTACAGATCAAACAGATCTACTAGATATTGACAAAACATTTTATCCAACATCTACAGAATACACGTCTATCCCCTCAGCACATGGATCTATTCTCAAGGATTGTCTGTAAGTTAGGTCACAAAACAAGTCTTAACACTTTCAAAAAATTGACATTATATCAAGTGACCTCTATGACCACAATGGAAAAAAACCTGGAAATCAATAACAAGAATACTTTTGGAAAATACTAGGACATAGAAATTAAACAATATGCTCCTGAATGGCCAGTGAGTCAATGAAGAAATTAAGAAAATTCTTAAAACAAATGATAATAAAAACAAAGCATACCAAACATATGGGAAATAGTAAAAAGAGTAATAAGAAAAAAACTTATAGCTATGTGCCTACATCAGAAGAAAAATGTCAAAAAAATCATAACCTAATGATGCATCTTAAGGAAGTAGAAATGCAATAACAAACCAAATATAAGATTAGTACAGTAAAAAAAATAGTAGAGATCAGAGCAGAAATAAATTTGAAATGAGAAAAACAATACAAAAGATTAATGATACACAAGTTTTTTATTAGGAAATATAAACAAAATTGACAAACCTTTAGCCAGACTAAGAAAAAAAGAGAAGACCAAAATAAAATTAGAGGTAAAAAAGAAGACATTACAACTGACGCCGCAGAAACTTAAGGGATTGTTAATGGCTACTATGAGTAACTACACACCAATTAACAAATAATAAGATTAAAGCCATAAACAAAATTATACTGGTTAAAAAAATTTCCCTGACATGAGGGTTTCACCATTTAATTCTATGAAATATTTAGAGAACTAATAACAATCCTACTCAAACTTTTCCAAAAAGTAGACGAGCAGAGGATATTTACAAACTTATTTTATGAGACCATTCTTACCCCGGTACCAACAGACAAAGACATATCAAGAAAAAAAAAACTATAGGCCAATATTATTGATGAATATTGATGAAAAATTCCTCAACAAAATACTGGCAAACCAAATTCAACTATACATTTAAAAGGTCATTGATCATGACCAATATCCCATGAATGTAACTACAGTTTAACATACACAAATTAATCAATGTAATACATCATATTAATAGAATGAAGGATAAAATCTATATAATCATTTCAATTGATGTTAAAATAAGCATTTGATAAATTCCTTCATAAAAAGAAAGTAAAAAGAAACAAGGTATACAAGAAATATACCTCAACAAAATAAAAACTGTATATGACAGACTCACAGATAGTATCACAGTGAATGGGGAAATACTGAAAGCCTTTTCTGTAAAGTCTGGAGCATGACAAGGATGTTCACTTTCACTGTTATTACTTAGCATTGTGCTGGGAGTCCTAGCTAGAGCAATCAGACAACAGAAAAAAATAAAGGACATCCAAAAGGCAAAGGAAGAAGTCAAATTATTATTATTATTATTATTATTATTATTTGCAGATTATAGAATATTTTATTTGGAAAAACCTAGACTCCACCAAAATACTATTAAACTGATATACAAATTCAGTAAAGTTACAGGATACAAAATCAACATACAAAAATCAGCAGCATTTCTATATGCCAGAAGTGAAAGATCTGAAAAAGAAATAAAAAAGTAATTCTACTTACAATAACCATACATAAAATTAAATATCTAGGAATTAACCAAATAAGTGTAATATCTACAATGAAAATTATCAAATACTAATGAAAGAAATTGAAGAGGACACAAAAAAATGTAAAGATATTTTATATTCATGGATTGGAAGAATCAATATTGATTCTTGCTACCCAAAACAATCTAAATAGTCAAAGCAGTCCCTATCAAAATACCAATGACATTCTTCACAGAAATAGAAAAAAACATAAAATTTATATGAAATAAAAAAGACCCAACATAATCAAGCTATCCTGAGTGAAATGAACAAAACTGGATAAATTGCATTACCTGACTTAAAATTACACTACAGAGCTATAGTAATGAAAACAGCTTTATACTGGCATAAAAACAGGCACATAGACCAAGGAAACAGAAAAACCCAGAATCAAATCCACAAACCTACAGTGGACTCATTCTTAGCAAAGGTGCCAATAACAAATACTGAGAAAAAGATACTCATTTCAGTAAGTGGTGCTGGGAAAACAAGATATTCATATGCAGAATGAAACTAGACACCTCTCTTTCACGATATAGAAAAATCAAATCAAAATGGATTAAAGACTTACATCTAAGACCTCAAACTAGGAAACTACAAGTAAATGTTGGGGGAACTCTCCATGACATTGTTCTGGACAAAATTTTCTTAAGCAATACCTAACAAGCACAGGCAACCAAAGCAAAAATGGACAAATTAGAATATATCTAGTTAAAAATCTTCTGTACAGCAAAGGACACAATTAACACGGTGAAGAGGCAACCCCCAGAATGGGAGAAGATATTTGCAAACTACTTTTCTGACAAAGGATTAAAAATCAGACTACATAAGGAGTTTAAACAACTCTAGAGGAAAAAATCTAATAATCTGATCAAAAAATGGGTAAAAGATTTGAGCAGACATTTCTCAAGAGGACACACAAATGGCAAACACACATATGAAAAGTTGCTCAACATAATTATCAGATAAATGCAAATCATAACTACAATGTGATGTAATCTCAACCCAGTTAAAACAGTTTTCATCAAAATTCAGGCAATAAGAA
The DNA here is from genome assembly GCF_049354715.1 of Callithrix jacchus. Lineage (NCBI taxonomy): Eukaryota > Metazoa > Chordata > Mammalia > Primates > Cebidae > Callithrix > Callithrix jacchus. Next base: position 94,321,349 of record NC_133516.1, read on the forward strand.
ATGCTGGTAAGAATGTGTAGAAGAAGGGGAACCCTCAAACAGTGTTGTTGGTAATCTAAATTAATGCAAGCGCTATGGTAAACAGTTTGGAGGTAGGTTCCTCAAAAAACTAAAAATCGAGCTCCCTTTTCTTTTTTTTTTTCTTGAGATGGAGTTTTGCTCTTGTTGCCCAGGCTAGAGTGTAATGACACAATCTTGGCTCACCGCAACCTCTGCCTCCTGGGTTCAAGTGATTCTTCCTCCTCATCCTCCTCAGTAGCTGGGATTACAGGCATGAGCCACCACACCTGGCTGATTTTGTATATTTAGTAGAGATGGGGTTTCTCCATGTTGGTCAGGCTGGTCTCGAACTCCCGACCTCAGGTGATCTGCCCGCTTTGGCTTCCCAAAGTGCTGGGATTATAGGCATGAGCCACCATGTCCAGCCCAAGAATAGAGCTTTCATATGATCCAGAAATCTCACTGCTAGGTATATACTTAAGAAAAGGAAATCAATATATAGATATGGAAGAAATATCTGCACTCTCATGCTCATTGTAGCACTGCTCACAGTATCCAAGATTTAAAATCAACCTAAGTGTTCATCAACACATGAATGGTTAAAGAAAATATTTTACTTGTTTACTTGTTTACAATAGAGTGTTTGCTATTCAGCCATAAAAAAAGAATGAGATTCTGCCACTTGCAACAACATAGATGGAACCAGAGACCACATGTTAAGTGAAATAAGCCAGGTACAGAAAGACGAACATCGCATATTCACACTAATTTGTAGGATCTAAACATCAAAATGATTTCACATGTGGAGACAGAAAATAGAAGGTTGGTTACCAGAGGATGGAAAGGAGGTGGGGGGAGGAGAGGAGAATGGGGATGTTTCATGGGTACAAAAAACAGTTTGAAAGAATGAATTAAGACCTAGTATTTAAAGCACAACAGGGTTACTACAGTCAATTATAATTTAATTGTATATTTTTAAATAATTAAAAGATTATAATTAGATAGTTTGTAATACAAAAGATAAATGCTTGAGGGCTTGGATACCCAATTTTCCATAATATGATTATTATGCATTGTGTGGCTGTATTAAAATATCTCACATACTCCATAAATATATCCACCTACTATGTACCCACAAAAGTTATTTTAAAAATCTTAAAAAGTAGTTAACTTTGGGACACATCCAGCACACTCAGTCTGGATCTGGAAAAGTAAGTATGAGCTTTATGTGAATGGCTATCTTTGAACCTTACACAGCTAAAAACACAAGTTAAAATTTTTAAATTTCTTATGGTCTTTCACTTCCACATGATTATCTTAATATTTTGGCTCATTTTATTATTTCTAATTCATGCTCACTCGTTAACTTCAAATAAAATCAGTTTTATAACAACCTTTTTGTTTTTTCAGCAAACACTAATTAACTTACTTGTATTTGTGACCTTCCTAAGTTTCTGAGTGGTGGCTAACGGACAGCAGCATGACAATGGCTGACATGCCCGTACCCCAGCATCTTATTTTGGTGAAGATGCCCTCATTTAACTGTTCATTCACACGTATACATATTGAGTCAAATTTTGAAACTATATTTTGTGTTGGTACTCAAGTAAATACAACATTGCAGGTAAAGCAAATCCAAACAAAACAAAAGACTCTTGCTAAATATGTTTGTGATGGTGATGTTTTTTCTCTTTTCTTCTTTTTATTCCTTTTTTTTTTCTTTTTCTGAAGGATTATACAACATTCAATCTTCTTTATCTAGATGGCATCGGAAAATGCTACCAGTTTCATCCATGATGGTGAAGTTTAATTTTGGAGAAAAATTGCTACATGGACTCACAAATTGTTATTATTTTCTTATTTCATATCTAAGACTGTATCTATAGTCCTAAGTTGTTATTTTATAATTCTAAAAGAAATTATGAGCACTATTACCAGAATAGATGGTCTAACAGAAGCTATAAAACAGTATATATGGCTGTTGCTTGTTTTGTTTTTATCTTTTACTAAGAGCTAAAACAGAGATTACGTCTATATCAGAGAATGTATGTGACAATAGATAAGCAATGTGATAATGGCAGGAATGTATAGAAAGCAATCCAACACATAGCAGAGTCCAACATTCCTCTTTCTCCTCAAACGACTTATATTTCTATTTAAAAGAAATTTTCCTTATATATCTGGGTCAAAAGTGCACTACAATTGAAACATTTGTACAGTGAAAGACACATACACAATATGCCACCCATTAAACTTGCCAGACTCAGAAGCAGGAGAATGGGAAGACAGAAAAACATCGATGACATCAACAATATTTTATCTGGCCCTGTAATAACTGAGGTGCATCTGTAACTCTCTAATAATTTTAAGCTCCTCAAAGGCAGAGATTTGATAAAATATACTTGAATACCCTCTCCGTCAAATAGCCCCTACAGAGTAAAATTCAGATATTTTATTTAAAAATTGGTCAAATGATGACCATAACACTAATAGCAATGATAATAAAATGAGTAATGGCACTTTAGACTTTATGAAAACCTACACACACCATTCTAACAGCTTTTAATTTATTAACTCATTTAATCTTAAAAATGCTGTAAGGTAGGCACTATTATTATTCCTACTGTACAGACAGGGAAATATTTGTCAAGGTAACACATCTAGTAAGTCATAGAAAGGAGATTTAAATGCAGGCATTAGGGCTCTATAGACTAATGTCATAATTAACCACCTTGCTTTCTCCACTATTTTTGCTGTTCAATGAAAATTATGATTATGGCTGTGTTTGATGATTGAATTCATTTTCTATCATTTTTATAACAAACTGTGAAAAATTGAGTGGTTTCAAATAACCTATATTTTTTGTCTTACATTTCTAGAAGTTAGAAGCCCTAATACTAAGGTATCAGTCTATATTTTTTCTGAAGGCTCTCAGGGATACTCCATTTCCTTAGCAAGTAGATAGCACTCAAATTTCTGGGTGTGTAGCCCCCAGTAAGCAGTTGAATCATTTCAACCTTTGCTTCTGTCATCAAAACCCTTCCTTTAACCCTGTCTTTCTTACCTGTTTCTTAAAAGGACCCCTGTGATTACACTGGTCTTACTTGGAAAATCTGGAATAATCTCTCCATCTCAAAGTTTTGAATTAATCATACCTGTACAGCCTCTTTTGCAATGGAAGATAACACAGTCACACAGTTTAGATATTAGGACATGGATATACTAATGCCTTTTAGGGGTATCATTTTTCAGCATACCACAATGATTAATTAGTGAGTAAAGTTTGTAGTAATAGTAGTCATGGTATTACTTCATCAATCAAAGCAAAGAAAGGATATGCTTCTATTACCAGAATCTGAATTTCTAGATTTTATGAAAACATTTGAGGTCCATAGTATTTAAACGGTTTTCTTTCCCTACTAGTCACATATTAAAAGATTTGAACTTAATGAAAAGAAAAATCAGTAATTTCTTTTTAGACATTTAGCAACAGAATTGGAACAGGGCAATTGCAAATAACTGTGAACAGAGATGGATCACACAAATAAAAATCTTCATGTTCAATCTGATCCTTTCACTTGTTTAGATCTTATGTCACTTGTTTTGCCTCCCTAGTGTGGCCATGCAGAAGACAGAAACTAGAAAATTGCTGAGTAAGAAACCTAAATATTAAATTGTGAAGCTACTTACAAACATTTTTAAGAACCCCAAAAAGTATTAATGCTATAATTTTAATATTTGGCATTAATTTAAAAATATAATTATCCTTTAATGTATATAAACTGTTTTAATGCGTACTGCTTTTTTTCAACATCATAATACATCTGCAAGTTCACTTAGGTAACTACTATTTTCATGCTCATTCTCTGGTCAACAAAATTGCTTACCAATATAGACTCTTGGTAACTAGTTGATTAATCTTAGTCTACAAAACCGTTTTATGATTTCCAGTCAATTCTCAATCAAATATGCTGTGTGATCTCCTAAGAAGTAACTTGTTTAACTCCAAAATTCTCTGGATTTACCTTAGTGTCTTACAAACAATATGGATTGTTGAATGATTATTCAAGAAATGCTTAATTTGGTTAAAAATAAAATATATGCATGTTATATAAAGCTACTGGTAAACAAAGCAATCACTTACTTTAATATGGAGAATTGTGCAGTTATTAATAAACATACACATGTGTGTATAAGTATAAACATACTTATATACACACATGTATATATTTTATATATTTATTTAAAATAATCAGATACAGAGACAATGCTTACATTATTGAATGAATCATTAATTCTGACAAAATTTTTTAAAAATCTAAATGCATCTCTTTATTTTTTCTTTCACCTTTTGATTTGCTTGGTTTCTCCTTTAAGGTAGCCTGCCATAATATCTCAGTAGCTTGGTTTTCCCCAAACATTATTCCATGTTTTCTCCCCTTAATTAAGTTATAATGATACTATTATTCAGATAATAAATCATCCTGTGTCAAACACTCCAGCAGGTCTTGAAGCCCTGGAGATAGAAAGATGAAGAAAACATCCTCTGCCTTTGAAGAATTTATGAGCCAGTAGGTCAAATCATACATGTACACATAGCTGATTACAATAAAAGGCAAATGTAAGTACAATATGGATAGAAATATCCTACTGTGTTCTATCTTATCAGCAAAACATTCACTCCCTTGGGTTCCTTGCTCTAACGTACCTGTGGAGGGGTGATTTCTAATAAACAATTTTAGCAAAGTGTCAAAATAATTTTTATCATGATTATTGATATTTTCTTACCCTTTGAGAAGGTTCAGTAAAAGAGAATGTATAAATAATTTGATTTAATCTGAGGAAACAAATCTTAAAAAATAAGTTTCAGGTGTGGTGGCGAATTTATGGTAGCTTTGTCTTTTGAGTAGAAATTTTTCCATTCTCTTCAAGTCACATAACAAAGTTGAGTATTTATAGGTAAGTATGAATCTTGTCTATAAGTATTTAGGATATGGTCCTATTAAAAAACACCGAATTCAATAAACATAAAGCAGTGGCCCTAAAACCTCACTGTTCATGTGAATCATCTGGAATGCTCCGAATAAACAGAGATACTAGTTAGTTAGCCTTTTTTTAGGGAATCTCAGGAATACGCATTTATGACAAACTGTAATAATTTTCATGTGGTTCAGTGAACTCATTTTGAAGAAAACTGGATTGAATATCCACATAAGACAAATAAACAAGTAAAATTCTCAATTGCACTAGCATTATGACATTATACATCTCCCAACAATCTCTAAAACATACAGCAAATTGCTCAATTTGTTTAGCTACTCAAACACCTTTTATGTCAAAGTGAAGGATGAAGTCCTCAGAAGCAACCTCATATTATTTGGCTCAATTCTAAATTCCCTTTTTGAGTCAAAGTGATCCATCTAATGATGGATTCCTAATTTTCAACATGTGAGTTGAACAGTCACATTGATATATCCCGTTATCCAGTTCTCCACTGATGGTCTAGTCAATATAAAATCGTTTTTCATCTGAAAGTTCAGAGCAGTCTAGTGCAATGCCTGTCTTTCCAACCGATTATTGATGGGGCTGGTGCTCTTTTATATTTCTTTTAATTGGCAAAGTGACTTGAACTGAATTCTCTAGGAGATGGCTTAGAAATGAGTTACATGTTACCACCTTCAGATTTTTCAGTGCATGACCTGCCACAACTTTCAGATTGTGTATTGTGCTGCCCAGTTTCAATAATTCATTAACAATTCATTAATTGAACTCATTCAGCTAATGTTGTCCATCGTCCTTTGTATATATTTAATACCTACCAGTCTTCTATTGATCGGAAACAATATAATAACTCAGACAAGAAAAAAAAGTCATTTACAAAGAGGCTAACAAATTCTCCATAATTATTTTCAAAAGGCCAACCATCAAAAACAATACTCTGTAAGCACAAATGAAATGATGCAAAAGAGATGGTAAACAGACATTATTTTTCAATATTATTTTCATTTTACTTTTAAATTCATTTGCATTTTAGATGAATTAAAGTTTCTCTATTTTGTATTAATTTTAATTTACAAAAGAACTTTGAGTAATAAAAATTACTCCTAATATTTTGCTAATGAAGGTCATATTTTCTATTTTGTACTTGCTTTTGAAAAGAGCAAAAAATACTAAGAATACTAAATGATTTTCAAATAGGTGATCTTCTAGAATAAAAATACATCATTGAGAAAGAAAAACAAATGAACACACAAAAATAAAGTTTGAGGAGAAAAGCTACTAGTTTTTATAGATTTTTAGTCCGAGGAAATAATCTGATCTAATAATCAGAAGACTATTGTAATTAGAAACAGAAGACCTGGTTCCTAATATTGTATAAATTATGAAAGCTTGACATGTTTCAATTTCTCTTCTGAAAATAGGCCTCATAATTTCTGTATTGTCCTCTTTATAAAGCCGTAGTGAAGATCACAAAAAGTCATTCTTTTCTGAACTTCCCTAGTCATACACATTGCCTGCTGGGATTGTCAAATCTATAACCATCCAGACTTCTCCTCTGGAGATTTTGATCTAGAGGGCAGAAATGTGATCCCTACAGTAAACTATTAACAAATGTTGCAGGTGGATTTTATGTTGTAAATGTGTAGACAATACTAAAGGGATTTTTTTGGATTTTTTTACTGATAGTGACAAGGGGTTATGGTATGGCTAACATTTAGCCAGAATGCATTGGCATGGCCTCTGCAGTTATAATTTAGAAATTTGTCTGACCAAGTTTGCCAGTAACCGTCCCTGGCAGCAACTTGTCTTGCCCCTACCTGTCAAGGTCCCGTTTCCTATTCAGTTACAACTGAAGGGCTAGTGGAGGTCAAAGCAAGGAGACCATAAAACTCAGCTTCAGGCTTTAGCTGCAGTTTCTCTGTACTGTCCAGTACCGGTGCTGGTCACCCTGGTGAAAGCTCATGTTTTGTAAATCCATGGAGAGGCAGTCCAGTATCTTTGAAGTAAAATTGTGTAATTGCTAGAGTGTCTAAATAAAGTTTAGAAACAAAGGAACACCACAGAGACAGAGGCTTAACATTATTACAGAGGTTTGGTGTGCCTGGGAACTAGCCTGTTCTTTCAATTTCAAAACATTTTTCTAGGTCAAATTAGTAGTTATTCTCACCTTGAACAAATGCAATGAAAATAATAATATGAAAGAACTGCAGGACACTAGATAAGAAAGTGTGAAGGCTTTAAAGGTAAATGATAAAAATGCCAGCAACTTAATGGTACACAATCAGTGAAGAAGAGAGTAAGAGAAAAAGGGAGAAAGAAAAGCTAGAGAGAGAGAGAGCAGCCCATTCATAGATATACAGAAATAAACAAAGCACAGAACAGTGAAGTATGCGACTGTTAAAATATAGAGAGTATGAAGTCTATTTTGCAAAAACAAAATATATTTTTGAGAAATTGCAGCAAGAGCAACAAAGTCTTTGAAAGAATTATTGAATAAATTAAAAAGCTTTTGAAACTATGCTACAATATTACATCATAAATATACAGAACATAAATGATTACTTGCAGTAGGATTTAAAAATCATAGAGGTTTCAGAATATGGATCTAAATGTGTGCAATACAAGGAAAAAATGAGAATATGATGAACAAACTCTAGATAAATCATCATGGAAGTTTCTCTCACTGAAAGTGCCGAATGATCATGAATTGCAGAACAGTGAGGGAACAAATGAGAATAGTACTAGTAATTCCAAGAAAATATTGATGTTAGAACTTGTGGTCTTGAGACTACAATAGGAAACACGGGGCAGGGAGACAGGGTCCAGCATCTAAGAACACAGCTTACATGGTGGTAAGTTGCGATCTCCCCCAAAACCACGAGGAGAGTAATAGATACAGGAGCTGTTCTCTGCAGGAGGCTTTTATAGGTTCCCTCTATCATGATCTGTGGATATATAAACTGCTTAAATTGCCAAGAACAAATGGAAATGGGACATTAATGATCTTTTACTAACACGCTGATGAGAAGAACACAATTGTTAATGCTCACTTCATAATTGAACGTGTCAATGATTAGTTGAGAAGTTTAACTTAACTGCTTAGTAAATCACCTGTTAAGTTTCTATATAATATGATTATATTTTCCAAATCATTTAAATTTGCTTGAATTTCTAATTAAAGGAAACAAACAAATTAGATAATATAGGAAATAGATATACTTTAATCCAAGTGACCACAGAACTATCTAACTACTGGGCTAGAAGTACCTAGAGTCTAATAACTTGATCAGTCAATTTTATATATTCGCCTTTAAATAAACCTAAAAATACATGATTGTCAAAACATAAAGATGCTAACAGTAAAATTCTGTTTTGTAATCTCCCTGAGGTTGAATTGTGGTTTTTCATGTTCAAGTATCTTTCTTCTATTCCCTGACCCAGTAGCTAAACACATTTCATCACATAAATCTCAGTTTCAAGTTATGTACTACTGGGGAAATCCATGTTTACTCACAAACCTGTATGAGAAAATTCAAGAAAGTAGTATACATCCTAATGCTTAAATTCAACAATACTTTACACACAGGATTCATTGCTGCTGAGTTTGTAGCATGTCCACAAACCCAATTTTTTCTGTGTTTCACAGTTCATGTAATACTTAGGCTGTAATGTATGCTTATTGAAAGCTTATCTTCTCTCACACCTACTTAGTCACAGAAAACTGCTTCAGTTCTTAATTTTCTATAAATATTGATTAGCTCTTCAATTAATTTTTCTTTTCACATTAAACTATCACCAAATCTACCGATTTCTGGCAATGTTACTTTCCTATCTGCTTAATGGTAATCTAAGTCATTTGTTCAAGGACTTTTATTTCTCTTTCCTCCAGTATCAACAAATGTCTTCTCTAGAGATTTTACATTTCTACTAACAAATATTCAATAGTTTCTCATATATTAACGATTTATTTTCCAAACTAATCGCTGAGAGACAATTCTTCATGGATCTTTCATATTTCTGCATGTCTTGCAAGCCTAGGCATTGATTGACTTTCTTCTGGACTATCTTTACAATGATTTTTTTTTTTTAATAACAAGCAGCTTTGGAAAGAGAGAAACAGCATCTTCCTTGGGAGCAAGGAGCAAGTTTCTTTACTGTGCAGTGTTAAAATGATAATGTCTTCAATCATGACAAAGGTCAGACAAGCTTATAGACAATTAGGAATTGGTTCCCTAAGCTCTGGGCTTTCTCTGTAATTAAACGTAATATATGTGCACACATATAACCTACCATTAGGATCCTAGGTACTGGTGCAAATACTGCTACTCCACAGATACAAAGCTGTTGCCATGAGTAATAACATTCTCTGTTTCTCACCCAGGAGTCTGTGTCTTGTGCCAGCATTCATGAAATTGTGACAGGCTAAATTACTTGCTAGCAAATAGGGTAAATTCTCAGACATGTTTTAGTCTGAGACAATACAAACATGTCTTCAAGATACCATCTCACAAGGCTCTCTATTTTTGCTACCCAAATCATCAGAGAATAACCTATGTGCACTACTTTCATCTCTTCAAGAACCACTTATTCCATAACACAATGAAGTCTAACTTCTCCCACATCGTTACTGAAATTTATTTCTTTAAAGACAAAAAAAAATTCCTCTTTTATTATTGAATTCAGAGTTCTCTGGACAACCAGTTTTCTTTGATCGCTCTATGGCATTTTTAAGTTGGTTATCTTTTCCATTTGAAACTCTTCAACTGTGTTTCCCCTTTTAGCCACCAGTTCCTCTTCAGTCTCTCTCAATGACCTCTTCTACTAACATCTCATTCGAGAGATCACATTCCAGTGTTGTAAGACCATAAAGCTCTCTTTTTGGTCAGTTCTTTTCTGATAATTCAATAGTAGTTAAACTTCTTTAGCTAAAACTTGTCTCCAAATTTACCTTTCTCTAAATCTCATCTTCACATCTGTATATCTGCTAATTGCTTCTCCCTCAACATCTTCATCTCCAATCTCACGAACTTAGTATATACAGTCACACGTTTCATTCAACTTGAACCAAATTATTTCTGGAAAGGATGGTATTATTTACTCAGTTTCTCTAATTTTAATATTGAAAAACATCTGATATTTCTCCGCATATATACACATATTATTTTGTGGATCCTTCATTGCCAGATGTTTTCCTTTGCCTCTTTGTTTAGATTATTTATTTCATTGTCCTAATTCAGGGCACATTCATTTCTATCTTAGTAGATTACATAGATTTTCTAACTAGGGATCCATTCTTTTCTCTTTGATGTATTATAAAACCAGTGATAACTTAATTTTGAAAAATAGCACCGCATTTTTTTCAAGTGCCAGTTCAAAAAACATTTTTGCCTTTAGAGTAGCTTGTGTTAAGGATCTCCACAATTATAGAACATGTTATTTTTCCATTTTTATCTCTTATCACTGCTCCAAATACATATATTACTTTAACAAAAATTGATTATCATCTATCTTTCAAGCATATTTCTAGAACTCAGAAAGCATATTGAACAAAATATATTGCTTGTACTAAATTACCAGGAGGAAATAAATATTGAATACCAAATATTACAGGGCAGTGTTATAAAAGCAAAGTTTCCAGTGATTAGAAAATGTAGGGCAATGGTAATAAACCACAATTTCAACGTCAAAACACTTTTGGCTGTGTTTCCAAGCATAGCTGTAGAGTACCTTTGTCCACAGTCTTGTCCATGCCATCTTTGTGGTACTGAATGCCATCTTTCTTTTCTTCCAACTTATACATGTTTTACTTTTGTATTTCCAAGTTCAGTGTCCAGCTCCAGTTTCAATTCTGTTTGAGATTTTCCATCATAACGAGAACTATGTGAATCTGTAGTAGTTAATACCAGGACCCACCAGTGAATTTAAACTCAGCCCGATAATTTTTATTTTATTATTAGTCATTTTGCGACTTTGGTTCTAACATGTTTAAAGATTATAAATATTTTTAGGCATATATATTAGCTAAGATTAGCACTTGACTCTTAGTAACTAAAAAGGGTTCTTCTTGTTTAACAAGAAAGTTGAAAATAAAGCTATCCTGTAATAGAGTAATCAGCTCAAGGATTAAAAGCCTGAAGTTACAGTGATAGTCTCAGCCCTTCAGCTATTCTCCCCAATAAATGGCTGCTCTAACTGCAGCAACAATGCTTTCCTTCCAGCCAATTACATAAAGAGACAATACAGTAGAAGGGTTATGCCCAAATTAAGAAGAGAAAAAATACAGAGGAAAAAAGTTGAGATAAATTTTTATTTATATACCAAGGTCCCAAATTTTATTGGGTAGCCAACATTAATTTCATGGAATACTAGAAAATATAAATTTTAACCTCAATATTTTACTTGTCACAAAATCGCTAATAAAAGAAAGGAAAGAATGAATATCTGGTAGGTCACTAGTTGGGGTCTGCTCGAGAAGACTTTTTTTGTCATCAGATACCAAGAGTCATTCACTGATATTTATGTAACTCAATATGTGTCCTGTTTTTACTTCCCTTTACTGATACAACTGCCTGTTTTAATAGACATGCCTAGACTCTGCAGAACTTTGTTGAGTTTGTGATCATAAAAGACAAGATATAACTTCTGAGATGATGACAAAAATCTATACCTTAATTCTCATGGTGGTTATGTGGAATATAAAACTGTTAAAACCTATCAAACTAATATTACTTAACACCTTTAATTTTCCCAGACTTATTGAGATACAATCGACACATGAAATTATACATATTTAAGTTATGCAAAGTAGTGTTTTGATATATTCTTTTAGAAACAGAGAGTTAGGAGGACGATTGCTCAAGACAGGAGAAAAGAGGAAATTCAAAAGTGTTGGCCAATAGGTAAAAACTTTTCAATGAGATAAATATCTTCTGGAGACCAAAGTAAAGCATGGTGCAAATAGTTAATAAAAAGGTATTGCATACTTGAAATTTGCTGAGAGAGTAGATCTTATGTATTCTTACCAAACACACACACACACACACACACACAAAATGTAAGATGAACATGCTAATTAGTTTGATTGTGATAATCACTTCATAATATTTGTGATTTTATTATACATAACATTTATCTCAAGAACTAAATAAAAAAGATTCCTTCATCTGCTATTTGATGAAGGCTATATTAATTTCCTATTGCAATTGTAACAAATTACCACAAATTTAGTGGCTTGAAATAACGAAAAGTTGTTTTTTTTTTTTAATTTCCACAGGATAGAAGACACATTGAATGCATTCACATGGTGGTGGTCCTCTTGGCTTCTGGAACCTTTCATTTTCAAAGCCAGCACTCCAATCTCTAGTCATCTTCACATCTCCTTTTCCTGACCTTTACCCTGTTTTCACCCTATTATAAGTGCCATGTAAATACATTGGGAACAAGCAGATGATCCAGAATAATCTCTCCATCTCAAAATCCTTAGCTTCACTAAATCTACAAAGTATCTTTCTGCCACATAAGGTAAAATATCCAAAAGTTCTGGTGATTAGGATGTGGACATTTTTGTGATTGGGGTTGGGGAAATGTGTGGAATTATTCTGTCTACCACAGAGGCCAAATGATCAGACCAATTAAAAGAAAAATTCCCAGACTCACACTGACATTAACTGTGAAATGAGAGCAGCTACATGCAAATCAGCAGCTATACACAAATGAAAGCCACTACACACAAATCATCCAAATATTAGAAACAGGAACTCTTAGTAAATATTAAATCTATCTTTACATGAGATTATTTCCCACGGGCTGATAAAATCTCATAACATGCAATTCTTGCCACGTGCATTATAGCCAACTTTAGTGGGTGACTCCGCCCACTGATGTCAGTCAGATTACACCTGCTGCCCTTTCAGTAGCATGCTTTGCATCTAGTTGGTACTTAATGACTATTTCACTGTGATTTCAACAAGGACAATGACTATATGATTATTGATGCCAATTAAATGGTTCCTAGTGATCTTCAGAAGACTTGATGTTGTCCTGAGTACCTGCTTTATTCTTAGGGGCCATCTGGATTGAAAATATGGCAAATCAATAATTCAGTCAATCACCGAGGTATTTTACAAAAGTCAATGTTGTCACTGTGTGATTGAATTTAATTCATTATTTTTTACAAAACTGTTTTTTCCTTACAAACCAACACTTTCTTCCTACTCTTTTTGCTACCAAATCATTTTTAAACTATGGATACTGATTCTAGAGAGGATAAGAGCTAGTTATTAACTCCCCTTTAACTTGCAAATTTATACTCAGCAAATCTTAATATTTGGAGTCTGTTAAAACAAACAGGCTTTCACAGTCATCATTTCAATTAAGCGAACCTGACCAATTTAGGACTTACAGACACATTAGTTCCACAAATTAAGGTTTCTATTCCTGTGAGTCTTTGCTGAGCCGATTTATTCAGCGAGGTTTTTATGAGAATAGTTGTCTGTCAGCTAGTCTTCTTTAAATACACATATCACTTGGGGAATTTGATCTCAGAAGCTTTCAAATATGTAATTACTTATTTTCTTTTAAGAAATACAAACCATCTAGTCACTTTTTACTTTTAATGCAATATGTATATTACTGCCCTAGTGTTTGCAATGACAGATCTTTAAAATCACTATTAACTATTTACATCTTTATACTCCTCAAAATTAGTGACATCAACATTTCCAAATTACTTGAACACAGCTGTTGTAAATAATATACTTTTTTCCTCTCTGTTCATCTGTTCTTGGCTAACCAAGGATAATGACTACAATAACTTCATCTCATGTAATTAAGCAGGTTGCTGGTGAATTTAAATTGAGGACAATATTGAACACAAGCGGTCACTTCTCTAACAGTCGATAAAAGAGCAGTTTTTTTGTTGTTATTTTGGGCTCATTATGATAGAGAAACCCATTATAATTGCGAAAAAAATTCCACATAAAATTTTCTCTCTTACTCTTGGAGACTATGTAAGATCATTTTTCATTAAGAAGTTGTTGTTTGAAGGAGAGTTTTCTAAGCAATCAGGAGGGCTTCATATACATTAAGGAAGGAAATGGCTTTCATATGCCACATCTCCAATTTCATGAAAATGGGACAATCTTAAAAAAATATAGAACTACAATACTGCAGATGGTTTCAAAAACTCACTTAGACCATTGTCTCTTACCCTTTGACTTCAACTTGCATTACTTCTAAATAAAACTCGAGAGGCAGAAGTACTATCATATTTAGAGATCTTTACAGGACATTCCTGTCTTCCTGAGTCCATCCCAATGCCTAACATACTTCATAATCTTCCTAATGAATATCCTCTGGTTTTGCCACGTGGAATTAGAGAACATTATATTAAGATAACACTATAGTAAATTTCTTCAACTCAAATAATTAAATCAGACCCTTATTTACCCAGCTAAAACAAAGTAACGTCCTTCTTTTTTGGTCTCTTTTAACTAGATGTTTTAGAAATTCTTTGAAGCAAAATAATAGCTCAGGTTTTTGCAATCTTCTTGAATTTTCTTGTTTTGTAATTTTGCTGTGTTAGTTCATCTCCTTCTCAATGTATCTGAAACTCAAATCATCACTTCTTCCAAATTAACTTCCTCTCCTAAATTTTCTATTAACTCTCATGGTACTATCATTTTTTATATATACAGGGTCAAACTTTCATGGGTATGGACACATTCTTTGTCCCATCCTGTAGTTCAATCAGTGCCCAAGGGCTTTACATATTTAATTAAAATATTATTACATAATAATTTAAGCCTATATATTTTCCTTTATTTAGCATTGTGTGTTACTTTCAGGAGTTATCTTTAGGATCACGTAGTCTCTTAACTAACATATATTTTTGTCTCTTTTTCCTCATCGTTCATTTATCTCCAGGAGATTAATTGAGTACAGTGACTCATGCCTGTAATCCCAGCATTTTGAGAGGCTGAGCGTGCGGATGCCTTGAGGCCAGGAGCTCAAGACCAGCCTAGCCAACATGGTGAAACCTTGTCTCTACCAAAAACATAAAAATCAGCTGGCTGTGCTGGCATGCATCTGTAATCCCAGCTACTCTGGAGGCTGAGGCAGGAGAATGACTTGTACCCAGGAGATGTGCTCCAGCCTAGGCAACAAAGTGAAAAAGAGTCCATCTCAAAAAAATAAAATAAAATAATAAAGCACAGCCAAGAACGTACATAGGGGACACTTGTAAAATTAATTCTCAAGGCCTTTTGAACATATTTCATATATTTAAGGACTTTTCTACATGTAAATACCAGCTTCCCAAAGGGCACAGGCAGGTGACCCGGAATCCAGTAATAAGACTTCCTGGTATAACATTTTGACTCAAAAGTAAAAAATGTCTAGTTCAGACAAGAATACAGTTAAGAAGCTAGAGGCACTTGGGTTTGGGGTCAGCAATGACAACCAGGGATGTTTTCTGGAACATAACTGGCACACAAGTATGAATAGCAGTAGTAGCACTTACTCTGATTTCCTGGTCCAGAAAGGGTAACCATATAAAAACTGGTAGAGCTCGTTTTCTCGTACACCTCTTCTACAGCATATTCTAGTTTGTTCCCAGAAGTCTACACAGAGGTTCATAATTTAGGGTCCTACACAATTCTGAGCTATACAGCATATTTTTATAATAACTTTTGTAAGAAAATGAAATACAGAAACCTCCTACCGTTTGTAAAAATCTAGAGTAATATCATATGCCTCCCTGCTTCAGAATATTTTATATCTTTCTATCTAAAAGAAGTTCTAACTTCGAATATTTCCCAAATTCTGTCCTCCAAATCTCACTTAATTGATCTCTCTACTACTACATAGAAATTATACATGTCAGTCAGATTGTTCTAATCAGTTATTTGAAATTAATTTCAATGTCTACTTTTGTTCCTTTTGTTTTTGCCATTCTTCCAACATTTCTTCAAAAAAAACCATCATGTCTCCTTTAATGACTAATTGAAATCCTACCATCTCTGATTTCTTTTTTCTGATAAATACAAATAAAAGTTTAATTAGCATCACTTTATTAATGTTAACTTTATAGGTTTTTGTGTCACTGATACAAATACCACATATTCTCTTAAAGTACAGATAAATTATCTAATTTATCCCAACAGATTATTCCTACTCTACCCCTAACAGAACACAGCCAGGTGCTCAATAAATATTTCTCACCAGAGAAATTAGGTGGTATCTCACCCCTAGTGAGGTGTTATTTAGTTGGAAGATTAGCTTGCAGAATTTATTAGCATCTTATATATTTACTTAGCCTTCTGCAAGGGAGTTACTCAAACAGTAGCTAGATCTAAACTTGAGTTAGATGCTACCCATTATTGCTTATTTATAATCAGATAGTCATCTGAATAATATCAAATTTGGTCTATTATTATTTCTATTTCATTATCAATCAACTTATGTTTGTTATATTTAGGTGACATTAGGCATTGGAACTAATTCCAGTGGCTTCACACAGCAAGTGCTTATTTCTTACTCCCATATTACCCATTGTCAGTGGCCAGAGTTTTTCTCCATGTGGTGAACATATAGGGACCTATAAGTCTCCAATTTAATGTCACTGTCTTACCACTTGGTTCCCAACACAGAAAACTGTAGGAATACAGCAGACATAGAAACCTTAAACTACCTTGGGCCACAAATGTCATCTGTCACTTTTGCTTCCAGTCCATTGACCATAACTAGTCATATGAACTTAATATAACATCAAGAGAGGATGAGACATGCACAAGAAAGCATGGGATATATGATGAGTACTGTATCTCTACAGCCCACAATCTAAAATTGATGTGCTTAATATTCTGTCTTTATAATTTGAGTAATGCCACCAACTAAACTTATTTTCCATTAATTCCCAGAACAATCAGTCTTCATTCTTAGTCTGTCTCCATACTTCTTCCATAAACTCACTATGCTACTTTTACTCATTTCATATTTTATTCTTACCAGCTACTAATATTCTTATCCAAAACCAACTGCCTTCCACGCATGGTCTGTTTAAATCTGAAATGTACCTAACCCGCAATCAGTTTTCTTACATTGATGAGGCACCTCCAGATACTCTGGACTTACTTGTGTACCTTTCACAGATTTCTATAGACTTAAGCCACAAAATACAAAGCTACAATATCTTGTCATTACATATAAATACCATGGGCTAAGTATTAATCTTAAATTATAAAAATATGGTTATATGTAATATTGTGTAGATGACAAATCATAAAAAGACTTAATAAATGATACCAATGTCAGTTACCTTTGGTAATGTGAAAATTGACACAAGTAACTTGGCTATACTGTATTATGCTATCAAAATTTGTGAAAAGAATGTCTTAATCATTGTGTGTGAGAGAGGAGGAAGAGGAAATCTAAAATCAATAGAGAAATTAACACAGGAGTGAGATTAACTACTAGTTGTAAAATTGATAGTAGGTGGAGACAAGACGTACTGACACAGCAGGCTACCTGACACTGCCTACACCTTTTTGAAAGTACATTTGCTCATAACAGCTGGAGTTGAGAAAACACAGGTCTTCGTTCCATTTAGGGACAGACTGGTTATTGCAAAGAAGAGGAAAAGATAAGAATAAGCTGCTCTAGAAAAAAAAATCAAAACAAAATGATAAATATTGGAGCCATAGAGATCCATTTACTTATCTATATATTACCAACTTATCAGCTAAATCATTTTTTCTTTTATGAGGACTCAATGAGGGGTTGAAGAAATAAAGGGCCTCTCCAAAACCTTTACTCTAGGAAAGAATTTTCCACCCCTCCTGATAAACAGGAGGGTAAGAAATGAATATTTTCCTTTTCAACCTAAGGCATCACAACAGGGTGAAATTGGAGTTTCTCTATGAAAAAAAGTTGAAGTGTACATTGCCTGATCATTGGTATAGAGTCAAAGAAATACAGTTTAAGTTGAACAGCAATGCTTCCCTGGAATAGTCTCTCCATGAGGGTGAGTTCCTTGTCTTGTTTTCTCCACCTAAATTTCTGGTACCAAGAATTGTAACTTGCATATACTAGGTACTCAGTTTTTAATGAAAAGAGGTAGCAGCCCGCTTGTAAGTGTCTTACATTTGAAATTTAAAAAATAAAATTTTATTTTATAGAGATGCAGTACAGATTTCCAAGCAGGGTCTGACATGAACAAAATGCCATTTTAGGAACATTAATCAGGCAGTCCCTTATGCAATGGGTTGTATTACCAAAAATCTAGAGAGAAGGAATTCAATTAGCAGATAACTGCAGTACCCTTAGGATGATCTGATGGTGGCTTTGATTAAAGTAGAAGAGAGTGGGTCTCAAAGAGTAAAGGACAGTTACGTAAAACCCCATGGAGGAAGCCGGTTTTGCCGTGATAAATGATTTGAATAAGGGTGTGTGGGAGGAATGAGAGAGAAACATCAACTAACTCATCATTAATTGAGCACTTGTCCTGATGGAGGACACTTGGAGGAGTAAATTCAAACGTATGACATAATAATTGTTCCCTTAGTAGAAATGCTGTGTTCATAGGGAAAAATATCCTAGAAAATAAATGATGCCAGGTCTGGATTTGGGGAGTAACTGGTATATCTGTGCAGACAGAGTAGGTATAAAAGTGAAAACAAATTCAGGCTAAACATGTTTTGCAAGTAAGAAACTAGAAAACAAAATAAATAATTTAGGATACTTTATTTATTTATTTATTTATTTATTTATTTATTTATTTATTTTTGAGACAGGGTTTTGCTCTTGTTACCCCGGCTGGAGTGCAATGGCGCGATCTCGGCTCACCGCAACCTCCGCCTCCTGGGTTCAGGCAATTCTCCTGCCTCAGCCTCCTGAGTAGCTGGGATTACAGGCACGCGCCACCATGCCCAGCTAATTTTTTTTTTTGTATTTTTAGTAGAAACGGGGTTTCACCATGTTGACCAGGATGGTCTCGATCTCTTGACCTCATGATCCACCCACCTCGGCCTCCCAAAGTGCTGGGATTAAAGGCTTGAGCCACTGCGCCCGACCGGGATACTTTATATTGAATGAAATAGACTCAGATTTTCACCGGTTTTGAGTCTTATGATCTGTTCTGTAAACATGTATCAGTAAGTATCATGTGCCAATTTTGTGTTTGAAATTTATTTCTTTTTTTTTTTTTAATTTTTTATTGGATTATAGGTTTTGGGGTACATGAGCAGAGCATGCAAGACAGTTGCGTAGGTACATGGCAGTGTGCTTTCTTTTCTTCTCCCCTTCACCCACATTTGGCATTTCTCCCCAGGCTATCCCTCCCCCCCTCCCCCTCCCACTGGCCCTCCCCTTTTCCCCCCAATAGACCCCAGTGTTTAGTACTCCCCTTTCTGTATCCATGTGTTCTCATTTTTCATCACCCACCTATGAGTGAGAATATGCGGTGTTTCATTTTCTGTTCTTGTGTCAGTTTGCTGAGGATGATGTTCTCCAGATTCATCCATGTCCCTACAAACGACACAAACTCATCATTTCTGATTGCTGCATAATATTCCATGGTGTATATGTGCCACATTTTTCCAATCCAGTCTATTATCAATGGGCATTTGGGTTGATTCCAAGTCTTTGCTATTGTAAACAGTGCTGCAATGAACATTCGTGTACATGTGTCCTTATAGTAGAACGATTTATAGTCTTTTGGATATATACCCAGTAATGGGATTGCTGGGTCAAATGGAATTTCTATTTCTAAGGCCTTGAGGAATCGCCACACCGTCTTCCACAATGGTTGAACTAATTTACACTCCCACCAACAGTGTAAAAGTGTTCCTTTTTCTCCACATCCTCTCCAGCATCTGTTGTCTCCAGATTTTTTAATGATCGCCATTCTCACTGGCGTGAGATGGTATCTCAATGTGGTTTTGATTTGCATCTCTCTGATGATCAGTGACGATGAGCATTTTTTCATATGATTGTTGGCCTCATATATGTCTTCTTTCATAAAGTATCTGTTCATATCCTTTGCCCACTTTTGAATGGGCTTGTTTGTTTTTTTCCTGTAAATCTGTTTGAGTTCTTTGTAAATTCTGGATATCAGCCCTTTGTCAGATGGGTAAACTGCAAAAATTTTTTCCCATTCTGTTGGTTGCCGATCCACTCTAGTGACTGTTTCTTTTGCCGTGCAGAAGCTGTGGAGTTTCATTAGGTCCCATTTGTCTATTTTGGCTTTTGTTGCCAATGCTTTTGGTGTTTTGTTCATGAAATTTATTTCAACAACTGTAACATTCCTTATAAAATATGAATATGAAATAGTAACACTGGCTGGGCTCAGTGGCTCTTTAATTCCTGTAATCCCAGCACTTTGGGAGGCCGAGGAGGGCGGATCACAAGGTTAGGACTTCCAGACTAGCCTGACCAGCATAGTGAAACCCCCTTCTCTACTAAAAATACAAAAATTAGTGGGGCATGGTGGTGCATGCCTATAGTCCCAGCTACTCGAGAGGCTGAGGCTGAGGCAGAATTGCTTGAACCCAGTAGGTGGAGGTTACAGTGAGCCTCCACCTGCTGCTCCATGAGATCATGCTACTGCACACCAGCCTGGGTGACAGAGGGAGACTCTGTCTCGATAATAATAATAATAATAATAATAATATTATTATTATTATTATTATTAATGTATGACCATTTTAATAATATAAATATGATACATATAGTTTAAGTTCTAGAATAAAAATAACTAAGTATGAATATGTACATAAAATAATAAACTTTAAAAATATGTAAATAATAGTAGTCCAGTAAAGAAACTCTGGGTATATTATAGAAGTTTTTCTTTTGATTAATCAGGTAAATTAAATCAATCCATGAATCTTCCTTTTTGAGGTCTCTAGGAGGAGTCATTACATGTATTAAACAAGATGGCATTGAGAGATTTTTATACTCAAGAGAATTTGCTGTTAGGATCATCTCAGTGTTTTTTACATGTGGCAAGGGAGAATGCTTCTCACAAAGCTGACTGAAATTTTATAAATACTGTGATGTCTCACATTAGACTTGGCCAAAGCAGGAAAGGAGAGATATTCAGCACATTCAATGTCATGTTGTTCTAAATATATATGCCCTATGGCTACTTGTATACACTATACATACATGCATTTGACAGCTGCTTTTCAAAGCTGCAGAGCAGGAGTGCTTGCTTTAGAATAGCCAACAGATTCCAATGACATCTGAGTTTCAGTCTATTTTCAGTGAAGAGTTGAGGGTTGGTGACAGAGTGGGTAGAGGATATGTTCCTCTCTTCTGTGATTTGAAGACTACATATGCACAGGGCCTCTATGCTTAAAGGTAGAAAAATAGGTTGAATTTTTATAATCTTAAAGTTAAACTTAATTAAATGAAATGTTCTAAATTTAAATTAGGTATATGGTAAGATTTCTCATTTATGCTGGGCAGGAGTAGTGTCTTATTTCATTATTGTCATTTTAATTATTTTATAATTATATTGTTAAACATATAAAACATTGATTTAAAAACCAACAGCATACATAAATTAAAAGTAAAATTTTGAGCGGTACTGTATTAATTATAGTCACTGCTTTTACATTACTTTCCAAGTTATTTCTGCATACACCAGGGCTATTTCTAGAAAAATTTTAAGAGTCATTCTGATATGAGATGTTCTTCACTACTGCTTCGAGTGCACATGGGACTGACTATAAACCTCTACTACTCAAGTCTCTCCCTTTCCTTTTATCTGTCTCATCATCTCTAGGCCTTATTCTTCTGCACATGATGAGGTAAAATAATCAGGATACTAATTTTATCTCATGGAACTACTAAATTTCCAGAAAATCCCTCAGGAAACACCAAAGTCATCATTGATGTCTTCCATTCCTTGAGCACCTAGATCATTTACCCAGTTTCGTAATTTACCAATGAAGTGCATCGGATATCTATCAATTTACTTTTTATTCTTATTTCCCATTCTTAATATTGTAACACCTGTCTGGACCAACATTGCTTCTCATTTTTTTTTTAGCTGTAATCAGTTCCTAATCAGTTATTCAACCACTCTCTCTCCTAAATTAAGCCTCCAGAACTCTCACTCCAATACTGCTTGGTGCTGGGTTATGTTATTTCCTGCTCCGAAATCTTTCCTATTGCCTTGCAAACTGAAAATACTCAACTATTAAGGCATTTAAAGTACTTTAAAATATGTTCTCAATCAGCTTATCTACTCTTATCTCTGACTACTTCCCTAAAACAGTCCCTATGCCTTGATAAAATTGGCCAGCTTACTGTAGTTTATCTACATATCCCCACAGCTTCAGATGGTATACTCATGTGGACAGAGGATTTCAAAATAAGGAAGGCAAAGCCTACATATTAAAAATAATTTCTACTCTAGTAATATGAAAATATAAGCACAGATAAAAATGTTCTTAGAGTTGTCATTTTTTTGATAAGAAGAGTTTTATAAAAATGTCTTATTAGATATATTTGAAATGTGCTTAGTATTATTTTTGCCCAGAGAAGTAAAGAAACAATATTTTATAGAAAAGATGATATTTAATCTTGGAATTAAAGAATGAATAAAAATTCATCAGGTAAAATTGGAAGATCAGGAGAATGGAAGAATATTTTAGATATCGGGGGACTATATGAACAAAAGCAAAAATATTTTAAGTACAGTAAATCTTTGGGGAATAATACTGGCATTGGCATGTGTCATGTTTCCCAAAATATATTTCCAAAACTATCAGTCCTGTAAAAAAAAACCCTATAAGAAAAACGAAGGGTCTAGTGAAATCCATGCCCAGTTTAAGTTGTGAAATTTAACACCGTATATTTCTTTTTCTTGAGATTAACAGTGAGCTAACACAATAAAGGGTCTGACAGATCTTTAGTTTACTTTTCTTTAATGTATCAAAAATTTTGCCAACATTTTACCTCCTCTTTTAAACATGGAAGATTTTAATATTGCTTTGTATTAATGTTATGTAAAAACTGCTTTGGGGAATAAAACTGAACACACAAAAATTCTGGAGATTTTTACATTAAGATAATCATATATGCTTGATAAAAATGATTCTAAATAACAAGGACAACTTTTATACAACCTAAAACACTTGATAGGAGTACGTACATAGTGTAGGTCTATATAAAGTGTTCTATATTAAGGACATCGTAATTTCATTTGCTTTAGTTTTTGGAGAAAATTCGGCAACATGAATTACAAACTGTGACATCTTTTCTACATAGAAGGGAATGGGTTGGGGGTAAGGGATAGTTGGAGGTGGGGGTACTACTAACTGTGAATGTACACTAACTTTACTAGTAACATTTTACATTACAAAAAGAGAGAATTAGCAGCATCTTTACTGCAAAAAGCAGAGTAGTTTGTGACTGCTTTATTTAAATTGCCCAGCTATGTATCAGTGAGTACAGGAAGAGCTGGAATTAGGCAGCTCTTCCTGTACTCACTGATACATAGCTGGGCAATTTAAATAAATGGTGTATCATCCTGCATTTCCGCGGGTTAAGAACTCACTTGGAATTCATCCCCTTCTACCACTCAGTTAGCAGTAAATACATTTTGATATTCTCCCAACTTATCTTTTCCCCTTTTAGAGACAGGTATCAATGAGAAAAAATCTGTTTGACTTTGACATCCAGATGTGATCTGTGTTCTAGTGCAGCTCATTCAACAGCTGTACTAATTTCTCAGCTGGGAAACATGGGTAACTACAGTAACTACCCGTGTGGAACACAATCACTCAACACAACTAAATTATGTTGATCAAAATCACGATGGTGACGATGTTGCTAAAGTCATGCTAAGTGAATAGAATTTATACTTTTTACTATTAGTAGCAGCAGTGTTTGTTTATTTAAAAATACTTTATTAGAGCAATTGCAGGTTCCAAGCAACATTGGGAAGAAGATATGTAGAGTTCCCATATGCTCCTGCTCTCACATTTGTACCCAATTATCATCATCCCCCGCCAGAGTGCTACATTTGTTACAGTTGGTGAACCTACATTGACACATCATACTCGCCGGAAGTTCACAGTCCATATTAACATTCACTCTTGGTGTTGCATATTCTGTAGATTTTGCCTCAGTTTGAAAGTATACAGAGACATGTATCAACCCCATCACAGTATTATACACAGTATTTTTTGATGCCCTAAAATTCCTCTGTGCTCCACCTATTCATTTCTCCACACTTAACCCCCCTCCTTTGTAAATTTTTATATTCCTAATTGTGACTTGAACTATAGTTCTCATATGAGAGCCATTTGGTCTGTTTAAAGTACTTAACTTTAATCTGTGGAATTACATGTTTTAACTATTTATGAAAAAGCGCTTTAAACATAATTCCTTTAATTATAAATGTTACTTAGTTAGCAAGATGATATGGCATTTTTAACTAGTCTAGGTAATTCCTACGTAATCTTCAGTTGAAATCATGGTATGATGAATATACATTTCCTGAAACTTGTTTGATGTTTCAACCCAGAGAACACGGAGGAGAAAAGAAAGAAAAAGGAAGACACAAAGAGAAAAACACAGATGAAGACGATGACAATAACAAATGGCTCCACTTTTGTAACCAAAAGACGTTGATTTTCTTTTTGTTTCTGCAATTTAGAAATGTATATATCTTTGATAATTTGTAAGAGTATAGGACAATGTATGAGAAGAAAAATAAACCCTTAGCTTTAGGTTATATTTTCTGGCTGACAATATTTTTCTGATAGTCTCCTTGCAAGACACACCTAACTATTTGGCCCACTCAGATTATTTATCTATTTTGAAAAGTCAAAATAGTAAGTTACCCTTACAGTGTGGTAAAAAAAATCTATATAAATCCTGATGGAGGCAAAACTTCTACGGCTGCAAAGCAGGGGAATACATCTTTCCTGGCAAAGAAAGAAAATGTAAATGAAAGATACACAGGCTTTACTGAATATGATACGTGTACATAATATTCTTGTAAAATGGGAATTGCTTAATTCAGAGAAGATGAAGTTGAACTCAATGTTTATTTTCTGCATAATGAGAGCGTACACATATTGGGTTTAGGGTCATAGCTGTCCATCACATTATAATTCTCCTAGCTGTCATGGTCATTCCACCCTTCGTTTCCACTTCTGAGTTTTTTGTTTTTTAATGGCTAAATAATTTAAAGATAAAGTACCATACCCTGGATCTTCCTAGAAAGATAGTTCGTCCCTCCAAAGGGGAATTACCTTCTCTCTCTGATTTGAAAGTAGAAAGGATAAAGACCTTGAAACTCAGATGGCTGAGCACCCTGCTTTATCAAAGGCAGGAAGTAGGGGAGAATAGAGAAAATTTAAAAATAGAACAAAAGTTAATATAAAAGTTTCTTAGTTGCAATGTAGTCATCCTTGAGTTATTCTATTCCTAGATATTTGGTTAAGTGAATCCATAACTTTCTCCTTTATGTAAATTGCCACATAGAAATATCTTGAGTATAGAATGATGGTAAATGAGTAGTAACTTTATGATATACTAGGGCTTCTGAAGCATTTCCTTTTTAGTCTCTAATTACGTCTTGATATCTGTATTTACTATTATTTAAACATACATGCAAAAGTACACTCTATATTGAAAGGAAAGAATATTTACTTATCATATGATTTACCTAGAGTGTTAAACTTTTAAGATTCTTTAATTTATAATTTTTTCATTGTAACTATTAAATGTATTGCTTAATTGACAATATATTATTTATTGAAAAAACATTTACACAAAATGCACTGAATAATATTATGATATGGTACTTATATTTTTCTTCTGAATGTAGTATTACACATATTCAAATAGTGAACATAATCTTTCTCAAGGAAAAAGTACTTTAGCTCTCAGAGAGTACATGTGATTCTCCAGTTGCCATGATAACTAGTTTTTATTATACTAAAGCACAGATATATGAAGCAAAAAAAAAAAAAATAGACAAGAAAAAAGTAATTTTTTCCAGAAACGGTACATTTTGTTTAACCCAAACATTGAATTTCTTTTCTTTGCAACTGATAACTTTTGAATCTTTATTACAAGCAAAGTAGAAAAAAGATATTAAACTTTAGCTTTTGTAATACATTTTGAAATAAAAATCAAATAAGCCTGGATGATGTACTAAACCAACCTTGCTGACATCAGAAGGTGTCTAGTTACCTTATTAGCCATTCTTTGCATTATCAAGTTTTATTTTATGCAATGATATCTTAAGATTATGCATTGGGTTTTACAAGATTCTTCTCAAATCCATTGTGTTCATACAGAGTGCTCATCCTGAAGTGAGATTAGAGATACATGTTGGCTTTGCCTATATGGCCTAAAACACTGTCTTCTTTCTAACAAAGTACCACGGATATGTTCTATTCAGCAAGAAATGTACTTCTCTAACTCTTCTGTATTTTCACAATGCCTTCAGAATAATATTAAATATAAAGTCCTAAAATATGTTTAAATTAGAATAATTGTAAGAAAATTTTGAGTTCAATTCTAAGGAAGCATTAACATTTGCTTGAAAAAAAACCCTCAGTTTGACTTAATTTTGCTTCAGAATTATATATTTTTATTGCTATAAAATATTTTGAATCAGGGAAAAACATTTGTTGAAATTATATCTTTTTTTTTTTTTTTTTTTAGATAGAATCTCACTCTGTCACCTGGGCTGGAGTGTAGTGGCACGATCTTGGCTCACTTTAACCTCCACTTCACAGGTTCAAGTGAATCTCCTGCCTCAGCCTCTCCAGTAGCTGGAACTACAGGCACCTACCACCTTGCCCGGCTAATTTGTATTTTTAGTAGAGATGAGGTTTCACCATATTGGCCAGGCTGGTCTCAAACTCCTGACCTTGTGATCCACCCACCTCAGCCTTCGAAAGTGCTTGGATTACAGGTGTGAGCCACCATACCAGCCAGATTATATCTTATCCTTTAGTTGTGCAACTGTATGCAGAACATTCTTAAGAAAATATAATTTTAATATTTCCCCAGTCATTATTTGTCACCTGTTTCTTAACCCTGGAAAATGAAAAGAGCCTCAAAGGGTTCAAGAGTAAAAGTTCTCATGGGGTTTAGAAACAAGTTATTTTTCATAAATCAATCCTAGACTGAAGATAGTCGAAAGGCATTTTTTCAGAGATCTGTCCAATTGCTGACAAAGGAAATTTTATTTCTCCAAGAAGTACCTACAGCATGAAATTCTTTATCTCTGACCAAGTCAATGAAAAACTTTCCATTTTTGACCCTTACATTTTCTCATCTTCAGATTTCAGCTCATGCCCCTCCCTTCCAGAGAAATGACTGTCAAATCTGTGCATCTGTGCTGAGGGTCCCTAAGTAAGTGATGATAATATGTACTTTGAAATGTTTAAGACCATGTGTTCTAAAAAATAAACAAATAGGCAGTGAATGTCCTCTCACCCACATTCTGAAATTAAATAGTCTGTAATGAAATTTCAGAATTAGTCTATGTGCTATCTATAGATTTAAGTAGGAAAAGGTGAGAAATTCTTGTGAAAAATAGAAATTCTTGTGGTCTGCAAAATGAGTCACAGTGGCATTTCAACATGTTAATTGTGTAGCTCCTGCACTTGGTTTTGAAAATCTGCCTTTCCACCTGCTAGGAGCACAGATAAAGTTAGAAGCATTTCTTAGAACTTTGTAACTCAAAAATGGTTACTGAACTAGAAGCATTAATATCACCTGTGAGCTTTTTAGGAATGTGTAATATCAAGTCCCACTCCAGACTTGCTTGCTCTGATTCTGTTTTTGGTTAGATTTTGGGGTACATGTGAAGCACATGCAAGATTGTTGCATAGGTTGCAAGGCAATGTGGTTTGCTGCCTTCCTCCCCATCACTTATATCTGGCATTTTTCCCCATGTTATCCCTCCCCAAATCCCTACCCCCTGCTGTCCCTCCCCTAGCTCCCCCTCAACAGACCCCAGTGTGTGATGCTCCCCTCCCTGTGTCCATGTGTTCTCATTGTTTTGATTCTGTTTTAACAAAATATTCAGCCGATCTTAAGCACTGATTCCTTCAAGGTGAAGTGTCTCAAGTTTAAATGTTCAAGTTCTATTTAAGCATTTTGGTACTTAGTTGCTACATTTTCTCTGCTATTACAAATTGCTTCCCATGTATTCTTAGGCTACTTTCCAGAGTATCTGTAATGTCTTTGCTTTTTAATTGGGAGTTTTGGAAGTCCAGGATATGCTTTACTCCCAGCCCCAGTTTTTATACCTGTATACATTTCTTCTCTTTTCAGCAAATAGAGAGCAATGTCCCTGGAGATTGTGACTGGATATGCTGGTACAGATTATTATGATACCTAAATGAGGTACCAATAGTCTATGGGACACAATTTTCTTAGTAAGTGAAATCTGACTCTATTGCTAAGGTATTAAAGATATGTGAAATGTTAAAATCATTTACTTATTTTAATATATTCTGTTACTTAATAGTCTCTTAGGTTTCGCATGCTAAATTTCAGTCTACAATAAATTTCATAGGCAAATTTAAAACTCTCAAAATAGAATTTTAATAGAAATGCTAAGATATTCTCAGTGTAGCCGCATAAAAGTTTCAGAGTTTTTTAAAGAATGACTTCTATCATGGTTTAAAACATATGGCAGGTCTTTTTTGGAAGTCTTCCGACGGTATGCAGAATTTGTAGTTACAAATATTCTGCCATTTAAATAAGCTCACTCAACTTCACCTTTCTGAATTAGCAGAACTTAACTATTCATTGTCAACTGATTCATGAATATAGAACCAAGCTTCATTTGGAACATATGGCCTAAAGATAATAAATTTAAATGCCTGATGTAAAGTAAATTAGAATTGGGATTGTAATGCTGATAGCTTTTTCTACGAGACTCTTATAACATCTGTCCAGAAACTTAATTTTTTTTCAGATGTTTTTCACACATGCTCCTTCAAGGCTGTATATGTATATGTATTGTAACTTTCCTTCAAGAAAATAATTAGAAAAGTTGGTTATTATTTAAGAATTAAAAGGTATATGCATTACAAAATAAAACTACATAATGCCACTTTTAGAAGAGCTAAATAGTTACCAATAGACAAAAAAAAAAAAAGAATATTAGAATGAAATATTAGACATTGGGTTAGGATTTAAACAGGTAAAATGCATCTAAATAGATTTCTATGTCAAAAACAAACACTATTTTAGATCCAGCAACTCTTTTTTAGGCTTTTCTTATGTATGACAGGAATTAGAATTTAGAAACTGAATTTCCCATTATCTCTTGTCACTACAGTTAGATCCCATCAATGAAAGTTAATTACAAAATATTTTGGAGATAGAAGTAAGGTAGAAATAATCATTCTTTAATCAATAGCTCTGAGAAGGCATGTGACTTTGGCAAATGTCAGCTGCCATGAGTCCTTGCCAGAACCTTCCACATATCCTCCTGAGAACCATCTAGTCTAATATGATAGGCAGTTGAGAACATCGGTGCTAATTTTCTGCCATTCCTCTATTCTTGGTTTTGTAAGGTTTACTAGAAGTTCCCCGATCTTCACTATTCTAGCCCTTTCAGCAATTATGCAGACCTCCAATTCCCAGTGTCAAATCCTTTCTATTTGAAATAGCTCTAGTATTTTTTGTCTTCATGACTCTTACTGATAGATTATTACATCTACTATGCAAGCTTGTGATTTGTTTAAAGAAACTGAGCTAGATTTCTGTCATTGTAATATACTACTATAAATATACAAATGTTAAACCTTTTCAACAACCCAGATGCTTTTAATCAACAGTTTTTATTGATATATGTTTCATGAGAGAAAAATGTATTAGAGTTTCATTGACAATAATATCAGAAATTTCCACTGATATGATTGTATTTTTAGAGCACCTGTAGAACTTTGAAGTGCATCATTCATGTTTCAGACTAAACATATGGCACTGCTAAAGTTTTGTAGGACAGTCTGTGTGCCGCAACCTGTGTAGCTACACTGATGTACCCATTACAATGAAGTTTCTGTTGAAGAAAAAAAAAAGCTTGCACTTTCAATATTTTTTTCAAATGTAATACAATTATACCAATTCAGGCTTTTGCTTTTGTTTTTGTTTTGTTTTGTCGTTTAAAAGAGATGGTGTCTTACTATGTTGCCAAGGCTAGATTTAGACCCATGGACTCAAGCAATTTTCCCACTTCAGCCTCCCAAGTAGCTGGGACCATAGGCACATGCCACCACTCACAGCGAGCCAATGCTGTTTCTTCAATCAAGTTGAGCCATATTTGTATAATTGACTATAGATCTATAATCAACCACATATGTAGAAAAGTATTTGATCCCACCTAGGAGCTGTGATATTGTTTGAAATAGTTGAACAAAAAAAAGATGGCAAGATTAGGTTAAAAATAAAATCACATTTTAAGACACAAAAGCAGTTCTAAGAAGCTCATGAGTTGTTGAAACTCAATAGGACCACCTCTGGTAAGCTCCTTATTAAACAGAGTGGAAAACAGTATGGCTAAATTAGTTAACTTTGTTAGTTTTTCAGTAAGTTTTAAATGGAGGACATGAAATAAAATATATCTGAATTTAGTGTAAGTTTAACTTCACATATAGCTTAATATATGGGATAGCAAATTGTACAGTAGATTGTGTATTATCGGTCAAATCAGTGGTCATCTATAGTAATTCAAAATAAGTAAGAAAAGGAAATGATGGTTAGTCTGATGTCACTGTTGATACTGAGAAACTATTAATAGTAAAAGTTTTATTAGTTTTGAACAAAATTCAAAAAATGTATACCTAAATATAAGAAAGAGAGTAAATCCATAGAGTGTAGATTCAGATAAGCAGATTGTGTATTATAATTTTGGACTGTAACAGTTTTTATTTAAATGCGTGTATGTCTTTTTCTTAATGTATACATTATTTGACAGTGTTCATTCATATCAATTATGTGGCAGAGTACAAGATGTTTTAATCTAAGATGTTTTTTAATGTTCTGTTGAATAGGTGGTGAACTAAAGTAACATATTATTTCATATTTGCTTAAAGAAAATGTGTGTAAAACAGAATCCTATGCTTATTCATTTACTACGCAATGTATATTGAATGCATGCTCTGCACCAGGCACTGTGATAGAAGTTGTATACATAATGATGAAAATATCAGACATTTTTCTGTTGCCATAGATTTGTTATTTAAAAACAGACATTAATCACATGTAAATGTATAGATGGATAGATCAGTAGACAAATATAATTCAAAATAATTGATTTGGAAGCAAAGTGCAGGGATGCTGGGAGTTCTAGGACTAGGTAGGAGATTACCTGATCTAGTCCAGGAGACATGAAAGAAGACAGTAACTAAGTAAACATTTTCCTATAAAACTTTTCTAGCAAAGTGACATGGAGCCAAAATCTGAAAGAGAATTTATCAGTTGGAGTTCAGACAAGGAAGCAGAGTCTTTATAATATTACTGGTGGAGGATCTTGACCATCAAGGTTCTTGGCATTTTGAACAAAAAGTCTGACAAAACACACAAAGCAATAAAAGAATGAAACAAAAAAAGCACAGATTTATCGAAATAAAAGTGCACTCCACAGAATGGGAGTAGGCTCAAGCAAGCAGCTCAAGAGCGCTGGTTACAGAATTTTCTAGGGTTTAAATACCCTCTAGAGGTTTCCCTTGGGTTACTTGGTTGCATCCTATCCTATGTAAATGAAGACTTAGCCTGCAACCAGTCTGATTAATCATAGCAGGCAACCAATCAGAGGCTGAAGTGAAGTTACAAAGTTATACTGCATGCAAATGAAGACTTGGCCCATGACCAGTCTGATTGGTTGAGGGAGAGGGTCAATCAGAGGTGATTTCCATTTTTCATCTGTGATGCAGAGGAATAGGATGAAGGTGTTTTAAAGGAAGTAGCCTCTGATCCTTTTGTTACTTGGATGTGGAGAGGTGAGGTTTTTCTTTTGATTCAGTTTTAGGGAGTCAGTGCACATCAGCCTTAGATTCTTTGCCTCCAGACCATATTCTCCTCTCTCAATAGGATTTACCTTAGAGTTGTGGGGGTAGATGTGAGAATTGAAGATTGGAGGAGTAGAGTTAGGCAATCAGAAAACAAGCCACTAGCTTCTGCCTAAAATACTTTCATGGGCGGGCTAGTCAAAACCTGCAAAGGAAAAACTAAGAAAATCCAATTGCATAAGAAGACTGTGAAGGGAAATTCCTGAAGAATTTGAGAGGAAGCTATTATTGTTGTATAACCTTTGCCTTTCTTTTGGTCTGGGGCCATGGCTGCTTGTCAGATTATTAGCAATTGGATAAACAAGATGGACATAAAGTGGAGGAGCTCAAAAACAATCTGACATCTACCAGGTACCCCTGGGCCTCTCTACCATCATTGTGACCAGAAAAACTCACTCAGAGGGTAATGGTGGTTACCTCACTTCTTCTCAAATCTTCCACAAGTTTCTCTTTAGGTCAACTCTAATCAAGAACCCAACAAAAAATGGATTCTAGGCAATGTAGTTCCCTACTTAACCAACAGAAAAAAATACAGTCCAGATGAGTAAGAGTTAGCTAGATGACAATGATTTTAGGAATAAGGGAAACAATCCTCAGACACAGAGGCCTGATGGGTGCTGTAGGCACCATTTTTATTAATGTTCTAATAAAGGTAAACTCTTATTTATATGTATCATTTTATGAAAACTTATGTTTTAGTTTGGTTTTTAAGAGAAGTAGATTAAGCATTAAGAATTTGAATAAATCACATAAAATGTTAAAAATGAAACAAAAGTTATTAATATCATTATAAGCACAGATGATAAAAGGGAAATATCTACTTGCATTTCTGACTTAAGTGAACACTGAATATTAAGTAGAACAACAATTTAAGAGTTAAGAAATGATGGTTAAGAGGGTTAGCAATTTAGACTTCTCTGATTTTATTTTATGAAAGGTAAAATGATCCTGAAATAATTTTTGTTAGTATCTGAAGGCCACACAGTGTTTGTCTTCTTCTCGACAATTTCTTTTTTGTTTGGGTCATGAAACAAATCATGGATTTATACCACTGCAAACAATTATTATACATAGTGGAAATAATTGTAATGTGGCTTATGCAACTAGGAACTTTAGAAAGAGTAAAGTCATGCTGATATAAGAGGATGTTAAGTATTTATTTGATAGTTCTATTGATAGTATATATTCCTTCCATTTTTAAATTTTCTTTTTCATTTGACTATTGTTTCCAGGCTCTATCCTGACTTAGGAAAGTTTTTAATTAAAATGTTGATTTTTATGCTTAACTGGAAGGGGACATACCATGAACACAAAGGTGCTTTTTTTCGTGAGGGCTTATCCATTGCACTCTGGATGTGCTGACCCCTGTGATTTCCCTAAATGTAGGAAACTCGACTGCATAATTGGTGGTAGTGGAGGACTGTGTTCATGCTCTCCTCTGGTTTGATTTTTTCAATGTTAAAATGAAAATTAAGACATAAAAAATAAAAATGTTGATCATTATAAATGGGATATGAGACTTTTAAAACAACACTTTTGTTCTTACATTGCTATATTAAACAAGTTGAGAAAGAAACCAGCCCATAAAAAAAAGAATAGACAACTCCCTCATAAAATTAAGGGATTTATTTAGACAAGAAGAATCTGTACTGTTTGGATTTTACCTAATATTGATGAAAATATCACTGGAAAAACTCAATACCATACGTTTTAAATAATTTAATCAATTGAATGTAAATTAAAACAAACAAATAAAAATCAACTATCATGGAAAATAATTTAGTATGTAATTTTAAATTTACATTATAAATACAATGGTGGCAGTATCAGATCATCCCTTTTTTTTTCCTAATTTCTAAGAGTATAAATATAAAACCATCCTAATTTATAGACCTCATGAATATTTCACAAATCAGATGTTGGTTATTATTAGAAAGAGCAAGAAAAGAACATTTGCTAATATTTATTATTTTTGATGAAATAAAATTATCCCTTTACTTTCTACTTTTTTAAAATATACTTTAAGTTCTGGGGTACATGTGCAGAATGTGCAGGTTTGTTACATAGTTATACAGGTACCTTGGTGGTTTGCTGAATCCATCCTCCCGTCATCTACATTCAGTATTTCTCCGAATGTTATCCTTCCCTAATGTCCCCACCCTCTGCTATCCCTACACTAGCCCCTACATCACCCAACAGGCCCTGTGTATGACCTTTCCCTCCCTGTGTCCATGTGTTCTCCTTGTTCAATACCCACTTACGTGTGAGAACATGCAGTGTTTGGTTTTCTGTTCTTGTGTCAGTTTGCTGAAAATGATGGTTTCAAGCTTCATCCATGTCCCTGCAAAGCACATGAACTCATCCCTTTTTATGGCTGCATAGTATTCCATGGTGTATATTTGCCACATTTTCCTTATCCTGTCTACATCCTTAAAGAAAATGATTTTCAACCCAGAATCTCATAGCCAGCCAAACCAAGCTTCATAAGTGAAGGAGAAATAAAATCCTTTACAGACAAGCAATAGCTGAGAAATTTTATCACCACCAGGACAGCCTTATAAGAGCTCTTGAAGGAATCAGTAAATGTGGAAAGAAACAACCAGTACCAGCCACATCAAGAACATACCCAGTGGTAAAGACTATCAACACTATGAAGAAACCGCATCAACTAACAGGCAAAACAACCAGCTTGCATCAAAATGGCAGAATCAAATTCACACATAACAATATTAACCTTAAATTCAAATGAGCTAAATGCCCCAATCAAAAGACACAGACTGGCAAATTGGATAAAGAGTTACATAATGGTAAAAGGATCAATGCAACAAGAAGAGCTAATGATCCTAAATATATATGCACCCAATACAGGAGCACCCAGATACATAAAACAAGTTGTTAATGACCTACAAAGAGACTTAGATTCCCACACAATAGTACTGGGAGACTTTAACTCTTCACTATCAATATTAGACAGATCAACAAGACAGAAAATTCACAAGGATATCCAAGACTTGAACCCAGATCTGGCCAAGCACACCTAATAGACAGTTACAGAATTGTGCACTCCAAATCCAAGAATATACTTTCTGCTTTTGTTCCACACATCTGCACACAACTATAGTACTGTTAGTGTTTATATCAATTTTTTCCAGTAATATAGTAAGTACTAAAAAAAACTAATACAGTCAATGAACTAATTTTATTTAACAGTGGTAGGAAGAGAAACTTTCCACACAAATTTAATGACTCTTTGCTCTTAATATATCTTCTCAGTTTATATCATGCTTCTAAGAAAAGGCCACATGACATAAGAGATACCAAAATATTTTTAAACTAGGAGAAACAGTTACACACATTATATGCCACAACCTCCCAATAAAGTACAAGATATAAAGTCCATTTTTATGTAAACACAAGGGGTGATTTTTTGGTATGGTTGATAGTGAACTCAATCTCTGCTCAAATATTACTGAAAATATTTGAAAAGATAATCCGATAAGGCTACAGTAAATTCCAGGTAAAAAGCACATTTAACATAGAGCATTACCACATTACTTTATGTATATCTCCAGCAACTCCTTTAATATTGTTTTGCTGAATATGATATATATAACTATCAGCAGTGTTTCTTATAACCTTCAATCACATTTGCCTAAACATTTAAATTCCATTTAAGAAATGTATATCAAGTGCTTACTCTGCCATGCACTTTTCTAAGTGTTTGATATAAATCAGTAAATTAAATGAACCCTCTGCCTTATAATCTTGCATTCTAAATATAACTTTAAAATTTCCACCTCAAATTTTTTCATCGCAAATTCATTCTTATTAAAAATCAAGGCCGGGCGCGGTGGTTCAAGCCTGTAATCCCAGCACTTTGGGAGGCGGAGGCGGGTGGGTCACGAGGTCAAGAGATCGAGACCATCCTGGTCAACATGGTGAAACCCCATCTCTACTAAAAATACAAAAAATTAGCTGGGCATGGTGGCACGTGCCTGTAATCCCAGCTACTCAGGAGGCTGAGGCAGAAGAATTGCCTGAACCCAGGAGGCGGAGGTTGCAGTGAGCCGAGATCGCACCATTGCACTCCAGCCTGGGTAACAAGAGTGAAACTCCGCCTCAAAAAAAAAAAAAAAAATCAAAATAATCGTCTTTACTAAAGGTGTTACTCTTGTTGCCTTCTTTATTTTTGCAAAGAGTACTGAGATGTTCAGTGCTGAGAAATACAGCTATCTGAATTTCTAATCTCTTTTACATTTTGTTTTGCTATTGGTTTACAATTCTGTTCAAAATATCATTTTTTAATCATTGTTGTTTTTAATCATTTTTTTCATCATTACTTTCACATCCATTTTAGTAAAGTGAATTTCCTTTTTCCTCTTATTTATTCATTATTTCAGCCATTAATTTATTTGATAACCATTTGTTAAACATCTATATTCTGTGTGAGATATTGTGACTGAACTATTACAACAATTTCTTAATGGCTCTCCTTACCTCTTTTCTCTTTTCCAATTAATTCTACAAGTTATTGCCAATAATTTTTTAAAACTAGTTTTATTAATGTTAATTTCCCTTCTGTCAACTGTCAATGACACCCATGTGTCACCAGGGTAAAGTTCTTAGCTATTAATTTAACTTTACATTTTCTTGTCCCAGTGCCTGTTTTAACTTTATAACTCTCCTTACAGGAAATTTTGTTACTGTAGAATGATCTATTTAATCCTCAATTATGCCTTTACAGCTTTGTGTTTTCCATGCATTCTTTTCTAATGCAAAAATACTCTTCCGACTCCTTTTTCTATAAAAAGCTCATAATTCACTCAAATTCAAGCTTAAAACTGACCTCCTTCATGAAGTCTTTTCTAACCACTTGAACAGTCTGCACTGATGTATCACATTTCAATGTCATTTATATCTTATTTTATATTTAATTTCATATGGCTTGAATTTCTATCTATTTATATGTATCACTATTAAAGTGTATCTTACTCCTAAATAAGGTTTATCTACAGAGATATGTGTAAACCAGAGACAAAGTGATCAAAAATTATGTGAAAAATTAGGCATCTTACATAAATAAATTTTGAAAAAAAGGAAATAAGGAGAAAACATTTAGGACAAGAAAATGCCACACGTTATCATAAACTTGGCTATAAAATCCAAGTAACCAAGAGAAAGAGTTTTATAATTGGGAATATGATTAGCAATGTATTAATACAAATAAAATATTGCTCAGTAATATCACTCTATTATTGAAATCAAGGAAAAAAGGATTCCGATGCATCCTCATAGAGAGTGCAGTGTGTAATTATTGAATAATACTGTCAGTCATCTAAAATACACATATTAGTTGCTTAGATTTTTTAATATTAATTTTGCAAACTAGGATAAATAGATATGGTCAAAATGTATCTCAGTAACTAATATGGCAGCGAGATTATCTTAGTCTTTTGTGTGCTGCTTTAATAGAATACCTGAGATTTCATAATTTATAATGAACAAAAATTTATTTATTAACCTTCTGGAGTCTGGGAAGTCCAAGAACAAAAGGCTGGCACCTGTAAGGGCTTGCTGCATCATCCCATGGCAGAAAGCAAAAGGGCAAGAAAGACCAAAATATCAAACTCACAACTTCAAGCCGTTTTATAACCAGTATTAATTCATTTGTAAGGGTAGCTATCATCACCTAAACACCAACTAGTAGCCCCCACTTCCCAACACTATCACGTTGTTTCCAATACACGCTTTTTGGGAGATGCATTCAAACCAGTCTGTTTCATATACGCAGCTGTTATATAGCATGCTTTCCACCAGCTTTAAACTCAATCTGTTTCATATATGCAGCAGTTAAATAGCATGGAAAACTCTAATAAAAACTTCGGCATTATTCGTAGAAGATAAAATATATATCCCTCATAATTATATTATGTAGTAAATTTTTAATACTAATTTGACTGAGATCAATTTATGCCCTACATGCTGTCAGTGGAATTTCAACATATGAAGAATGTGACTGTTCTTTAGTTTAAAAAAGGAACACTTAATTGCAGAGAAAATTGTGTAAATAAATGCTGTTGCAGAAGATCTGGATTTAATAAATCAAAGTAAATGCAAAATAAAATTTAAATTAAATTTAACACTATACTTGAACTTAACAATTTTTGGAATGATGTCTAAGTGACAGGATTAAAGCAACAACAACAGTATTTTTGATCTAAAAGACTAACAAAAAACTATCAGAGCATATTAAAAAAACCTCAAACATCTCTAGGTGTTCTATATATTATTTAAAAATGTACAAATAATTAACACTAAGTTAATTTTAGTTCTAACTTAAACCAGCATGTCCCGCTGCCAAAAGGTAAATGTGAAAAGGCTATGTCAAACTTTCTGTACTGAAATCAGCTGATGAAAATTACATGCACCTAATGATGTTCAAGCTGAGCCTCATGTTTTGGCTATTTGTTAGCAATCTGTTTTTATGTTTGTTTGTTTGGTTGGTTGGTTGTTTTTTTTTCCCACCTGAATTTGTATCTGACTTTTAAAATCTTTGAGATTCAGCATCTTCACCAAGATATATTTGGTAGGAGATTTTTAATTATTTTGTCTCTTTAGGTTGATGTGTAATCCACAGATTTGATTTTCCTTCATTTTAATGAAACATTCTTTCAAATTTTCAAATGCTTTTTCTGATTTTCTCATTAGTGCATTTCTTCAGTCACACCTGTTACCAATCTAATAGGATCACCCCATCTAGTCTCCATGTAAATTATCTTACTTTTTATTAATTTACTTCTTGTTACAGTGTATTTAATTTCAGCTGTTTTCATCATTTGTTGTGAATTTACTCCCAGTAGTATTGATATAGTCGTGTATTGATTAACAACAGGGTTACATTCTGCAAAAGGCATCATTATTAGGAAATTTTGTTGTGCAAACATGATGGAGTGTCCTTACTGCAACCTAGCTGGTATAGCCTCCTACACACCTAGGTTATATAGTACAGCCTTTTGCTCCTAGCCAACAAATCTATGCAGCATGTTACTGTACTGAATATTGCAGGCAACTGTAATAAAATGATGTTTGCATATCCAAACATATTTCAACATAAAAAATGTACAGTAAAATATGGTATAAAAGATAGAAAACAGTACACCTGTATAGGGCACTCTCCATTAATGGACCTTTTGTAGGACTGGAAATTGCTCTAGGTGAGTACTGAGTGAATGGTGAGAGAATGTGAAGGTCTACAATATTAATGTACACTATTCTAGACTTTATAAACACTACACTATGGCTACACTGAGTTTATTTAAAAGTAATTTTTATTTCTTTAATAATTAGCTTACTATGACATTTTTAGCCTATACTTTTATATGTGTGTATATATATATTTTTTTCTTAATTGTACTTTAGGTTCTGGGGTACATGTGCAGATCATGCAGGATTGTTACATAGGTACATACATGGCATATACATTTTTAACTTTTAAAACTTTTTGAGTATTTTGTGATAACAGCTTAAAACACATTGTACAGCTGAATATTTTCTTATCTTTTTAAACATTTTGTTAAAATGAACACACTACAACACACATTAGCCTATGTCTGAACAGGGTTATTATCATCAAAATAACTGTCTTCCACCTCCATATCTTGCCCGCTGGAAGGCCTTTAGGGTAATGACATGCATGGAGCTGTCATCTTTTATGATAGCAATAGTTTCTTTTGGAATATCTTTTAAAGGACCTGCCTGAAACTGTTTTACTTAACTTCATTTTTTTTAGTAGGCAGAAAGAACACACTCTAAAATAATGATTAAAAAGTATAGTATAGTACATACAAAAAGCAGCAACGTAGTTGATTAACAGTATCAAGTATTATGTACTGTACATAATTGTATGTGCTACACTGTTATATGACTTTCAGTGCAGTAGGTTTATAACATCATCACTACAAACAACCGATTAATGCATTGTGCTATTGTTACAGTAGGTAGTGACTCAGACATGAGCAAGGCAGGAGAGGGCTACCCGCCTCCACCCCGCTGGGAATGTCAGGCAACCATCAAGTGATGGTCTGGCAGTGATTACACTGGCTTTCTAAAATAATAATTGGTCACAGCTTGTGCCAGGGGAAGGCAATTTCTCAATAGATAAAAGCACCTGAAATTGGTAATCAACCGCTTCCAATGCCATCTCAGAAAGTGAGCAAGTTGGCTCGAGCTTGTACATTAAGAGGCAAAGTGGTAGAACATGACTTACCAGGGGCATTCCACTGGAAAAGGGAAGAAAACCTCAGGTGAACATCTGTACAACCCCAGTAAATAAACTGTGCATGTTCACCTGCCAAGTGTCAGCAGGTCACCGCACATGTGGACTGCTCTCCCTAAGGGAAAAAATCAAGGGAAAGAGATTAAAGACCCCAGAAGCATGCCAAC
The DNA here is from genome assembly GCF_049354715.1 of Callithrix jacchus. Lineage (NCBI taxonomy): Eukaryota > Metazoa > Chordata > Mammalia > Primates > Cebidae > Callithrix > Callithrix jacchus. Next base: position 94,361,857 of record NC_133516.1, read on the forward strand.
ATATAGAACCCAAAGTCAAAAGATGAAACGCCATACTTGTCCTTCAAGTTGTCCACTTGAACCAACCCCCCTGGCAAGTTTATTTTCCTTTCCTTTTTTTTCCCCTAATCTAGAGCTTTTCAATAAACTTCCACTCCTGCTCTAACACTTGCCTCTATTTCTTTTTCTGACTTGTGCTCATCAGGTATATTCTTTCTTCTGAAAAGGCAAGAATTGAGGTTGCTGCAAAACCATATAGGTTTGCTGCCAGTTACTCATGTATTTATCACCCCTAACACTACAATATCTTAAGAGGTATGAAGTCACTAGGTCACAGGAATTTTTCAGCACCTTTATAATCTCATAAGACCACCATCATATATGCAGTTCATCATTGACTAGCATAATGACACATAATATTATGTATATAATATGATATAGCACATGACTGTATTTGTCTTTTAAGTGAATTCTGAATCTTTTCTAATTCTCCTTTTACTTATTTCATAGGGTTCAGTAAAAATTTTTATGAGAATGCAATTCTATGCAAATATCTTCATTTCCTAGAGTGTCTCCTTTAAAAATGTGTTTTCTGTCATGTGCATGCTACAAATAATAGCATAGTCTAATAATTTTTTTCTTGGTCTTAATAGTATTTTCAATTATTACTAAAAAATATAGATTCTCTTGGCTTCTTTCCCTATTTACCTGGGCATGATTTGAGTCATCTTTGTACCACAGAGGAATGCTTTAGTGCAAAAGATTTCACAGGACCTAGTCAGCCATGCAATTGCTTGCAGCAAGTGTGAAAGGACTGAGTTTTTTGTAGCAGCAAATGGGAAATTATCTCTCTATGCACTTGATTTTTTTTCTGTGTTGAAACCTCTATGTTATGGGACACCACCATTAAAAATGGATATTCAATTTAATGTATGTGTGTAGGGTACGGGATTTTTTTTGCATTTATGTTTGTTCATTGCTTTAAATGTGTGAACCTCTTTAGAGGGAGGTTAAGTGTGAAAATGCTGTATAATTCACTAGATTTTTGCTTGGTTTCTCATATCTAAATAAAGTATAAAATATAAGAAATGTGGAAAGGTAAGTTTGCAATACAACACCAATTTGGCTAATGAGAATAAATTAAAGTTGAAAGCAATCAATTAAAAATAATTAACATTAACCACAGAAATGCAACATTGTAAAGCAATGGTAAGGGGCTGAACTTAGAATAGGATGCACGTGTGGCAAAATCAAACAGCTTTCAAATATGGAATTAAAGTGTATAATGAACTTGTGCTTCATAATTATATATATGGGAAATTTTAAATTTATATATATATATAAACTTATTGATATTGGTCTTGGTAGTGATATCTTAAATACCACACTAAAATTTCAGGTTACAAAAACAATATATGGAACTTTATCAAAATAAAACAAAAAACAAAACGAAAAAAAATCTTCTGAGTGGCAAAGAAACAATTATAACAAAGAAGAAAATCCATGGATTGGAAAAATATATTTGGAAACCATACATCTGATAAAAGAGTAATCAACAAAATTTATTTCAAAAAATATACATCAGGAGGATCCCAGATGGCCAAATAGGAACAGTTCTGGAGTGCAGTTCCCAGCAAGAACAATGCAGAGGGTGAGTGTTCACTGCATTTCCAAACAAGTTTTCTCTGCCCATAGACCAGGAGATTCCCAGGCCAAAAAGCGCCATGGGTTTTCAGCATGGTGGTTTCAGCCAGTGCCAGGTTGGCACACCAAAACTCACACAAATCTGGGTGGTCATTTCAACTGGCACCAGGAACATCTGGGAGACAGAGCTGCCCTTTCAGCTGAAAGGGAGGGGGCTGAGACAGGGAGCCAGGCAATCTGACTCAGTGGGTGCCACCTCCACAAAACAAGCAATCTGAAACGCTCTGGATTGAGAGTTTCACAGCAAGTGCAGCTGGATCCAGGATGCTCCAGCTCAGTAGTGGGAAGGGCAACCACCACCGCCGAGGCAGTCCGCCACTACCGAGGCAGTTCACACAGCAGCAGGGCAGAGCCTGTAGCAGCTCAGCAACAACTCCACTGGCAGACTGTGACTAGACTACTCCGTGAGGGGCAGGGCATCTGTGAAAAAGGGCAACAACATGACAGGAACTTATAAATAAAGCCAACCTTCCTAGGACAGCACACCTGGGAAAAGAGGCGGTTATGAGTTCTGTTGCAGCAGACTTAAAAGTACCTGCTCAGCAACTCTGCATGGAACAACAGAGCTCCCAGCACAGCACCTGAGCTCCTATAAGGGACAGACTGTCTCCTCAAGCACCTCCCCAGCCCTGTATACCCAAAGAGACACCTCATAAAGGAGAGCTCAGGCTGACATCTGGCAGGCACCCTTCTAGGACAAAGATAACAGAAGAAGAAACCAGCAGCAACCCTTACTATCCTGCAGCCCCCATGGGTGATCCCCAGGCAAGCAGGGTCTGGAGTGGACCTCCAGCAGTCCTGCAGCAGAGGGGCCTGACTATTACAAGGAAAACTAAGAAACAGAAAGAAATTACTTCATCATCAACAAAAAGGATGTCCACTAAGAGACCCCATTCAAAAGTGACCAACTACAAAGACCACAGGTAGATAAAGCCATTAAGATGGGAAGAAACCAGTGCAAGAAGAAGCAGGCTTCAGAAGGTGGGTAATAACAAACTTCTCTGAGTTAAAGGAACATGTTCTATCCCAATGCAAAGAAACTAAAAACCTTGAAAAAAGGTTAGACGAAATGCTAACTAGAATAACCAGCTTAGAGAAGAACATAAATGACTTTATGGAGCTGAAAAACACAGCACAAAAACTTCATGAAGCATACACAAGTTTCAATAGCCAAATAGATCAAGCAGAAGAAAGGATATCAGAGACTGGAGATCAAATCAATGAAATAAAATGAGAAGGCAAGAAAAGAGAACAAAGAGTGAAAAGAAATGAACAAAGCCTTCAGGAAATATGAGATTATGCAAAAAGACCAAAACTATGTTTGACAGGTGTAGCTGAATGTGTCTGTGTCACAGGGAGACTGAATCCAAGCTGGAAAACACTCTTCAGGATATTATCCAGGACAACTTCCCCAACCTAGCAAGGGAAGCCAACATTCAAATACAGGAAAATACAGAGAACACCACAATGATACTCCACTAGAAGAGCAACCCAAGGCACATAATCGTCAAGTTCACCAGGGTTAAAACAAAGGAAAAAATACTAAGTGCAGCCAGAGAGAAAGGTCAGGTCACCCACAAAGGGAAGCACATCAGACTCACAGTGGATCTCTCGGCAGAAACCCGACAAGCTGGAAGAGAGTAGGTGCCAATATTCAACATCCTTAAAGTAAAGAACTTTCAACCTAGAATTTCATATCCAGCCAAACTAAGCTTCATAAGTGAAGGAGAAAGAAAATCCTTTACGGACAAGCAATTGTTTAGGGATTTTATCACTACCAGACCTGCCCTGCAAGAGCTCCTGAAGGAAGAGCTAAACACAGAAAGGAAAAATCAGTACCAGTCACTCCAAAAATGTAGCAAATAGTAACCCCATCAACACAATGAAAAAAATGCATCAACTAATGGGCAAAACATCCAACTAGTGTCAAAATGGCAGGATCAATTTCACATGAAAAAATATTAACCTTAAATGTAAATAAGCTAAATGCCCCAATCAAAAGACACAGACTGGCAAATTGGACAAAAAGCCAAGGACCATCATTGTGCTGTATTCAGAAAACCCATCCCATGTGTAAAGACACACATAGACTCAAAATAAAGGGATGGAAAAAGATTTACCAAGCAACTGGAGAGCAAAAAAAAAGCAGGGGTGGCAATCCTACTCTCTGATAAAATGGACTTTAAACCAACAAAAATCAAAAGAGACAAAGAAGGGCATTACATAATGTTAAAAGGATCAATGCAACAAGAAGAGCTAATGATTCTAAATATATACGTACCCAATACAGGAGCACCCAGGTACATAATGCAAGTCCTTAATGACCTACAAAGAGATTTAAACTCCTGCACAGTAACAGTCAGAGAATTTAACACTCCACTGTCAATATTAGACAGATCGATGAGACAGAAAATCGACAAGGATATTCAGGACTTGAACTCAGATCTGGAACAAGCAGACCTAATAGACATTTACAGAACCCTCTATCCTAAATCCACAGAATTCACATTTTTCTCCACACCACCTCATACCTACTCTATAATCGACCACAAAATCAGAAGTAAATCATTCCTCAGCAAATGCAAAAGAATGAAAATCATAACAGTCTGTCAGACCACAGGGCAATCAAATTAGAACTCAGAATTAAGAAACTACCTCAGAACTGCACAGCTTCATGGAAACTGAACAACTGACTCCTGAACACAGACTGGTTAAACAATGAAATGAAAGCAGAAATAAAGATGTTCTTCGAATCCAATGAGAATGAAGACACAACATACTAGAATCTCTGGGACACATTTAAAGCAGTGGCTAGAGGGAAATTCATAGCAACAAATTCCCACATGAGGAGCATGGAAAGGTCTAAAATTGACACCCTATCCTCAAAATTGAAAGAGTTATAGGAGGACAATCAAAAAAGCTCAAAAGCTACCAGAAGACAAGAAATAACTAAGATCAGAGCAGAACCTAAGGAGACAGAGACACAAAAAACCCTTCAAAAATCAATAAATCCAGGAGCTGGTTTTTTTGAAAAGATCAACGAAATAGACCACTAGCCAGACTAATAAAAAAGAAAAGAGAGAAGAATCAAATAGATGAAATAAAAAACGATGAAGGGGACATCACCACTGATTCCACAGAAATAGAAATGATCAGAGATTACTATAAACAACTTTATGCACACAAACCAGTAAATCTGGAGGAAATGGACAAGTTACTAGACACTTGCACTCTCCCAAGACTAAACCAAGAAGAAGCTGATTTCCTGAATAGACCAATAAGAAGGGCTGAAGTTGAGGCAGCAATTAATAGCCTACCAACCAAAAAAAGCCCAGGTCCAGATGGGTTCACAGTCGAATTCTACGAGACATACAAAGAGCAGCTGGTACCACTCCTTCTGAAACTATTCCAAAGAATACGAAAAGAGGGAATCCTTCCCAAATCATTTTATGAGACCATCATCATCCTGATACCAAAACTCTGCAGAGACTCAACAAAAAATGAAAACTTCAGATCAATCTCTATGATGAACATAGATGCAAAAATCTTCAATAAAATACTGGCAAACAAATTGCAACAGCACATCAAAAAGCTTATCAATCACAATCAAGTAGGCTTCATCCCAGGGATGCAAGGCTCATTCAACATACTCAAGACTATAAAGATAATTCATCACATAAACAGAACCAAAGACAAAAACCACATGATTATCTCAATAGATGCAGAGAAGGCCTTCAACAAAATTCAACAGCCTTTTAGGCAAAAAACTCTCAATGAACTAGGTATCAGAGGAACATATCTCAAAACAATAAAAGCTATTTATGAAAAACCTACAGCCACTATCATACTGAATGGGCAAAAACTGAAAGCATTCCCTTTGAAATCTGGCACCAGACAAGGAGGCCCTTTCTCATCACTCCTACTCAATATAGTATTGGAAGTTCTAACCAGAGAGATTAGGCAAGAAAAAACAATAAAGTGTATTCAATTAGGAAAAGAGGAAGTCAAATTGTCTCTATTTGCAGATGACATGATTGTATATTTAGAAGACCCTATCATCTCAGCCCAAAATCTCCTGAAACTGATAAGCAACTTCAGCAAAGTCTTAGGATACAAAATCAATGTGCAGAAATCATAAGCATTTCTACACACCAATAACAGACTAACAGAGAGCCAAATCATGAGCAAACTCCCATTCACAACTGCTACAAAGAGAATAAAATACCTAGGAATACAACTAACAAAGGATGCAAAGGACCTCTTTAAGGAGAACTACAAACCACTGCTCAACGAAATAAGAGAGGACACAAACAAATGGAGAAACATTCCCTGCTCATGGTTTGGAAGAATCAATATTGTGAAAATGGCCATACTACCCAAAGTAATTTATAGATTCAATGCTATCCCCATCAAGTTACCAATGACCTTCTTCACAGAACTGGAAAAAGCCACCTTAAACTTCACATGGAATCAAAAGAGAGCCCACATAGGCAATACAATCCAAAGCAAAAAGAACAAAGTGGGAGGCATCATGCTACCTAATTTCAAACTATACTACAAGGCTACAGTAAAGTATTCAAAACAGCATGGTACTGGTACCAAAACAGAGATATAGACCAATGGAACAGAACAGAGGCCCTGGAGGCAATGCTACACATCTACAACCATCTGATCTTTGACAAACCTCACAAAAACAAGCAATGAAGAAAGGATTCCCTGTTTAATAAATGGTGTTGGGAAAACTGGCTAGCAGTTTGCAGAAAGCAGAAACTCAAACCCTTCCTGACACTTTACACTAAAATTAACTCCAGCTGGATTAAAGACTTAAACATAAGACCTGACACCATAAAAACCCTAGAAGAAAACCTAGGCAGAACCATTCAGGACATAGGAGTAGGCAAGGACTTCATGACTAAAACACCAAAAGCATTGGCAACAAAAGCCAAAATAGACAAATGGGATTTAATTAAACTCCAGAGTTTCTGTACAACAAAAGGAACAATCATTAGAGTGAACCGGCAACCAACAGAATGGGAAAAAATTTTTGCAATCTACCCATCTGACAAAGGGCTAACATCCAGAATCTACAAAGAACTAAAATAGATTTACAAGAAAAAAACAAACAAGCCCATTCAAAAGTGGGCAAAGGATATGAGCAGACACTTTACAAAAGAAGATATTGATGTGGTCAACAAACATGAAAAAATGGTCATCATCACTGGTCATTAGAGAAATGCAAATCAAAACCACATTGAGATACCACCTCACACCAGTTAGAATGGTGATTATTAAAAAAGCCGGAGACAACAGATGCTGGAAAGGATGAGGAGAAATAGGAACACTTTTACACTATTGGTGTAAATCCCTTGGATTTATATAGTTTTTATCTCAGGTAGCTGTTTGAGGAGGCAACCTTTCCTTTGTCTGCCTGCGGAGGCACTGCTGGGCTGCCACCGATTCAGTGGAGAGGCTGCGTCTTTTTTTTTTTTTTTAATTGCATTTTAGGTTTTGGGGTACATGTGAAGAACATGCAAGGCAGTATGGTAACTGCCTTCCTCCCCATCACCTACATCTGGCATTTCTCCCTTGCTATCTCTCCCCATCGACTTTTACTTACTCAGGAAAATTAGGCCGGTTTCTGTAATGGCGGCTTCCCTTCCGCCCACCGGGCTGGAGCGTTCCTGGTGGCTCTCTAACTGACGTTCTGTCTGCCTAACTCTGGAGTGAGAGTTTTTTGGCCTGCTGGGCTTTGTGTGGCAGTGACACCCGTCCTGCCACTTGGGCTGTTTCCCTGCGTCCTGATCCCCTTCTTACTGGGGGGCGGGTAGCTCCGTCCCACCGGCTTTTTGGCTTTCTCGGTGCCAGCCAGTGCTTCCGGGGCGTCAGCCAGTGCTTCCGGGGCGTCAGCCAGTGCTTCCGCCTTGATCTCTGCTGACTGCCCCAGCGCAGGTGAAGTTGCTGTTCTGTCCTGTTAAGGCAGCTCGCTAAGGCTTTTCAGCCCAGCAAACATCTCCTGTGGGTTGTAGAGGGCTTGGGTACAGCGCTGTATTGGAAACAAAGTCCCAGAGGGGGAGACACCCCGGTCTTCGGGTCGGTAGTGCACTCCTCCTGGGTGGGACAGACCCCCACCTTGCCTCAACTTGCCCTATTTGATTTATACCCACTGTCCGACCAGACCCACAAAATGAACCTGGTACCTCGTTTGGAATTGTGGAGACCACTTGGCTTCTGTTTCTCTCTGGCTGGGAGCTGCTTTCCAGAGCTGTCTCCTATTCTGCGATCTTGGAATCCCCAAAATAGATTTTCATAGTCCAGGATTTTATATTCTTAGTTTGATGTGTTTCAGCGAGTGGCCTGGGACATGTTCAGGGGGTATTTGTGGATTTGTCTGAAATATATATTTTTTAAAAGGGTATAATAAAATTTTAACTTTTAAAAATTCAAATAAGCGAATTTTAGCTTTTACCTATATATATTCTTTGATAAAAATACGATTATACCATAATGTATTTTGTGGCTGTGTTTTTCACACAGTATTATATTGTGAATGTATTAGCATGCCAATAAGAATTCTACTTTTTCATTTTTAACGTCTTGTGGATACATCTTCATTTACTCAGTGTATCTCCTATTGCTGAACGTTAACTATATTTTTGAGAATTTGTTACTCACAACATTGTTATAACAACCTCTGTAATTCTCCGTATACATCTTGTACAAATAATCATTCTATTGAGCTATGTTACTAAAAGGAGAATTGTGGTTTTATGCATGCCCTAAGATATTTATATGCCTGTATTATGTATCTGTGGCTGCTGTAGGTTATAAATTCCTCAAGGAATGATGCTTTCTAGTTTCTTTCTATACCTTAGCTATGCAGGGTATTTTGCCTTTGTAATGATTATGCTCTCTTAAGTATCTTTTTTTCTAAATACTTAGCAACTTAGAAAAAATTTATGGGGAGGAAAAAAATTAAAGATAATGGTTTTATTCCAAAAAGTGTAAGATACTCTTTCCTTTGGGCATTGGTCTAGTTTTGTTTTGTTCTTATTTGCTTTTCCATTGAAACCTTTACATGGAATTTTTGCTGTTGATAAACAAAATATAGTTTAAAAATAAGCAGAAAAACAAAACAAAATGTGGCAAACACTTCTTACCCACTTAAAGAGCTGCACACACTCAGTGGATGATTATGGAATACAGCTGTAAGTTAAGCCATGCATTAATGAATGGAAGAACGAAGCAGGAGGAAATCTGTCCATATTACTCCATGTTGAATGCTTTCACTTTCTCATTTTTCTCTGTTAGGAAAAGTTAAAGCCCAGATGCTCAATACAAGGTAGGGATAATCTCTGGGGAGGAAGGCCCTAGAAATTGCGTAGGGCTAGTGTGTTGACACTGGTAATCTCTCTGGTCATAAAAGAAACTCCTGGTCCTGTGATTTCCCCCATCTTGACAAAATGGAAATCTGTAACTGTCTCTATCAACAGCATCTTTTGAAAAATAAGATTGTTTTAGCAGTTAAGTTTTAAAATGCTTAACTTTTTTCACTGCTTGAACTTCTTGCCCTCTTCCCGTCATACCTTTTAAAACAAATTTCCTGTCAAGTTACAGTTTACTTTAATTCACTTTTAGCAAGTATATAGGCCTGTGACTAATCTAGAGATAATTACAGTGCCAATCCTATTGACAAAATTGAAGTAACGAAATGAAAATATGTGCATTTCCACTCTCTTTTTCCCAGTAATATTAACCTGTCACTCCAGTGCTGTATCAAAAATTCCTTGGCTTCTTTTCTTAAATCAAATTTGCCCAAAGCTCTGAGAAACCACATTTTCATAAGCAACTTAGTCAGGCTACATCTATAAGCCCCAGGAGTGAGATTACCACCTTGCCTCTATCAAAAACTTTTATTATGTAATATTAAGAACATTGAAAACTGACTTATGTTTCTCTATTAAACTCATACTCAGAATATAGGGGGATTGCTAATTAGCTTCTTATGCTCTAGTTAAGGTGTTAACCAGTTGAGTTTCCATTTCAAAGGCAACATAATGGAATAGTGCCTGTTTCTCACTTAAGAACTACTGTATTTGTATTTGCACAGTAATTCTATATAAAAATTCAGCATCATGGAAAGTATAGCAATGGAGAGAGCTATAAACATGAACAATTTGCAAAAGAAAAAGAAAAACATTCATGAGGCAATTTACACCTTGTTACCTAATTTGAATTTTAATAGGCAGACTCCTACAATAGTCACATGCTGGAAGAAAACATTGACTGAAAAAAGTCAAAGAAGATATTATCAGATAATTATACAATTTAAAATGCATATTCTATTTGTCATATACAGTGCTTTCAAAAACTCAGGGCATCATAGAAAATTCAGAGTTTAGATCAGAAATGCAATATCAAATGCAAAGTAATATTATAAATCTCTGGAGGAATGAACTTTTACTTCTCCATTGTACAGCAGTAAAACTAGGGAAACAGCCTTCTATGATCAAGGCAAATGCTGTACCACCAAATAGTGCATAAAATGCAAAAACACAAATGTTTTATGTAATATCATACCTTTCGGAGCTCTGTACCACTCATGAAAAAACACATAAAAAAAGATGATCTGAAAAAGAGAGAATAAAGGCAGCGCAGATGAGAGAGCAGAGAAAGAGAGAAACACACAGTAAAATCGTTTTAGGCCTTTTGATTAAGAAGGGCATCAATATAATGTGGATGTATGTTCCTTCTCAATCTCATTTTAAAATGTGACTCCCAGTGTTGGAGATGGACACGGTGGGAGGTGTTTGGGTTATGGGGGCAGATCCCTCATTAATGGCTTGATGCCATTTTTGTGGTGCTGAGTTCTTGCTCTGGGAGTTCACATGAGAGGTAATTGTTTAAAACAGCCTAGCACCTTTCCCCTCTCTTATTCCATCTCTCACCATGTGACAGGGTGGCTCCCTTTGGCTTTCTTCCATAATTGGAAGCTTCCTGAGGCCTCAACAGAGGCATTTCATGGCACAAGACTTCTTACGTATCTTGTAGAACCACAAACCAAAATAAATTTATTTTCTTTATAAATTACTCAGCCTCAGGTCTTTCTTTATAGCAAGACAAATGGATTATTACAGTCATCAAGAAATATCCTAAAGTCTCATGTAAGACCATGTAATGTTCCTGGCATTTGGTGGGCCTATTACCAGCAAATGTCTTCTGAGAACAACGGAAGAGTACTGCTGCCTAAACAAACCTAAAAGCAAACGAAAAAATGAACTCCTGGCCCGGCGCGGTGGCTCACGCTTGCAATCCCAGCACTTTGGGACGCGTGGATCACAAGGTCAGGAGTTTGAGATCAGGCTGTCCAATATTGTGAAACCCTGTTTCTAGTAAAAAAACAAAAATTAGCCGGGCATGGTGGCACACGCTTGTAATCAGTCCCAACTACTTGGGAGGCAGAGGCAGGAGAATCACTTGAACCCAGGAGGCAGAGGCTGCAGTAAGTCCAGATCATGTCACTGCACTCCAGCCTGGGCAAGAGAGTGAGTCTCAGTTTCAAAGAAAAAAAAAAGAATCCCCTTGTTTTATGTGGTAAGTTCTGCCCAATGTATTAACAGAAATGTGCAGCTATTGGTTATGGTACCATGTTCCAATACTGTTCATAAGTGCACAAACCCGCCACATGTAATTGTAATAGATTTGTTGCCCAATGCACACAGCAAGTCAGTATGTGGAGACACTAGGTAACAACACAGAAAAAGGTGTAATCCTAGAGCCAATAAATGAGTTGGGAGTAATCCTCAAATTCATCTCCCCAGGGAGTCTGGGACCAGGGTGTTTAAGGTTCTGGAGTGGAATCAAGTATGGGTACTATAGATTGGTTGAAGAGTGCAGGGTGAAGTCATGAGACAGGAAGATGAGGAATCTGTATTCTCATGCTAATCTCATTCCTCTGTGGGTATCTAGTTGCTGGAATTCAGGATCTAAAAATCATCTAAAGTGATCCTTAAACAAAAGCCTTATGGTTCTAACATCAGATGCTGTCTATAGAAATAACGAGGTCAGTATCTGGTGCTACCTGATGCTTATCACCGAAGAATTAGGCAAAGTGAAGGCTGATTAATGCTTAATTGTAACTGTATTTCTGTACAGAACCTGGCACGCAATTTCTGTCAACCTGGTGGAGGCTGTTTCACATACAGCATTTTTAATCAGAATAAAATCCAGCTCCCTAAACCCAGATTTCCAAAGAAAAGCAGCAGTGGTTTAAAAAACAACTTTTACCAGAAAGACCTCAGCAGATAAATAACATGAGAACTTTGATTAATAACACCTGTTTAAGACAGAATTGATTTTTAACAAACCCTGTTATTTTAGAAAGCTACCAGCACATAATAGTGTTTTCCTGGCTTGAACGTTCGTTTCTAACCTTTATATCCATCCTTTATGGTCACCTAGGTTGTGCTCACATTTTAACTATTGTGAATAACGCTGATATAAACACAGGTAAACATATGTCTCTTTGAGATTCTGCTTTCAATATTTTTTTCAATATATACCCAGAAGTAGAATACTAGATCATGTGGAAATTCTATTTTTAAAATTTTTTAGGGAATGCCATACTGTTTTTTACAATAGCTGTACCATTTTGTATTTCCATTAGCAGTTTGTAAGAACCTCAATTTCTCCACACCCTCGCCTATGCTTTTTATATCTGTTTTTATTTGATAGTAATCATTTTAATGCATGTGAAATAGTGTCTCACTGTTATTTGGGTTTATATCTCCTTTATAATTAGTGATGCTGAGCATCTATTGATGTGTTAACTGGCCATTTGAGAAGTGTTCTCTTAAATGTTTTACCCATATTGATCAGGTTGTCTGCTTTTTTTTTTTTTTTTTTTTTTTTTTTTTTAGATGGAATCTTGCTCTATCACCCAGGCTGGAGTGCAATGGCATATATATTTAAAATGGTTATATCCTTTATCTTGGCTCACTGCAACCTCTGCTTCCCGGGTTCAAGCAATTCTCCTACCTCAGCCTCCTGAGTACCTGGGATTTACAGGCACCCACCACCATGCCCAGCTAATTTTTGTATTTTTAGTAGAGACGGGATTTCTCCATGTTGGTCAGGCTGGTCTTGACCTCCTGACCTCAGGTGATCCACTGGCCTCGGCCTCCCAAAGTGGCGTAAGCCACTGCACCCAGTCATCTGCCTTTTGTTGTTATTGTTGTTGTTGAAGTTTAGGAGTTCGTGTAATCTAGATATTAATCCCTTATCATATATATGATTTACAAAGCTTTCCATCATTCTGTGGGCTGACTTTAATTATATTAATAGAACCTTTCTTTTCACACGTTTATCTATGTAACAAAGCTGCACATCTTGCACATGTACCCCTGAACTTAAAGTAAAAGTTGAAAGAAAAAAAAATAGTGCCTTTTTATCCAGAATTTTAAAAAACTGTAAAGTCCAATATATTTTTTAATTGTTGCTTATGCCATTGGTGTTATAACTAAGAAATCATTGCCAAAACTAAGGTCATAAATCTTTTTCTTTGTTTTTTTTTTTTCCTGAGGCCTTTATACTTTTAGATTTTACATCTAGATCTTGAAGTTATTTTGTTTTCTCCTTCAAATAGGAAGGAGAAATAGACTTTCCTAGACCAAAAACAAACAAAAAAAAACTTAGGTATTTCATTAACACCAGCCTTATGCTACAAGTCATAGTAAAGAGAGTCATTTCATCTGAAAATAAAGAATATTTATGAGAAATAAAAAATCAAGTGAAGGCATAAAACTCACTGGAAACAGTAAGTACCAATAAATACAGAAAATTATAACACTACAAGTGCAATGTGTGAACCACTCATATTTTAAATAGGAAAACTAAAAAAAATCTATCAAAAACAATAAATGCAACAACTTTTAAAAACATAGGGAGTGTCATAAGATGTAAATAGAATAAAAAGTTAAAAAGACAGGTATGAAGCTAAAGGGTGGAGTTTTTATTAGTTTTCTCTTTGCTTATTAATTTGTTTTTGCATCAGCATTATTGTCAGTTTTAAATAATGGGTTATAAGATGTTATTTACAAGCCTCATGGTAACATTCAAATAAAAAAAGACATAATAAATACATAAAAAATACAAAGCAAAAAATTAAATTATACCATCAGAGAAAATCACCTTCAATAAAGGAAGAAAGGAAATAAGAAAGGGAAAGCAATCAGATGATAAATAACAAAATGTCAGGAGAAAGTTCTTTCTTATTAATAATAACATTGAATATAAATGAACTAAATTCTCCTATCAAAAGACAGAGTGGCTGAATAGATTACCAAAACAAGGCCAATCAATCTATTGCATACAAGAAATACACTTTACCTTTAAAGACACAGAGGAACTGAAAATGAAGGAATGGAGAAAGATATGCCATGCCAATTAAAAACAGAAAAGAGCAAGAGTCGTTATATCAGACAACATTGATTTCAAGACAAAACTATAAGAAAAGACAAAGAAGATCATTATATAATAAAAATGGTATTGATTTGGAAAAAGGATATAACAATTTTAAATATATATGCACCCAACACTGTAGCACCCAGTTATAAAGCAAACACTATCAAACCTAGAAAGAGAGAGATTACAAGATAATAGTAGCTGGAGACTTCAGCATCCCACTGTCAGTATTGAACAGATCTTCCAGGCAGAAAAATCACCAAAAAAAAAAAAAATTAGACTTAATCTACACTATAGAGCAACTAGAGCTAATAGATATTTATAGAACACTTCATCCAATGGCTACAAGATACACATTATTCCATTCAGCACAAAGATCAGTCTCAAGGATAGATCATAAGTCATAAAAATATTTTTAAAAATTCAAAAGGTTGAAATGGTATCAAGTATCTTCTCTGACCACAATGAAATAAAACTAGAAATCAATAACAAGGGAAATTTTGGAAAGTTTACAAACCCAGGGTAATTAAACAATACACTCCTGAATGACCAGTGTCTCAATGAAGACATTAAGAAGAAAATTTTAAAAATTCCCAGAACAAATGAAAATGAAAACAAAATGTATCTAAACCTATGAATACAGCAAGAGGAGTACTAAGAGGAAAGTTTATAGCAATAAGCACATACAACAAAAAAGTAGAAAATCTTCAAATGAACAACCTAATGATGCATTTTAAATAACTAGAAAAGCAAGAGTGAACCATACTCAGAGTTAGATTTAAATAAATCATGAAGATAAGGACAGAAATAAATGAAATTGAAGCAAAATAAAATACAACAGATCAACAGAACAAAAGGTTGGTACTTGGAAAAGATTTTTAAAAATTAACAGACTTTCTGCCAGACTGAGAAAAAAAGAGAGGAGATCCAAATACTTACAAAAAGATGAAAAAGCAGACATTACAAATCTCATCCCAGAAATTCAAAAAATCATTAGAGACTAATATAAGGAACTGTACACCAGTAAATTGAATATCCTAGAACAAATGGGTAAATTTCCAGAGGAGTGATTATGTCCAAACTCATTCTGTGAGGAATTCACAGAATTCCAAAATTAGTCAAAGATACATAAAAAAAAAAGGAAGGAGAGTTATAGACCAATATCTTTGATGAAAATAGTCGCAAAAATCCTCACAAAATTCTAGGAAACTAAATTCAACAATATATTAGAAAGATTCATTCTAACCAAGTGGAATCTAACCCTGGAATGCAAAGTTGATTTAACATATGCAAATCAATCAATGTGATATATCACATCAACAGAATTAAGTATGAAATTCATATGATCCTTTCAATTGATGCTGAAATACATTTGATAAAATCCAACATCTCTTTTTGATAGAACCCTCAAAAAACTGGGTATGGTAGGAACATAACACAATAAAAGCTGTATGTTACAGATGCACAGCTAGTATCTTACTGAATGGGGAACCATTGAAAGCCTTTCTTCTGAGACCTAGAATACAACAAGGAATACCCACTTCCATCAGTGTTATTCAACGTTGTACTAGAAGTCCTAGCTAGAATAATCAGACAGGAGAAAAAAAATAAAAGGCATCCAAATTTGAACGGAAGAAGTCAAATTATTCTTGTTTGCAAATGACATAATCTTATTTTTGGAAAAATTTGAAGACTACACCAAAAATACTATCTAATCTGATTAAGAAATTCAGTAAAGGTGTGCAATACAAAAATCAACATCAAAAAATCAGTGTCATTTCTGTATGCCAGCAGTGAACAATCTGAAAAAGAAAACAGAAAAGTAATCTCCTTTAAAATAGCTACATACAAAATAACATATCTGGGAATTAGCTTAACCTAAGAAGTAAAAGATCTGTACAATAAAAATAGAAAACGTTGGTGCAGGAAAAGGAGGAGGACACAAACAAATGAAAATATATTTCATGTTCATGGATTGGAAGAAAAAATATTGCTAAAATCTGCATACTATCCAAAGCAATCTGTAGGTTCAATGCAATTCCTATAAAAATATGAATGGTAGTTTTCAAAGAAATAGAAAAAATAATCCTTAAACTCACATGAAACCACAAAGACTCAGAATAGGCAAAGCTATGCTGAACAAAAGGAACAAAAATGAAACTCAAGCAATCACATTAACTGACTTTAAATTATACTGAAGAAGTATAGTAACCAAAATAGCATGGTATTGGCATAAAATAGAAATAGAGAATAATGAAAGAGTATAAGGAGCTAAGAAATATTTTGGATATCTACAGTGAATGTATTTTCCACAAAGGCACCAAGAACATTCATTGGGGGAAAGGACAGTATCTTCAATAAATGGTGCTGGGAAAACTGAATATCCATATAAAGAAGAAGGAAACTAGGCCCCTATCTCTCACCATATACAAAAACCAAATAAAAACAGATTAAAGACTTAAATGTAAGAACTCAAACTATGAAACTGCTAATAGAAAACATTGGGGAAACTTTCCAGGACCTTGGACAGGGTGAAAATATCTTAACACCCCACAAGCACAGGCATCCAAAGAAAAAGTGGACAAATGGAATCACATTAAGTTAAAAAGCTTTTGCACAGCAAAGGAAACAATGAAAAAAATGAAGAGATGGCCCACAGAATGGGAGAAAATATTTGTAAACTCTCCATCTGACAAGGGATTCATAATCAGAATATACAGAGTGCTTGAACAACTCTATATGAAAAATTTTAATAATCTGATTCAAAAATGGGCAAAAGGTCTGAATAGATCTTTCTTAAAAGAAGCCAAACAAATGGCCAACAGGTAAATGAAAGGTGCTCAACATTGCTGATCATCAGAGAAATGCAAATCAAAACTACAGCAAGATACTGTCTCACCCTAGTTAAAATAGCTTTTGCCCAAAAGACAGGCAATATCAAATGCTGGTGAGGATGTAAAGAAAGGAGAACCCTCATACACTGTTCATGCCAATGTAAATTATTACAGCCATTATAGAGAACATATGGAAGTTTGTCAAAAAACTAAGAATAGAAATACCATATGATCTAGCAAATCCCACTGCTAGGTAATAACCGAAAGAAATCAATATATCGAAGATGCATTGGCACGCCTATATTTCCTGCAGTGATAGTCAAAATACCCATGATTGAAAGCAACGTAAGAGTTCACCAACAGACAAATGAATAAAGAAAATCTGCTTTATATACAAAATGAATTACTATTCAGCCATGTAAAAGAATGGGATCCTGTCATTTGTAGTAACATGGATGAAACTAGAGGTCATTAGATTAAGTAAAATAAGTTAGCATAGAAAGACACACTTTTTATATTCTCACTCATTTGTGGGAGGTAAAAAAAAACCAAAACAATTTAACAGAAGAAGATAGAGTGTAGAATTATGGTTACTAGAGGTTGGGAAGGGTACGGTTGGTGGGGTGATGGGATGGTTAATGGGTACAAAAATATACCTAAATACAATGAATAAGATCTACTATTTGATAGCACAATAAGGTGACTACAGTAAGCAGTAATTTTTGTACATTATGGAATAACAGAGAGTAGAATTGGAATATTCATACACAAAGAATTGATTAATGCTGGAGGTGATGGATACCCCATTTACCCTGAAGAGATTATTACAGGTTGTATGCCTGCATCAAAATATCTCATATACACCATAAATATATACACCTACTATGTACCCATAATAATTAAAAATTAGAAAAAACACTTAAAAATTCAGTGGAGGAAGTAACTATAGAAGAGGTGAAAATAGCAAGACATCTAGAATTAAAAGTGGAGCCTAAAGGTGAGACTGAATTATATCAATCTTATGGTAAATCTTGGACAGATGAGGACTTGCTTCTTACTGCTGAGCAAAGAAAAAATATTTTATTTTTCTTTTTTGAGATGAAATCTACTCCTGGTGAAGGTTCTGTAAACGTTGTTGAAATATCAACAACTAATTTAGAATATTACATAAACTTAGTTGCTAAAGCAGTAGCAGGGTTGGAGACGACTGACTCCAACTGACAGAAGTTTCTAATGTGAGTAAAATGCTATCAAACAGCATCACATGCTACAGAGAAATCTAATATTAAAAAGTAAATCGATCCAGCAAACACCATTATTGTCTTATTTTAAGAAATTGCCACAGGCACCCAAATCTTCAGCAACTACCATCCTGATTAATCAGCAGCCATCAATATAAAGGCTAGGATATCTACCAGCAAACATAGTATGACTCATTAAAGGCTCAGATAATTGCTAGTAGGTTTTAGCAATAAAGTATTTTAGTTAAGGTATACATATTGTGTTTTTATATATAATGCTATCACACACTTAATAGACTGCAGTGTAGTGTATAAATAACTTTTGCATGCACTAGGAAAGCCAGGAAAATTGTACAATATTGCTTTATTGTGATATTCACTTTATTGCAGTGGTCTTACCCCAAACCCAAAATATTCTACTGGGTATGCTTATATTTCTTGTTACAGTTTTAATGTGTCCCCCAGATTTTATGATTTGAAAACTTACCCCTAATTTCATGTGTTGATCAAAAGTGGGGACTTGGAAGGTAATTTGAATTAGATAAGGTCGTTAGGGTGAGACCCTCATAAATGGGTTTGCGGCTTTATAAGGAGAGTTAAAGACACCTGAGCGGATACATATTCTCTTTCTCTCTTTTCATATGCTAGCTTCTGCCATGTTTTGATGCAGCAAGAATTCCCTCACTAGATACTAATTTCATTCTCTTGGACTTTCTAGTCTTTAGAACTATAAAAAAATTATTTGGGGGTGGGCAGAGTCTCACTCTGTTTCCCAGGCTGGAGTGCAGTGGCACAATCTCTGCCCACTGCAACCTCCACCTCCCAGGTTCAAGAAATTCTCCCCCCTCAGCCTCCCAAGTAGCTGGGATTACAGGCATGCACCATCATGCTAGGCTAATTTTTGTAGTTTTAGTAGAGATACGGTTTCACCATGTTGGCTGGGCTGGTCTCAAACTCCTGACCTCAGGTGATCTACCTGCTTTGGCCTCCCAAAGTGTTGGGATTGCAGGGATGAGCCACTAAGCCTGACCAATTTATTTTCTTTATAAGTTTCCCAGTCTGTGGTGTTCTGTTATAGCAACAGAAAATAGAGTATGGTATTTGTCTAGTCTCTATTTTGTTTATCTCTGCTTTAATCTTTATTATTACATTTCCTCTACTAGTCTGAATTTAGTTTATCTTTTTCTTTTATAGTGTTTTTTTAAGTTGTAGAGATTGATTGTTGATTTAAAATGTTTCTTGTTTTTTCACTTAATGTAAGTAAGCATTTATAGTTATAAATGTTCTTAGCACGGTTCATCCATATTTTCTAATTTCACTTGTGATCTCTTCTTTGGTATATTGATTGTTCATAAATGTGTTGTTTATTTTCCACAAATTTGTGAATTTTTAAGGTTTCTTTCTGTTACTGATTTCTAACTATCTCATTGTGGTAAGAGAAGGTACTTTGCACGGTATTCTATTTTTCTAAATCTATTGAAACTCAATTTATGGCCCAAGATATTATCTATACCTGAAAAATATTCCATGTGCTCATAAGAAATATGTGTTTGTGTTGTTGGTGAGCAGAGTGTTCATATATGCCTGTTGGACATAGTTGATGTATTGTGTTGCTCAGGTCCTCTATTTTCTCAACTATTTTCTGTCTGTTTCTAACCACTATTGAGAGTGAAGTACTGAGATCTCCTCCAGTTATTGTAGAACTGTCTATTTCTCTCTTCAATACTGTCATATTTGATTTATATATTTTGATGGTTTGTTATTAGGTGTAAATGTTTGCAATTGTTCTATCTTCTTGCTCTGAACATTTTATTATAATTAATGCCATTCTTTGTCTTTTCTAAGCTTTTTTAGGTTAAGTCTAATTTATCTGTTGTCATTATAGCCACTCCTGCTCTCTTTGGTTACTATTTACATAATGTTTTCCCAATCTTTTATTTTCAATCTATTTTGTATCTTTGGATCTAAAGTAAGTCTCTAGTAGACAATATATAGTTATTATTATTTTTATAATTAATTCTGCCTATCTATATATTTTTATTGGATAATTTAATCCATTTACAGTTAAGGTAATTACTGGCAAGAGGAACTTCTGTTATCTTGCCAATTTTTTCTATGCATTTTACAGATTATTTTGTTTCTCATTTCCTGCATTACTATTTTATTTTGTGTTTATTAGATTTCTTTTTCGTTTATGATGGAAACCTTTGAATTATTTTATAATTATATTTTGTGTACATTATTTAGCTATATTATTGTTGTTATCATGGGGATCCCATTTACATTTTGAAGTTGTGACACTCAAATATAAATTTATGTCAAATTAAATGTAATAGCATACAATAATTCTGCTCTCTATCAGCTCTGTTTCCACCCCTTTTCGTTACTGATGTAATAAGATTACATGTTTATATATTGCGTGCCCAAAATATAAACAAATAATTTTTAATTCATTAGTTTATTAATACTAACTTTTAATCTAGTAATTATTTTTTGAAACGCATTAGTCTCTTAAATCATGCAGGAGACAAAATATTGGACTTACCTCGCATTGTTACAAAAATATTAGCTTGTATAATTGATCCTTTATTTACCTTTACTAAGATCTTCATTTCACATGGCTTCTAGTTGCTACATGGTCTTCTTTTAACAAGAATTCCTTTTAGCATTCCTTGCAAAGTACTTGCAATGGAAGTAAGTTTCTTTATCATTTATTTATCTGAGAATGTCTTAAGGTCTCTCTCACTTTTGAAGAACAGTTTTCCAGGTAAATAATTCTTAAGAAATCTTGTTTATTCCTTTTAGAAACTTGAATAGATTAGCCCACTGCCTTCTGATCTCTAAATTTTCTGAAAACTGCTGGTAATCTCATAAGGATTTTTAGGATGTAATGAGTGAGTTCTCTCTTGCTGCATTCAAGATTCTCCCTTTGTTTCTCCCTTTCAACAGTTTGGTTATAACTATTTTGTGGTCCTCTGAGTTATTCCTGCTTAGAATTTCCTGTGTTTTGGGATGTTTATATTTATATCTTTCCTCACACTTGGGCTGTCATTCCTTCAAATACTTCTCTGTCCCATTTTGTCTCTGTCTTCTAATTCTGAGACTCTTGCAATGCATATGTTTGTTTGATGATATTACACAAGTTCATTATTCTATGTTCATGTCTGTTCAATCTTTTCTTTTTCTGCTTCTGGAACTTGATGATTTACATTGTCTTCTCTTCAAGTTTACTAATCTTTCTTCTCCATAATCAAATCTGCTCTTGATTCTCTCTAGTAATTTTTTTTAATTTTAGTTATTGTACGCTTTGTCTTCCTTACAGGTTTTCTATGTCTTTATTAATATTTTCATTTGGTTTATATATAACATTCTGAGTTTCTTCACATCCACCTTTAGTTCACTGACTAACTTTAAGACAATGTTTTAAAGTCTTTATCTAGTAGAACACCATTTGTTTTTATCAGGGATACTTTGTTGGTTATGTTTATCCTTTCAATGGGCAATACTTTCTTTTAATTTTTGGAGGTCAAAGAAATGAGTCATACTTTATTTTTTTATTTCCATTGAGAAACTGAGTTTTGATTTACTAATTGTGAATATCGGATTATCTCTCTTTTCTAGTGTTTGCTGATTTTTCTTTTAATTTTATTTTTGTTTCTTGATTGTTTTAAGTTGTCTCTGTTCCAAGAATCAACTCAGATGTAGATTTAGGTCTTCCCAGGTTTTTTTTTTTGAGCCTGTGCTTTCCCTTGGGAATATGTGATGACTTTCTCATTTCCCTTGTATATGACATTGCTTTTGAATGTTCTTGTTTTCTGTGTCTGGCTCCAAAAGAGGAAATAAGTAAAACATAAAGTGGGAGAAAAGGCAGTCAGACAGAGGAAAAAGGGTTTGCAACAAAGTGGGGATAAAACCACAATGGTAATTGCCTCTTTTTCTGCACCTCTGTGATTGGAAGCTACCATCAGTGATGAAAGCACTCCAATATTTTAAGAACAGAATTCTTTTTGTTTCCAACCTCCCCACTTGTTCCCACAAATTGTGCGCAAGCTACTTCAGAAACATGGGCACAGATACTAGCCACGGATCTGAGGGGTTGGGAATGGGTAGCTACTACTGAGTTAAGAGTTGACATTGACCATAATTTACTTTACAAGACTCTTGCTGGAATTTTCAAGTCTTTATTGAACTCCAGAATTCCAAAATAGTTACATCAGACAGATTTTGCCAGTGCAATATTTTTCTAGGTGGTGAGAACATATTTCTTGTGCTTCCGTCTTCACCATCTTCCCAGAATTTTCAGATTTTCACTAATGCTTTTTTAAAATTTTTATACTTGAAAATATTTAATCATAGCTTGTATCTCTAGAGTCATTTTATAGAAAGTTATATTTTTATAAGAATTTAAGTCTTGGTTAACTGTAAATGGACTTCATAAACATTGAGAACAGAAGAGAGGCATTTACGTAGCAGCCATAAGCTCTTTTACCATGAGGGCAAAAGATAAAATATTAACCCTTGACCGCATATTTTCCATTCTTTCAACCATGGTCACCTTAACTTTGTCTTGGTTTCCCTCCGTTTCTCCATATTACACTTTCTTTGGCAGAAACAAAACAAAATGAGAAAGAAAGAAAAATTTAACTCTACCATATGGAACTGCTTCTGTTGATTTAAACAATTGAAGAGCATTTAATCCTTTTTTAGAATTACATTGTAATATACAAAGACATTTTACACTTCTGCCAGCTGCTAATTGGAAAGCATGGACATAAAAGTAGTTGCTGAATCATTAAGATTACATTTGAAAAATAGAACTTTCAGATGTTGGTACAATCATATCCAGTAAATTGGTGATTCTAGACTACATTTACCTCGAAGAGATATCTAGGTTACAGAATTCAGCTGGACCTAAACAGTTTAAAAATTTTTTTTTGTAAAAACAAAATATAAAAACAAAAACTCTTGTAAAAACAAAATATAAATTCTATATTTTCAATGCTTTATCTTGTTTAAGTTACAAATAACATGTTAAATGAAATATCTGTATACAGTAATATCAGAAAAAATAAAAATAAATATTCTTTCATCAACTCAACAATAACATGCAACAAAATAGATTGTCCAAATTGTATACATATTTAGATGCTTACAGAAAAAAGGAGAAAAAATAAAATACGTATATCAAATAACTCACTATGGTTTGAAAGTCTGTCCCTTCCAAAACTCAAGTTGAAAATTGGTTGCTATTGTAATACTACTAAGAATTGTCACCCTTTGAGAGGTGATTAGGCTATAAGCAATCCATGCTCATGAATGGATGAATAACATTATAAAAAGTCTTTGGAAGTGTGGAGTGTGGTCTCCCTCTTTGCCCCTCCACCTCCCACCATGTGAGAATGCAGCATTGAAAGCACAATTTTGGAAGCAGATTTTGGACTGTCACAAGGCACTGAATCTGCCAGTTCCTTGATGGTGGGTTTCCCAGTCTCCAGGACTTGGGAGTCAATAAATTTATGTTTACTGTACAGTAATTAACCTAGTATCTGGCATTTTGTTATAGTAGCACAAAAAAGACTGAGAAATAAGTGCTATAGTTTAAATGTGTCTCCCAAAGTTCATGTGTCAGAAATTTGATACTCAATCTAGTAGTGTTGGAATGTGCAGCCTGAAGGAAGGTGTCTGGGTCATTAGGGCACCATTCTAGTGAATAAACTAATGCTGATACAATGGGGGTAATTTTTTTTTCAGGGGTTCCTGAGAAAAGGACAGGTCTGGGCCCCTTTTGTCTCTTTCTCACTTTCTTTTTGCCTTTCTGCCATGGAATGCCAGATCAAGAAGGTCCTCAGCCGGGCGCGGTGGCTCACGCCTATAATCCCAGCACTTTAGGAGGCCGAGGCAGGTGGATCACGAGGTCAACAGATCGAGACCATCCTGGTCAACAAGGTGAAACCCCATCTCTACTAAAAATACAAAAAATTAGCTGGGCATGATGGCGCGTGCCTGTAGTCCCAGCTACTTGGGAGGCTGAGGTAGGAGAATTGCTTTAACTCAGGAGGCGGAGGTTGTGGTGAGCCAAAATACTGCCATTGCACTCCAGCCTGGGTAACAAGAGCAAAACTCCATCTCAAAAAAGGAAAAAAAAAAGAAGGTCCTCATGAGATGGTGGCCACTTGATCTTAGATTTTCCAGCCTTCAAACCTGTGAGCTAATAAGTTCCTATTTATTAAAAAATACTTAGTCTATGGTATTTTGTTACAGCAGCACACACAAAAAAAATACTAATACAAAAAAATGGTGTGACGAAGTGGAACTGTTGTTATAACCAATACCTGAAAATATGGAAGTAGCTTGAAATCAGATAATAGGTAGTATGTGGAAGAAATGGGAAGAGTAGGCTAGATAAAACCTAAATTACCATAAATGGAGCATTAAGGAATGTTCTGGTTATGGCTCCAAAGGACAGAAAGACTGAGGGGAGAGTTTGAAACTTTTTAGAGCTATTGACGTGTTTGTTAGAATCCTGGTAGAAATATGGACAGTAAAAGCAATTGTGATAAGGTCTTAGATGAAACTGTGCAACAAGGTCTTGGAAACTGGAGTAAAATCCATCCTTGTCAACAAATGACAAAAAATTGACAGAATTGTGTCCATGCTTGAGAGCTTTCTGGAAGGTCAAATTTAAGAGAAACGAACTGAGTTATCTGACAGAAGCAACATCTAAGCAAAATATTGAAGGAGCTATATGACTTCATTTAATCACATACAATAAAATGAGGAAAGAGACAGGTAATTTAAAAATAAATGTACAATTAAAAGGGAAATAACACATAAAAATTTGGAAACATAACAACAAGGCCACATAAAGAATTTCAAAATTGTGCAAGGGTGTGGCTAAATGATGTTTTGACAATAAATGTATTAATAGTATGGGCAGAAATAAGCCTGGTACTATTCATCAAGACAATGGAAGACTGTCCTTTCACCACAACCCCAGAAATCTAAAGGGCAGAAAGATTTTGAGGATGGCCCCAGGATGCTGTCCACTGGCTTGCTGCCTCGAGCAACCTCAAGATTTTGCTCACTACATTCTGGTGCATCATTCTTTGGCTACACCAGCTCAAATCGGACTGGGTGTGGCTGTGGCCACAACTCCAGAGGGCACTAGTAGCAAGCCCTGTGATGCAAACTTAGCAGGTGTGCAGAATGAGTGAGCTTGGATGCAAACTTAGCGGGTGTGCAGAATGAATGGGCTTGGGATCATGGTAGCCTTTACTAAATTTCAAAAAATGTCATGAACAATATGGAGGCCCATGTGGAAATTTATCACAGGGATAGGACTACCATAGTGAGCCCCCATAGGGATAATACCCAGAAGGAATGTGGGGTTGGAGCCACCACAGAGAATCTCCACTGGGGCAAGGCCTAGTGCAGTGACAGGCAAGGAACCATCACCTAGAACACACAGTTGTAGAGCCACCTGCATGTAACACCAGTTTGGAAGAAATGAAGTTATGAGAATCTAACAGATGAAAACTGACGCACAGGCTGAACCCAGAAAGGCCATGGGAGTGAAGCTATCTGAGGCCTGGGCTCCAGTGTTTCCAGCAGCTGTTACATGAAGTCAAAGTGGATGTTGGAGCATTAACATTTTAATGTTGTTTGGCATATAGAATTTTGGATTACTTGGGACTAGTTATTCTTTTCTTTTTACTTATTTCTCCCTTTTAAAATGGAAATGTCTATAATATACCTGCTCCAAAGTTGTATTTTGGAAGGAGATAACTTGTTTGAGTTTACAGATTTATGACTGGAGGGAATTTCCCCCAGCATGAATTGTGCTTGATTCTCACCCATTTGTGATTTAGATGAGACTCTAAACTTGGAACTTTTGAGTTGGTGCTAGAACAAGTTAAGACTTTCAGACTATTGAGATGGAACAAATGTATTTCACATTTGAGAAGAACATGATTAAGGGGGCCAGGAGTGAAGTGCTGTGATTTAAATGTGTTCCTCAAATTTCACATGTTGGAAACTTGATTCCTAATGTGGCAGTATTGGGAAGTGGGATATAATGGGAGGTGTTTGGTTCATGGGGTCACTGCCCTGCCCCTCTAAATGCCACTATTACAGGAGTAGGTTTGTTATCATGGCAGCAGTTTTGTTATAAAATGATGAGTTCAGCTTCCTTTTGATTTTCTCTCTTGCCATCTCTTTGCCTTATCATTATGGATGACACAGCAAGGAGGCCTTTGCCAGATTCCAGTTTCTTGATATTGAACTTCGCAGCCTCCAGAGTACTGAGCCAATAAACTTCTGTTCATTATGAGTTTCTCAGTCTGTGGTTTTCTGTTATAGTAGCCTGAGTTGAACAGAGAGAATCTTGTAAAATAATTTGTATAATTTTTAGGCTCAATTTTAGAAAACATTATTTTTAATCTTTATGGAGATTTCATAAGGCATTCATTTTATGTGGCCAATAAGTAGATAATTTTCAAATATTGTTGCTAAGACATTAACAAGTTATATTCCCTTGTCAGCTATTAGAAAGGGAAATAAAAGTGTACACTTCAAAACAATGCTTTGAATGAAGAGACAACTTTAAACATATGTAAGCAGCAATTTGTTTTCTTACCCTTATGCTCTGTGTTTCACTTTTATTTTTATTTTTGTGCCTGCTCTTTTTTGCTAAAAAGTTTATCAAATACATAATTTTTCAACTTTTGTCATTTTTTCTGTAGTTTTTGTTTAATTTTCTTGTTTCAATTATTCTATCTCCTAAGCACATAATACAATTACTGTGGTATTATTCATATAAGATAAGTTTTGCATCAGAGTTACACAACATACAAGCATAAGCCCTGAATGACCTGTATTTTTGAATAGTACAAACTGTACAATAAACTTTATTCTGTTTTTGAAAGCTTCAGAAACAAGAGCTCTTACATTTTTCACCCTGGTTAGATTTTTGTGTCAAGGCTGTGAGTAATGTGTCTTCAAGAGATATTTATAAGATCAGAGTGCATACTTACTTACCAAGGATAAGTTTCAATAGAAACAGTCACTCTGATATAACAGTGCCATAGAGTTACAGATCTATTCCAGAATAAAGAAGAAAGCTGGTTTTAAAGGATTTATAACTCTTCTGGCATACTGTTTTATAATTAAATACTGTTTCTTCTTTAGAATACTGCCTGTCTTGCTGAGAGGAAGGAGTAGGGTAAGGCAGTACTCTCTTGTTCTATAATATGAAGAAACACCTGGCTGTTTCTTTTGTCTGTTTCTCTATTATCTGTGCATGAGTGTTTAGTTGTAATTGTATTTTCATCTATTGAACAACAATGTATTAATGAATTGCTATGTGTGAGATACTGTGCTATAAGCTAGAAAATAAAGAATATAATAAAATATTGTTCATTCTCCGTCTCATAGTCTTTTCCTAAAAACTAAAGTAAAAACCAAAATATTGCAAAGATTTTCATAAAGGTACAGGCATTATCTAAATAGCACATTAATCTTACAGATAAAAATACATAAGAGATGAGATAGAATCTGTCTGTTGTGGTCAGACAGTCTTCCTGAAAATAGTGGCCATTGTTCTTAGGCCTTACTTTGGTAAAATTTGAACAAGGATGGGTTCTAATTCTCCAACCTAGGCAACATAGTGAGATTCCCATTTCAAAAAAAAAATATAGTAACCTAAATAGACATTTTCCCAAAGAAGACATTTAAATGGCCAAAGGGTAATTTCAAAAGTGGTCATCATCACTAAAAATCAAAGAAATGCAAATCAAAACAACAATGAATTATTATCTCATACCTGTTAGGATGCCTATGATCAAAAGGACACAAGATAACAAATATTGGCAAGTGTGTGAAGAAAAGAAAATCCTGTGCACAGTTGATGGGAATGTGGATTGCTACAGCCTTGATGAAAAAACAGTAGAAAAGCTTCTTGAAGAGTTAAAAATAAAGCATATTTAATCCAAATGTAATTTCTGGGTAGATATGCAAAGGAAATGAAGTCAGGACCCAGCAGACATACCTGCACTTCCGCTTTCATTGCAGCACTACTCACAATATCTAAGCTATGAAAACAAATTGTAACTATCCATGGATAAACGTGTAAAGAAAATATTGTAAATATTGACAATGGAATATTATTTAGCCATTAAAGAAGAAAATTATGCCATTTTCCACAATATGGATGACCCTTATGGACATTATTTTTAAGCGAAATAAGTCAGATACCAAAAGACAAATATTGCCTAATGTCACTTAGTGCTGGGGATCAAACGTACATCATGAGTGGCAATAAGCATGTTAATTAATTTGATTGTGGCAAACATGTACAAATCATCATGTGTACATCTTAAATATATTCCTCTTTATTTCATAATTAAATATCTTTTAAGAGACAGCAATATTTGGTATAAATTTGAGATAGACAATATGCATTTATACTTTTGCCCATAGTCTATGTTAAATTTTTTGTTTTAGGTAATAATATAATCTAAAGGGAACTGTTCCTCTGGACATTATAATGGATATCAATCAATTTATAACATCATCTTAATTAAAAGATGAGCAAGAAATGTTAAGTATGAAGGAGGCTTTGGTAAGATCTAAGTGCTCTATAAGGTGAGAGATAAACCCTCAGGAGTTGTGCACATATATTAAGGTTTTAAGGTCCAATGGACTGGGATATGCTGTGACACATTCTTTGACATAAAAGATTAAATTATTGTATCTTACACTTTCCAATACAACACCTTTTAATTCAGGTGGATTTCTGAACACATTTTTCTCACTTAGTAAATACGGCTCTGCCCATTTAATGAATGATGGGTGAGGATGCCAAGTTTGAAGGGCAGCAGGAATCTGCTCAGCAACTGGCCAGGTCTACAGTACAAACAACCCTGCCCTTTGGCTATATGACCCAGCAGACCCTATTTTATTAGAGTATCTGTGGTGGAAAAGATGGCAAACGCAATAGTAGTGTAATGTAGATATGTGAGGCTCTGGAACAAGGACACGATATTGGTACAAAAAAATTGCATACCATTTGAAGAAACCACTCATTATGTGCTAGGGGGTCCTGATGGAATATCAAATTTCCACACGCTCAGGATTTCTCATTGTAAACCAGGTTGTATCAGACCCATAAAATCAAAATCAGGCCTTTCTAAAGAAAATTATTAGAAGATTGAATTGATACAATTAAAAATTGGGTGGGCTTCACAATTAAACCCTATGATTACATGGCTCAGAGTCTGCCCCACCCCCATGTTATCCACTAGTGTTAAACCGGTGTATTTACTTGAGGTCACAGCCATGGGCATATGAGTTGCCTCAATGTGACCATATAACAGATAAGGCAAACAGCCATTGTATTTGTCTGTTTTCACACTACTGATAAAGATATACCTGAGACTGGGCAATATACAAAAGAAAGAGGTTCATTGGACTTAGAATTCCACATGGCTAGGAAAGCCTCACAATCAGGGCAGAAGGCGAAAGGCACATCTCACATGGCAACAGACAAGAGAAGACAGCTAGTGCAGAGAAACTCTCATTTTTATGTAACCATCAAATCTTGAGACCCATTCACTATCATGAGAACAGCATGGGAAAGACCCACCCCCATGATTCCATCATCTCTCATGGGGTCCCTCCCACAACATGTTGGAATTTTGGGAGCTTACCAGATGACATTTGGGTGGGGACCCAGAGTCAAAACATATCAGCCATGCTGAGCTCAAAAATGAAAAGGGTGAGTCTATACATGTAAACAAAAGTGGGGTGCTTCTGTATGACACTCATACTTAGATCTTAATAACTGTCATGACGGGAAGGGAAGTTCTTAATGTTCAGAGCAATAGCTGGTACACTTGGTTATCTATTTTGTGTGGAAGGAAACAAACACTGTCAACTCTGTATAACTTGAATGTGGAGTTTCAGGGCTAGGAAGGAAATAGATCGCAAGATAAGTGTCTACACAAGGGGCATGTAGATAGGCGTATGGGAATAGGCACAAAATGTGAATATTTTTTAATCTATGAATCCATCAGTGAAAATGCATTAAGTCACACAGTAGAAACAATTATTCCTCAAGTTGACTCAAGTCAATCCCCTGTCATCAGCCATCCTAGTGCTGGCAAAATTGGTGCTTGAATAAAGTAGCCACCAGGGAAGAGAGGACGACGTGCATTAGCCTAACGCTAAGGCTCTTATTCCCCAGTGTTGATCCAAGTACACCTACTGCCAAAGGTCCAATCTGCCACCTTGTAAAGAATAAAAACATAATATTAATCCCTAATAAAGAATCACCATATTTTAAAGTTTCATCCTCAAGTATGCTAGCCAGTCATTTGGTGATAAGGTGACTGCACTGAATATCTTCCACTCTGGAAAGGAGCGATAGGAATTAGTAGTACTTAGTATTTAGAATTAGTATTTAGAATACATTTACTTTTCTTTATCATAATTCTTCAATAAATACCACTGTTCAAGACGGCATTTGGACCATTTACACTGGGTCCTGCATAACATCAACAGACCAAGGGAGCCACTCTAGAGCAAAAGAGATGGGGCGATTGGTATGTAATAATGAGCTCCATTGTTTCTATAACATATTGCATCACTCAGAAACTACCAGCCTCATAGGAATGGAGCAGTCTCCGGGATGTGCAACTGAGGTATCAGCTTGAAGATGCTATCCTAGCAAGTTCAGTTGACTGTGAAGATCAAGAATAGGACCACTATTATTACACAATGGCAATCAGGAAGAATACTTTTACCACAAGGTGATCCATAGGGGTGTCTCCTGCTATGCTTCTCCCAAAATTTTATAGAGAATGAACAAGTACATTAATCATGGCCTGAGAAAGTCATGGTGACTAGGAATCAGGTCCCCCAGAGAAAAGGGTTTGTGTCGCCTCATCATGTAAGTTGCTTAGACTAGCTGAAGTGCTAGCCTAGGCCGAGGCAAATCTAAAATGAATTGCAGAGAAGAACTACGATTGTTTTCTTTATACCAGATGTGGCAGTTGTGGCTATAATTTGTTCCACTTTTCTTTATATTCAGTTCTCACAAAGGAAGAGATAATCCTAGCCCCAAATGATTTATTCCTCTCTTTTTTCTTCTATTTCTTACCGCCCTCTCTCTTTGTCTTTGTCCCTTTTTCATTTAATCATCTATACAAGTATATTTTAAAAATCTCTGATTCTTCAAAACAAATTGTTTTATCAACCTTAAAATGTCATTTGAGAGAATTTGGTTAAGTAGTGCAAAAATACACCCAGATGGAAGAAAAAATAATTTATTCTGGATATCACTATTTTATTGCATAAGATAAAAATATGAATGTATCATTCAATAAATTACCATATAATTCCAAATTCCTAGAAAATACTTATAATGTTCCCAACACAAAGAAAAGTTAAATGTTTGAGGTGATGAATATCTCAATTATCCTGGTCATTCCAAATTATATACAGATATTTTACATGTACCCACCCAAATATGCACAGATATTATACCTCAATAATAAAAGATGACATTTAAAAATAAATATCATGGCAGTGTACTCACGGGATAGATACTGGTAATAGTTGTGGGTTTTTAAATTTTGTGTTATGTCATGTAGCCTGTATAAGTAATTTTGTTTCAAAAATATTTTGATGATCAGAGCACAGATATAAAAAGCAAAACCAAAATAAAGGTGTGTTGTTGGGCAGTAGGATGGCAAGCAATAAATATTAAACTTGTCAATGCCATAAGAGTTGCATAAGCTGTTTTCAGAACTAGGGTAAAAAAAAAATGAAATTCAGTAAACTCTTTATTCAGCAAACATGTCAACCAATTATGACTAAAATAAGGAAAGCTAATGAGATATTTTAAAAATCTACTCAGTGTAAGAATTCCAATCTATATAGCCAAGCCTCACTAAAACTTGACAGAGAAAATATAGTGAACAAAATGATAAAGCCTAAATATGCATACAGTATAAGAGAACACCACAAAAATGGGAAATCTATGGATTCAGAACCACCTGGTTTAATCACTCTGTCAGTGATTCATACAAATGCAATCTCTCTACTTGGTGCTAGATAGACTCAGTTGTTTCAAATTAGAAAAAAACTAAAACAGTGAGTACTTGTTTGCTTGAGTTGTTTCAAATTCTTTCCACGCTTGCTCTGGAAGATCAGTGGAATAACTGGTAACCTCCACATCTGTTGGGCATTAACTCCATAGTCACGAATTTCTATTTTCTTTCCAGCTGTGTGCCCTCTGAATTTGGGTTGAACTGGAGAAAGAAATAACAGAATGAGATACAATGCAATCCAAATAGCTGGATTTTAACTTCTTAGCACCAACAAATTTAAATCTGATCATGAACCTGTATTTCCGCCCTTACAAAATGTTTACTTTTCCTTCTCCTAATAAAGATTCCGTGATCATCATCGGAAGTGTAAGGCCCCCTGTTTATATTGTTTTCTGTTCTGTTGTGCTGTGAACAAAGCTATGTATGCTGTTGTAGTACCAAAGGAAAGACTGCCCGTGTGTTTGAAATACAGCACTGTTTCAAAGCGTAAAATATTTATCTTATAGTAAGACAGGAGCGGCAGAGCAAATACAACTAATTAAAATATACGCATTTTGTTTTGTTTTTACTTTAGGAATACAGCAACTCTGCCAAAAGTTTGAATATATTAAAGTGTTTAAGAAAGTTTTATTTTTGGTAAATAATACATTGTAGATATTTGAGAAATAGAATGATACAGGGTAATTTCCATAAGATTTCAAATTGTAACAAATTTTTATTATTCTCCTGATCATTTCTTTGTTCATTTTGTTTCTTTTTCTTTATCTTGATGAAAAGTATGAAGCACCAAGGGGTGCACTAAGCAACAGCAAGGGCACATATAGTCGAGATGTTAAGAAGTAAATTAATGTGTTTTACAGAAGGACTCTAAACATTTCTGTCCGTTTAACAGGTATTTGTACCAAGAGTCTATTTTATTCTTGTTGTTGTTGTTCTTTGAGACAGAGTCTTGCTCTGTCACCCAGGCTAGAGTGCACTGGTGCGATCTCGGCTCACTGTAACCTCTGCCTGCTGGGTTCAAGCGATTATTCTGCCTCAGCCTCCTGAGTAGCTGGGATTACAAGTGCCCGCCACGCATATGGCTAACTTTTGTATTTTCAGTAGAGATGAGGTTTCACCACGTTGGCGAGGCTGGTCTTGAACTACTGACCTCAGGAGATCCGCCTGCCTTAGCCTCCCAAAGTGCTGGGATTACAGATGTCTAGTTCATATTTTCTAAGCGTTAACATCTGATAAGCAGCCCTCCCAAACTTCTCTGTCCCCGCTAACACTTTGGATTAACTTTGGTCTCTAGAGTGTTAGTGTCAGACACTTCAGATAAAATTTTCATTTGTGGTATTTCCAGAACACTGTCAGTGACTCCAGAGACTCAGAGAAGTGTAAGATAAGAATTAACAGTTCAAACTCTGAATAACCTTTGGAAATCATTTTTTTGAAGGATATACTGAAGAAATATTTTGAAAACAATAGATAACATAGCAAGAGAACTTCTCTAAGTAGAACAAAGGGATATATCACTAGATTCTTACTGTTCTTTCCTATCAGTAGATTATTATGTCAATTTCATAATTTTCTGTCAGAGGCAATAAAAATAGCTATCAAAATACAGAAACATATATTAAGATTCAGAAAGAAAATACTTTGGGGGACCTTTGGAACTTCATCATCTTTATATTATTCTTTAATTTATCTGAGATTCTTTAATGCACTGTCTTAAGAGATGGTGGGGTGAGAAAAGACATACTAGATTTCATTGGTAGGCAAAGTAAAATTTTAAGCTATATTAATGACCAATATATAAAAATGGTTAATCTGCTTTTATTAAAAATTATATATTATACAATATAATATTCAAATTTAATGTATGATTTTCGACTACAAATATGTTGTTAGGAGTCTGGGCGGAATCACTTATCCAAGTAATAAATTCCTGAATTGTGTGTTGAAGTGGGAGGAACTTGGTGATATTACACAGAAACCAACAGATTTTATGTTTCTTTTCTTAAGGCAGAATATATTTGCAGCTTCGATGCCAACAATGAAAAAAAAATTCCTCCACAACTGCAGAAATTTATACAGACACGCAGAATGGTGGGCACTCAATATTAAGTAGTGTTTCTCAAATTACCGAGTCTGCCCAACTATATCCGAATTATCTTAGGGTTCTATTATATCAGAATTGATCAGTGCACCTAGGGATGTATATTTTGAAAACATTCGAGGGAAACACTGAAACAAAGTCGGTGGGGCTACAAAACACTATAATTCCTAGGTTGAAATGTAAATTACACAACCATTATTTGGCAGAGTTAATTGAATTTAGCAAGACTCGACCACTATTAATAGATAAAATGTACACATAAAATAAACTTTAAGAAATGGTATGGGACCAGAAACAGTCTGTAACTAGTAATTAGACACTTAAACAAAAAATAATGTGTTAGTATAGTCCATTATCACAAATTTTAATGAGAACACTTAAATGAGAACCAGATCTTTTTTAAAAAAGGAATATAAACTAGGGCAGATAATGTTCCGTATAAATTTGCCTGTCTTTTTATTTTGCATGTCATGATTGAAGCCCTCTTTTACACTCAAGGTATTTCTGGAGACTTGGCAGACGAGCGCTCATCACCTGTTTTGGATGTTGAATATATCAGATACTCATTTTTTCAGCCTCTCTTGCAACTACGGTTTAAGCAGTTAAGCTATACCAATCAGACAGATTAACCCCAGATATTGAATTTAGAACTAATGAAAATAGAAACGGGACCAAGGAAAATCATTTCTGATTTTGTAGTTATAGAAAAATTAGCTTCCTCAGGCATCAGGGGCAGTCAAAGTTGTTGATGGTGATACTTCCTGGTTAAAGCATTTCTCTGCTCTCCAGTGGTGTTCCCACTTCACTGGTTCACACCCTGAGTTTGGACTTGGCTTCTGGTCCTAGAGCTTCTGATCCTGGTTTGAGAATCTTTCAGTGATGCTGAGAGACAGTCAGTATTCATTTTAAAAATTCATGATCTGGGGGAGGACTCAAGATGGCGCTGTGAGAACAACCCAGGATTGGAGCTCTTCTCGTTGAATCTGCAAACGGTGAGTCAGAGCGGCATTTCCAGATTGATCTTTGTTTCCCACAGAACGGGGAAACTCCCAAGTATAAAAAAGACACGGGACGCCAGGCAGTAGGTCTGCCTGGCGAAGCCGGCAGCCGGGGCGGCGGCGGCCGGCCCTACCCAGCAATCCCCACAGGGCGCACTTGTCCGGGTGCCCTGTTGAACCGGCAACCTGAGACTTGAGAGGGCTGGACTTGAGACTGAATGAGACTTGGACAGTAGCCCAGCCCAGGGGATTGCAGGAATTGGGATACCCAGTGGGACGAACAAAACCGCGATTTCAAACTATCCCGAGCAGACGGTCCGAGATGCTCTGTGGGGGAGGGGCATCCACCA
Organism: Callithrix jacchus; assembly: GCF_049354715.1. Taxonomy (NCBI): domain Eukaryota; kingdom Metazoa; phylum Chordata; class Mammalia; order Primates; family Cebidae; genus Callithrix; species Callithrix jacchus. The sequence continues at coordinate 94,397,631 of NC_133516.1, forward strand.
CTACCGAGGCAACCCGCCCCAACTGATATACACGCCCACTGCTGACGCAGCCAGCCATTGCCGAGGCAACCCGCCCCAACGGAGATACACGACCATTGCTGACGCAGCCAGCCGTTGCCGAGGCAACCCGTCCCTACTGAGATACACGCCCACTGCTGACGCAGCCTGCCGTTGCTGAGGCAACACGCTACAACAAAGAGACTCCGCTGCAGGGCCTGGCGGAGACCACAGCAGAGCCGGCAGGAACAGCACGAATCACACAACAGCAGGGCGGAGCCTCGGCAGCCAAACAGTGGCTAGTCTGCCTTCTAGCTGGGCAGAACACCTGATCGGACATCCAAAAATAAAGCCCAAACCCCTCAACACAGAGCATTTGAGAAAAAAAAAAAAAAAAGGGGGTTTTTAATGAGCTCTGTTGCAGCAGAATCAAACATAGCAGCCTAACAGCCCTGAATGAACAACAGAGTGCACAGCTCAGCAATTAAACCCCTATAAAGTACAAACTGTCTCCTCAAGCAGCTCCCTGACCCCTCTATATCCCAAAGACTGACATTAGGCAGGCATCATCCTGGGACAAAGAGAGCAGAAAAAGAAACTGGTAGCATCCCTCGCTGTGCCACAGCTACTAGAGGTGCACCCCAGACAAGCAGGGTCTGGAGCGGACCTCAGCAGTCTTACAGCGAAGGGGCTAGACTGGTAGAAGGAAAACAAAGCAACAGAAATACTTTATCATCAACATTCTGGGTGTCCACTCAGAGACCCAAACGAAAAGTCAGCAACTACGCAGACGACCAGCGGACAAATCCACAAAGATGGGAAGAAACCAGCGCAAAAAGGAGGAACACACCCGAAACCAGAACACCTCGCCTCCTAGAAAGGACCAAAACTCCTCACCAGCAAGGGAGCAAAGCTGGACGGAGAATGACTGTGACGAAATGACGGAATTAGACTTCAGAAGATGGATAATGAGAAACTTTTGTGAGCTAAAAGATCATGTATTAAATCAATGCAAAGAAACTAAAAACCTTGAAAAAAGATTTGAAAAAAGATTCGAGGAAATGATAACAAGAATGGTAACCTTAGAGAGGAATATGAATGAATTAAAGGAGCTGAAAAACACAATACGAGAACTTCGCGAAGCAAACACAAGTTTCAATAGCCGAATTGACCAAGCAGAAGAAAGAATATCTGAAGTCGAAGACCAACTCAATGAAATAAAACGAGAAACCAAGATCAGAGAAAAAAGCGCAAAAAGGAATGAACAAAGTCTCCAAGAAATGTGGGACTATGTGAAAAGACCTAACCTACGTTTGATAGGTGTACCAGAAGGGGACGAAGAGAATGAATCCAAGCTGGAAAATACTCTTCAGGACATCATCCAGGAAAATTTCCCCCACCTAGCAAGACAAGCCAACACTCAATTGCAGGAAATACAGAGAACACCACAAAGATATTCCGCAAGAAGAGCAACCCCAAGGCACATAATCGTCAGATTCAACAGGGTTGAAATAAAGGAGAGAATACTAAGGCCAGCCAGAGAGAAAGGTCAGGTCACCCACAAAGGGAAGCCCATCAGACTCACAGCAGATCTCTCGGCAGAAACACTACAAGCCAGAAGAGAGTGGGGGCCAATATTCAACATTCTTAAAGAAAAGAACTTTCAACCCAGAATTTCATATCCAGCCAAACTGAGCTTCAGAAGTGAAGGAAGAATAAAATCCTTTGCGAACAAGCAAGTACTCAGAGATTTTTGTCACCACCAGGCCTGCTTTACAAGAGCTCCTAAAAGAGGCACTACACATAGAAAGGATCAACCAGTACCAGCCATTCCAAAATCACACTGAATGCTAAAGAGCTTCAACATAATGAAGAATCTACAACAACTAACAGGCAAAACAGCCACTTAGCATCAAAATGGCAGTATCAAATTCACACATAACAATATTAACCCTAAATGTAAATGGACTAAATGCACCAATCAAAAGACACAGACTGGCAAATTGGATAAAAATCCAAAACCCATCAGTGTGCTGTATACAGGAAACCCATCTCACATGCAAGGATACACAAAGGCTCAAAATAAAGGGATGGAGGAAGATTTACCAAGCTAATGGAAAGCAAAAAAAAGCAGGAATTGCAATTCTCATCTCTGATAAAATAGACTTTAAAGTAACAAAGATCAAAAGAGACAAAGAAGGCCATTACATAATGGTAAAAGGATCGATACAACAAGAAGAGCTAACGATCCTAAACATATATGGACCCAACACAGGAGTACCCAGATACATAAGGCAAGTTCTTAATGACTTACAAAAGGGCTTAGACTCCCACACAATAATAGTGGGAGACTTTAACACTCCACTGTCAATACTAGACAGATCAACCAGACAGAAAATCAACAAGGATACCCAGGGCTTGAACTCAGACCTGGAGCAAGCAAACCTGGTGGACATTTACAGAACCCTCCACCCCAAATCCACAGAATACACATTCTTCTCAGCACCACATCACACCTACTCTAAAATTGACCACATAATTGGAAGTAAAGCACTGCTCAACAAATGCAAAACAACAGAAATCATAACAAACAGCCTCTCAGACCATAGTGCAATCAAGTTAGAACTCAGAATTCAGAAACCGACCCAGAAACACACAGCTTCATGGAAACTGAACAACTGGCTCTTGAATGTTGACTGGGTAAACAACGAAATGAAAGCAGAAATAAAGAAGTTCTTCGAAACCAATGAGAACGAAGACACAACATGCCAGAACCTCTGGGACACATTTAAAGCAGTCTCTAGAGGAAAGTATATAGCAATAAGTGCCCATATGAGGAGAATGGAGAGATCCAAAATTGACACCCTATCATCAAAATTGAAAGAGCTAGAGGAGCAAGATCAAAAAAACTCAAAACCCAGCAGAAGACAAGAAATTACTAAGATCAGAGCTGAGCTGAAGGAGATTGAGACACGAAAAACCCTTCAAAAAATCAATAAATCCAAGAGCTGGTTTTTTGAAAAGATCAACAAAATAGACAGACCACTAGCCAGATTGATTAAAAATAAAAGAGAGAACAACCAAATAGATGCAATTAAAAAATGATAAAGGGGAAATCACCACAGATTCCACAGAAATTCAAACCATCATCAGAGAATATTACAAACAACTATATGCGCATAAACTAGTAAACCTGGAAGAAATGGATAAATTCCTGGACTCCTGTGTCCTCCCAAGCCTAAACCAGGAGGAAGCTGAAACTATGAATAGACCAATAACAAGGTCTGAAGTTGAGGCAGCAATTAAGAGCCTACCACACAAAAAAAGCCCAGGTCCAGACGGGTTCACAGCCGAATTCTACCAGACACACAAGGAGGAGCTGGTACCATTCCTTCTAAAACTATTTCAAACAATCCAAAAAGAGGGAATCCTTCCCAAATCATTTTATGAGACCAACATCATCCTGATACCAAAACCCGGCAGAGATCCAACGAGAAAAAAAAACTTCAGGCCAATATCCATGATGAACATAGATGCAAAAATCTTCAATAAAATATTGGCAAGCCGATTGCAACAGCAAATCAAAAAACTTATTCATCATGATCAAGTAGGATTCATCCCGGGGATGCAAGGCTGGTTCAACATACGCAAGTCTATCAACGTAATTCACCACATCAACAGAACCAAAAACAAAAACCACATGATTATCTCAATTGACGCAGAGAAGGCATTTGACAAAATTCAACAGCCCTTTATGCTAAAAACCCTCAATAAACTCGGTATCAACGGAACGTAACTCAAAGTAATAGAAGCTATTTATGACAAACCAACAGCCAATATCATACTGAATGGGCAAAAACTGGAAGCATTCCCTTTGAAATCTGGCACTAGACAAGGATGCCCTCTCTCACCACTCCTATTCAATATAGTACTGGAAGTTCTAGCCAGAGCAATCAGGCAAGAAAAAGAAATAAAGGGTATTCAAATAGGAAAGGTGGAAGCCAAATTGTCTCTATTTGCAGACGACATGATAGTATACCTAGAAGACCCCATTGCCTCAGCCCAAAAACTCCTGAAACTGATAAACAACTTCAGCAAAGTCTCAGGATATAAAATCAATGAGCAAAAATCACAAGCATTCGTCTACACCAATAACAGACTTAAAGAAAGCCAAATCAAGAGCGAACTGCCATTCGCAATTGCTACAAAAAGAATAAAATACCTTGGAATACAACTCACAAGGAACGTAAGGGACCTCTTCAAGGAGAACTACAAACCACTGCTCAACGAAATCAGAGAGGACACAAACAGATGGAGAAACATTCCATGTTCATGGTTAGGAAGAATTAATATCGTGAAAATAGCTATACTGCCCAAAGTAATTTACAGAATCAACGCTATCCCCATCAAGCTACCATTGACTTTCTTCACAGAACTGGAAAAAACCACCATGAACTTCATATGGAACCAAAAGAGAGCCCACATAGCCAAGTCAATTCTAAGCAAAAAGAACACAGCGGGGGGCATCACACTACCGGATTTCAAACTATACTACAAGGCTACAGTAATCAAAACAGCATGGTACTGGTACCAAAACAGAGATATAGACCAATGGAACAAAACAGAGGCACCGGAGGCAACACAACATACATACAACTATACAATCTTTGATAAACCTGACAAAAACAAGCAATGGGGCAAGGATTCCATGTTTAACAAATGGTGTTGGGAAAACTGGCTAGCCATGTGCAGAAAGCAGAAACTGGACCCCTTCCTGACACCTTACACTAAAACTAACTCTAGATGGATTAAAGACTTAAACATAAGACCTGGCACCATAAAAACCCTAGAAGGAAATCTAGGCAAAACTATCCAGGACATAGGAGTAGGCAAGGACTTCATGACCAAAACACCAAAAGCATTGGCAACAAAAGCCAAAATAGACAAATGGGACCTAATGAAACTCCACAGCTTCTGCACGGCAAAAGAAACAGTCACTAGAGTGGATCGGCAACCAACAGAATGGGAAAAAATTTTCGCAGTCTACCGATCTGACAAAGGGCTGATATCCAGAATTTACAAAGAACTCAAACAGATTTACAGGAAAAAAACAAACAAGCCCATTCAAAAGTGGGCAAAGGATATGAACAGATACTTTACGAAAGAAGACATATATGAGGCCAACAGTCATATGAAAAAATGCTCATCGTCACTGGTCATCAGAGAGATGCAAATCAAGACCACATTGAGATACCATCTCACGCCAGTTAGAATGGCGATCATTAAAAAATCTGGAGACAACAGATGCTGGAGAGGATGTGGAGAAAAAGGAACACTTTTACACTGTTGGTGGGAGTGTAAATTAGTTCAACCATTGTGGAAGACAGTGTGGCGATTCCTCAAGGCCTTAGAAATAGAAATTCCATTTGACCCAGCAATCCCATTACTGGGTATATATCCAAAAGACTATAAATCGTTCTACTATAAGGACACATGTACACGAATGTTCATTGCAGCACTGTTTACAATAGCAAAGACCTGGAATCAAGCCAAATGCCCATTGATAATAGACTGGATTAGAAAAATGTGGCACATATACACCATGGAATATTATGCAGCAATCAGAAATGATGAGTTGGTGTCGTTTGTAGGGACATGGATGAATCTGGAGAACATCATCCTCAGCAAACTGACACAAGAACAGAAAATGAAATTTTCTCACTCATAGGTGGGTGATGAAAAATGAGAACACATGGACACAGAAAGGGGAGTACTAAACATTGGGGTCTATTGGGGGGAAAAGGGGAGGGCCAGTGGGAGGGGGAGGTGGGGAGGGATAGCCTGGGGAGAAATGCCAAATGTGGGTGAAGGGGAGAAGAAAAGCAAAGCACACTGCCATGTGTGTACCTACGCAACTGTCTTGCATGCTCTGCTCATGTACCCCAAAACCTATAATCCAATAAAAAATTAAAAAAAAAAAAATTCATGATCTGCTTAAAGCAATCAGAGGCACTTTCTGCTGCTAATAATTAAGATCTCCGATAAATAAATGAGACATTTTACATATTTTCTTATTTATATAAAAATTTTAAATATTATACCTTCTTTAGTTATTGCTTACATTAATGTTTGTTAAATGTATACTTCTTGTAAATTGCTCTCATTTTGGGCAGTGTTCAATCAAATAATTTATACTATGGAAAATGCTGTCTTAATTGGCTATATTACTCATTATAATTACCTTCACACTACTTTATTTAAATATCATAAGTATATTGATACTTAACTTAGAGGAAAAAGAAAACCCAGAAAATTTAAATGGTTTATGTAAGGTCACCAAGCCAGAAAATGGCAGTAAACCATTTTTACTGCACATGAGCGTCTTCTGTGTATTACGTTTGTTTTCAACTTACACTATGTTGCCTTTAATATGAGTTCCAAGAATAAGGAAACATATATCTGTCTGAAGGGAACTCCAATTTTTGCCTGTATGAAATGAGATTAGACAATGTAGACTTTAAGTTTAAAACTGCATATCTGCATCTACACCTATAAATTTTTGAAGTCTTACAGACACTCAACAGCCTACATATTTTCTTTGATGTCCTTTTGAAAATTGTGCCCAATCTTCTCTTAGATGAAGTTCAGTGAAATTGTATATATCCATGCTGAAAAAGAAAAAAAAAATCCACCTTGCTACCACAAACAAATTTTAATAAAAATCTGAGAGGGAAAGGGAGAGATAATGAGAAAAAAATGAAAAGCTTATTGCACTTCTCCAAGGTCTATTCTGATTCTCTTTCCTTGTGGCCTAATATATTTTTACAGGCTGATATATGAAAGAATAAGCAAACATCAATTGTTACAAGGCATTCAAAGTTTTCTCCAGGATGTTGTCTGAGGCAGCAGTAAATGTTTTGAAGCTGTGAATGGGAGGTAGTATTTCTTGCATTTTAAAATTTTCCTTTTCTTCTGTGTGTATGACTTCTTAGACACCCATTCTTGTATCCTTCCAAAGCAGTTCCTCTAATACTAACTATAACATTTACATCCAAATTATGTCAACAATAATTCACTTCATTTGATTCCTGAGTGAGTCTCACATTACCAACAATTAATGCTTATGATGTCTGGCTTGACTCGAACCTATATCATGGAGTCTCTCTCAGGAGTGGGCCCTCGAGCATCTATTTTCTTATATAGAAATATAAACACTGACACTTACTGTTTATACTGACCTGGTCTTGAGCAAAGGGATCATTTCTGGTTTCTAACTCATGAAAGCATCATCAAATCTGAGGATATCTCCACATTCATTGATTCAAATCTTCCAAGATATCAATTTATACTCCTCATGCTGTAGCTGTTGTCTGTCCCAATTCAACAACCACTGGCTTGAGCAAACACACTCACACACACATACACTCACCACACACACATACACTCGCCACACACACACACCCATGCACAAGTACATGAGCCTGCACTGTTCCAGCTTCCAAATGCCTTCCCATTTGTATTAGTTTTGTTTTAAAAATACAAAAACTTATTTGGTTATATTAAACATTTGGAAGGGAATGAACTTGGGCTAGGATTATCTTTAAAATTTCAAACTGCTTCTAGCTTGGAATGTCACAAAACTTGGTGCTTTTGTCTAGAACCTATAGCTTTTTATTGTACTGTGGGCATAAGACCAAGAAGATCTTCTTGAGAGCCAACAGCTATAAACCATCTGTACCTGACATACTCCAGCTCTCAGCAGTTACTATTTTGACATGAAATCCCACTTCTTTGAGAGTTTGTCAGAGGCACTGGAAGATCTTCAGAGACCACTGTTAAAAAGGGAAAAAAATTAACTGAAGGGGTCATAATTCTACCTATTTCACTTCTTGTTCTCCCAGCCTAAAGGAGAAAAAAAAAGATGAAACCATCTTTAACCTTTATAACTCATTTAGAATATCTAGGTAGCTGACAAGTAGAAATATAGCATTCGGAGAAGTGCAAATGTATCTCGAGTTGAAAGTTTTAGCGATCATGACATCACAGCACAGGGTTTTTAGAACAGTGGGAGCAGTCAGGAAAATTGTAGACTACAGTAATTAATTAACGTATCTGTTAGAAAGTCATATTCCCTTTAATTGCACACAATCTTGTTGAGATCTTCAAGCAGGGAAGCATTTGCCCTATTTTGGCCCTATGTCATGACTATAAATTGGAACCGCAAATCTAAATTGGCCAAATGCCAGAATAATTTAAGGTGCTCTAATTACAGGGCTTTGAGCTTTTGAAGGAATTAATGATCACGGCTCAGGAAGATGAATCAAAGCTTCGAGAAATATGGCAAGAAACTGTTCTTTTTTTTCTTTGCTGGAATGAACATCTTTTTCCTTCTCTCACTCTTCCTTTTTTGGACTCATAGATCTGAAATGCTGACTGAGACAAGTCAGAGCTGTATTTGGTTCCTTAGGGTGATAACTTTACCTTAAGAGACTGGAGCTCTACAAGGAGTTGACGATGGAAAAGCCTGAGCACCGCTGCACTTCATAAACTTTCTTCTGGGTTTGTGATCCCAGCTAATGTGCCTAAGAAAACAGAAAAGTCTCAGATGAGCTCTGCACTAAGCACTGGGTCTAGTTTTCTTTTTCTGAGGAATCTTCTCGTTTATAAATTTGCTCAGGATAGGTAATAAAATAACATTGGATTCAGGTTTGGGTTATTCATAGAGAACTATACCAAAAGAAAGGCTTACTTTGTATCTAATCCCTCAGGCCTACATTATTTGGGAAGAAAGAAAATCTCAATTAGTTCTGTTTAGTTTACTGTGATTTTATATTGGAGACTGGATTTCCACCTAGAAATACAGTGCTAATTTGGCCTGGTTTGTTTGTCAGAGATTTGAAGGGAGAAGTCATTAATCAAGGGAAGGATCTGGAAATTCCTATTTGTCATAATATCCTTGAATACATATGTTGCATGCATTTTTATAAGTACTAACTCTAAAATGATATTTTACAGAAGCATAAGATGTAGGAAGTAATTTTCTTCATTCCAACTCTTTAGCAACAGGCTCTGTAAACTCCTTCAAAGTTCATTTTAGATGCAGAGAGACTCTTCCCAGGTTATGCCCTTTCTTAGGCAGCCTGTGCAAGGTGGGGCTAAAAAGGTGGGGATGTTTCCACCTGCCATGGGCACTCTCCCTGGCAATACTCTCTCTGGAGATCCCCTATAGATTGGTTGAGGTTTGATCTGTTCTGTATCATTATACAAGCTTTTTTTCTCTGAACAATCCTGCTTCCATTTCCTTTCTTTTAAAGATATTTAATCATAATAAACATCTTGGACCCCAAACTCTATGTCAGCTCCCGTTCTGGGTAATCCAACCTGTGATATATTGCTTATATATTTTATCTTTATCTATATATGTTATTTATGTTATTAATATGCACACAGAAAACAAATATAGTATATATATATGAATATGTACTTATATGTATGTGTATGTTTTTATTTGAAAGCAGAAATAAGTAACCTCTTTTCTTAGATCTTATAGTCTAAGAAGCTGTACAATTCAGATGATAAACTACATCAAGGAGCATTTCTGTTTCCTCAAGTTTTTAAATTCCTTTCTCTGCATTATTCCAAGGGAATTTAGCCACTTATAGTATTTCATCATATGCTGATATTGAATTCCATATTTGTATTAGCCGCTCCAGCTAGTAGTCAGAGCAACTACTATATTCAATATAGATTTAGCCCTTTTTTTCAGACTGATTGTGTTGTATAAAGGTTTAATATCCCAAAGCCACTTGGAGGAAGAAAATGTAGTTAAAGTGAATGATCTAATTAAAAACTGGGAGAGGGAAATTACGTGAACGGTGCCTGTCTATGAAAATGTATATTCTATTTGTTCTGATATAAAAGTTGGTAAATTAAAAAATAAAAAAGTGCTCCTGAGAATAGCTATTTCTCAATATTCCTGAATGTAGGTAAGCAAGAAGAAAGAGTCTTCCAGAATAGAGAGAGAGAGGGATGGAAAAGAAGAGTGGAGGCAGAAAATGGTGATGGATATTGAGTCTTTGAGAGTTGATTACATTTCTGCAGGTTCATTGGACCTTTAGTAGCAGGTGACTATTACCAGGAAAATCCAATAGTCATGTTGGTTTTCATTTGTAAACATTTGGAAATAACTGCAAAAGTTATGGTTATGTCTTTCCTGTATCAATCATGTAACTGTCACAAAAATACTAGCTAAATATTTTTAAATTCTATCTTTGTTAGTGTTGAAATCTTACTATTTCCCAAGTTGAAGCATATAATCTGCTTTCTCTTCTCTGAGATATTTCAGCAAACTCATGGTGTTTGGTTTGTGGTATGTGGCCCTGTTGTTCTAGCCACACTGAGTAAATCGATCCCTGCTTAACTGGCCTTAGGTGTTCTCATGATCAACTAAATATGTGCATTAAACAGCACAGCCCATATTAGATCCACAATATTTGGTTGCTATTTATATTATATTGATATTATTTGATTGATACAATTATCTCCTCTTTATTCTCATCTTAACTTTCCAGTTGCTTATTTTTTCTGCCATCTTCTGAAGTTCTTCTACCTTCTAAAACCATGTAATTATATGGAATCCCCGCTGTTGCCCTTTTCCTGCTTTTCTCCTCTGCTCTGCTTTGGTCTCCTCTCATCAATTCTGCCATGTCCTCCTTTCCTTTCTCCTCTTTCAGCTTGTCTCCTAACCCTGTCTGTTTCACAAGTCCCAACACTTTCTCTAATATTTCCCAATCAGGGCTTATAATTTGTTCTCCAATTCTGCAGCCCATTTCTGTCAAGTCTAAGAGCTGAACTTTTGAAATTGACTTTCTAATGGTTAATGAAACAGAATATGGAAAAGACAATTGCTACGTGCTGAAGATATCAGTTTAGTTCTATCCCTCTTTTAATTTAAAAATAAGAATTTCCTGGTGGGGAAAAGGCAGAGGAACTATGGTAATCCTCGAAGGGAGATTAAGAAATAAAAATAAACAATATCTTCTAAAATTATGGTAACTAACCTTAGTATGGTAGTCTGCTGTTTACAGTAGGTCTTTCATATACACCTTATGGGTTCAGTTAACACGTTAACAATGAGGAAGCCAATATTCAATGAGACTGAGCACCTTCTGTCTGAGATTTCCTATATGCAGTGAAGAAGGAAGGAACTCAGGTCTTTAGATGGAACGTGATCTGGTGTTCATTCCATTTGACAGCATGTCCTGTTTCATTAACTTAACGCAGATCTTTGTAAAGAAATAAAACATGACATTACTTAAATAAAGCTGCCACTGTTTCTGTCAGCTGCAAATCAGAGTCTGGTGGTAGGACTTGAGGTATAGGGCAGTCAGACAAAAGTTAAATGGTTTGTGTGAAATACTGTGCTTCACCCACTTCATAGTGCAAGTCCCGTATAGTGTTTCCATGCATAGGGCTTCAATCATAGCACCTCCCTGTGGAATAATGTAAGTAGTGGTTTTCTCACACATTGTACTGGAGGTCTGGAAAGACAACTTGTAGATACTGTCTTGTGTGAGGTAAATACGTAAAATCTGGGTCTGTCTCATCTAAAACCAAATTCTACATCCCTTTAGTAGAGAGTTAATGGAGTGTTTAATATCACAAACATTGGCTTCACTGAGGCACACTAATATTGGCACAGTTAGAAATTTTTCTCTCTAAACCTAAGATTCCTCGTGTGTAAACTGAGGGGATAAAGCTAACAGAGTTTGATAATTAATTGAGATATTATACACACAGTTAATTTAGTGCATAAAACGTACTGTAATAGTGGTTAGTATTCTCTGTCAGTAATAAGTTGTTACTAAGCTGTAGTGAAAAGGATACACATTTGGGAGTTAAACAGGTGTGATTTCAAATTCCTCTTCTACCAATTACCTATTACATGAAATTAAGCAGATGACTTATCTTTTTCTGAGCCATACATTTCCTGCGTATTGGGTACATTACCTCACTATGGATGCAGAGTGAAGATTAAATGTCATTCATGTCAAGCTTATAGAAAACCCAATGCCTGAGATATGGTGAGAGATAAATGAAAACTCTCTTTCCCTTTGCCTGCTGGAACATCTAAAGATCTGAGCTTCTTCCCAAAATGCATTTTTGTTCCAGCTGGTCATCAGCCATTTAAGGAGAAACATGGTACTTTCAATCTTTGAGTCTACTGTTCAATACCTTGCTTAACATTTTCTTAGGCACTTTGCTGATATAAACCTATATATTCCTAGTTACACTCTATTCTGTTTCCTTCTATTTTTAAATATTTCCTTTGAAATAAAATCTTTAAGCACTAATTACGGGAAAACATAATGAAAATATACTTTCTTACTCAACACAAAGATTAAAGCTATACAAACATTTTTATATTTTTATATGTCTATTTTTCTCTTTTTAAGAAATAAAACATTAACAATATAGCTAAAGCATCATCCTTTATCTCTTCGTGTGCTATTTCCTTTGTAGAAATAGAGTTTAATGCATTAATTTCATTTCTTCTTCATATATTGTAATATAAATATGTATTCATAAAATACACTACTGTCTGGTGTGTTTCTTTCTTTCTCCCTTTTCGAGAGAGGGTTTTTCTCTTGTTGCTCAGGCTGGAGTGCAATGGTGCCAACTCAGCTCACTGCAACCTCTGCCTCCTGGGTTCAAGGGATTCTCCTGCCTCAGCCTCCCGAGTAGCTGGGATTATAGGCACACGCTGCCACACCTGGCTAATTTTTGTATTTTTGGTAGAGACAGGATTTTACCATGTTAGGCTGGTCTTGACCTCAAATGATCCACCAACCTCGGCCTCCTGAAGTGTTGGGATTAGAGGGGTGAGTTACTGCACCCAGCCTTTGGTATGTTTCTTGAATGTTTGATATAACTTATCTGAAAAAACAACCATATTTGTGTGATTAGATTTTTAATTACCATTTGCTTTCTTTATATTGTTATTTTATTTATAATTAAAAATGTTTTGACAAATTTTTCTGGCAATTGTTTGCCTAACTTTTTATTACTATAGGCATAAATTTGTTTACATAATTTAATTTTTTCTACTCTATCTGTCATTATGCTATCATTTCAATCTTATTTTTGATTAGCTATATTTTCTCCCATTCTTAGCCAGAATTATAGACTATTTTTTATTATCCTTCCTAAATGTATAGATTATGGTCTTAACAATTTTCTCCTATTTTATCTGCTCTTATTTTATTGGCTCTAACTTTTATATTCTTATATCCATCATTCTGTTGTTTAAATTTTTTGTTCTTTTTCTAACGATGTGAGCCAAATGCTTAAACTGTTCTTTATATTTTATTTTGTAATTTACAAATATAATGCTCTGAGTTTCCCTCAGTTAGCTTTCACTTAGTCTCTGTATGAATGTCCAGTGCTTTCCTTTTCTTTCATTCTAATTACTTATTTCATTTGTTTGGTATAGAAGTAATTGTGGGTTTTGCCATTAGAAGTAGTGGCAAAACCAGCAATTACTTTTGCACCAACCTAAGACTTCATTTATGATTTCCACTGCCAATTACTTACTTAGAAACATGCATTGATATTTCCAAATAAAAAAGATTTTGATGTAATCTTTTTGCTCTTGCACTGGGATCAGAGAATGCCATCTCTGTGGTATCGACTGGCATTTTCTGAGCCTCCTATTGTAGTCCACTTCATTGGCAATTTTTACAAATGATTTGTGCGTGCTTGAAAAGAATGTACCTTCGTTGAGTATGGGGTGCAGTATTCTATGTGTCTATCTGAGGAAGATTGATGTTCACATTTTCTATACTTGAATTATTCTTCCAGTCTGTTTGAACTATCACTGAGAGATTTATAAAAATCAGCTTTTAATGGAGGTGGATTTGCACATTCTTATTGTAATTCTTTGATTTTCTTAATGTATTTTTAGAGTATAAAATTCATGTCATATTACCAGATAAATAAAAGACACTCTGATGGGTTTTTTTTATTACTAAGTATTTTTTATTCTGAAAAATTATTTTTACTTAATGTTTGTTTCATGCATTCTTAATACAGCTAATTGCATTTTTTCCCTTAGTTTTTAACATCATGTTTCTCAATTTCTTTACTTTCTACCTTTCTGTCTTAGTTTTTTTTTTTTCCAGGTGTAACTTCTTTAAATGGCATATACCCATTTTATTTTTCTTAAAATCTTTATTTTCTAAGTGGTCAGTTAAATTTCTTTATTTCTTTGTGTGTGTGTGTGATTGTTGACATATTTGATTCATTTACACAATCTTATTTAAAGTTTTTTGTTTATTATCCATCTACTATGAGTGTATTTTTCTTATGCTCTGTTTCATATTTTGTTAAGGTTTCTGCTTATCTTTTCTTACCTCTACTGAGTTGAAAATATTATATTTTATGTTTCTTCCTTTAGGGGTTACTCTGAAATATTTGTTATGCCTAAACAAATATATTCCAAGATGATCAATATTTATATACATTTCCTTAACAACAACACATCTTTAGAATGTTTTGTCTGAATATTCCCTCATGTCTTAACATTGTAATTTTTCTTGTCTTTTAGTAATTATGCTCTTCCTACAAATTTATTATTATTGCAGTTGTTTATACAGGCAATACTTATTTATATTTTGTTATATTTTTATGTACTTCTTTATTTTTTCTGGCTTTATTTCCCAATTTTTCACTTAATTATTCTGGGTAACTTTTGCTGTTGTTGCTTAAAACTTAGGGGGCATTATTTTATAGTTCTTTCAGTCAAGATTTAATTTGAAAATTTTCAGTGGTTATTTAGAAATAGTTTCATTTCATCCTCTTGAGTGATACTTTAATTACTTAAAGGATTTATGCTAACAGTTATCTGCTTTTTGAATTTAATTATAATAGTATCTAAACTTTAGCATTTGTTGTTGGAAAGAAAATTTATTTTTTCTTTATAAGTGTTGGTCTTTCATATATATTCTTAAATTTCAATTCGATTTTAAGATTTCCTTTTTTCTTTTGATGTTTTATATGTTTAATCTGATGTTTGTAAAATTTTAATCTGCTAGAAGCTTTTAATATTTTTGAATCAAAATTTGCATATATTTTAAATTTTGAAAAGTTTTTCACCATCTTTATTATTTATTTTCCACAATTTTTAGAATACTTTGCTTCTAGAATTTTTTTTTAAATCTCTGTTGAACTGTTTCATTACATTCTCCAATCACCTTAACCAATATTTGATTTTTGCATATTTTTTCTTTCTCTGAATGGCATTGTCTATTATTTCATCAAATGTTATTCAAACTTACATGCTTTTCAGTTGTATGTTCTTCAATGTATATATTGTGATTACATTCTTCCTCTCCTTATTTCATTTATATAAGTTTTTCTAGACTACTTTAAATAGATAAATTTAACAGTAATTTTTCTGTTTTCCCCCAAAATTACTTGTTTTTTTCATCTTAATTGTTAATCACGTAAACACAATGTGGCCGTTTATTTTGCTATTTTATTATCTTAATTGCTTGTGTCACTAGTCTGTTACCATTTTTACTAATGATTCTTGTTCATGGTATATTTTTCTCTGTATGATCATGTGCATGCATCTGTGAGCCCATTTTTAGTGGCACTATTCTGTTTGGTAGGTTTTACATAACCAGGCCAGATATATCTTTATATTCTTCACTCAATTTGAGTCTGTAAGATTTTTACTGATATTTATAGTTATGAATAAATCCTATGTTAATTTCTTGGTTTATGGTTTCTTAAACGAATTAGGAAAAGTAAATGTGATCATCAGACATATAAGAGGCATAGATCAGGATTTTCCTTTCCCAGGGCGATTCAGTTTTCTGGAGTCAAAGCTTCCTTGCTATCTCCCTAGCCTGCTGGACAACACATTGTAATCACACTTACACTAAATGCATTTATCTTTAGGACTTCTGCCTGCATTCAGAGGCATAGCTTGGTCTTTTGCTTTCAAGTAGGCATAAAACCCAAAAATCTTGGGCTATTGTGGCCAACACATTACTAGAACATGTATTTAGTTGTTTAAACATTAATCATTCTGGTTTTTTTTTTTTTTTTAGTTTCTTTTTTGTTTACTGAAAACAGAGATTACCTTTCTTGTTATTGATGAACTCCATAATGTATATTATGGTCACTTTTATTGTTGATTATATTTTACGCAGTAATTTTGCTTAAGATAAAATATTTGCCCACATTATGTTAGTTTGCCATCTTGCCTAAAACTGGAATTCTCTAATTGTTCCTTTCTGAGAAAGCTAAAAAATGAGGATATTTGAGGTTACCTGTATTTTAAGGTATTAGGAATTTTTTAGAAAGAAATTTAAGGCCATATTTTATCCATTAGCATGCTGCTTTCAGGATTTGTGTTATAAGCATATGTGACTTTTAGTTTTAATGATTTCATAGTTTTTGTTAAATCAACTCATTAAAATACAAAACAATCAAACAAAAATAGATCAAAAGCTAAAAGAAGAACTCAAATAGATTATTTATCCTGGACTTTAGCAATAATATCTGGCAAATCATAGATTTGAGAAGCTACATACAATTTTCTACATAAGCACTAAATTAGATATGTAAATGTTTTTATTCATTTTGTCTGTTTTACTATGTAAGTTTACATATTATGACTATAAAAATTTCATAACACACATTAGAAAACTGAATTCACAAAAAACTTATGACCTATACGTCTTTAAAAATTAGATAAATATAGTTATCAATATTTATGCTGCTTATTTAAAAATTTGTAGTTAAAATATATAGTGTGTTTAAATTTTTAATGTTTAGTTTACTGGATGATGAATATGTAATTTCTATAGTTTAACCTCAAACATTTATAGTAATTAATTTTAATAATTAAGTTTAAAAACTTTTTAAAAAAGTTTTTGCTTTTGAATTGTTTTAATAGCATCTACTAATACTTGCATTTGAATTTTTTGTACTCTTAGATTATAAGCATTGTGAGGGCTAAAAAATGACTTGCTTATAGAGTTTTGTATGATGTCCAGTACATTACTCAGAAGGAAATAAAACTCAATGTTAAGTTAATTAAGTGGGTCAAAATAACATAAGCTATGTGGTGTATAGATGACTCTTACAATTATTTAGCAATGGTTTATTATGAAATTAATTTGATTTTTATCATAAGCACCATCTCACAACCAGTATTTCTATAGTTACCACTCACATGGGAAAAATACTAATGCTTTCAGTTTTGTATGTGTAAATGGACACTTACTAATACCTTCAACTTTCATTGTGCCATTAAATCTTTTATATAAGTTAAGAAAAGTTAGTATGTCATGCAAGTATTTTCTTTCAACAAAATTTGCATTTTGCTTTCTAAATTAACATAAATGTTGTTAGAGAGATGTGGCAATGAACTATAATAAATCTCATTCAGTTGCATTGCTATAGATGATTATAAATTCCAATAAAATTGTTATTTTTTCTAATAAAAACATTATTAAAAATTGTGACTTGATCTTCTTATTGTTTTGCCCACAGAGGCACGAAAAACAATATTAAAAATAAAATTATTTTTCTGCTTTGCTTGTATTTATTCCCAAAATCCAATTCCAAAAAGCTGAACTGTGATAAAGACACACATTAATTTATCAGTAACAACTTATCCAACTCTAGTGATAGTTTTTAGAAGTATAAATGTCCCAAAAGAAGAATATTTTAATGTAAAAATTATAAAGCTATAGAAACAAAATTTTAATTTAATAAGTAGTTATTGAGTGCCTAGCACAATCCAAATACTATGTTAAGGCTCTAGGGATGCAAAACTAGACAAACATTGCTGCTGTTCTCAAAGGTTTTAATACTGGAGTGACTCTGCTTAGAGAAGAATGTTTAGCTTTTCGAGTCACTAAAACATGGTTGGCTTTGACTCTAAGAGCAAACTTTCTACACAAAGCATGAAGAGGAATTTGCCTCCTAGAACTGGGTGAAAACGTATTGTTAGAGAAGAAATGTAAAATTGCCCAGACATGTAACAGTATGGCATAACATGTGAAGTAAAGTCACTTAGCATTGCTTGATATATGAATGAATGGGAAGCTCTAAGAGATGTGACTGGAAGAGAGGCTATGTAGACATACCTTGTAAATTACAATTTGATGACATGAAAAATCTGAAGAAGCCTTTTTTTTTAGTTTAAAATACACTTTGAAAATCTGGCATTGAGCAGAATATTGATGTCTAGTTATGGGAATTTAGCTCAAACAAGATATTAAAAATAGAAACAGCAAACTAACAACTTATTCTGAGAAAATATTGGCAGTAATTGGATATGTATTTAACAAGAATTCAGAAATATCCTTTCATAGTTCTGTAGGTGCTTGCAGTGGCTGATAACATATTTTTCAGCAATAATCTAATAATGCTTGACTAAAAGGTGTAGTACAGAATGTGTTTGTTATCAACTGACAATGTGAAAAACTTTGTTACATTTTCTTTATGTTTATTAGATATATAAAATAGTACTAAAATAATGTCAATTCCTTTTAGATTTACTTAACTGTTAGAAGAACGTGTCTGCCATTAGAAAATCGTCTTTGTAATAATTTATTGGGTACCTCTATTTCATGAATTTATATGATTTTATTTACTATGGAAATATTCAGTTTTTACTGGTATTAATTTTGTAAGATAATTATTGAAGAGTTTAGAAGTATGGACGTTGGAGTCAGGATTCCCGGAGTTTTTATTTGGCTTTGCTATTTACTAGGTATACGAACTTGATCAAGTGATTTCACTTCTCTCAGTTTCAATTTCTTCAGCCTTATAATAGTGACACACATATTATAGGGATACATGTAAAATCTTGGTACCGTGTTCCTACGTAATAAATGCAAACCAAATGTTGACTGTTGTTGTTATTATACTGTTAATATTTGAATTAAGGTGTTATACAAGAATCAGGTTTACGAGTCCTTATCTCTACTTTCTATATATACTTCAATGAAAGCTTAAGAGACAGAATAGGACATAATATTCTGTTCAAGAAACAATGTATTAAGTCTGTTTTAATTAGTAATCTTGATAATTTTAGGTAGATGCATTTTATCAGATTGTGATTGATGTTATAACATAAAAAGGCAAATAAAGAGCTTATCATTGAAGAAAAAAGGCAACTCTATGTGTTCATCTTTTCAATATTAGCACTGTATTTAATCATCAATGATAAATTTATTTTATTAATTGCTCTTTCTCTATTCTTTCATTAAAAAATACGTATTGAGTGTCTATTAGGTGCAAGGAATACATTTAGATCATAGCAATGAACCAAACATCATAAATTCAATTGATCAGAATCAGATACATTAAAAAATATATAATATATTAGAAGGACTTAACTACTATAAAGAAGAGTACCAAGATATGGAGAAATGAAAGTTTGTGTGGTGTTGGTGAGAAAGGAATGTGATAAATAGCAGCTTTAAATAGGAGGACCAGGGAAGACCTCACTGAGAAAGTCACATTTAAATAAAGATCTGAAAGAGTAGGGGAGTGAGCCATGTGAACAGCTGAGAAAAGAGAGAACAGAAAATGCCTCAATCAGAGGCATTCTGTGGGTGTGTGAAAACAGGAAGAAGGCCAATGTGGCTGAAACGGAATGAATAAAAGCTACAGGAGTACCTAGGAAAATGAAAAGGGCCACTGAGGAGAGAGTTTGGAGAACCTCATGGCTGCAGGTATTACTCTGGCTTCACGGCATTGTTATGAGACTTCCACAAATAATCCTCATATACCATATGGGCTTCATGACCATAAGACATTTGGTGGACTGGCAGAGAGAGGCAATATAAAACAATAATTACATAGTAGAAAATGTAATTTCTTATTGTTTAGATTATATATATATATGTAAAAAGTAAAAATAGACATGTATAAGTAAAAAGTGCATGTGTGCGTGTGCCTGTGTGTGTGTGTGTGTGTGTGTGTGTGTTTGCTATGTAATCGTTGCTCCCAGTGGAGCAAGCTGTGTTGTATGTCATTCTGCAGCAGCTAAACAGCAATGGAACAAACTGTGAAAAAAGCGTTTGCTGTGACCCAAAGCAAACCCTTGGAATATCGAAGATAGGACAATCAGTCAGAGGAAACAGAAAAGGTTTTCTAAAGGTTACAAATAAAGCCAGAATTATATCTGTAGATGACATCAGCTCACTCCTTTCTCCCCTTTCAAACTTTTCTTTAACAAAAAATTGGTTTTTCTTATTCCATATGACTAGGGAATAAAAAAGAAACTCTGTTTACCTATTACCACATGGGAGATAAAGCAACACAAGCAACAGCTGAATCATCAGAGAAATTACTCAAGAAATGGAGGAAGATATTAAAGAAATGTATCTGCTTAGTCACAATTCACAAGCAACAAGCTCTCTTTAAGAGAGTCTAGGTTTCATGAAAGATGTTCTAAGACAAAAAAACCTAAGAAGAAAACTGGCATATTTTGTAAATATAGAAGATAAAAATATAATGATAAACATTAAAACAACAACAATAGAAAAAAGAGTGAAGAAACAGCTAATGACATGAGGATAGACTTGAATAAATCACAGAGAGAGAATACAGTGAGAAGTAACAGTGATTATAAAATAATTATAAAGATAATGTTTAAGGAAGACAGACAAATGTAATATAGCTTACCTGTGGTAATCCTGTAAAAGAAAACAATGGAATTTTTAAAACCCTCCAAATTATAATATAGCAAAAGTTTTCTAAAAGAAAAAAAGTGATTTGTGTATAGAAAGGGCACAGAAGTATACTAGAAAAAAAAAACCGGCAGAATGATCAACCTAAGCATATATATGGACAAATTTACTGTATTTTTAGGATGAATTAAAAGTTATATGGTCTGCAGCAGAGAAAGTAAGGTATGTAGAAAAAGAAAAACCCAAAACAACCTAAGCCTTTTCTACATCAGGGCAGAAGAGAATAAAATGCTCTCTTTCAAAGTTTACAGAAAGTGGGAGTGCGGGACTTAAGAACTGTATTCCAAGTAAAATTGTCCTTAAAATATAATCCAAAATCATTGTATGTATTTGGAAAATTCAGGTAACAGAGCACTCATCATCTCCTCCTGGAAAACTGCTGAAAAATATAATAAAGCAAATAGATACTTTTTAAAAAAGCAATTCAGTAATAGAGCTGCTATGATAAAGTGACTGAGGATAATCACTGAATGTTTTCAAATACAGAACTACAACTGATCAATCTTGTCAACATGGTAGATTTTGAAGTGAATATAATATTTTAGATGCCAAGAAACTATGTGGCATTCTTGAAAACTGACCTTATATTAGGTAGCCTGACTTTCCACACACATGTGATTACAAGTCTTCTGCACTATCATTTTTACAGTTAAAAACAGGTGAAGGCCAAGCACGGTGACTCAAACCTGTAATTCCAGCACTTTGGGAGGCCGAGGCAGGCAGATCATGAGGCCAGGAGTTCAGGAACAGCCTGTCCAACATGGTGAAACCTCATCTCTACTAAAAATTAAAAAATTAGCTGGGGATGGTGGTGTGTGCCTGGTAATCCCAGCAACTTGGGAAGCTGAGGCAGGAGAATTGCTTGAACTGGGACCTGGGAGGCAGAGGTTGCAGCGAGCCAAGATTGTGCCACTGCACTCCAGCCTGGGCTACAGAGCGAGACTCTGTCTCAAAACAAAACAAAACAAACAAAATCATGTGAAAAGCACTCCAGATCTGGCCTCAGTGAAAACACGATCATAATGGATACACTAGGAGTAAGGGAGCCTCAATCCAGACAGCATCATAAAAATCCATATGTACAGTACTTTTGGGACCTCCAGAGTGACAAGAGAAACCAAACTACTCAGCCTCATTCCTTGGCTTAATAATTAGTTAAGCTGGTTGATTGTCATTGTCATCTTAATGATTGCCTTGCTAAATGGAACAATGTTGTAGATTCAGTGGTCTGATATATCTAAAATAATCAAAATCTCATTTGCCATGTCTGTAGCCTCCAGTAGCTAACAGAGATTCACACTGGAAAACTGATCAAGTTCAATAACATGGAAGATATTTTGGAGACAGGTAGCTAGAAATTAAGACAAGGTGACCAGAAGGTCATGCTATGTTTGCATAAGAATAGGTTGAGAGTATTTCTCTGGTCATATCCTTATTACTTCTATCGCTCATGATGTATGACAGCACAACACACTGGCTCTTATTCTGTTGTATTATTATAAAAGGAGATAATAGTTCTGTTACTATAAAAAGCAGATTCCTAAACCACTGCTGCAGTAACTGCAGCAGTGTTCCCCTTGGTTTATACCATGTATTGGTATTAATGGAAAAAACCCCAATTACTTTATTCAATCTCAGCTATTCCTCTACTTACAGCAATCCAGATTATTATTGCATGAAACCAATAAATTGACAATTGGAGTAATATAAGTATCTTATTTATATTTCCCTTAAAACGATGAAGGGGCCTATGAACTTTAACGAGTTATATAATAATACAGTGGGTCACTAGCCAATTTTTTTCAAAACCAAAGAAAAAAGAATTCAAACAAACTTCTTTATATCTATCATTCATCACGAAATTCCATCTAAATATATTTTTGAAGGGTATTAAAAGAGAAGCCAAAATAGAAAACGTAATAAAACCAAAGGATAGAAAACACACACCAGATTAAAAAAAAAAATCACCATACACTGCAGTCTGCAGTTTTCTAGTAAAATTGGTTTGGAACAGCTACATAAACCAATTTGGTTCCTTGACTTTTTGATGGTGAACATTTGTTCTCTCAGGTCTTATATTAAATATAATATATCACTGTATATAGAATGGATATACTTTTTATTAGAGAGAGAGGGGAAAAGCCAGGTTTCATTAGATCACATCTAGCTGAAAAACTATAAGCTTTAGAAAGAAATTGGGTACCCAGTCCTAGGAAAAAGAAATATTCTGTTGAAATGTTGACTTTCAGTATTTTCAGCAGGTCATGTACTTAATAAATAAGTATCGTGCATGGTATGAAACTTCTTGTAAAATCCTCATTTTTGTAAGTTATAGATTGATCTTTGATTTGGACTTCTGTTGAAAACAATTACACGTTGTATGCCATTTGAATGGTTGCTCTTTTGTAAATTTACTTTACTATTTGAAACTGATCTTTATCAGAAAAATTTCCTTGACAATCCAAACTCAGTTTTAAGTATGTTTCGCAAATAAGCTGTAGTTTCAGTTTCACATTTCAATTAATCACTTGAAATCATAAAGGAGAGTCAAATGTTGCAACACATCTACGCTTCACAATGAACCCACTCAAAATCAAACCCTTTGTTGTTCAACGGAAATCAGGATTACTTTTCCAAGGCCTAGGAGATTATACAAAAATGGAGTAAGGCTGATTTATCTCTTAAGCAAATCAAAGATTCTGTCATTCATTCCTTCAAACTGAAGTCAAACAGAAAATACTCTTAATGAGAAGGAATAAAAACTAAGTCACTAAATAGAGTGATAAATTTTAAATCTCATGTCAGGCACATAGGGGAAAGACACAGGGAATAGGGAACTGACTGGCATGTCGTTTTTAAATACTTTAAGATAAAGAAAAATTGCATCCATTTGTAACTAATTTAAATTTCTGTGCATTCTGAAAATGTAAGTAGATAATTTATCTATTTTTTAACCACTCATTTTAAACCACTGAGGTTTTCTCTCAAAATTATATTATAATTTCACTTTAAATTAGATGTAGTTGTCACTACTGTCAAACTGTAATATGATCATAAAATTAATTTTTCATTTGTGTGAAAGTGAATGTAATAAAATAATTTCCTTTTCACTTTTGTTTTTCATCCTAACTCCTTTCAGGAAAGGGGGTATCTAGTTTTCTTTTACTGTATAAACACCCCAGACTAAATATTTAATCAAATTTGAAACACAATTACTAATTAAAATCAAAAATCACAAGAAAACTAAGAAAATAGAAATAGATGAGAATTGTATGAAAATTCTGAAGGGGGAGAAATAAATAAAAAATCTAGTCCTCCCAGGTAATATACATATTCTACTTTGTAAGAGTACAGTAATTGAAACCCAACTTAATTGAAACCAGAGTAGAAAATTGAAAAGAAGAAGCAGGAAGAGTTGGTCCAAAAATTATTCTAGATAGAGTGCCAGGTAACACATTACAAAGGAATATGACTCACTGCTATGTAAGAAAGCAAAATACGAAAGAAAAGCATAGGAAGCCTGACCTATAAACAGGGAAAGAACTCAGTGTTTTTAATCAAAGAAGAAATAGCCATAGGTATCGTTTACGACACTCTGAGGCTATCCTAGCAAGGTGGGCAAACTGGGTGGTTTAGAACAACAGAAATTCATTGTTTCTTAGTTCTAGAAGACGGTATGTCCAAGATCATGGTGTAGGCAAGACTGGTTCCTTTTGAGGGATCTATAGAACTCTGTTCCATGCTTCCTTTCTAGATTCTGGCTGTTTGCTGGCAATATTTTTCTTTGGTTTCTGCTGAATCACTTTGATTTTTGCCTTTATATTTACGTGATGTTCTGTGTGTGTATGGTGGTGGGGGGTGTGTATCCAAATTTTGCTTTTGTATTGAATACCAGTCATATTAGATTAGGGACCCACCTTATTTCAGTATGACCTCATCCAGGCTTAACTAAGCATTTAGGCAATAACACTATTTTTCAATAAGGTCTCATTCTGAGAAACTGTGGGTAGGAACATCACCATATGAATCTGGGAAAAAGAAAATTCCACCTGTAGAAAATTGTAACCACATAAATATGAACTCCATTTAGCAGGTAATAAAAGTGAAAGAATTTCAAATTAAAATGAACAGTGTAATACCATTAAAATAAATAAGTATGTATGTTATTCAATGATGATAAATCATTTTTGTAAACTGTACTAGCTTCCTGGGGTGGGAAGAATCTGTCAAAATATATAAACCATCTTTAAATTCTGTATTTGGCTAAATCATTTCACATGTATGACTGTCTACTAGTTGTTAGACTTTTTTTAAAAAGGTTTTTCAGAAGTTTTTATTTATAAAATATTGGAAAAAAGTGTCAACTTTAGAAAACAATAGGACAGCTTATTTGGTATTATACTGTAAAATAATATACAGACATTAAATAATTGTGGCTAACATTTTTATAGGGTTACTGACACGCCCAGTATTAATCTAAGCACTTTATTTCTGTTAACTCATTGAAAACTTACAAGAACGCTACAAGGAATATGCTATTATAATTCCAGTTTTATTTTTTTTAACTTTAGTTAAATAAAAGTTAAATAACTTGTCTAAGTTCGCATATATTTATAAATAGCAAAGCCGAGGTTAAACCCCAGGCCGTCGGGCTCCAAAATCCATCATCGTAACTACTTACTATACTGACTGCATAAACTGATACTAAAATATGTATCACAAGGCTGTTTAAATAAGACAAAGTGTATAGTTATACACTTGATTTTAATTATTTGCATTGAAAAATAAGTTAGGAAGACAATATACCAAGATATTAAAATCCATTGCCTTTGAGTTGTAGAATTATCAGTGATGTTTACTGTTACTTGGATTTTTATGTATTCTTGTTTAATATAAAGTTTTGGGATAAAAAAATTACTGGATAAATGATTATATACTTTTTATATATGAGGTTCCCTGGATCAAATGCAACAATAAGGGAAATATTTGGATTTTTGAACGTCTGTTTTACTCTAGGTAAGCTCTTGTTTTTTAAATTCACATTTCAGGCAGCTAGTTACACTGACAAAATATAAATAGATTACATGTTTTATGTAATTAACCCAGGGTCACTATCTATTAGAGTTTAGTTTGCAAATCTACCTTGGGGAACCATGGAATACTCAGGGCACTTCATGTGACCTAATTTGCATGTGTGACCCTGTGCCCTGATAGACTTACACCAAAGTAATTTCAACCTGTTGCCAAGTCCTCTGCACACTTGATTTTGGTTACTACCCCAAGAATTATATTTATTAAAGCACTCTTGGAGGGATGCATTGGAGACTTCTAGGAGCTTTAAAAATATAATATACCATAGACCAATAAATAATCAGCAGAAGCACACCTACTACAGGGAGAATAAAAAATAATCTAAAGAAAAGTAGAGCAATATGAAAGAAAGCAGAATAAAAAAACATGTTTCTCTCCACAAATTCATATTTTGTTCCTCACCGTCATAAGGTATATTACATTTATTGCCTGACTATTGAATGGGCATCAGGAGGTGAATGCAACTAAAATATAAATTACTTGCAATCGTATATAAAGTGAAGTAGGTCAATTGCTAAACAAAATAATCCTTGTGTTTTGTCACATCATTACTACAAAAACTAAATACAACACTGTCTAATCTCAACATCTACTGCCTCATGTCTACTTGTATCCCTCAACCATAGACATTTAAATGTTATTATTTTGTTCAACATTTCCTGCTAAGAATGTGATATGTTGCAGTATAACAGGCTTACATTTCCAAAATAGTTTTAAAAGACTTCGGAGAATTCCATTAAGCCTTGGGTGGAGAGAATTCAACAGAAGGCTAAAGAGCAATATTTATTCTGGGAAAAAGGAAGAAATTCAGATTTTAGAGCTGAGACACCAACTCAGTTAAATCAGTCACCAGGGTGATAATTTGTGCATCCAGAATTTTGTCCGGGTAACTTTCTTCATTAGTCTTGTAAAAATTCAAAATTTTCCCTACAGACTACAACAAGGTTAGAAGAGCTTTCTTTATGGAGATAATATAGGAAGGTACTGCTGTCTATGTTGGAGACAGAAAATGTAAAATAACAGAGCTCCAGTATACACTGTAAAGATTAGATCTTTAAGATACTCTTTCTGCAATATGTTCAAATCTAGCCTTACTTGAAATTGTGTTTGGTCAAGTTTATTTTTATTCCATCAGTCCTTTCAGTTATGGTTGTCTTAAGGTTTTATTATATTCAGTTTAGTCATAGCTCTTTATAGTTTAACATTTGAAAACAAATAATATTAATTATTCACACTGCTGTGTGAATGGATCTCTTATTGATGTTAAAATTATATTAAAAATAGTTTTTCCCTCTTCCTACTTATAAAACTAGCTTTGAGTTCTGAAGATTCGGATTAGATCAATGTTTATCAGTTTTGTCTCTCCTTGCATTAGTAAAATAATGAATTAATCATGTTGGTTGTCATTATTAACATGGAGAAAAATTAATCAACATTATTATAGAATGCATGTAATTTAAATTTACTATACCAACGACGTAGGTAAGACCAAAGATACTGAGACATTTTCCTCATTCATATATGTTCTAAGTGCCAATGCATTTTTTATAACACCAAGGTAACGAGAATCAGAGAATGTTTCCCTTTCACTTAAATCCACTTTCTTTAGTATCATGTCTCTTATTTAAAGATCAGTATGCAACCACAGCAAAAGCTAGCACATATTCCAGTTTGTCATGAACTATCAGAATTTTTGTTCACTGTAGGTTAGGCATGAGTTAGAAAATAACCCATCTTCCAATTCAAAGTCACATTTCAGCTATGTAACATTTGGAGCCAGTTAAACTAAAGGAGAATGTGTGAAAGAAGAAAGTGCCTGAGTGGATCTGATTCACAAGAGTAAGAAAATAACTACATAAATAAGAAGGATACTGTGTACACGAACACAGATTTGGCCAATTTCTTATTTTAGCTTTCACATCCTTCAGGTAAATGAAGACTTGCCATGTAGAAGTTCTGGGAGAGTCCTCTCATGCATGCATTTGCCTTCAACGTGCCAGATTCTGATTGATGCCTATGGCCTATTTTTCTCATCTTCCGAACTCCGGAGTCTCTTAGTGAGGGGCTGATTTTGATCTCAAGTTCCACACCTGAAAGTTTAGGGGATTTTTCTCTGTTTCTCTATTCTAAAACCTTCTGCTGGTTATCTGATGACTGTCCTGTCCTTACAGAAATAGACTCTTCTCCCTTCCTTCCTTATACCCCAATTTTCCCAAGATTCTGGGGCCTTGGTGTCCACCCCCATTGATTCTACCACTCCATAAAATTTTCCAAATATATTTATAATTGTGGTGACTCTGTGGAATATTCTTATTCATGCCATTATCAATACTTATTCATGGCTATTATGTGGCACAGAATATTCCACATAATGGGGATACAATGATACAACATAATCACTAGACTCAGAGTTCTCAGTCTAAAATAGGAAGTTACATTTGCTGTTGATTTATCCCTGTTTTGAGTGAAAATCTAGGGAGCTACAGGGAACAGAAAGGAGGTATCCAAGATAGATTGGCTAGTTTTGGGGTGGCCTAGAATTTAAACACTGTTGAGGAAGCTTTCCTAGGCAGGCTTATACTTGAGTTGATAATATGAGAATTTACCTCGTATCTAGACTAATATTTTTGTTTTGTTTGTACATTGGACAACCTACAACTCCATTGTTTATTTAAAACTAACAATAAGTTTATAAGAAAAGTGAGAAATTTTTATGAGGGCTGTAAATTAGAGGAGCAGTCAACCGTGTATATAAACATCTGTATCAAGATGTTTTAGATCACAAATTTTAGATAAAACTTTATGATCAAGGACAAATTTATTTACATCTTCATGTCTAAGTTTTCATACAGACAATTTCAAATATTTGGGTGTTCTCTAAAATCTTGTATTTTGTGAACTACATGTCAGGAGTCTTATAGGAAAGGTGAGAACGCTTCTGTTAATAAAGATAGGATGGCAAACTCATGAATAAGTTTGGGTGGATCTTTGCACCACATAAACTACTTTCACTGC
The DNA here is from genome assembly GCF_049354715.1 of Callithrix jacchus. Lineage (NCBI taxonomy): Eukaryota > Metazoa > Chordata > Mammalia > Primates > Cebidae > Callithrix > Callithrix jacchus. The sequence goes on from NC_133516.1 coordinate 94,426,514, forward strand.
AACCTAACAGGAAAAGATAAACATTATATCACATCTACCAGCCAGCTTTTTCACTGCTCTCGATGAATGAGGAACAAGCTAATCTGGGGTCATTATCACTATCAACACGGCTTTATAAGGGAATCTGTCAGAAGAGTTATGTATTTAAAAAATTGTATTTACATAAAAAGTACCACACAGTTATTTTGAGCTTTACATACCGTTAGGTTTCAGAAACTTGTTTCACATAGATATTATCTTGCAATGCCTTTTTCACAGTTATAGAAAATATGGAAGATATTAAAATGAGCTATTCTTATTCAAAAACTAAGAGCAGGAATAAAACAATGGAATCTGTGGATATATATCATAAACTGTAGTTTTATGAGCGTATCATACAAACAGCCCTATCTCTAACAGCACAATTTTAAAGATGTTTTGGAATACCACACACAAAAAAGGAGGGGCATAGAAAGTATAGAAAAAAGCAGAGAAAGCAGAGACAGCAAGGTCAATTCAGATACATGATTTCATCTTTGGAAATTTAAAAGTCTGCTGTGAAGTTGCAATGCACATTAAAGAAGATTCGGTGTCAGTGTTGTAGTGTACATTGTGACAGAAGTCTCAAATTGATTGTCTTAGCAGAAACACACCAATATTCTTATTTTAGTTAACGCCTATTTTGTTGATTAATTTTATACTACAAGCCAAGAAGTGCAGAAAGGTCTGTCATGGGGGTGGGGTGAAATGAATATTTATAAGTTTTATTGGTCAATGAACTGAGCCATGAGATGAATTTATTACCAGAAAACAAAGATTGAATAAATGATTCCGGAATTGTATGTTCTGGTGACTGTTAAAATCAACTTCCAGTCATAACTCAGAAATTACAAAGTTTAGAAACTTATGTCCAATTGCCAACATAGAAATGTTAACTGAGGATCTGCTGCAGTGTCAAAACTAATGAGGGATTTGAAATTTTACCATATTGAACACTAACAGTGTAGTATGTCCCAAATCTTATTGATGAAGGCAGAAGACATAAAACTCCTGGTTTAGAGAATAGGAGTTTATTGTCATGGCACAGCAAGCAGCCTGAGCTTTACATTCACATTAGTTTTCTTGCTCCTCAAGTTCCATATGGGCAAGACAGACCATTCTAGGTGAAAGTTGTTCACTCAGTGAGTCGGCATCATACCTGAGCAACTCCAAGGACAGTTAATGCTAATCTATATTGTGCTGTGAGCAGGCCTGCCCCATATTTTCTTCCTGCAGGGAGATACTGTCTTCATTTTTCCAGGCAATTTGTAATACAGGAATCCTTGAAAAGACAGTCCCAAGCAAAAGTGACTCTGTGCATAACATTGCACAGAAAGACAATGGAGAATTACCAATGGAGAATTATCTCCCAAAGTGGAGTTGGTTTGCTTATCAAGATGTAGGCGTATTTCAAAATGTTAAAAGCTTATTTTTCAATTTTTCCAAATACGTTTTTTTCCCATCAGCTTGGTCTTTTGACATTTCATATAATTACCTTGCACACGTGGCCATCACTTTGCTGGCAGTCTTTAGTGATTATATTCTCAACGATCGCATGACATTTTGGGTTATTTGATTTTGCACTCTGTATCATTTCTAATTGTTATTAAGTTTGCTGTTTTTGATTTTATGCTAAATCTCTTGTTAGATCTAGTTTCTAAGATGGGAGGTGCTAATGCCTTTATAAAGTTAAGATGTAGCTGTGTGTTTATCTTTCTGTGCTAATTTTACAAAATGGTGAAAATGCAAATCAGGAGGAAATCTCTGTTCAAGTTTTCTGGAGAAATCTTTTTGCCACCTATTTCCCCCTCTTTTTAGTGATACATTACTAATGTGGCAAGCATAGTGAATATTATTGTTAGAGAAATTCACTTCAATGCCATACAGATGTACAATGGCTAGAATGAGACCTGAGCCCAAATAGATTTTTTCTGAAAAGCTTAAATCTTACAAACAATACAGCAGAATCACAGCATCCTTGAGCATTTCTGCTTCAAGGACAAGATGAAGGACTTGTAAAAAAAAAAGTTCCATCACATGATACAAACACCTCTCTTAATAGTCAACACATCAGAATATGCACATAATATAATTATGACCATTATTTTACACATTCATTTATTGATTTTATTTATCCGTATGGTGCTGGTTATTCCTTTCTCACACTAAGAAGGTTAAGGATGGCTTTGCATTATGGGATTGAATCTCAACCCTGAATTTGATTGAAGAATAATGACAAAGTCTGTAGTCTATCTGAACATCCGGTACTACACCACATTAACACACATCTCACTTTCATTCTCTGGAGGTTAAAGTTTCACTCAAAATATCAAACTGGTATTTACCTACAATATGTGTAAAGACTATTGCTTTTAATTAGGAATTGCCGATAATCATAGTTGTTAGAGTCATACAATTGTAATAAGCCACTGAGGTGAGTTTGTGTAAAGGAAGTTGACTCTGGAAGTCAGTGTCGGAGGGACACTAAGGTAAAGAGAGACTTCGGCAAGATGGAGGGTACAGGCCCTCTCTAAAGAAGAGTCTCTCTTACTCAGACTCAGTCAACTGGAGGAATGTGCATGTTGACAGATTTTCCAATAATTTCAAAAGAAGATTCAGAATTATATAAATGTTTTTAAGGCCACTCTTAGACTAGTTTGTGAGTTGCCAGTTCCTGCCCTTTGTTATTCATGAGAAGTGGCCCTTAACGACAGGTGCCATAAAATCTTTTCCTTTACTAATGACCTACTAAATTAACTGCCGCAGTCTGAAGAGAGATCAGGCTATTTCTGAAAATGTAGAAAACATGATGCTTCTATAGTTGGCTTATCATGCACAGCTTTGATCTTGTGAGGAATACCTAAATTGTCAGGTTTTCTCATGTGTGTTTTGGAATAAAAATTCTCCACTTGACAGTGGGAACAAAGGGAGAGGATAATCTAAAGAAAAAAATTAATCATTTCATTGAACTAAGATCCTTACTATCATAGAACAAAGTTAGATCCCTAAAATGTAAATCATGCACCCTTATGCCTAGGTCCTTGCAAGTTTGCTCCTGGGAATGGTAATGCCAATAAAATCTGGCCCATTTGTTATGGATTGCTTTCAACCAATTTAACTGAATTGCTGGCCTACTGAAAGAAACCATTCTAAGTAGAAATATTAAAATGCAGGATCCAGCCAATGATATGCTAAAGACTATACAACCAATTGTCCCAAAAAGATAATTATATTCAAATATTATGGTCAAACTTCATCTTAGACTCAGAAATTTTAGATTTCTTCTGGCATTAAACAGGTAGCCACCCTTCTTTTATTTTTTTTAACTTTTGTATAATATTTTGGAAGTACTTGTAATGATTTTCACTATCAACCCTGAATGTTAATAGTGGGGAAATTAATACTTCTGGGTATTAATTATGTACAAAGCACTCTGGGGTTTTGAGAAAGTATTTGCTATAGTACTGAATTAATGATTGAGTACTACCTATCAAATATAGTAAGAAGAATATTGTAATCAAAGATATTTGCAGAAAATTCTCATGTGAAACTTACAGTTGAACTCCCTGTGATTGATTCTAATCTTCTAGGATCTGATAACCAAAAAAAAAAAAAAGAATTCAAGTACATGTAAATGAACTTAAAAAAATCAATTCCATCTGTGCTCAGGTCTTCATAATCTAGGCTTAGAAAAACAAATGTTTTAAAGAGATAACTTGTTTAACTGTTACTCGTTTTAGTGTTGGTTTTGTCTTAAGTTTGATTTATCTAGTGGCCCCAAGAGGGCTGCAATTGTGTCAGATGTCATATCTGTGTTAGGGATCCTGAAGACCACCCTCAGATTCAATAATTCACTAGAAGGATTCAGAGAGCTCAAAAGCTGTCATACTCTTAGAGTTTATTACAGTGGAAAGATGATATCGAAATTAGCAAAGGAAAGATGCACATGGGCCACAATCTGGCAGACATCAGGTACAAGCTTCCAGGTGTTTTCTCTCTTTGAGGCTGCATAATGTCTTTAATTTTCTCAGCACAAATATGTAACAATACCCGCTAAATGTTGCCAATGAGGGAAGCTCAGCAGAGTCTTTGTATCCAGAAATCTTACTGGGGGTCATATACGTAGGCTATGCACACCAAAATGACTGATGCTACCTTCTCAAGACTCCAGACCCCAGAGCAGAAACAGGTATTCACCATAAATACCACTGTTAACTGTCGGTCAAATTGTTACAGAACAGCCCAAGGCCTCGGGCATACAAGAAACTTATCAGGGAGGACATCCAAGCGCTCAGAACTCAGTGACCGGAAACCAACTATGGCCAGTCTTGAGAAACTTATCAGGGAGGACATTCCAAGCGCTCAGAACTCAGTGACCGGAAACCAACTATGGCCAGTCTTGAGAACAGGACCTTCTTGGAAATGGACTGTATTTGATTACTTGAGGACTGCTGAATTAACCATTTCCTGCACAATATTCTGACCAAGGAAAGGAATGTTCACCTCTAGCGTCTCTTATAAGAGTCAGATACTCATTCTCAGCTACCTTCTGGCAGATGCTCCCCAGGGTTTCATATCTCCAAAACAATTTGTCTTCCATGAAGACAAATGGAATTTTATGATTGACTAGAATTTCCAGCTGGTGTTATTTTACCTGAGGGGAATACCCAAGCACAATTGGGGTTCTTTCATTAAGAGGGAAGGAGAGAAGTGAGCGTTGAATTGTCAAACATTTTCCTACAGCAAACTTTAATACTGTTGATTCTGATAGAAAAAACATAGAAGCATAAGCAATGATAGTATGTCTTTACTATAAATATGCCAACATGCATATATGTGTATCAGTTATGTGTATGTGTATATACATATACATTTATGTGTGTGTGCATATCTTGAAAATATGCTTTATCTGTATATACACAATAATGCTCCATGTAAGAAAAAGAAATTAGAAATAGATTAGAAAACTATATTGGGTTACTTTTAATTAAATATTCTTACTTTCACGTTTGAGGTCCCCTGCAATTTCATCCTTTTTATGCTTTTCTGAATAGACTAACTTCTCATTTTCCTACTCTTTCCACCAAAGTTCTTTTCAATTCCCTAGAAAATAATTGCTAAAAACTCATGAGATATTAATGCTCCTCTGGATCCCACTTTATTCATTCACAGTAGCTTAAGTTCCCTTATCCAAGCTTTTAGAGGAAATCGATGTACATAACAATTGTCTCTTGTCCTGAATACCTTTTATTTATCTTGCAATATTTCCTAATACCTTTTGTCCTGGTGCCTAATATTCTCTCCATCCAATCTAAACAAATTAATACATTTTATGTAGTTTTTATCTAACTTCACAAATGCTTGAATTTTTTTTGACTTCGGAAAAAAATCAATGTTTAAATCAAAGAAATGACAAACTCTTTTGTTTTAACTCTAGACAAACAATTTTGAAAAGATGCCTCAAATGATATATGCGGTTACTAGTACTACTGAAAAGCCTTTGATTCTTTGCAAAGAGAGAAGTCCCTATTGCATCTCTTCTGTGTTTTGTTCTTCCAACACCATGGTCCATTTAGAAAAAAATAATAATAAGCTTTAAAAACCTGAAGAGTTGGAAAAATATGAAAACACAATCTTGCGGAGGGGATAACATATTTAACAAATCAGAGTCTGACAAGGGGCATTTAAAGATTTCCATAACTGGCCTCAACGTGCTTTTCTAACCTATGCAATTTCCTTTTCCCCTTTCATTTCTCATACCTCCACGTTGTGTACAAGCCCATATGACCAAATTCTCAAATGGAATGTGAAGAATATTTAATCCTTTATTTCTTTTCAATTCCCCTTGTCATGTATTTTATTATTCCATTTCATTTCTTTCTTTTCAATTCTTGTTATGCATAAGCACCTCATCTGCTTGGATATCTTCTTATTCTTTATTTAGTTAGCTCAAGTGTAAAATTTTCCAAGGGATCTTTCTGATTTCCCTAGATGAGTTCAATTACTTGCTCTTCTAAGATGGCACAGTACCAAGTCCAAATCTCTACTAGATCTTATCACATTATGTACACTATGTATTCCTTCTATACTTAGCACAATGTCTGGCTTATAGAGGTTGTTCAGCACATCTGTGGACTGGGAGAAGTTTAAAGGGATACACCATGGGTAAATTCCAAGGGCTATAATAAATTAGACAAACAAATGGGTGGAAGAATAGTGTTGTGACTTAGAGGAATCTTCAAAAGAAGTAGTGTACAAAACTAGCTCTTACAAGATAAATTCCACTATCTGGGGAATTACAAGATAAGCACTACAAACAGAACTAATTAATAGAGTAATAATCTATGTCATCAATTCAATATTTTCCTATGAGTAAGAAACTCACAGAGATAGGTCAAATAAAAAGACAAATCTCTTAAGAAGGTATCTATATCTATACCTATATCATTTGTATCTATACCTATGCCTATATGTCTATTTCTTAAAACAAAGGGAGGGCCTCACAAATGGCCCAACCAAGAGGCTAAAACTCTGCTAAAGCTTCTTCTGTCATTCTTTTCCTTGAAGACCAACATTCTCTGCTATTCTTATTTACTTGTGGTAGGGCAGGCACATGACATAATGATTACAAGTCAGACTCAGCTTCTAAAATATGACCCTGGAGTATATCAAATAGGATGCCTCAGAGTACTCACAGGTACCCTAGAGTACTCACAGGTTCCCTAGAATGGGCTTTATCAATAAATATGAGAGCTTATCTTCCCCACACTTGTCCCAGAATTAACTCTTTATCTGGCTTTATTCCCTGTCATAGCCACCTTCTTTGAAACGTCTATATTTTTCTAACAATGACTTATATACAGCCACTTTTTGTGAAACGAATGAGTTTCTTCTTAAATGCTACAAACTCTCTCAACCTATTCTTAATAACATGTATAAGAAAGGTACTCAGCGCCTGTCAACTAAGCCTCATCAGCCAGACTCTAAGCCTGGTCAACACAATTGGTTGGTCAGGGAAGTCTTTCAGAGCCCCCCTCTTCTCAGATTCTGATCACTAATCTTAATTTTACCACTGTCCGCAATAGTCTTGATATTTTCTGGCTAAGAATTTCTGCTATTCTTGACGAAATAGAATTGCATTGTGCAATATGGTAGCCACTAGCAACATGTGACTCTGTCAGTTAAATTTAAATTAATTAAAATCAAATGAAATGGAAAGTTTAGTCCCTTAGCTATATTAGCCATTCTTCAAATGCCTAAAGCAACAACAGTGCACTGGTACTGTTCCACTCAAAAATAAAGTTAACAGCTCCAACTATTCTTTACTCTCCCAGAGATGCAGGTACAGATTGCCTCCTACTCCCTTATTGTTAAGTGACTTTTTAATCACCTCTACAAGATGTTATTCGGCACTAATAAGATTATATTTATAAACATATTTTAAAATGATTATTAAATTACAGTAAAACATTAATATCAGAGTGATACTGAGGAATGCTTTTGCTCAATTCCTGATGTTTTCTCCAGATCAATGGAAATCTATTCATGTAAAAGTTCTAATTTCATTCAGCTCCATTTATTATTTCAATACAGGAAGGAGTTACCTATCTTCCTGGTTTGACTGGGATGAGGAACTGAACGTACTTCGCCATGGTTTTTTTCCTTCCTCTTTTTCTGGGAAATTGTCTGCCCACATGAGCACATAAGTGCTCCCAGCCATGCGGTGTCTCTCCAGAGTGGAAGGCCTAGAATGGCCCATTGCCACTAGTGACCTAGCTGGAGAATCTTTCGGTATCAGTAAGCCTACTAGGTCAGAGATACCAGCCACTTTTTCCAATATCCATTTTATTGGTAATAAAGATGATTGTTTCCATTAGTCTTATTCCTTATATTTTAATTTCTTGAAAGCTCGGGTAAAAAGAATTCTCTTTCTTAAAGAGACACCATCAAACACTGAAAGATGAGATCAGACAGTTGAAATTTCTCTCTAAAATAAAAGCTTTAAAAAATAACCTGCTATAATTAAAAGCAACATTTCCTCTACAAGTCATTTCCATCTATTTAGAAAATACTGTCTGTTGTCCTGACTACAAAGTGAAGTATATTTACTTTCTCAGAGAATTGAGAAAATTGCTTTCTTGAATACAATTTTAAATATTAATTTATAAAATCATATACTAGATAGATGTCTATACTATAAAATCATATACTTAATATAAAATTATTTTCAACTTCTGATATTTTTTCAGGCTTAGAAAGTATGTAAATCTTTGTAAAACTAAGATCAGATTTATCATTTGCATAACAACATAATTTCTTAGATGCATTCTATGTTTCAAAACTTTATTGGAAAACTCTCAGCAAATAAAGTCTTTCAATGGTAGACTATGTAGAAATAATTCTAATTTTTTTACATCATCATTTTATTAAAGCATCAAATATATTGGAATTAACTAATAAAAATGTATTTTTTAATTTGAATTGGAGAGTGGGTATAAAAGGTAAAAGAGTGGAGGATACAGTACACTGGAAAAGTCAGGGTTCTTCCTACAATGCTCAAATTACTTGCCAGTATTAAATTCCATTTTACAGTACTTAGGTTGTCAGAAGCTGTCACCAACGTCATGTAATAAAATATTTCTGTAAGGCTTTCGTAAAATTCAATGTCATTGTCTTGCAGACATTCCAGTATCACACTTCTCATATATATTAACATTAGAGTTAAAGAAGGAAGGACAGGGTTTGTAAAGATGAGATTGTTTCTGCAGTGAACAGGAAAAGTATCTGTTTATATTAAAAATGAGATAAACTAACAAAGTCTTCACTTTGTATATCCATGTTTCCAATTTAAATGTCCGAAGCTTTCTAAGTATAAATGAATGTTCTGAAAACATGCAAATGTTTTCTATAAATTCTTTTTTTTTCCCTTTCCCTTTTGTCTTTAATAAGATCACAGACTACATACCCTTAAAATCAGAGCTGAGATGACTTTTTCAGGGCTTCTATATACAGGATATTTGGTAAGCACTGGGATGCCATATGCAGTTAAAGATTCAGGGGGGTTACTGCTTCTAAATGACTTAAAACCTGTTTGCTTCCTATAATGAGTCTCTCTCACAGGAATTACTTATTACTTATGTTTAATTCAGGTTTTAATAGCTATATAGTCCAGATCCTCTTGTTCTGTTTGGACAGATAAGTAGACACGAAATCATGCTTATAAATAACAAATTTGTTGAAACTTTTATTAAGGAAAGAATACTTTGATAATATTCATAATCTCATTCTACATTAATTTTTTAGCTCTATTATTTTATGCTGCATTTAAAGCTTAAATTGGTGACATATCAGTATAAAATCAATTAACCAAGTATTTGTCAATACACCAAATTATGTGCTATAAACAAAATATGTCACTGACATACATTTCTGGTACCTGAGGAGCATTCCCTCAGAAAATGAAAGAAGAAATACATGAGAATAAAATGCATGTTATTAAATATTCAGTAACAATTGACACGGGCAACAGTTATGTGCCTTTTTGCAAAACACAACAAATATTGCAGTAGACATGCTAGAGGTCAAATTAGACAGGTTACAATTACATAAAGACTAACAACATACTCTCAGTGTTTATAAACCTGCTCTTGGGACGCTTAAATCAAAGAAAAGATGACCAAGCAAACCTAATTGGTCTATATATAGGTTTCTTATTACCACCAAGAATTCTTTGAGTCAAGTTTTTATTTTTAGATGAATATTATCTGGTTTTAGAAAAACAACTAAAAGGCATGAAAACTGGAAAAGTATTCAACATTTTAAAATCTCAGTATTTTACTTTCCAGAGGAGCTGGGAAAGAAAATGCTTTCAGGCGAAACACACCAAAACATCAGTGGAACAGATGGCTTCCCATGGAAAATGGGATACAGTGAATTATATAAAAGTAGTGTCTTTGTACAGATTCTGCCTGCATTTCCTCCTGAAAAATATGTGACTGTTGGTGCCTCTGTAAATTAAACCAGAGCTGGGATAAATATTAAAGCATATGTGGAATGGCTAAAGAAAAGGAGTTACTAACTTCAAATGGATACTCAGATGATAGTGGAAAGAGTGGTTGTGATTGACAAATTGTTTTCAATTGTTGCAGAAAATCTGCAGAAAAATATAATTACAATTCATTGTTATTTATTAACTTCTATCTTGTGGCCTCGCTAAATTATTTATTTATTGATTCTTGGTAATTTTCTGGATACTCAACCATGTCATCTGTGAATAAAGATGGTGTCTTAATCTGTTCAGAATGTTATAACAAAATACTTTAGATGAGGTAATTTATAAACAACAGAAATGTAGTACTCTCAGATCTGGAGACTAGAAAGTCTGAAATCAAAAAGCTGTAAAACTGAAGGTCTGGTGGGGGTCTTCTTTCTCATAGATGAAGCCTTCTAGCTGTGTTCTCACGTGATGAAGGAGGCTAGCTAACTAACTCCCCTGAGTCTCCTTTTTTAAGGGCAATAACTTTAATCATGAGGGCTCCACCCTCATTAGAGTGCATTTATTTATCCATTGTGAGTCAGAATCTGCAGGCCAGACCTCCACAGGTGGTGAACAGCTAGTGATGATGTCGCAAACTTTATATATGTTGTTGGATTTGATTTGTAATATTTTGCTAAGGGTGCTGTCTATCTGTGTTTGTGAAAAATACTGGTCTTGAATTTATTTTGTTTATACGCTTTTGTGAGGTTCGAGGGTCAAAGTTATTTTAGACTCAAAAAACTATGTTTGGGAAGTGTGCCTTGTTCTAATACTTTCTCAAATAGTTTATTTATGGTTGAGATGTTTGATGGAATTAACCTGTGTAGCATATAAATCAGAAATTTTCTTTGTGGGTATGTTTTTAATTACAAATTTAGTTTTAAGAAAATACAGCTACTTGCATTGTATAAATTACAGTAAGTTTTTTAATGAATTGATATATTTAATCTAAAATTTCAATTTATTCACTTTTTAATTTTTTATATCATTTTAATACCTGTTGTTTTTCCTCTTTATTTATAATGTTGATAATTTGTATTTTCTCTCTTGATTAAACTTGATCAATTTCCTAGGGTTTATCAATCATTAGCAATTTGTTCCCATATCAGAAAACAAGCTTTGATTGTTGATAATCTCTTTTGTTAATTAGTAGCCATTTTAAAAATGTTTATAATTCTTTCTTCTTGTTATTTTCTACTTGCATGTTTTTATTTTATTTTTTTAATATTGAACTTTTACATTTTAAGTTTTTGGTAAGTGTTTCAAAACGCTTTTTTTCCTCCAATATAAACTTTAAACCTAGGAAATTTCCTTTTAGCACAGTTTTAGCTGTATCCTGCAAAATTTGAAATGCTGTCTCTTTAATATCATTCAGTTTGAAATACGTCATCTTTTTATTTGTAATGTCTTTTTTGCCTTAAAGTAAATAACATGGTACTTACTTTGCAAGTGTTTGGTGATTTAGTAAACATTTCTTTGTCATTGACATTTAATATTTAAAATTTTTGTATTATTTACATGTTTTCAAGTATATTACATGTTTTATGGTTCATAAAACACCACATGTTCTCACTCATAGGCAGGTGTTGAACAATGAGAACACATGGACACAGGAAGGGGAGCATCACACACTGGGGTCTGTGCGGGGGGAACTAGTGGAGGGACAGCAGGTGGTGGGGAGGTGGGGAGGGATAACATGGGGAGAAATGCCAAATATAGGTGATTGGGAGGAAGGCAGCAAACCACATTGCCATGTATGTACCTATGCAACAATCTTGCATGTTCTTTACATGTACCCCAAAACCTAAAATGCAATAAAATATATTTTAAAAAGTGCTTATGTATATTTCATTCATATATATATGTTCAAAAAGAGGTAAAACTCTTCTGTATTGTTAGAATTCAGAATGGGGTTGCTTTACTAAAGAAGCAGGAAGGAATTTCTGGTGTTCTGATCATGTTCTGACTTTTATTCTAAGAGTGGTTTTATTTCCTCAATGTGGTCTATTTGAGAAAATGTATAAAGTTTACACTTATCTAATGAACACGTTTCTTAATGTAAGTTATACTCCAACAAAAACAGTTTACATTTAAAAGTCTCCATGTTTATTGCAGTACTATTCACAATACTCAAGACATGGAATCCACCTAGTGTCTGTCTACAGAAGAATGCACAAAGAAAATGTGGTTAGGCGTGGTGACTCATTCTTGTAATTCCAGCACTTTGGCAGGCTAGGGTAAGAGAAAGGCAGGAACCCAGGAGTTTGAGACAAGCCTGGGCAACAAAGTGAGATGCCATCTCTACCAACAGTCAAAACATTAAAAAGGCGTGGTGGCATGTGCCTGTAGTCTTAGCCATTCAGAAGGACTGAGGTGGGAAATCAAAGTTGCACTGAACCATATTTGCAACACTGCACTTCAGCCTGGGCAAAAGAGAGTAAGAACCTGTCTAAAATGAATAAATAAATTAATTAAAAACAAAATTAAAAAAAGAAAAGTCTCTCTCTCTCACACACACAGAACTATTATTCAGCCTCAAAAAAGACAAAAATATTGCCATTTGTAGCAACAAGGATAAAGCTGGAGAACATTATGTTAAGTGAAGCAAGTCAGGCATAGAAAGATAATACATCATGGCCTCACTTATATATTGAATCTAAGAACTTCAGACTCAGGGAAGCAGAGAATAGAATGTTGGTTGTCAGGGAATGCGGTGGGAATACATATATATTAAACAAGATAACTATTAGGTGGATTCTATGTCTTGGGTATTGTGAATAGTGCTGCAATAAACATGGTGAATTCTACATGTAAATTGTTTTTGTTGTAGTATAACATATATTAAGAAATGTGTTCATTAGATAAGTGTAAACTTTACACATTTTCTCAAATAGACCACATCAGGTATTAAAACCACACTTAGAATAAAAGTCAGAACATGATCAGAACACCAGAAATTCCTTCCTGCTTCTTTAGTGAAGCAACCCCATTCTGAATTCTAACACTATAGAAGAGTTTTACCTCTTTTTGAATAGCTGGGGACATACTGGTCAAAATCTACAAAGTTTCAAGTAAACAAAATGAATAAGTTCTGAAGATCTATATCTCATGGTGACTACAGTTAATGATAATACATTGTATCCTTGAAAACTGCTAAGAAGGTACACTTTAAATGTTCTCACTGCAAAAAATAATAAATGTGAGATGATGGATATGATATTCAGCTAGATTGTGGAAGGGATGATTTCACAATGCATACACGTATCAAAACACCATGTTTTACAGCATAAATGTATACAATTTTATTCGCTGATCACATTTTAATGAAGCTGGAAAAAATATACCACAGTTACATAATTCATCAATGCAAGTACTTGTCTATGAAATAGACATTATATATAATGTCAATCACGCTTCTTATGATGACATAACTCATCAATTTATGTATTTTATAGCTAATCATACAAACATAAAAATATTTTATTTTGTAATCTATATTGCATTATACATTGGTTAAACTATATCCTGGAAAATTGACATGATTTTGGCTAACTTACAATGTCTAAAATTTTGTTTCTTACTTTAAATGGAATTAGATTGATATCTCTAAAGGTCTTGTCTTCATTCAAAAGCTGTGTTTGCAAAGCATATACACTATGTTTATAGATACTCTTTGCAAAATATTTAAAATATTCGATTCAGCTTGTAACTTCAATTTAAAATACATCAGTAAAAATTTAAATGGTCCTTTATTTAAAACGTATTTTATTAGACAACATATTGCTTTCCTTGCAGCCTTGATTTAGGAAAAATATCTGTTTCTCAGTAGGAGTGAACCATAAACTATATACATATTGGCCAACTTGATGTAATGGCGTTAGTTCTCGTTTTAACATAAAGCAGCTTTGTGACCTTGAATAAGTTATCAAAACAAAACTTTATTTTTGCCCCAAAATTTTAATTATTTGAATGAATAATATATTCTTTGCCTTCTCAGATGGTTGATGTGTGGATTAAATGAGAAAGCATAATTTAAGTAACTTAAAATCTATAAAACAGTCTGTAAATGCAAATGTTATTACTATTATTGATGCAGAAGTTTTTGCTCCTTAGTTCAGCTAAAACCGGCTCCTAGTCACCAAACCAGGAAAGATTAGGCACACAGACACATTAAGAGGTGAGGAGAGCAGAGTGTACTAAAAGAAAACTCAGCTGTAAAAGAATGGTCCTACTAGCAGGCTCCCACCTCACAAACTGAACACCAGACCACCAGGCACCAGCTGAAGAAGCCAGGCCCCTCCCCACTGCAGAAGGTGCAAATTCCTGTGGCTCTATCCAGTTTCTCCAGTGTGCATGGGGGCATTATTTAGAAAGAATCAGTCAGGAAAGGGCAGGCAAACAGGGGCAGTTCTTCTAGGTCTTGGGTTTCATCTGGAATCAACAGTGTGGTCTTCTTTCTGCCTTTAGTCTATTTTAAGCTTGAAAGTGGGGTTTAACTGGGACGCTTGGTTGCCTCTTTCCGAAAGGGTTATTGATATTATAGGTTTTAATGGAATTTCTATTTCTAAGGCCTTGAGGAATCGCCACACTGTCTTCCACAATGGTTGAACTTATTTACACTCCCACCAACAGTGTAAAAGTGTTCCTTTTTCTCCACATCCTCTCCAGCATCTGTTGTCTCCAGATTTTTTAATGATCGCCATTCTAACTGGCGTGAGATGGTATCTCAATGTGGTTTTGATTTGCATCTCTCTGATGACCAGTGACGATGAGCATTTTTTCATATGAATATTATGCAGCAATCAGAAATGATGAGTTTGTGTCGTTTGTAGGGACATGGATGAATCTGGAGAACGTCATCCTCAGCAAACTGACACAAGAATAGAAAATGAAACACCGCATATTCTCACTCATAGGCGGGTGATGAAAAATGAGAACACATGGACACAGAAAGGGGAGTACTAAACACTGGGGTCTATAGGGGGGAAAAGGGGAGGGCCAGTGGGAGGGGGAGGTAGGGAGGGATAGCCTGGGGAGAAATGCCAAATGTGGGTGAAGGGGAGAAGGAAAGAAAAGCACACTGCCATGTGTGTTCCTACGCAACTGTCTTGCATGCTCTGCTCATGTACCCCAAAACCTAAAATCCAATAAAAAATTAAAAAAAAAATATTATAGGTTTTAAAATATTTGCTTTCATTTTAAGAAAAAATATTAGGATGATCATACTCTTAGACACACACACACACACACACACACACACACCATACATATACCTTTAACTGAGTAGAGTGAAGGAAAATGTAGTGCATCTTTGTTCTACTGTTGAAGCTCGGCTTTGTTCATTACCCTTCCATTACTTTTCCTTCGTTTTCCTCCCATAGGGCAATGAAGATAAGCTCCTGGTGATGGTTCATGAATTTCAATTTACGTTCCCAGGGGCAGGGCATTTTCCATGCTATGTCCCCAGTATTAGAATTTCCTGTTGCTTGTGTTTTCAGAGAGCCCATGATTAAACCTTCTGGCCAATATGTAAATCTGTTTTTGTTCCTTTAAACAGAAGACTTGAGGTTGTTTCAAAACAGATATCCATTGAATAAGTATTTAATCAATGTTACAGATGTTAAAACTAAGAGACTTCCTCAGGGACAAGTTAAGTGAAAGTGATGCAGGAACTGAAGCTGCCTTTCCAAGTGCCTGGCCCTCAACAAGTGTCCACCAGGCAAAGCATAATTTTTGAAAGGATTATCTCATCGAAACAAGGAACATGCACACGCGCGCATAGAGAGACATTGAAGTACGGTCCCCAAAATCCTTACAGCTATTTTCTCTGGATGTTGAGATTTCATTTGCATTTACTTTCTCCTTTATACTTTCACGTAGTTACAATTATTTCACAATCAGCATGTAATTTTTGTACCATTAGAAATGATATAAAACAATATTGTAGAGGAAAAAGTAATGTTATTCCAATGCAATCCAATAACTTTACAATAAATAGTTTTATTGAGTTCTATGAAACCTATTATGCCCACTCTTTAAAGAATAATTTAAATGGATAAATAACTGTATGGATTCTGTGTTCTCTCCACCTTGTAAAATATTGAATTTCTTTCTTTTAGCACTTGAGTTAACCGTGAATTAAATTTTTATTTTCATAATTAGCTTGCTTTTTGAAAGTTGCTAAATTACATATGGGTATACTTTCAAATCACATATTATGTTTTGCATGTTTTTCAGTTTTATATAAAATGGTTAATTTTGCATATACATCTTTCCTGACTTTTTCTTTTTAATTCAGACAACTCTGAAACTCATCCCTCTTGAATCTTTTCATTGCTCAGCAGTATTCCTTGGAAAGAATATAGTTCATTTTACTTATCCATTCTAAGTCCCATAGACAAAGATTTTTTTTCTAAATACTAAAAATGCTGCTAAAAGAGTTATTTTACAGATATTCCCAGGAACATGGTATTAGTGCACTTTCATGCTGCTGATAAAGACATACCTGAGACAGAGTAATTTATAAAGAATAAGAGGTTTAATGAACTTACAGTTCCATGTGGCTGGAGAGGCCTCACAATGATGGTGGATGGCAAAAGGCATGTCTTGCATGGTGGCAGAATAGAGAGAAGGGAGCCAAGCAAAAGGGGTTGCCACTTATAAAGCCATCAGATCTCATGAGACTTATTCACCACCATGAGAACAGTATGGGGAACCATCCCCATGATTTAGTTACCTCCTACTAGGTCCCTCCAACCACATGTGAGAATGGGAGGTACAATTCAAGATGAGATTTGGGTGGGGACACAGCCAAATCATATTACTCTGCCCCTGGTCCCTCCCAAATTGAATGTCCTCACATTCCCAAATTGAATGCCTGAGAGAGAGAGAGAGAGAGAGAGAGAGAGAGAGAGAGAGAGAGAGACAGAGAGAGACAGAGAGAGAGAGAGAGAGAGAGAGAGAGAGAGACAGAGAGAGAGAGAGACAGAGAGAGAGAGAGAGAGAGAGAGAGAGAGAGACAGAGAGAGAGAGAGAGAGAGAGAGGCTCTCTGTCACCCAGGCTGAAGTGCAGTGTTTCAATCTCCACTCACTGCAACCTCCATCTCCCAGGTTCAAACAATCTTCCCGCCTTAGCCACCTGAGTAGCTGGGACTACAGGCCTGTATCACTATACCCAAGTAATTTTTGTATTTTTAGAAGTGACAGGGTTTTTCCATGTTGCCTAGGCTGGTCTCAAACTCCTGGGCTTAAATGATCTGCCCACCTTAGTCTCCCAAAATGCTGGGAACACAGGCATGAGCCACTGCACTGAGCCTCTTCTTCTTATATTTTTGTTATTATTTTTACTCTAAATTTTTGGGATATAGTCTACTTTTCTTTTTTTAATTTCTTAAACTATACACATAAGGGATTAATATTAGTTTCTTTTTTCTTTTCTAATGTGAGGTCAACATTTTAAATGTCTTTTAAACACTGCAGTAGCTATATCCTACACATTTTGATGTGTAGAATTTTTGTTTTTATCTCAAGTATTTTAGCAATTACAAGTTAATTTCAAATTTAAAAATGTTATATAAGTATATATGTATATTTTTTTCTAATCTTAAATTTGTTAATTTTTCATTTAACTCCAATAACAGCAGAGGACATCTGCAGGATATTGACTCTTAGATTTGCTGAGATTGTCTTTGGTACCAATTATGATAACTGTTTGGTTTGCTTGAGGTTAAAAATACAGAAGTATTTCCAACAGTTGGATGTCAAATTCTATGTATTTGGTTTGTTGTGATTAAATTTCATCTTTTGTATTTAAGATTATAATTTATTTCAAACTAACTTTCTATGTAGATATGTTTTCTATATTGAAAATAGGCTCAGGTCCTGCTGCTCGCTTTTTGAAAGCCAAAATATTAATATGATAAAAGAGGTGCAGTGAAAGGAGAGCGATTATATTCAAATGCTGGCAGTTGGGAATGGCCAGGCTCAGGCCTCCAAAAACAATTTCAAAATTTTAAGCAAATAGTTAGATTTTAAAAGGAAGACTTAGCATGGGAAGCATATGGGAGTGGGGCAGGGTGCAGGAGCTGTGTGTCTTGTTCTGATAG
Source organism: Callithrix jacchus (assembly GCF_049354715.1). Lineage (NCBI taxonomy): Eukaryota > Metazoa > Chordata > Mammalia > Primates > Cebidae > Callithrix > Callithrix jacchus. The sequence continues at coordinate 94,444,673 of NC_133516.1, forward strand.
CTAACTTGAGTTTCTGTCCACCTGAAGGATAGGCTGGTGTCAACTCAACAATGGCTGAGTTGTAGATTAACAACCTTGTTAATGGCTAGATGCAGAGAATTCTCCAGCTGGGGTCTTCCTGCCTGGTTTACTTCAAAATCAGTCCCTGGGATTTCTAAGCAAATGCATAATTAGATAAGTGAGCCCAGTGCAAGGAAGTGCCTGGTGGGAAGGATGGGAAACAGAGTCAAAATGCATTACAAGGCTAAGACCAGAGAGAATAAATAAAATTTTAAAATGCATTTTAAAGGCGAGCTCCTTGATTATAACATGGATATTCGATTGCTGATACAATGATTTTCTTTTCTCACTTAATTGTTTTGAAATATTTGCCAAAAATCAACTTATGTGTATATTTTTATAGGCTTTCTCATATGTTTTATTAATCTATATTTCTATTTTTTTGGCAATACCAGATTCTCTTGATGATAGTAGTTTTATAGCTACTGCAGTAGCTGTAAGTTTTAAAGTTAGGTAGAATAAAACTTCCAATTTGTGTTTCATTTTAAAAAGTCTCTTTGGACCTTCTAGATCCTCTGCATTTAAATAAACATTTTATAAACAATTTGTTACTTTATTTAAAAATTGCAGGAATGTTCAAAGGAATAATTTGAATGTACACACAGATTTGGGTAGAATAAAAACCACAATTTACAGACTTTCAACTCATGAACATGGCATATACTCTGTCTATGTAGTTCTTTATTTCTGAAAATACTTTAGAGTTTGTAGTCTAGAAACTTGCATGGCTGTTGTTAAATTTGCTTCTCTATATATGTTTTGGGTTATTGTAAAAAGGATTTCAAAATTTGCTTTTATAACATTGTTGCTAAAAATACAATTGATTTTCAAAATTATCCTTTTTATATTACCTACTTGATTTATTTATTAGTTTTTATCTGTAGATTCCTAAGGATTTTCTATATTAAATAAATTAAATTTTAAAAATGGCCCCATGAGGCCATTGCCCACGTTTAAATAATATATTTGAGTTATATATGTGAGTAAAATATATGTGGACATAAAATACATTTTATATGTGACTATAATGGATATATGTGTGTGTATGTATGTGTGTGCATATCTACACACACATATATTTTCACATATATATACACACATATATATTCACATATATACACACACATCTCTATCTATCTATGTATCTACTATCTATCTATCAGTCAATCGAGAGAGCTGTGGCCACATACTGACATTTCGGTCAGTGATGGACCACATATATGACAGTGGTCCCATAGAGACATAATGAAGTTGAAATTTTTCTATTACCTAGTGATATCTTAGCTGCGATAATGTCAGTCCAACACTTGACTCACATGCTGTGGTCATGGTGATACAAACAGATCACTGCATTTTCCATCAGGGACCTAATCATTCAGAATGCTAAGAAACAACTATGTTATTGGTTTATGTATTTGCTATACTATATCTATCATCATTACTTTAGAATGCATTCCTTTTAAAGAGGTAAACTACACAACAACCACAAGCAGATCCTTCAGAAAGTGTTTTGCGGAAGAAGCATGTTTATTACAGGAGATGACAGCTCAGTGCACGTGTTGCCCCGACCACTTTCTAGTGGGACAAGATTGTGGAGGTGGAGGACAGTGATATGCATAATCCTGACCCTGTGTTTATGTGTCTTAACTTTTAATAAAAAGGCTTAAAAGGTAAAAATAAAATAAAATAAAAGAGAAAAAATGTTTATATAAAAGGGACATAAGGAAAAGAAATATCTTTGTACAGATGTACAATGTGTTTGTGTTTTAAGCTATGTGTTATGCAAGAGTAAAAATTTAAAAAAACTAAAAAGTTTATAAATAGAATATAGTAAGTTGAGGTTAATTTGTTATTGAAGGAAAAACATTTTTAAAAATAAATTTAGTGTCACCTAAGTACCATTATGTTTCAGTTGCCTACAGTATTCAATAGCCTAGGAATAGTAGACTATTCTACATAGCCTGGGTGTGCAGCAGACTATATCACCTAGATTTGCATATGTACATGCTTTGATGTTCACACAATGATGAAGTCACCTAACAATGTATTTTTCATAATGTATCCTCATTGTTATGCAATACATGCCCATATGCATACACACACATACACACACACACACACAAACACACACACACACCCCTCATCTTCAAAACACACTACAACTCTAAATTAACTTTCTGAAAAATATATTTTGCTACTAGGAACCAACTAATTAAAATTCCTTTAACCCACACTTCTGGCACAACTCATCTAATTTATAATGAAAACTAGATTAAAAGAAAAAAAGAAATACGCTGTAATAGAGAGAAAAAAGCTATTTAGTAAATATAGGCAGCGTTTCCCCCGGTTATGTGTATACAAATATATCTTTTATTTGCTCAGTATAAAAAAACATGGTCTTTTCTGGAGCTATTTAGTAGATCAAACCCACATCTTACTCCCTGTCCTGTCAAGTGAGCTGTATTATGAATTATCACATTAGAGTATCTAAGATGTTCTGGAAAGAGGCACATTTCATTTATTTTTGCTTTTCCCAAATCCCTGACGTCTTTATTTATCATTCTCTGCTTCCTGTAAGCAATATGGTTACTCCATTTTCAAAGTCACTGAACAAATTCCTGCAACTTGAAACTACAGGGATCAGAGAAAAACGAATCTGGAAGTACACATGTAAAATGTGCTCTAGCTACCGAGTGTCCACAGGCATAATTTGTATTGTGTTAGTAAGATACATAGATTAATTTACCTCTATTTATTTTTCCACTAGAAGTGAGAATGAGGAGAAAATATTAACTTGTTTCTAAGAAAGAAAGAAAATAATTCAAATTTTATGCACGAGCTCCAGTCACATTTTTTCTTGGAACATCAAACAAACTTGAAAGACATAAATACCATATGAACAATACACACTTCTATCATTTAACACCTGTCTCCGATGAATAGGCTATGGCATTTTCATGCTTATGTGTTAATGCAATACGTTTTTTCTTTTTTTTTTTGGCTACTACCATGAAATATCTGGGATGGAGTTATAAGCCTTTTAAACTTGACAGTAGCCTGCCTTCTCTGAGACTCTCTGTGCATTTTTTTTTCTCTAAAAGACTCATTTCACTTCGTATGCTTTCTGAATTATAAATGTCACAGCTTTGTTCAAATGTGACTATGTTACTAAGAGAAGGAAAATTGCAGGTTAACATTGACATAACAAAGATTTACCTTCTAGCTAATATTTTTAGAAGAATATAAGTAATTAACAACTTTACAACATGTTTACAAGTTGCTAATAAAAGTAATACAAGGTGGAAATAATAACATCCTATGCTGGCTGTAGATTAAAAGTACAGAGAGTATCATGCCTCAAATGAGCTGAGGGTAAAGCCTGAAATATTTAGTGAGCTTGCCAAATATAGACTATTTTTCCCCTCCTTTTCATACTCTAAGTTTGTGCATTCTTAGATACAAAAGATTGTGTTTGAGTTTTAGTACCAGAATTCCGAGACAGATGGGGGAAGGGTGGAACAAAAGTTTCAAAAGTAGATGAAATCCTTTCAAGCCTTTATATACTCTGTGATCTTGAGAAATTTATAGGAAATTATTAAGCTTCAGTTTCTTCTGTGAAATGTGAAAAATAATGAAAACAACTTCCAGAGTACCAAGAAGTTATAGTTGCACATGGCTTGGTAAACCGAGTTTCTATATAAATGTCAGCTATATTTTTGTAATGTTTACAAAGTTCTTTACACCTAACACACAGTATACATCCTTCATCCTCATAACAACACCATGAGGAAAAGTACTGTATTTATTCCATTTGCACACAAAGTGAAAATGGAGGCATAAAGAAATGAATAGATTTGCCTAATGTCCCACTAGTTGGACCAAACAGTCTGTATTCTTCCCCATTTTGCTACACTGTCTCTTAAATGAATGCAGCCTTGAGATGATAATCATTTCCTCATCTTTCACCAAGCTTTCTGCAAGTGTTCTTTCTGTGTCCCTTGAGAAATGGCCTCTACATGTGCTAGTACATCAGCTTATTACCTCCTATTCTGTAGAGGCTTTTCCTAAAAGGAAAGTTACAGATGAAATTTACTTATATCCCAACTTTGTTTAAAATGAACTGTGAAGGTTAAGGATGTGGGGCTCATGTTTAGAAAACAAAGGTAGAAGTAAGTGTTATGGAACACGAGTGGAGCACACACTTAGCCAAAGTGTCATTTCAATGGGTCAATGAGCTGGATCTTTTATCAACAAACTCCTAGGTGAAAAATGCATCTCACTGTGTGACGGACGTCTCTATATTGGCCAGCTTGCTGGAAGGGATATTGTTATATTGGACCCAGCTGTGGAAGAAGAAACAGCTCCCTAGTTGCATTGCTTGCCTTGCTCAGTCTTCCATTTTTTTTTTTTAATACAGAGAGATGTTCCTCCTCCTTCCTCATAACCTGCAATAACTATAATTTCGGGATGGGTGTGGATCAGCCAAAGGGGATGAGCTCGTGGAAACAGTGCCTGCTGCAATAGGCATGGGAGACTCCCTAACCTTTCGAGTAGCAGTTACATTTTCTACAGCAGTACCTGGAGTCCAGCTTCATTATGGTTTTGTCAGGCTTTTATTTACTCACTACGTAAAATTTTCAGGCAAGTCAATTTCTCCTACTTCCATATTCTTGCTTTATTCTGGAACAGTTCTTCTAAAATCGAGAACACTTTTGGTTTTACACTTGGAATATACCTTTTTTAATTTTATTTTTATTTTGCTTGATACTTCTTCATGTCTTTTCAACTTCACTCGATAACAAATATGTCTCATGTCAGTCAACCAAATACTATTTGTCCATCATCCAAGTTTTCAGGTTTCAGCACTGACTTCTTTGATTATGTTAATTCACAAACAATCTCTTCCCTTACTGACCTCTTCTTATGATTATAGTCATATAATAATTCAAAATATAACGACTCTCTAATGATTTGTTCTATCAGTAAATATTAATCTCTGCAAATCTTTTTTTTTTTTTTTTGAGACAGAGTTTCGCTCTTGTTACCCAGGCTGGAGTGCAATGGCCCCATCTCGGCTCACTGCAACCTCCGCCTCCTGGGTTAGGCAATTCTCCTGCCTCAGCCTCCTGAGTAGCTGGGACTACAGGCACGTGCCACCATGCCCAGCTAATTTTTTGTATTTTTAGTAGAGACGGGGTTTCACCATGTTGACCAGGATGGTCCCGATCTGTTGACCTCATGATCCACCCGCCTCGGCCTCCCAAAGTGCTGGGATTACAGGCTTGAGCCACCGCACCCGGCCTCTCTGCAAATCTTTAATATGCTTTACATAATAATAGATGCATCTAAGATTTTCAATAATTTTGTTTGTTTAAACACTAGCTATAACTTAGAAACTTAACTTACTTCTCATTAAATAAAGGCAGAAACAGAGAAAACAGAACTTAGAGAAATGGTCAAAAAGGAAAAGAAACAAAAGTCCAGTTGTGCCAAATGCATCAGTAACAGATGTTTTAAGACTAAAAGGGACTGCAAAAGAAAGAATGGAAAGTCAAAACTGAAAGCTGCCTTAACCTAACACCAGTGATCTTTTCCAATAGCTGTAAAACATAATACCATTTTAATTTCTTTTTTGAAACATTTGGAGTGAATATTGGACATACACCCTCTTCACATAGAAAAATATTGGCCTTCTAACTTTAATATTTATTTTGTTCCAATTTTACAAAAGAAAAAGTTCCAAAGTATAATTTACTCATCATGCCTTTCACGTTGTGGTTATATGTTTCTTAAAAGTTCAAAAACTTAGCTACATTCCTGAAATGTAGTTGCATCAATGCTGAGAATAATCAATCATTTTACTACACAGAAAAGTGAATATATTTAATGTCTTCATGAAGATATATCCTTATTTCTGTAAAGATATTTCTGTAAGTTTTTAAAGAAATATCTGTAAGTTTTTACTACACAGAAAAGTAAATATATTTAATCTCTTCATGAAGATATATCCTTATTTCTGTAAGTTTTTATAGCATAGATTAACTCAATGTCCTCAGATCTAAAATCTTTGACTCGTAGTATATTCTTTCAGCCTCTAACATCTACCAGTTTCTCAATCCGTCCTTAACCATTCCTGCTTGTCTGTCTCATGAAATTCCCTTTGCTCTTTTACATACTTACCTTAAACATTGTACTGTTGCACATTATGAAAATCACAGTAAAAGTCAAGCAGCAGCAACTGAGTCCTGGTTATATTTATTGCATGAAAAATATCAAACTATCTTTTTCTTGAGAGTATTCTTGATTGTTTTTGCTCTGCTTCATTCCACCATGTAGCTCACGCGTTCCACTTGAAAGTTGTGCTGAGGTTTTACTTTCCTAACGTCTTGGCTCGGTGTTCCCTTGGCAGTCATTTGCTATTCATGATTATTAGACTTGATTTAGTCTAAGGGGTAGATAAGTCTGGATCTACTAGTTTGAATGGTACATACATAACCTGATATTGAAAGAATCTGTAATTTCAAATATCTTTGTTAACACAGGAAAATGTATAAGAATCAAATTATTGTAAAGGCAAGTTTTATAAAAGAATGTGCGCATGCTTTTATTGCTACCATAATTATTTAGAAAACTCTGGCTAGCTCCTAAGGCATGTACAAGTGATTATAAAGAATTATAGCTAGTTTTCCATGTCTAGCAAAGGAAGTGTTGATGCTTTCTGGAATCATTATTTACCTTCTATTCAGTACCATCTTTTTCTTCTAAGTTATTCCTGGATGACTGAAATTAATCTCAGTGTTGAAGTTTCTTAATAATGCTCATATAATTGTCAATGAAATTTTAAATCATAATAAAATTTCGGATTTAGAAAATTTAATATGAACAGTTTGTATACTCTTATGACCTCAAACATCCATGATATTAATTTATAATTTAGTTGAAGAAGAGTTTAAACTCCAAGAACTGAAAATCTAGTGAATAATCTCAGTTAGCCACTAGCATCTTCATTGCGAAATCACTGTGATGTTCTTCATTGTGTGTATATGTTTTGAGATTAAATCATTATTAATAACAGATATATATGTTATTAATAATTATGTCACAGGATTCATTTAGACTTATTTCAGACTCTGAAAAAATTCAGAAAATAAGACAATTTGAAAATTCTATAAGTATAGGTAAACTGATAAAAGTTCATCTGTTAGTGGCATGTGCTGAAATATTAATTATGTGAAATTTTAGGTAATTATAAAATTCTTGAGATTAATGCAAATCTGTGTGAATTGATGTTTTGGTTTTCCACAAAGAACTACTTGTAATTACTATTTAAGTGGAGAAAATTTTGAGTTACTTTAAATAATTACATATTGAATTTAAATTACTTAAAAAAATAAAATGGTATAATATGCAAAAAATTTAAAGATAACAAACAGGGAGTAATTACAAAAATATAACTTAATTAAACAGAAGCTAGGTAGGAGATTTTAGTAACAATTAAAGAAAAATTCATTTTCTGGCAGCAGAGGGAGCTCTTTTATTTCTTGCAAGTACCCGGTGGCATGTCACTTCACACAAAATTAATAATGCTTTGTAGCCAACTGGACTTGCTTATTTAATAAATCCTGTCCCCTAATACAATCTAAAAGACATAAACAACAACATTAGAAGTGTGTACAATTTCATGTTTCATATTTCTAGAATGATGAGGATATAAGCATGTTTCTGCAGTTCGGGTTTACATGGAATCAGCAAATGGATCACCTTGCACCTGCAACAGTGTCTTTGAAGATAAAATTAATGTGCTTTGGTTTGAGAGAAAGGTGCTTCGTCTTTAGTACGTCGTCTTTTCAGGTGGTATTAAGAGGAATTTTATTGGTAGGAGAGTAAGAGGTTGTGCTCTCTTTGCTAAGCTGTGAACTGCTAAGCAGGTCAGAACTGTTCATATCTGAAGCATTGATATCAATGTGAATTCTTTTGATCTACATTTATTTAGACATTGAATATGATCATGAATATGGAGGACATTTTATAGTGTACATAGTTTTTCACAGAAGCAAAACAATACAAATAACTTGCTACTAGTTTCCTATGAAATAACAATGAACATTTTCTGTTGTGGTATAGGTTATTATTTTTATTACTAATATTTTAACTACATTTGTAAATACTTGGATAATTCCATAGCTATACAGAGTCCAAGAATATGAACTTTTTACCTGTGCTGAGCACCATGGCATAAAATGGGACAGGAAAGTAAAAAAAGAAGAAAAATATAAGATACTGTGTCAGGCTTGACAAAGGTTGATATATACCTGTTGCATAGATAAAAATAAAAACAAAAATAAGCAGACACTGGATAATTTCAAGCTAAACTATGTTCACACCATTATTTTATGGCCTTTTTGTGAGTTCTCACTGTCTCCAACATGACTGGTAGACAATGGGATTCACTACTGAGGGAACTCTTCTGTCATGAAAATTAAAGAAAATGGGACAGAAATATAAATTCAACTTGGTTGGAGTGATGTCAATGGATATACATGGTGCTCTGCAAGCACAGAGGTAGGACACCTAGTTCACACCAGGGCCTCACTCCCTAACCTTTGAAGTTTGTGGCAGCCTTAACCTTCGGAAGACCAACCCTGCAGCTAGCTATAGAGCAAGTCTGTTCTATTGGAATGGCTCAATTTTAACTCGTGTGCTTTTCCGTCTTATAAATAACTTCAGTGTCTTCTAAGAAATGTGAACCTAAAGGCATTTAATCCAAAGGCATCTACCAGCTCCCTTTTAACAGAGTCTAAAGGAAGATTAAAAAAAAAATTATTCAGGTTCACAACTATCATCATTTATCATCATCTAACTTTGAGAAACTGATACTATGGCCACAAATGGAGTATTTTCAGAATCGTGGATTCCCCCTTGAAGAACTGCACAAAATGACTTGTAAATATTGCCCAATAAATAAGGTTTCAGCCGGGCGCAGTAGCTCATACCTGTAATCCCAGCACTTTGGGAGGCTGAGAAGGGTGGATCACCTGAGCTCAAGAGTTTGAGACCAGCCTGGCTAACATGGCAAACCCCCTTCTCTGTTAAAAATATAAAAATTAGGGCCAGGTGCGGTGGCTTAGGCCTGTAATTCCAGCACTTTGGAAGGCTGAGGCGGGCTGATTGCCTGAGCTCAGGATTCGAGATCAGCCTGGGCAACACAGTGAAACTTTGTCTCTACTAAAACACAAAAAATTGGCTGGGCCTGGTGGAATGCACCTGCAGTTCCAGCTACTCAGGAGGCTGAGGCAGGAGAATTGCCTCTTGGTCAATGCGGGTGTTAATACACATGTATGCTTCATGCTAGGACCCAGTGGCATGGGTTTACAAGAGGGATTTTCTTATTTGTGGGCTGCACAGTACCCTGGAAAAAACACAGTTTCCTAGGCTTGGTAGTGCACCCACTCACCATCTCCTTTGGCTGGGAGGAGGAGGTTCCCCTTCTCTGTGTGGCTTTCAGGCAGGCCACTGTATCACACTGCATTTCTTTCTCTTCATGGGTCACACCACACCAGCCTTCTAGTCAATTTTGATGAGATAACCTGGATACTTCGGTTGCTGGTGAAGCTTATTAAGGTTTTCTTAGCTGGAAAACTCTGAACCCTGCTGCTTCTCGTGGGCCATCTAGGCTCTGCCCCCAACATATTCTAAATTCTAACGTGAATAATACTTTTTTTTTTGAGACAGAGTCTCACTGTCACTCAGGCTGGAGTGCAGCGGTGCAATCTCGGTTCAACGTAACCTCTTTCTCACAGGTTCACAGGTTCAACCAATTCTTGTGCCTCAGCCTCTTGAGTAGCTGGAATTAGAGGTGTGCACCACCACATCCATCTAATTTTTGTATTTTTAGTAGAAACGAGGTTTGGTCATATTGGCCAGGCTGGTCTCATACTCCTGATTTCAGGTGATCTACCCCCCGCTTAGTCTCCCAAGGTGCTGGGGTTACAGGTATGAGCCACTGCATCCGACCAATAACACTTTTTTTTGGGTAATAAATATCCTTTTAAGGGGGAAATAGCTAATGTAACAAACCCATCAGCTTTAGATAGTAATGTTTTTGCCGTGCCCACATATGTCTCTCTCTGAGGCAGGCAGCAACTACAGAAGTCTTTGAATAAATGCACATCTGGTTCAATCAAATTTCTTTCTGTGCTTTATTATTTTGTTGTTGTTATTTCTACAGAACCGAACATAGTTCTTTAGAAGTTGGCTAGAACAGTTGTGTTAAAATAGAAGATGCAAATAAAATACCTCTTATTAAAAGAACATTTTTTTTCTTATCTCCAACAGAGCTTTCCTTAGACAATATACCTACCCCAAATGCAATCAGTACCCTGTGAAGAGGACGTCTTACTTCAAGTCACATTTTCCTAAGGCCCTCACACGAAATTACAAACTACAAAACTCTAACGTGGCAATTCCTTCACCTGACTTCTAAGATAGATGTTTGCCAGAGTGGAGAAGATCATGACTTCTACATCTAAGAGTTTTGCATTTAAATCCTGGATTTGGAGAGATCATGGTTTCTTAACCTAAGAGTTTTGCATTTAAATCCTGGCTTTAATGTTTACCAGCTCCACTATGTCAGACAAATTATTTAACTACTCTTAAATCCATTTGTCTTGTATGTGAAGTGGAGGAATATAATGGCATTCTCAAGATGGCTGAGAAAGTGTAACAAATACCAATAATGCATGTAACTCCCAGATATTCAGTAGACACAGAACTACTTCTTTCCAACATATTAGATTGCCTAAGTTAGAATGTGACTCTTGGGTAAAAGTTGCTGGTTTTATTCGGGTATCCACTGCTCTCAGCACAGAGTAGGCAAGTAGGCAATGCAAATTCTGAAAGTGTTACTGGATGCTAGTTGTTTCCATGGTTACTGTTGAAACTACCTGCTGTCTATATATGTATATACTTATGTGTAAGGTATTTAAAGGTGACATCATTAATATAGTTATATAATGTATATTTTCCAAAAGAGATTTTTGACTCTAGAGAAGACAGAAAATTTTGAAAAATAAATCTGACCAAAATCTTTCATGCGTATTTGGTTATCATTGCAATTTGTGTTACCTTAAAAATATATGTTTAAGGTAGAGAGGCACAGGTTTATTGAAATGCGTGGTTTAGTTGCAGGTGTTTTCTGGATTGAGTGTCATAGGGCAAAAAATGAAGAGAGGAAAAGAGAGAAATAAATTAGAAACCTCTATAATTTCATGTAGAGAGAAGAAAAACAAATTTAAACACCACCTGCAGTCTTTGGGTGTCAAGATAATTTTATGTATATTACACTCTCCTCATCAAACTGCTGAGGGCATCAAATACACAATTAAAATGAGATAATAATAAACAACAAGAGTTAAAACATCATGAAAATCCAAGTTAAAGAGGATAAACACAGGAATAAGAGAGTGGAAGGGATGGGAGTTGATTGATGTTTAGTTGAATCTAAAGGTCTCACAATCTGCATTTCCTAGAAAAGTGTGTGATAACTTGGGAACCATTTGGCTGCCATAGAACCAGGCATTGTACTTTCCTTATTTCTCTCTGTTGGGGTTGGGAGCATAGATCATAACAAGCCCACATGTGAAGATTCATATTTAGCTTAAGATATTCAGACAGCTCTAATTTACCACTGTAACTCGTTATAGCTTAGCAGTCTTAGTGGCTGCTGTCATTATCATGCTGTTGGATTTCAAAAGTGCTTTAGTTGGCAAAGCTGCTATTTTTATAAAGACAAAAAAGTGTCTCCAGCAACTTGAGATATTAAAGAGCCTGGCAGCGTATTGCTACATGTTGTTAAACAAGTCCATCGTTCAAAGATTTTGCCTTTAGTGATTGGCCAGAAAATGAACTAGAGAATAAATGCCTTCAAATTCTGAAATCTTTAGAAGTGTCTTGGGTCATGAGGAGAAAGAATGTATCTTGATGAAAAGGGATTAAAATGGAAAAAAAATAGGTTTATCTAAAACATAAACCAACAGACAGTTTCCGAATCTGTGTCAGCCTTTGATATCTGTGAGGTTAGAATTAAAGGGCTTCGTGATTTTGGATGGAGAAAAAATTACATCTCTCTTTTTAGCAATCTCAAAAAGTTCTTTCAATTCTGAATGTGGGCAAACTCAAATAGCAGCACCTGTGATTTTGTTACCACTATAGATCATAGATACTTTCATTTTCCATTATAGATTGCTGCCTATTGTTCTCACCAATTACTGCTTAAAAATTAATGTAATTATTACACCTGCACTGTAAGGCATTAATTAAAACAAATTTGAGTTTATAATATATTAGTAATTGTATTTCACCATCATTTGATTTCTTTGTAGTCATATGTAACTTATTTCAGGCATTTAAAAATAGTATTTTGATAAGCATTTAAAGGTCCACAGCTTTCAGTAAACTGTCAAAAAGTTAATGACGCATAATGGGCTAAGAACTGACTCATTGTTAGCAGAAAGGTATTCTGCAGAGGCTAAGTAAATGGTTCAAGAAAATTTTAGCACTTACAAAATATCAGCACCTTTCTAAGCATTACCATACAAGCAAACTTAGGCCAGCAGAGGCCAAATAGCGACTCCTTACATACAAATAGTCCTGTATCATCACAGCAAAAATACTGAAACGATGCTTTATTTGCAGGTTTCTCAAATTAGGTAGAAGGCAAACTGGTAAGGCAGAAAGATCACTTGGCATCATCGTATTGTAACTTCTATCGCAAAGTTGCTATCCGACTTTGCTACCGCCCATTCAGAACTTGTTTGTTCATTTACATAAAGGGGAAATCGGACACTTTACCGCTTTCAGATCTAAAATCCTATCCCAATTATCTGTAATCCTTTGATTAAAATGAGATTTTTGACTCCCAGTATAAATAAATGTTTTACTGAAAGGGCTTTTCATTGAGGTTTTATGGTATTGATTCTTCCACTATTCGAAACATTAAAAGTACCCAGCTCTTCATTTTCAGTTAGAAATTATTAGATATTAACCATAGTTATGTGTCACAAAATTCAGGGAGATGTGTCTTAAGATATTTAAGCTATTAATTAGCTGCTCCCACACATTTTCCAAGATCAGCGCAGGATTTATCCCTGAAGGATTGCAGTCTCTTTTTCAGTACAACGTGCTATAGCACGTACTTTGAGCACTTGAAATTTCACACGCTGCTTGGGAAAATAAAAATCTTAATTTATCTGTAAGGTGCTTTTTCTCTTGAAGGGATTTTTTCAGAAAGTAAGTTAAAAATGTAACTATTTATTCTCAGCCTCTTTTTTTTTTCTCTATCCTTTTTGTTTTGGCAATGGTATACATATTTTAATCTTAAAATCTTGATAAGTAAGGAGTACCTTTTGGAGTTGTGGTATATTATTCTTTCAAAAAGGCGTTTAAGCACTTGAAGGTTTTGTATGAGCATATGAAGTTACCTTAAGAAACACTTCACATTTTTCATTAACTTAGCATTTTATAAACAGATATTTGAGGTTTTTGATTTCTCCTAAATATATTAATGAAATGGATAGTCTGTCTATAAAATCCAAGCTTATTGTTTACTCCTTAAAATATTCAGAATAAAAAGAAAAAAGGTTAAGATTTTATTTATAAAGGCTCGCTACAGTCTTCAGTGAAACTTCTTCCAATTGCTCTTATTAAATGAATTAAGCTGTGTGGAGGAGGTGCTGAGGTGGATTGGGGTCATTTTACAGCATAGTGAAAGGGTGACTTTACCGTGAGGCATTTCCATTCCTGTGGCCTTGGTGTCTTAGATAATGCTATTAAAATTAAAAAGCTGTCCATAAGCCTAGTAATGAAATGATAAACAAACAAGGACAAGTATTTCTTGCCAATGACAGGCAGTTGTTTATATGCCTTAATCCGCAAACTGCTTTCACTTAATTAATTAGTTTAATGTTTGCAAAGCACTTTGAGGATGAAAGGAATGAAAGGAATTATTACATAAAAAAAAGACATTTTTAATGGACTAAATTCTCCTCTCAGAGGCTGAGAGCTCATCACTTGCCCATCTTCCTCTGTGAGGACAGGAGAAATTGCCCTCTAGAATTCCTCCAGGGCAGCAGATCTGACCCTGTGATATGTTGGCTTCTGACTTTGTTGAGAAATGAAGAACCAAACCTCTCCGTTCTTTGTATTTTACGAACTACAAGAAAATCTCTTTAAAGGTAGGAAATAATGTGGATAAATAACTTTAAAAATCATTAGAGGGGAGGAAAGGGCACTTATGATCACTCTTTTTCCTTTCAGGGTAAGACCTGGGGAATGCCTGTCCTGCTGGAGCAGAAGCACCCACACGCCAGAGAGACCAAAAACAATTCCTTTTGATGTCCTCTCTCAGTGGCCGTCTTTGCACCTCAACAGCCAATGAAATACCAAATGAGTGAATCTGGATTTTGGACACTGTCACCTGAATTGCTCTCAGTTTTAGGCTATTTTTCCCCAAAACAAAACTGATGATCAATATACTATCCAATTTCAGTCATTTTCAAAATTTAATTCTGCAAGTGAATACACAGACGCATACTAAGATCAGGAGTTGATTTTCAACAGTTTCAAAACACACGCTATGTTAGAAGACTCAAGGCATTGCTGTGATTCTAAAAGTAAAATTTTAGCACCTGCATTTAAAATAGTGTTTTATCTGTAATGGAGGAGATACAAATAAATATTAAAAATTAATAGTATTTTAATAAAAAACTCTACATTTTGAAGTAACCAAGTATAAGGTTTAATTATTAAAGCACTTACTTAAAGAAAACTTAAATATGTATACCTCATGATCTCTAATTATAAAAATTAAAGAGATGAAAAAGTCTTTGATGATGTCTGTATATAATATGAATATATAATACATATTTTATATCCTATTATTAGCAGCTTGGAAGTATTAAAAAATATAACATGTTGTTAAAAAGGAATGATTATTACTCAAATACAGTGTATTCTAAAGGTGATATATGCACTGTAATTTACGTTTCAGAGTTTGGAGCAGGGAGAAGACTTACAGCTTTCTATTTTATTCCAATGACAAATTAGAGGAAAAAACTCAAAGCCTTAGTGTATGCTCCAAAATTCATAGGAATATTTGACTCCACAGTAGCCAAATCCCTCAGAAACAAAAGCTAGTGTTTTAGAAATAAAATAATGCTGAAAATTTAAAGAAGTATAGCCAAAAATATTTAATTTATTATTTCATTTTGGACCATTAATAGAAAACCCAATTTTTTTTTTCTGAATACAGCTAAACATGTACACGATTAAAAATGCTTGGGCATTAGATGAGGTTAAAAAATAAAGTAGAATAGAACTCAAAGTTTGATGTAGATTTTTTACCATACTGAATATCAAACAAGGCAGAACCTTTGTTCATGCGTACAAATGTTGTACTATTCTTCAAAAGATCATGTCCTTCTAGCAACAAACTAGGCTATTTGTAATTTTTAATATGGTTTATAAAGAACATTGGCTGTTCAAAATGTGAGAACATAGCCAAGTGTGGTGGCTCATGCCTGTAACCCAGCAGTTTGGGAGGCCTACATGGGAGGATTGCTTGAGAGCAAGAGTTTGAGACTAGCCTGGGCAATGTAGTGAGACCCTGTTTCTACAAAAGTTAATAATAAAAAAATTATCCAGATGTGGTGTCAGGCACTCTTAGTTCCAGATATTCTGGAGGCTGAAGTGAAAGGATCACTTGAGCCCAGGAGGTCCAGGCTGAAGTGATTCATGGTTGTGCCACTGTACTCCAGCCTGGGAAACAGAGGTAGACCCTGCCTCAAAAAAAGAATATGGAATCTGGGGTGATAATGACAGTGTTTGAATTGTGGTACCATACCTGATGACTTAAAGATGGTTGTACCTTGATGTATTCATCTGTAAAATAAGAAACTGTTTATCTTGATGTCCTTCTCAACTACCCGGATGGTGAAATCATTTTTTTCCCAAACCTCAGCATTACACAGCAAAAAGTATATCATTAAGCTTTTATTTGAAAATATAATAGTAATAATAAAAGTAATAAAAGCACATCCAAAATAAAAGTCAAAATTTCAAAATAAATAGCATGCAGTTTTAAAAGGTGAATAACCATAAATCTCTCCATGAGATTGAAATTAGGATTTAAAGAAAATAGTAACTGACAAGTTTTTAAAAAATCATTAAAAAGTTGATAGCTTAATTTGCCTGTACTTCATTCTTCATTTATTTGTTTAATTATACTTTAAGTTTTAGTTCTAGGATAGATGTGCAGAATGTGCAGGTTTGTTACATAGGTGTACATGTGCCCTAGTGGTTTGCAGCACTCATCAACCGTCATCTACATTAGGTATTTTCTCTAATGCTATCCTTCCCCTACTCCCCCACTCCCTGACAGGTCCTGGTGTGTGATGTTCCCCTAACTGTGTCCATTCAATCTGGAAACTATCATTCTCAGCAAACTAACAGAGGAACAGAAAACCAAACATTGCGTGTTCTCCCTCATAAGTGGGAGTTGAACAAGGAGGACAAGCTTTAAAGAAAATTAAAAGGCACTTAGTTAAATGCCTAGTATATGTTGAGCAAATGTTAGTCACTATGATTTGTAAGAAAAGCAGTAGAGTGTACTGAACAAGCACATGGAGACTAGAGCCAGACTGCACAGGTTTGAGACCCACCTCTAACAATTACCAGCGTTGTGATTTTGAGCAAGTTATTGAATCTCTCTCTGTTTCCATCTTCCTATAAATAAAGGTAATAATAGTACTGATGTGGATTAAATATGTTAGTTTATATAATTCATTTTAAAACATACCTTATATTTCAGTTTTATGTGTTAGCAAGTAATAATAAAAAGGAATATCAATTTGTATAGGCAATTATGTGAGGTTTCATGAATGCCTACTTTTTAGTCTTGTTTAACTGTATGGATTAATTCACTATGTTATGGGACACTGAAAGACATCAGATCTGAGGAATGACTAATCAGTTTGATTCTGTATGTGGGCAGAGTTCAGTTCCTTTTGAGACATCCAGTGCAATATCAAGTAAGCATTTCGATATACAGTTTAGTGGCTTAGACCATTGGTCTGAACTAGAGTTTAGATAAAATGGTGTAGTGGTAAGAAAGGGATTACGGGGATACTGATGATAATTAAAGCTAGGGTCATAAATGACACAGTATAGAAAGTTTATAGAGGGAGAAAAAAATTAAACTTTTAATTAAAGCTTAAAATATGGTTTATTTACAAAATCCTTTTGAATCCTGTGAATAGACATCTAGGCCAGCTTCCTTTGTATTTCTATAGATTCTGGTAATCATGGTAAGCATCTTCTCATGAGATATGGGATCTGCTTCAAATGTAGATTCAGTCATTGGTAATAGAGCTTCTCTTTTTCTCCTTCACTAGCCTAGGAAATGGGCAAATGGTAATAGGCCCTTTGGTTATGAGCTACAGCAGGTGGTTCTTGAAACTTTAAGCCTGAATGGTAGTAGACTAGGGACCTGGGAAAAAGGACTGTAAGATTCACGTAATGATATAGAGACTTACAGAATTGAACTAGAGAGCCAAATGAGGAATCAGATAGTGTAATTTCCAGAAATCTGAAGTTTTTGATTTTGTATTCAGGAAGATGTGGCCTTTGTGAATATTCTGGATTTTACTTAGACCCTGGATATTTGACATTTATTCATCATATGGCCTGCTTTTTCCCCTTTCTGCTTATATTAGTTTATATTTCAAAATAGTTTTTTTTCCTTCTATTTTTCTGATTATTTAAATTCTATTGTTCCATACTCCTGTGCCTAATGAAGGACAAATTCATTCGAGGGCCTATTTTTCTATAACAAATTTAATGGGAGTAGGAACTGAACAAAAATTATTTCTCTTTACTTCTCCTACCAAAATATCTTTAAAGTTGTATTTCTTAGATCCACAGAAATATACATGTAGGAAATGTAGAGATTAGGAGATAAATAGATTAGACATAGAGGAGATAAATAGATAGATGATAGATAGATGGTAGATAGATAGATGATAGAGGAGATAGATGATAGATGATAGATAATAGATGATAGATAGAGGAGATAGATGATAGAGGAGATAGATGGATAGATGATAGAGGAGATGGAGGAGATAGATAGATGATAGATAGAGGAGATAGAGGAGATAGATAGACAGATGATAGATAGATTATAGATAGATAGATGATAGATTGATAGAGGAGATAGATAGATAGATAGATAGATAGATAGATAGATAGATAGATGATAGATAATGGAGAGAGAGAGATAGATAGATAGCTGATAGATAGATAGATAGATAGATAGATAGATAGATAGATAGATAGACAGCCGATAGATTTCCAAGACACTCCTGTCAAATACTCAGCCGGAAGCTAAAGTCTTTATAAAATGCAATTGTAGCAGGACAAACCATGAACAAAGCCACTCAGACACGAGTGAGGAAGGAAAAGACCCTTAATTGGCTATGGAGTTTTGCTGAACTTACATCCCAAGTACTGAGCTCCCCCAAAAGCAACTTCTTTCCCTTTCTATAGGCTTACAGCTCTAAAGGAGAAACTGAGCCAAAACTGTGTCATTGTCCATTGCTTGGACAATTGACCTCACAGTCTTTGGCTTCTTTGACTTGGTGGGTCATATGCAGCACGCGTGGGAATGGTCAGGGGAGGAGGCTTAGAGAGACCAGACAAAGGCAGCAAATCTTTGTCTGTTTCCAGGAGGGGGTCTGGAATGTGTAAATGTGAGGACGTGACCCAGCACCCCTCTCTGGCCAGTAGATAGAACATTCTCTGCAACACTTTCAAGGTTTCTAGATAGTATGGTTGCTGGGAACCGAAAAAGGAGTTATCTTCCCAGTCCCTGGGCCTCATTATGGCCTGGTCAGTGGCGTCAGCAAGTCGCCTGACTGCTGATTTCAGCTTCTTGGTATTTTATCTCTCTTTCCCTCCCTTCCATCAAGCGGGTGCAAGGCTGAGAAATGGGGGCCTCCTCTCTCACAATGAGGGAGGAAAGTATTGGGGACTGTGAAGGTGAATGGTGATCAGCTTGGAGAAGTAACGCAATGAGAGATGAGGAATCAGAGGAGAGCAAAAGAAGCTTACTTTCCTTTTCTCTCCTATTCCTACTTGCCACTGTAACAGTGCATCCACACAGAATGCTTCGGAGTTAATATACATTCACACATCTCCCTGTGCACACATACTCACTCACATACATACAAGCATAACATAAAAGCTTGGCATTTGCAATTGTAAGAGCGGTTCATTGTTAGCATTCACTAAAACTAGTAAGTTGCTTTTTGTTAAGAAAATGGACTTTCAACTTGAGGATGTATTTACTCAAGAAAAAAAGGAAAAAAAGAAGCTCTCCTCAGACTCATTTATTTTTGACCAACACCATTTTAGTTCTCCCTTTTTTGGTCCATATCCCCTGCATGATACCAATTAAACTTGTAGCAGCCAATCTTAGATAATTTTTTGCTACCGGTGCTACCTGTGGCTGAGTAAAAAACTGATGTCATCGCACTCTTAAAATATGAATAATGACATTATATATTTTGCTGATCAATTGGTAATGATTGGGGTTGTTTGAATGATACTCTTTCACCTCTCCAGAATTTTAACAACTAGAATTAGGAATATTAGCCTCTGAGGGTTCTGTCCTGTGACTACATGTTGGAGAGAAGATACTTGATTCTCAATGACTAGGGAAGGTTTGTAACTAGAGGTAAGTTATCTCAGAGACATTCATAACTTACAGAAACTGCTACGAGTTGAAAACTTACTTTGCTTGATGTATATATTTGTTTGGGACAAGTACCTTTTAGTTGAAAGTAATAAATGTCCTCTCATTTAAGTGACAATTGTGACCATTATTGTTGCAAAAGGAGTAACATAGAGGAGAAAGTAGACCAACTTAATATGAAGATAATAAAAAAGGATATCTTTACATGCATGACATTGAATTAAAACGTTCAGAGAATTCAAGAAAATGGTACATGTAAGGCATCATACCTGGAGCATAAAAAGACTTGATAGATGATAGTGTTGGCTGTTATGAACCAATCATTATATGCATGTAAATTCTCAAGTAATGACACTAATAATCTCCAACACATACGTCAATATCATTTGTTTATTCCTCTCTACACCTTTACCTCACTCTTTCCTTTCTCCTCAACAGCTGACATTTTCTTTTCTCATACTTGTACTTCATACTTTCATTTTCATCTGTCAGTTGCTTTTTCCTATCTATTGACAATTGTTTAAGCTTTGTTGAAGAAAAATCAGAGTTCTTAAGAAAAATTTCTTTCTTTTCATCCCTTGGCAATCTGAAGGGCTCCACATGCATCCTTATTCATCAGTATATTTAAAATATCATTTCCCCATCTACTTGTGAGTAGAGGGAAGAAGTGTAATCCATGGCCCTCACACCTATTCATTTATTTTAACATTCTAAGCAGGATAATGAGGAGAGGAAGGCACGAGAAGGAGGAATGAAACACAAGACTGACTTTGCCCGTTCACTATATGTTAGACTTTGTGCATATTGACCCCTCTTTGAAAGGTAGATATATCAGGGAGTTACCGTTAAGTAGGGGATCAGCCATAGTTTCGAATCAAATCACTTAAATTAATTTTAATAATTCCACATTTCTTTAATGGAAAGCCTTTTTATCACATCCCTCCCCTTTTCCTTTTGTGTTTCTTCTTTTTAATGCAGCTACTGTTAATCACTTTTACAGCTTCCCGTGTAGCTCTGCAATTCCCGTTTACGTTATATACTGAATCTTATTTCCCTATTGTTAAACTCACCACTTGACTCCTGAGTCCTATTTTTCTCCCTAAAACTGTTTATTGTTTCTACAGCCCTTTGCTTGCACAAAGAATCTAAAATTAAAATTGTATATGAAATCTTCCAATGTTTGGCCCAATCTGCATCTCAGATAGCATAGTCAGAAAATTCTGTAGAATGAGTATTTCTAACTCTTCCTTGTGTTGAATTGTTTGAAATGAGCTGGAACCAGTCATAAATGCTTAGACTCCATCCAGTTGCAAGGCATCCTCAGGACAGCCAGTTAAATACCTCATGGGCTCCCACATTGCAATTATTAGTGCAAGTCTATCTCATTTAAAAAGTTGTAAACTCCTTGAAATAAGCCACTGTGTTTTACTGGTATTTTTATTCCTAGTGTTTTTCACTGTACTGAACTCTTATTAAACATTGAATGAGAAATGCTGAGTTAAACAATGAATGGGAAATTTTCAGTGGTGTGAGAGGAGGAAAAGGAATGGAATATAACATTTTTCTGCTTCCAAATAAGGGTTCATTAAATGTTCAGGCAAAGCTGAAGCAAACAGCTAATAATTAATCCTAACCAGTCTAATAACTAATCCTAACCATTCTAATGTCTAGACCAATGTCACACTTAAAAAAACCACCACCAACAACAAGATACACATTCGGAGAATCCACACACTGTGTATAGAAAAGCTCTATTTGTCTATTATAACAGGATGCCTTACACTAAAGAAGCTTCTAACTCCAGCAACATTGCAAACGAGGCTCTCTTGAATATATGAATAAGGAAGCCCATTTATTTTATCATTATTAGTTTTATTACTAACAACCGGCTCTTTACGCCTACACATGAGAATGACAATAGCAAAGGAAGGGATCACTGGAAAAAATACAGGCCATATATAATACCACCATTGTTACCATGCATTAAGTATAATTGCAAGAAATTATAGTTGCCCTCAAAATCAAGTCTTTGTCCTGTTCCAGAAGGAAGAGCAAATTTATCAAGTAATTTCTCCTTTGCACTGAGAAGCAGTCACTAGCAATTTGGTTAGACCACTTAAACTTACTTAATAATCAGAAATGTTAAAGTCCTTTGGAGATTTTCTAGTTAATAGAATTAACCTATAGTGTAATTAGACATGTCTGAATTAAAGTCCTTTTACAATGATAATACCTGCAATGAAAATAGTCTCTGGGGAATAAAGAAATTAGTATTCACATTAGTGGTCTATTCGTTATTGGAACCACATTTCATCTTTTGGTCTTTCATCCCTGAAGGATTCTACAATTGGATAGATTCACGGCTTTGCCCTTTCTCACCAACTGTTTTATTTTAAGAAATGTTGGCTTTTATCATAATTTCCAAATCTGAACTTTAAAGGCAAAATGTTCTGCATTGTTCTTGTCTTGCTTCTGTTAGGAAATGCAGAAGTGATAGAAACAAACACAGTGCAGTCTGTCCAACTAGCCTGAAAGTTGGCAAGGGCGCTGATAAGGAATCGATAAAATAATTGTAGCCAGACTTATGCTGGAGCTTCTAAAGATGAACTAAATACCTGTGCCCAAACTTCATCTCTTCCAGGCAATCTTCCTAAACTAATTCTAAGAACAAAGTAACTCTAGGATACCCAGTCATGTTTCAACATTACCATGTTTATGAGGAACTAAGAAGAAGGTGTACTCATTTGCCTATTACTGTTTATACACATACAAATGTAACTGCATATATTTTATGTCCGTTCTTCTAAATTTTTATTAATTTATAGGTTTCCTTATGCCCTCACTTCAAGACTTCTGTCTGCACGGTGTGGCGTCTGTACAGGTTGAGTACCATATCAGTGAATGATACTGAATTTCCTTTATTTACCCTCAAAGACAATGTAAGTCACACATTTTCTTCTTTGCAGATTTTTCACCTCCTGTTTCTGTACCTCTTTGGCCTAAGAGAACCCTATGTGGATTACATTCATGATTTTATTTAATATAGTAACACAGACCATGAGGTGGGCTTTAAACCTTGAAGCTTACATTGTGTTAAAAAAATAGCATTGTCGGCCGGGCGCGGTGGCTCAAGCCTGTAATCCCAGCACTTTGGGAGGCCGAGGTGGGTGGATCATGAGGTCAAGAGATCGAGACCATTCTGGTCAACATGGTGAAACCCTGTCTCTACTAAAAATACAAAAAATTAGCTGGGCATGGTGGCACGTGCCTGTAATCCTAGCTACTCAGGAGGCTGAGGCAGGAGAATTGCCTGAACCCAGGAGGCGGAGGTTGCAGTTAGCTGAGATTGCACCATTGCACTCCAGCCTGAGTGAAAAGAGCTAAACTCCATCTCAAAAAAAAAAAAAAAAAAAAATAGCATCGTCATTACCAGGTAATCGCTTAACTCCTTTGTGTCTTCCTTGGACACCAAGGACATAAGCACATATGACTTTGGGGCATGATAAACAAAAGGATAAACAAGCACTACACATTTTCTAATGCTCCCTAGAGCAGAAGGTGCTAGTATCTACCCTCTGCCTTAGGAACCTTTGTGAACAAATCAGATTTGATATCACCCTTGTCTAGACTCCCGAGTCTCCTTAAATACAGTTTCTCTTATTCCATTTTGTTATGCCTAGACATAATCCCACATATTTATGTGAAGACATGTTATGTAATCCCACACATTAACTTTGTTGTACATATTTTGTACCTTCCTAATAAGTATGTATCCTTTGAGTCTCATAGTCTTTTTGGTGGATCTCAAGTAAAATAAATCATGTGAGATGTGGTGACTATACCTGGATGTACAATTGTTACGTATCCCAACATGTATCAAATATATGTTAACTAAAGAAAGTTTATTTCACCAGGCACGGTGGCTCACGCCTGTAATCCCAGCACTTTGGGAGGCTGAGGCGGGTGGATCAAGAGGTCAAGAGATCGAGACCATCCTGGTCAACATGGTGAAACCCCATCTCTACTAAAAATACAAAAAATTAGCTGGGCATGGTGGCATGTGCCTGTAATCCCAGCTACTCAGGAGGTTGAGGCAGGAGAATTGCCTGAACCCAGGAGGTAGAGATTGCAGTGAGCCGAAATCGCGCCATTGCACTCCAGCCTGGGTAACAAGAGTGAAACTCTGTCACACACACACACACACACACACACACACACACACACACAGAGAAAGTTTATTTCTCCTCATTCAAAAGTAGTTACATTTTAAAAAAAGAAAATGCATTTTTGGTTTTTTAGAATATGCTAGAAATTGTATATTATCTCATTTAATCCTCACAAGCTAATCAAGCATCCCTATTTCCCAATGAAGTAAATGAAGTTTCTAGACATTAAGTAACTTCTCAACTCTACAGCATAGATAGCTGTACTTCATTCACTCCTAGATCTTCTAAAATTAATAATCATGCTCATGCTACCATTTGTTACCTATGTTTTAGAATTATTTTTAACTAATAGCTTGTGAAAGTCTTTACTTTTTACTATAAGCACTATGTGACATAAATTACTTCCTTGGGCTGGAGCTGTGGCCATTCCTGTAACCCCAGCATTTTGGGTGTTGGAGGAGGGCAGATCACCTGACATCAGGAGTTGGAGACCAGCCTAGCCAACATGGTGAAACCCCATCTCTACTAAAAATATAAAAACTAGCTGAGCATGGTGGTACACGCCTGTAATCCCATGTTCTTGGGAAGCTGAGGCAGGAGAATCACTTGAACCTGGGAGGTAGATGGTGCAGTGAGCTCGGATTGTGTCATTGCACTCCAACCTGGGTGACAGAGCGAGACTCCCCTCTTAAAAAAAAAAAATTATTTTCTCTAGTAAACCCTGTTCCAAACAACATTATATTCTCCTGCTTTAACTAGGGTTTATGAATTGATATAACATGGTATAAGATTATGCAATCAATCTCCAACCATATATTCTTTTAAGAATTATCTTTTTGTATCATTATTTACATGGTACTATTGTAATAATTCCTAGCCACATCTACAGAAATACGTGTCCTACATCTAGACCAATGACTAAAATGTTTTGGTGATACAATTGTGTCTTCATTATTATGTCTACCAGAGTACTTGGCACATAGGAGGTACTCAATATGGGAGCACATCCTAAATAAGCAAATGAAGGCACTATGGGAAGAAAAGAATATAGCAGTGTATTAAGGGACATACACTATGACTGCCTAGCA
This sequence comes from Callithrix jacchus, assembly GCF_049354715.1. NCBI lineage: Eukaryota > Metazoa > Chordata > Mammalia > Primates > Cebidae > Callithrix > Callithrix jacchus. The sequence continues at coordinate 94,469,791 of NC_133516.1, forward strand.
GCTGGATGATGTGTCTAGCAGTCTCGATCATTAACTGATTCTCTGGATGGCTCAAAAGATAGTTATCCTTTATCTCTTAGAATATAAAACTTTAGCTGATATGAATACATAATGGTATCATCAATTAATTTTTGACAAATATACCAAGAAAACACATTGGGGAAAGTAGAATTTCTTCAACAAAGGATGCTGGAAAAATTCAGTGTCCACATGAAAAAGAATAAAATTGGATCCTTATCTTGTACCATATACAAAATCAACTCAAAGTGGATAAAAGACCTAAATGTAAGACATGAAACTGTATCATAAAACTCCTAGAAGAAAACGTAGGGGGAAATGTCCTTGACATTTCCTTGGTGAAGATTTTTGGATAAGTTACCAAAATCTCAGGTTGCAAAAGTGAAAATAAACAGCACTAAAAGCTTTTGTACAGCAAAAAACACAATTGACAAAATGAAAAGGCATCCTATGGACTGGGAAAAATATTTGCGGACCACATATCCAATGTGAAATTAGTATTCAAAATTTATAAAGAAACCTTAAAACTCAATAGCAGAAAAACAAGTAATGTTAAAAAATGGACAAAGGACTTGAATAGATACTTTTTCAGGGAAGACATAAAAATAACCAACTTGTATATGAAAAAGTGCTCAATGCCAAAAATTTGACCTATAATAAAATGAAATTTATTATAGCTGTTCAGAATAAAACCTAAGGGATGGTTCCACTATGTTCTGATTTTGCAGTTATACTTCATTTGGTTCTAGAAAGACATCTACTTTATTGAAAAAATACAGTCCATTAAGAATAACATTCCTAGACTAAGGATATATGTGGTTTCAGTCAGGACTATACCAAACCCAGGGGATGTTTAGAAATTCATGCGGGCTGCGTTTTAGTTGTCACAATGTGCTATAAATGCCTAGAAGAGGAACAAGAATGCTAAGAATTGAGCATTATATTGAAGAATTCCACACAATAAAAAAAATAACTCTCTCTCCCCAAATTTCAATAGCTTCTCTTATGAGAAATATGTACCAATATTAAAAGACAAAACAAACCAAAGCATGATATTTTGGCTTATGTGGAAATACCTGGGAACATTTAATTTGGAAAAAATAATTACTCCTATTTCACACAGAGAACAATGATGGCCTACTGTGTAGAAGCAGATCTAAATGAAGTTATTAAAAAAATTGCGGGAAGGGAAAGGGAAAAGATCTTAATTCAATATATAAATAAAATATTTTGAAGGTTCACAATCAGAGACGGAATCTGGAAAAGTGATTATTTCTAACTCACTGGCTTTCTTATGAACATTAACATTTTACTGAGGTTTGTCTTTTCACTTGCTCTGTACAATTTGGTAGAATTAGACTTTGTCAAAAGAAGAGCCAAGATTTTCTATTTTTGAAGTTCAGCTATATTTAAAGAAGGTCAACTCCTTATCCTCTGTATTCCAAAGTTGGCTGCCAATAGCTCATTTAGACTTATAGAGAAAAGACAAACCCAACTCTGAAATTCTGATTCTATATGTGATTTTTTTTAAGTGACTTCACTCAAACAGCTTGATATCCTTGGTCAATATTGAGTTAGATGTTACTATTGCCTATTTGACATTTCAACTATTTGCAATATTTGCTTTTTGTAATTAAGTGAGGTAATTCCTAATACATATTTTTGATGGATTACTATTTAGTAATTATTTGCATAAAAGCATAGAGTTTTGATTGCTATGCCAGTTCTGTTCAGAGTTTGATGAAATATAACCCAACTCCATTAACAATGCATTATGCCTTGTTGACTTCATCTAAGGAAACATTCAGAAGCATTAGATAAGATTATACTATATGAAATTAGCTTTAAATAGAAGTTTTTTATTTAGTCAAGCACTGGTGATGGACTAAATAAAAAACTTCTATTTAAAGTATTATGGAAGAAGAAGGAAAAAAATGGTAAGGAAGTTCTGCTGTCCTTGAACAATTCATTGAGGCCCAAATTAAGTAGAACTATTTCAGGTAGTGGTAGGATTTGCCTTAGTCAAAGACTAATTTAAGATGATCTGACTGTGGGAATCAGTGGACATTTTAATCACCTGGAATAACAGAATATTTTGGAAAGCACTCTTTAGCATGACTTAACAAGGATTCCCTAAAAAGCTGTCCAAATATATGCTTTGTACTTTCTTGAATTTTTAGATAAAGATTTGAGGCAATATAAAATAAGTGTGTGATTGGAAAATGATGAGAATAGGAGTGCAGCTTTTTAAGGGAGCAGGAGCTTTTAAAAGATAGATCATAGTTTACGCATTCAGTAGAGTGCTAGCCTTCAAAAGATGTACCTTGATAAACCAGTTATGGGCAAACAGATTCTCCTTGCTCCAAAAATAAATGTTGGGTACTTTTCTCTTGTAAGCATCTTCAATCAATGTATAGCCAACATACTTCGCTTTTTTTCTTGTTTAAAAAGTCAAAATATGCTACATTGCAGGTTTTTTAAAATACAAAGCTGCATTACTGAATCTTTATGTTTATTTAAATAATAAAAAATCTCTCTTCTGTATTATTTGAAATCTTTCAAAAAATATAATCTCCTAAAAAAGCTCTTCGTGTAATATCAAAAGCAATTTTCAAAGAAAGATTTTGAAACTTTTTGAGCAATACTATTGTGGCTTTATATATTATGTGAACTCTGGAGGTTATAATTTAAAGGAAAAATATCATTTTGATTTTATACTTCATAATAGATTTGCCAAATTCTTTTGCATTACCTCATCTTCCTTTTTCATTTTCCAATACTGTATTTTGGGAAAACTATAAGGATATATGCTATTTAGAGATGAGACACACTTGGAGGACTCACAAAACATAGTTCTTATATTTTTCGAGATTAAAAGTAAAATTACCTAAGGAATAATTATTCCGTGTTTCCCCACCTCTGATTTACCTCCTAAATGAAATGTTGTTTGTTGACCTCATCTTTAGAAAGAAGAATGGACCAATCATTCTATGTCTATCTAGTGTGGAGAAAATTGGTGATGGTAAATGAGAGACTCCCTACTTTTACACACACATGTCTTATCTAAGGAGGTCACCTCATTCGGGAAAGCCTGCCTTAATCCATCAATACCTGTATGGAAAAAATAAAGCTAACTTCCTAAGTTGTCAACTTACACTTAATCAGTGACAAAGAGGTTTCAATTTCACATGCCTTTCCTTTGGGCGAATCACGAATTTGCTCAAAACTTGGATAAAGGAATCAGTATTATTTATTGGATGCCTTCTGAAAGAGAAAGGACAATTTCTTTGCTGTTCAGAACAGAATTTGCATTTCTTCATATGCTCTCAGGTCTTTTGGGTAAGTGTTCGAAAGATCTGTAGGACAATATAATGACTACAATTAATAATTTTCTACTGTATACTTGAAAAGTGTTAAGAGAATAGATTCTAAGTGTTCTCACCACCAAAAAGGTATGTGAAGTGCACGATATGTCAAGTCACTTGATTTAGTCATTCTACAATGTACAACCAAGTATCAGATTATACTACATAAATATATACACATTCTGTTCAAAAGAAACAGAAAACCAAACCAAAACAACAAGGTAACAGGAACAACAACAACAACAACAAAACTGACAAATGACCAATTTCTAAAAATCTAAATGAAGCTTTCCTTTCATAAAAATCTGAAATTCATCCATTACATTTCTTTTTGTTTTAATCCTAGTTTGGTTCAGGTAATTTGCTCATATTTTACCTATCTGCCAGAAGAAGATCAAATTCTCTCTACCATTTATCATATACAATGTCAGCATTCAATATAAAATCAACCAACATCCAGGTAGTATGCCTAAATGACTGAAATCAAAAGAAAAAAGTCAATATAAATAGACCTGCATATGACAATTATTGATGTTATCAGACACAGAATTAAAAAGTAATTGTGAATATTATTATAACATTTTAATTTAATTATAGTGTATAAAGTCTGCATTTCCTAAATGTAATGATCAATGTACTTTTGTTTTTAAATTTCAACTTTTATTTTAAATAAAGTGGTTACATGTGCAAAATTGTTACATAGGAACATTGTGTGATACTGGGGTTTGGAGTATGGATCCAATCACCCTGAGAGTGAGCATAGTACTTGATAGGTAGTAATTTAACCCACCTGTCTCTCTTCCTCTCTAGTAGACCACGGTATTTATCATTCCCTTAATCATGTCCATGTGTGCTAAATGGTTAGCTCTCACTACCTGTGAGAACATGAGGTATTAGTTTTCCTGTTCCTGTATTAATTTACTTAGTATGATGGCCTCCACCTCCATCTATGTTGTTGCAAAGGATGTGAATTCATTTTTAATGGCTGCATAGTATTCCACGATGTCTATGTACCAAATTTTCTTTATCCAACCTATCATTGATAGGCACCTGGATTGATTCTATGTCTTTGCTATTGTGAATAGTGGAATGATGAACATGAGTATATGTGTGATTTTGGCGGAAACATTTATTTTCTTTTGGGTGTACATACCCAATAATCGGATTTCTGGGTCAAACGCTAACTTTTAAAATCTCCAGACTACTTTCCACAGTGGCTGGACCAATTTACATTCCTACCAGCATTGTATAAACATTCCCTTTTCTCCACAGTCTTGCCAGCATCTGTTATATTTTGACTTTTCAATAGCAGTCATTCTGACTGGCATGAGATAATATCTCATTGTGTTTTTTATTTGCATTTCTCTGATTATTAGTGATGCTGACTTTTATATATATATATATATATATATATATATATATATATATATATATATATATGCTTGTTGGCTGCATGCATGTCTTCTTTTGAGAAGCATCTGTTCATGAATTTGCCCACATTTTGACGTGGTTATTTGTGTTTTGCTTGTTGATTTAAGTTGCCTATAGATTCTTGATATTGGCCTGTGTTGGATGCTTAGTTTGTGAAGATCTTTTCCCATTCTGTAGGTTGTCTGTTTACTATGTTGGCACTTTCTTTTTCTATGCAAAATCTCTTTACTTTGATTAAGTCCCACTTGTCTATTTTTCTTTTAGTCATAATTGCCTTTGAAAATTTAGCCAAAAATTATTTGTCAAGGCCAATGTTGAGAAGAATATTTCTTAGGTTGTCTTCTAGGATTTTCATAGTCTGCGTTATTACATTTATGTTTTTAATGTCATTTTGAGTGAATATGAGGAAAGGTGAAATTTCAGTTTCAATCTTTGGCATATAGCTAGCCAGTTACTCCACCACCATTTACTGCATAGGGAGCTCTTTTCTAATTGCGAATTTTGTAGGTCTTGTCAAAGATCAGATGGCTGGGTAGTTGTATTTTGGTGTTTTCTATTTTGTTCCATTGCTTTATGTGTCTGTTTTGTACCAGTACCATTCGGTTTTTGTTATTGTGGTTTTATATTATAGTTTGAAGTTGGTAGTATAATGCTTCCAGCTTTGTTATTTTTGCTTAGAATTGCATTGGCTCTTTTTCCATTGCTGTAAGAATTTTAGAATAGATTTTTCTCTAATTCTGTAAAGAACATCACTGGAAGTTTTATGGAAATAGCATTGAATCTGTAAATACTGCTTTGGGTAATATGACCATTTTTACAACATAGATTCTTCTAATCTAAAAACATGGACTGTTTCACCATTTATTTGTGTCACTTCTGATTTCTTTTGGCAATGTTTCGTAGGTTTCCTAATAGAGATCTTTTACCTCTTTCGTTAACTGTATTCCTAGGTATTTCATTTTCTTTGTGGTTATTGTAAGTGTGATTGTGTTCTAGTTTTCACGCTTAGCTTGGATATTTTTGGTGTATAGAAATGCTACTGATTTTTGTACATTGATTTTGTATCTTGGAAATTTACTAAAGTTGTTTGTCAGTTCTACAAACTTTTTATCAGTCATTAGGATTTCCTGGGTACATAAGCATATCATCAGAAAAGATAGATAATTTGACCTCTCCTTTTTCTATCTGGATGTCTTTTGTTTCTTTCTCTTGCCTAATTGCTCTGGCTAGGACTTCCAGTACTATGATGAATAGGTGCAGTGACACTGGGTAGCCTTGTTTCATCCAGTTCTTAAGGGGAATGATTTTAGCTTTTGCCTGCTCAGTATGATGTTGGCTGTGGGTTTCTTATAGATGGCTCTTATCCTTAAAACTATAATAAATGTATTTTTAGAAGTTTATATCTGTATATCTACCATGCATATCAAGGTAGAACATAATCAACTTATTAATAGTATCCATTATGCTATCCAAATCAGGATTCACCAACGTTGAGCATAATAGTGTCTGTCACCAAAAAATTATGTTAGTTCGTTTAGGGGAAAAACATGTAAACAAATAACAAAAATTACCTATGAAAACTGTTTATGAATTTGAGCAAATTTTTTTTTCAAAAATCATTTGTGCTTTTTATTTAATTTCATTTTTTTTTTATTTCATTATTATTTTTAAAGACAGAGTCTCAATCTGTTGCCCAGGCTGGGGTGCGGTGGTGCAATCATAGTTTACTGCAGCCTCAAACAGTCCCCCTACCTCCATCTCCCAAAAAGCTGGGATGACAGGTACGTGCCACCACACCTGGCTATTTTTTAATTTTTAATTTTATTTTTGTCTTGCCATGTTGCCCAATCTTGTATTGAACACCTAGCCTCAAATACTCCTCCTTCAGGAGCTTCGCAGGCAGGAGGCACTGCATCCAACCTCTCATTGTTGATTTTTTTTTTTAAGTTCCAGGATTGTATACAGGGTGTCACATTAAATGTAAATTTAGTATGCGATCCTGTGTTTTCCAAAGTCAATGTAAGATCTTGTTTATTTTGGAACAAGTTTTCAGATGTTGTATTTTATGATGTCAGTATTTTTTTTTAAAAAAAAATACAGGCCAGTTGTTTTATAGAGCTGAAATAGATTTACCAGATGATTATATTTAGATTTTGCATCTTTCAGGGAACATTAGAGAAAGTAATGCTTTGTCCTTCTCAGTGTATCATAGCAGGAGGCACAGGTTGTGGGCTTGTCCCATTATTAATGATGTTAAATTGATCACTTAGTTTTAAGGTCCTGTCTGCCAGGTTTCCTAACTAAGGAAAGTGTTACTGATAAATAGTTCATTTATAGAGAGGTAATTTGACACTATGTAAATACTGTTTCTCATCAACTTTACCCTACTAGTTTCAGACATAAGGATTAAAGGAAATAGTAAAAAAGGCGCTGCATAAAAGAACAAATTCATTGAATGGGAAGAGATATTGGTATAAATTACCAATCCTGTTTCTATAAGTTTGATTTCTATGGGATTGCGGCACAACAATGTAGAAATAACAAGAACATCCTCTATAGGAGTTTGCTTTTTGTTATTCATGGCACTCGGGATGCTTGCAAAGATTTGGGGATCAGGGAAATGAATTGAGGTTTTTCCCAGAGGGAGCAATTTTTTTTTTCTTTTGGTAGAAACAGAGAACCCAGAAGAAATCCATGGGAAAACCAAATTTTTTAAATAGCAGAACATGAAAAGAATTTAGAAGTAATTTCCAAAGTGACAGTAGGAGAATGAGAGTGGCATCTGGGTATGTAATAGTGAAAAGTGAAAGGCAATTTTCCTGCTTTCATGGAGCTGTAGGAATGAGATAGGAGACCCACAAAAGTGTCTAATTTGATCTTCATTGGAAATGGTTGTCACAGATTTCCAGAGAGAGGGAGCACCTACGCTGAGATGTAATGGAGGAAAGGAATCTGAAGTATAGTGTTGCAGTTCGAGGGAACATCATGTAAGGACATATTGCTAGGAGCATGGCTGGGTCCAGCCACTGGACTAGTTGCTTTCCCATTGCGCAGAGTCCCCATTTCACTGAATGTGAACCAGAATGTGATGTGAGTTGACATCAGAGAAGTAAGATACAAGACTAAGGAGAAACTTCGAAAGTCACTATTAAGAGTTTGTATTTTGCATTGCTGAAAGAAATCAGAAACATTACAGATAATTGTAAATATGTCCCATACTCATGAATTGGAAGAATCAAGATTGTGTGCTCTTTGGCAAGGTCAACAAAAACACATCCTAGGGAAAGGACTCCTTAGTTTATAAATGGTGCTGAGTTAAATGGCTTAGCCATATGCCAAAGACTAAATCTGGATATCTGTCTCTCACCATATACAAAAACTATCTGAAAATGGATTAAACATTTACATGTAAGACCTCAAACTATAAAAATTCTGGAAGAAAACCTAGAAAATACTCCTCTCAATGTCAACATTGGCAAATAATTTATGGCCAAGTACCCAAGAGAAATTGTAACAAAAACAAAAATAAACAAGAGAAACCTAAGTAAAGAGGTTTACTTAGGTTTTTTTACACAGAAAAAAAAAGTATCAATAGAGTAACAGACAACCTAAGAGATGGGAGAAAATATTTACAAACCATGATCCAACAAAGGTCTAATAACCAAAATATAGTCAACTTAAACAAATCAACAAGCAAAACACTGTTAACCACATTAAAAAGTGGGCAAATTACATAAACAGATATTTCTCAAAAGAAGACATAAATACAGCAACAAGCATATAGAAAATGATCAGCATCATTAATCATGAGAGAAATGTAAATAAAAACCATGATGGGATACCAACTCACACCCGTCAGACTTGCTGTTATTAAAAAGTCTAAAACAACAGATGCTGGTGAGGTGTAGAGAAAAGGGACTGCTTATACACTTTTTTGATTGCGATGAAATGTAATTCAGCTACTGTGGAAAGCAGTCTTTTGAATTCTCAAAGAAGTTGATACAGAGCTATTACTCAATCCAGTAATCCCATTGTTGGGTATATACCCAGAGGAATATAGATCATCCAACCAAAAACATATGCACTTATATATTCACCACTGTACTTCATGATAGCAAAGACATGGAATCCACCTAGCTGCTCATCAATGGTGGAACAAACAAAGAGAGTGTTGGAATATTACACAGCCATAAAAAGAATGAAATCATGCCCTTTGCAGCAGCATGGATGAAACTGGAGGAAATAATTTATGGCCAAGTCCCCAAGAGAAATTGCAACAAAAACAAAAATAAACAAGAGAAACCTAAGTAAAGAGGTTTACTTAGGTTTTTTTACACAGAAAAAAAAATTATCAACAGAGTAACAGACAACCTACGAGATGGGAGAAAATATTTACAAACCATATATGGGAAATATATGCAGGAAAATTAATGCTAGGAAAACTAATGCAGGAACACAAAACCAAATACTTCCTCTTCTCACTTATTAGTGGGTGCTAAACATTGAGCATACATTGACATAAATATGGAAACAAGAGATACTATGGACTACTAGAGGTAGAAGTGAGGGAAGAAAGCATAGGTTGAAAAACTACTTATTGGGAACTATGCTCACCAACTGGGCCCAGTATACCTATGGGACAATGCTACACATGTATCCCTTGCACCTAAATGAAAAGCTGAAGTTAGCAAAAAAGTTTGTGTTTTGCCTATATCAAACAGGAAACTTATAACAGAATTTACTTTAGGTAACGACTTAATTGGCTCAAGAAAATATATGTGCATTTTAAGAACAAGCAGTTAAATATTACAAGCAAGTAAGGTTCATGTTCTAGAATTATTTGTTATTACCTGTGAGCCCACTTTCTCTTTGAAATATAGATAGCAATACCTGTCTTTTCAGGTTGTTGAGCGCTTTCAATAGCATAGATTGTCTTCACTAGCACATGAGGTATTGTCAATAGTCCTTTTTTCCCTCCTTTGCTTTAAAACAATATTTTTCATATTTCATTATGCATAACAATTTATCTTTAAATTGCATAGGCTGTGAAACTTTCATTCATTTCATAGCACTTCTCTGGTGTTTTGCACACATGATTTGTTTGTAGCCCACTGCTATGTGAAGCTGAAGTTACGGTAGACACTGTCAACTCAGGCTTATCCGAGTCCAGCAAAATCTCAACACAAGGATGTATTGAGTATCTTTTTACTTTTGAGACTCTAGTAGCCAGTGATAGTGGAACAGAAGAACCCTCAAGAATAGGAGAGACAGTGGATAAGATCCTGTCTTCCCACTCTTCAGACAAACATTATATTTGGGTCTCTGGAAATTCCAGTAGGACTCACCTTCCCAATCTCCACTGCCTATAGGACTGGCTTCATTAATGCATGCTGATGCGAGATTTATTTTTCTCTACATTATACTCTTCAGCACTGCTTTCTGAAATCACCTCTTAAACAAACCACCTATTTTCAACTCCTTCTAAGCTCTAGTTTCAAGAACTCAAACTCAGTTTCTTTCTCTTTCTATGTCCTAAGAACTCATTTCATTTCATTCATTGTTTAATTCTATAACTTTAAATTGATGGATTTCTAATCTAATCTATCAATCATAATCTGCTCTCCTACGGTATTTCTACGCAATAGCATAATCCCCAAAACACCATGCAATCCAAAGACACTTTTCCTTTCACCTCACACAATTTTCTTATTTTAGGAACTAGATAATCTCTATTAAGTTACCAAGATCTGAAGCAGATTTTTGATAATTTCTTTACTATGCTGAACATTGAAGTTCACAAAACTATAATGCTTGACATTTTTGAGAGTACCTCAAGTATTGATATGAGTTTGAACTCTCCAATTTGTTAATGTTTTAGAGAATTTAGAAAGGTAATTGGTCATACAGAATGTTTGGTGGATACTGCAGTAGCCTATTCCACAGACATATCCTCCTGCCAAGCACATCTTTTAAAAATTATAATATAATTACTGTATATTTGCATAGAGGGTCAAGCCAGGTGATCTCCAATTGATGAATCCCAAAAGAATAAATCATTATTTAGCAAGTCTGTCACGAGAACTCACCACCATAGCTGTGATTAATGTAAGAATGAGAAAGTAAAAATACTGTGGCCAACAAGACAGAAGTTTACTGAGAAGAGACTGTGGCTTCTTTTAAAACAAGCAAACAAACAACAACAACAACAGCAACAAAAAACCCCTCAACCCTACCTATGGAAAGATTTATCTTCAACCTCTTTTTTAGTTCCACTTTGAATACGGCCAAGGATTTTTGAATCTGAATATTAGAAACAGCTTGAATTGGTGATGGCATCTTTGGGCAAATACCTACCTATATCCAGACTCCCTAGTTATGAGGAAAAATTGTCCTTTCTTTAAACTATTAATTAATTAATGGTTTAATAAATAAAGCTATGCATTTATTTGCTTAAAGTTGAACCCATTCCTAACCAATATAGACAAGGAATTGAAGGCCCATAACAATTTTCTCACAGGAAAGTCGAAGGCTAAAATTTTGTTTTGAATATCCATGATTTTGGAACGTCTAAGTTGGATATTCAGGGTCCAGATGATGTAACTTAGAAACTCTGTCAGGGATGAAGGCGTAAAAGTAATCCCAGAAGTCCATGAAATGCCCACCTTATTCCCATTTAAACAGAGCAACTTGTCTATTTTTAAGTGTTGAGATTTCTGATAAGAACAATGTTCTGGTTCTAAACTATTTAAAAATGACTAATATGAGTCATAATCTTCAGAATTATATAAATAGCTGCTTAAAAATGTTAATCATATTAAATTTTTGAAATTAAAGTCTATTTTACATTTTCCTGTGAGAAACTTCTACCTATTCTTGGATAAAAAGTTACATGACAGCAGGAATTTGACCTAATTGTAGATGGTGTTAATTATGGCATTTATGAAACTCAGTAACAATAAGCTGGGGAGTTTTGATGATTTTCTGGATATTCTTTATTGAAATGTAAAACCAGATTGATACTTTAAAACATATAAGACTGCATTGTTTTTCAGTTTAGGACAGTTTTGCAAACTATGTTCTTGGTAGAAAATGACCTGTAAATTAAAATTAGCAGCTAAATATTTAAGTCAAGTAGTCATAGATATTGAAGAGATATAGAATAAAATGATCTTTTAAAATCTTTCACTAGTAATAAATGATTAATTATTTTTAAACCACAATTATTGTGAAATTTTATGGATTTGGAGATTTAATGTTAAATATTACCCTTTTCTAGATAAAGCCATCTTTTAATCCATTTATTTGAAGAATAATATAAGCTTAGGAGAGGGTTCAAGTTTATTCCTTTTATATCTCAGTGCATTTTAAGGAGTTAGATGAAAGTAAACACAAATACAACATAGAGATTTTTTTAATATAGTAATTGACTTTAGGAGAATGTTCAAAGAAATGAACATTATTTGAGACTTTAGAAATCATAAAGATGTAATTAGAAGTTCATAGTTGAGTAGGAGGTCTTTATGCCTTTCTAGCTGTATCCATTATAAAGGTGATTTGCATGGTCAAATACAATGTGTCATGTTTTAATAGCTGTTTTAAAAAAGTAGTTTTAGGCTCACAGAAAAACAGGAAATACAGAGAGTTCACCGATACACCCCACTCCCATCAAATCATAGCTAACCCCACCAAAAACGTCTCCCATTAGAGTAGAACTTTTGTTACAATCAGTGAACTAACTTTGATACATTATTATCAGAGTTCATAGATTATATTAGACTTTATCCTTGGAGTTGTACATTTTATGAGTTTTGATAAATTAATAATGACAGATATCCCTCATTACATGTCATGCAGAAAATGTAATGAATATTTCAACACAAATCAAGGGAATTAGAGAACTGAATATTGATTCATCCAATCTAAACAGCAAAAAAAATTCATTTTATGATTTCTGAAAAAGCCTATATACTTTAGTTATTAATTATTAATAATTTAAGCTATTTATTGTGAAGCTGTATATAATTTTTTATTGAGATACAAAAACATGTCCTAAATTGTAACCTTTAAAAATGAATAACTTTGTGTTTTTTTGTATATACAGAGTTTTACATATACAAATATGACCACTAATTCTAGAAAATTTTCATCAGCACACAAAGAAATCTGGTATCCATCAGCAGTAACGACTCCTTTTCAGCCCTCTCTTCATTCTTTGAAAATGACTTATCAACATTCTGTTGATATCATTTGTCTTTGGTAGACATTTAATAAAAGTGAAAGTACACAACATGTGGTTTGTTGTGCCTAGCTTGTTTTACTCAGCATAATGTTTCAAGTTACATCTACCTTCTAGAATATATCTGTTCTTTATTCATTTTGGTGACTGAAAAATATTCTGTTGTATGAACATATCACACTTTGTTTATCTATTCATCATGTGACAGGCATTTAGGTTATTTTTTCCACTCTTTAGCTAGTATGCATATTGCGTCCATGAACATTCCTGTATTTTTTTGAAAATATATATTTACAATTTCTTGGCTATATACATGGTAGTAAAACTGCTGGGTTATGTAGTAATGCAATGTTTAGGGTTTAGGTTAGGAACAGCAAACTATTTCCTGAAGAATTTGCAAAACTTATGTTCCTATCAAAAACGTATCAGGGTTTTAATTTCTCTATATCCTTACCAACATTTGATGTCATTTATGTTTTTGATGGTATTCAGAGTAGGTGTGAAGTAGTGTCTCATTATGGTTTGATTTAATGCCCTAATGACTAATGATGTTAAGCATCTTCTTATGTGTTTATTGGTCATTTGGATTTTTTTTCTTTTTTGAGAAATGTCTATTCAAACAGTTTGCCCATCTAAAAATTATATTATAAATCTTCTTATTTTTAAGTTGCAGGGTTTTTATATATTCTAGAGGAATATCCTTTATTAGAATATAATTTAAACATAATTTCTCTTATTCTATGGATTGTTCTTTAACTTTCTGGATGTTGTTTTCTGAAGCACAGAAGTTTTTAATTATAAAATTAATTTATCTATTTTTTTCCTTTTGTTGCATATATATTTAGTGTCATATATAGGAAATCATTCCCTTACCCAAAGTCATGAATATTTGCAAATTCTTCTCATTCTAAAATTTTTATAGTTTTACCTCTTAGATTTAGGTTATGATGCATGTTGGGTTGATTTTTGTATATGGTATAAAGTAAATGTCCAAATTTATGCTTTGCATGTTGATGCATGATTTTATCAGTACTGCTTTTGGCAAATACTATTCTTTTACAATTGAATTGCATTGGAATCCTAGTTGAACATCAGTTGATTACGGTATAAAGACTTCTTTCTGGACTCTCAATTTTCTTCAATTGATCCATATACCCATCCTTATTCCAGTATTACATTGTCTTAATTATTGTAGTGTGGTGATTTTTGAAATTAAGGAAATATGAGGTCTCCAATTTTGTTATTTTTTCAGTATTGTTTTGGCTATTCTGTGTCCTTGAATTTCCATATAAATCAATTTCTGGGAGAAAAAAGATGGAATTTTCATAGGAATTACAGTCAATATATAAATCAGCTTTGGGAAAATTGCCACCTTAACAAGACTGAATCTTCAGCCCATGAGCACAGAATGTCTTTTCTTTTACTTGGGTCTTTATTTATTTCTTTCAATGATGTTTTTGTCATTTCAATGTAGAAATAAATATATAATCTCTGATGTTTATGCCACTTTAATATATAAATAAATATATAATCTCCGATACTGCAGTTTATTTTCTATCTTTTGACACTGTAGATCACCTGCTTGAACTGTTAGTATCTATTGTGACATGTGATTCTTTTACATAAAATAATTACTATTTCCATCTGCTTTTTGCAGACCACATATTTATTATATGTGCCATCAAGTTTATTTCAATCAATCAATACACAAATTGAATGGGGGTAAGAATGAGTAAAGAAATACAATCACCTTATAACAGATGTCCTTCCAGACTGACATCATTTTATTTAAAATACTATTTAGCTATTTGTTCAAGGAGATATTATTTTACCTTCAAATCTTTGTTTCTTTTAAGCAACCAGACCACTAAGAGAGAGCTAAACAAATACTCTATTAATCTTTCCTGTAAAACTAACACTGCTAAAAAAAAAAAAAAAAAAAAAAAACTTAGATTAAGACTTAAAACATTTTAATGGTAGCATCTTATCTTTTTAATAAATATACACATTGAATATTATTAAAGGATATTTCATACAATTTAGAGAGATTAATATTAAGCCCTTATTCCTTTGTCTATGCATTTAAAAGCTGCTCATTAACTTTGATTATTTAACAATCTTGTGAAAGAACCACTATGGCTTGGCTGTGTTCCCACCCAAATCTCATCTTGAATTGTAGTTCCCATAATCCTCACATTTCATGAGAGAGACATGATGGGAGGTGACTGAATCATGGGGTAGGTTACACTCACACTGCTCTCATGATAGTGAGTGAGTTCTCAGGGTATCTGACGGTTTTATAAGGGGCTTTTCCCCCTTTGCCCAGCACTTCTCTATCCTGCCACAATATAAAGAAGGACTTATTTGCTTCTCCTTCCACCGTGATTGTAAGCTTCCTGGGGTCTCTACAGCTGTGTGGAATGGTGAGT
Source organism: Callithrix jacchus (assembly GCF_049354715.1). NCBI lineage: Eukaryota > Metazoa > Chordata > Mammalia > Primates > Cebidae > Callithrix > Callithrix jacchus. The sequence continues at coordinate 94,485,270 of NC_133516.1, forward strand.
CAATTAAACTTCTTTTCATTTGTAAATTACCCAGTCTCAGGTATTCTTCATAGCAGCATAAGAAAGTTCTCATTCAAGAACACTTTACACTTATTTAAGATATAAAAATCTTGTGATGTATAGAGAATAAAGAAGTAAATGAATAAATTGTTTCATGCAACTGGCAGAGCTAAGATGAAACCTGAGGTTGTCTGATCCTGAGAGTCTAGGGGAGATACCTCAGGAGAAGGTGTGGAGAATCATCAGGATTTTCTACATTGGTCAGCCTGAACCACCTCTAAGTTGATGCCATCAAACCATTTTCTTACTCAAAACTCCATAACAATCCTTGGAGACATGTTTATTAATTAAAACACTAATAATAATGCTCAGGGCACAGTTGGTATCTGAACTATATTTGGTAAATAAAAAGATGAATAAAAGTATGATTTTTCCCCTTTTTTGCTTACATATCAGTATCCACTGACTACTCCCCACCACATGTACTCCCATTGTTTCCTACATTCCTCATTACAGAATGCTCTAATTTAAATATCATGTCTTTGTTCATACAAAATACCCAAAGCCTTCATTACTTATTTCTTTTTCTCAGCTCACACCAAATGATATTGTAGTATGTCTGTCTTAGTAACCACTAGACAGCACCTTAAAAACAACTTTTATTATTATCAGTTTTATATTTTAGAGCTTGGAATATAAAAGCTACACAATAATTCTTTTCAATTGAAGAAAATTAAAAACATTTGTTTATAGTACCAGCCCTGTTGTACAAAGTTAATAACTAATGTATTTGGTACACATATTAATAAATAAAAATATAAAACTACACATAGGAAACATTTCATTCTATAATAATTTATTATATTATATGTATATGTAATCATAAAATAATAATTACAGTTGCATTTAGGTTTGCAGTAATTATAATCTTCCTCTATACAAAGTATTAAAATTAGCAGTGATGTAAAATGAAGTCATTAAATATCAACATAATTTATATAACACAATCTGCAAGGTATTAATTTATTCAGTTATTAAAAGTTTTCAAATTTAATTTGACATTTTAAACTTTTATTTAGCTTCTTGCATTTGAAAGAACTTCATAAGTAACTACTTCAAATGCTTAAAGTACAATGATTTATTAGCTCTTTCTCAAAAAATGCCTAGTAAATGCGTCTTGCTTTTTTCTTCTACAAATTTAGAACTGCATCTGTAAGAGGATTAAGCTCGCATGACACCTTAGCACCTTTGTTTTTCCTTAATGGCAAAAACGTATTTCTTAAAATTTTTCAAATAATTCTTTTAGGTGCAAACATATCAAAGAGAAAATATTAATGTGAAAGAATATAGAAGGGATAGGTGGGTCTAGAGGGATATGTTGATATAAGAAGTATAGGAGGCTATAGTGGGGATAAGTCCAATGTTCAGTTTAAATTAAAAGCCTAGTTCTGTGCTATTTGATTCCCTCCATATGTAGCTCAGCCTGTGTAATTTCACTCAGTTTTACATCTTCCTGCATGCAGAAATAGTGACTTTTACTAAATTAGATGTGTAAGCTTGATGCCAATTTCTTGTTCTAGGCCCCTTATTTGTTATGTAAAGTTATATCAATTTTAGAAAGTTGTTACATAGACTATATTAATAAAAAGTCTTTAGCGTAAGTTTGAAAACATATTGGGTACTTTTGAATGGGTGGATTCCTTCTACATCTCTTCAGCATTTCTATCTTTTTCCATAGTATCACTGTCGAAGGATAGACACAATAGTGCCTCAGCAGCTTAAGCTTAATTATGATACCAAATATCATACAGGTCCATGTGTTTATGTTTCTGTCTAAAGACTTGAGCCTCAAACCATAGTTTTAATTGTAAACTCATGATCAACTTGAACCTGCTCATGTGTTCCTCCCTTTGTCAGTATACCCAGATAAACTGCTCTTCCCTCAGCTATCTAAATCCAACCCCAAGTCTGTCTCAGCATATGTAATCACTATGTCTTACAAAAATAGTTTAGGGTAATATGTTATGAATTCCATGAACTCTTTACTCTTCAACTTTAGATTTTCTATCACGTCATCACTCTTATTTCTACAGTATTTTTCAGGCTTTTGAGACCATTTTTGCCTCTTCTCCAGATGAAGGAAAAATGTTTTCTTGCTTTGTCATTGTAATCTACAAAATGTCCTCTGATGAGAAACAATGGTTCTATTCTACTAGTCAAGAATGTGGAACAGGTCAGGTACAGACGCATGCCTGCAATCCCAGCAGTTTGGGATGCTGAGGCGAGCAGATCTTGAGGTCAGGAGATCGAGACCATCCTGGCTAACACGGTGAAATCCTGTCTCTACTAAAAAAAAAAAAAAAAAAAAAAAAAAATTAGCAGGGCTTCGTGGCACACGCCTGTAGTCCCAGATACTCAGGAGGCTGAGGCAGGAGAATCACTTGAACCCAAGAGGCAGAGGTTGCAGTGAGCTGAGATCGCGCCACTGCACTCCAACCCGGGTGACAGAGCAAGGCTCCATCTCAAAAAAAAAAAAGAATGTGGAACAAAACAGAAAAACTTAGGGATAGTTACTCGGTGTATAATGGGAAAACAAACTTTCAATAATTTCCTGCTTAGATATTTTGCTCACAGGGATACACAGTGATGTTATAATTTGGCTGTTACTCTTGTTCATGATTTTGCCCAGGTAGGACAGATTTATGGCTAAGGTCTGAACTATAAATTAAAGCATGCCATAGTAAATCTGATAGATGTTCCACAGAGCTGGAACATTTTTTGGTGTGCTTATGCAGAGGAGCCATAGTCTCCTCTGTGTGTGTTTCTGTTCTGTGGAAATCATGATTATATTCAAAGGTGTAATTGAGGACATTTCTAAAATGTAATCATGTGTAAAAATCACTTTACAGGCTTATACATAGAAAGCAAACTTCAACTAAACTATAATTCTTTCCATAGGATGCCTACTGTAGGAAACAAATGCAAATTGACCAGCAAATATCTGGGCATGACCAGACTCAAAAATGGAACAAACTAATAGATTTGCCTGCCAGCAGTGTTGCAATTCTGACGAGCAGATGATCATTTGGCATCCTAGAACAAGGCAATGATTGACTCTACATGACCAACATTTCACAGATCTATGCTGGTGCAGGTAGAGGTGGGTAATTACTTCAGCCACCCAGGGGGAAAGGAGGAAGCAGGTGTTAGGCTGCCAGCACAGCTCGAGTTTCAACTCATTTCCAATATAAATGTAGTTAGTCGTAGGAGCCAAGAAATTTGAGTCCGTGGAGATTTTTGCCATCTCAATTTGGGGGATTATAATTGCGTTTTTGCCTCTCTGACCTGATTCTTTCTAATGCATTTTCCATAGTGGTAACTTTCAATATAACTTTTCCAAAGTTCTGTGTGTTCTTTTAGAAACACTGACTATAGAACTCACATGCTGTTTCAGTAACATCTGACAAATTTGTCTTTTGAAAGATTTACTGCATCAGCTTGCCTGACAGAAGAGCTGATCATGGAAAGGATGGATTTGTCTATTTGTCTCACGGAGTTCTTTACGCTCTGTTAACAGCTATAGCAGGACTGAGGAGGGAAGGGAGGCAGTGAGTTACTACACAGGAAAGTGACTTTAATATTTAAATGATGACAGAAATACCTTAGGCAAATGTGTTCTCTTTTTTGTTTCTGTTTTTTTAACCTCATAAAAAATTAATAGTTAAGTACTACATGTGACCAGGCCAGATTGAGTACTCAGAATGTCCTACTCTGTCTCAGTCTCTCATTAATTTTCTTTTCTTGCTCATGCTTATTCCTATGTGTTTGCCCATTGTGCGTCCCTGTAAAGATGTCTCATTTTCCAAGTACATTTCTTGCTAACTGAGACTTGTATTTTTAAAGGTCAAATTTGGAGTGGGTGAAAGGTGTTTGTTTATTTAGCTTTCCTACTTAGCCATTCTTGATGGAAAAACAAAACTGTGCTGTCTTAAAGGTATTATATATTTTTCTGTTTTTGTAACTAGAGTACAATTCACCTTTTCCTAATGACACAGAGACATTAATATAAGCACATTTCCTTTAGTAAACTATTACACCTACATAATATCTTCCAGGGCTATTGAGGAATATAGACCAGTTTGCCCTATAATAAATGGATATGACACTGGGTTATTTTGTATTTCCACAGATATTTACTTTCTCACTTCAACTGGAGGCTATGGGTTTTCATTTCTTGCTACTGCTTTATAAATGCTTATTTCTGCACCTGCTAATTTGCCCCCTCAAACATGTTCGGGGCCTGGAGAAAGAAATTCTCCTTTGTAGGATTATGTGCAAAATCTCTTTGAAGGTCTCTTCTAGGAGTTAACCACAAAATCTTTCACATATTATTTTATTACTAACAGGAAATTTTTGTTTGCTTTCTATATTTCAGTCACTGCAGATGGTTGAGGTTACTGAATACCAAACCTTAAAAATGTGATAACATTCCTATTTTTTTTTTAGTTTGTGTTTTTACTGGTTCTTTTTTATTTAAATATATTCCATTTGATATGACTTTCTGCTTGAACTTTCCCTCATTCTCTGATATACAATCGATGTTTTATCTTCCAACTCCCAGTGGTCTAATCTGCTATGTGGCTAGATGACAGCCTGGTATTAATTTATGTGTGAAAATTATTCTGTTTGTATGGCAGAAAGCTTCTCCTAGCATTATTTTAGACATCTACCATCTTATATTATGATTAAGGCTAACATAGTTTATTTTCTTCATGTAGAACACGTTAAATATAATTTAAATACCTTAATTCTTGAATCACAGTTTATAACTTCCAAATTCTAATTTATAACTTTCCATTTCTGTGGCTATTTTTGGAATAGTTGTCAACCCAAGAGAAGATTTTTAGAGTAAGAAAATAATGGAAATTAAAGAGGTCTCAGAAGCTCCAATATAAAAATAGTCTGTTTTTAGATATCATTATCAATATATTGACATATACATTTTCTGGGAATCCATATAAAAATAGGTTAACAGGGTGTGTTTTCAGAAATGTTGTCATTTGCATAGCAACTTCATCCCAGGTATTTAGGTTAGACAGAATTTAATTTTAGTCTTGCCTTCATCACTTAAAACTTGTATGATCTTAACAACTTGAATCAACTTCTCCCATAGTTCATTTTCTCATCTGTAAAAGTTTGGTTGTAATATTTATTTTTGAGAGTTCTGTAAAGTTTTGTACAAGCCACACACTAAGCAAATGATAAATGCTTAACTAATTATATATTTTATTATTTGACTGTCTTAAGTTTCCCAAACAGTTTTTTAATCCACTTTCCATATGGTATTCTCAACACATTGGAAAATGAATTAACGTTTCCCACAAAAATCTTTTGATATCCATTGATTGGACTTGACATACCCTTAGGATTCCTTATTGCTGTGATTATATCTTTTTTTTTTTTTTTTTGAGACGGAGTCTCACTTTGTCACCCAGACTGGAGTGCAATGGCTCGATCTCGGCTAACTGCAACCTCCACCTCCTGAATTCAAGTGATTCTCCTGCCTCAGACTCCTGAGTAGCTGAAACTACAGGTGCGTGCCACCACATCTGGCTAATCTTTTTTTTTCAGTAGAGATGGGCTTTCACTGTGTTAGCCAGGATGGTCTCAATCTCCTGACCTTGTGATCCGCGCACCTCGGCCAAAGTGCTGGGATTACAGGCCTCAGCCTCCGCTCCCGGAGATTATATCTTTACTTGTAACTTTTTGTCTTTGGCAACTTTCAGCAGGGCCTATAGGACATCACACACAAGATCAGGTATTCTCGTGGGATTTGGGGCTGAGTGCTTATTAAATCTGTGACTTATGGCTTGGTGTGCAAACTTAGGTGCTCTGCAATCTTACACATAAATGGGGTTGACAAACAACTAACTTTTTAATAATGTAAAGATTAAATAAGTGCATACAAGAACACGAAACCTTCTAAATGAGGCACATTCAGAAATGGCATCTTACTTCTCACAGTTCTGTTTTGGGGCCTGGCAGCAGGCACCACAAGAAACAGTCATGAAGAACTCCCTGTTCTGATGAGCCTCCAACACCCCTGATTTGTCCAGGAGGTTCCTGGCTTATGACTGCGTACATTTTTGTTGGTTTGCTGCAGTATTTTATCTTAATGCGTGAAGCTGGCCTGAATCGTTGGCCTCCCTTCACAGTTACGATTTCTATTCCCCTCCTAATTATGCTATTTTTGGCAGTTTGAGGTAAACTATTTATCTTGTCTAGACTAGAATCATTCACACTTAACATGATCTAACCACTCACACAAAAAGTTCAGTTGTATACAATACAGTAGTGATAACACTTAGAAATATATATATATATTTTTTTGGCCGGGCGCAGTGGCTCGCGCCTGTAATCCCAGCACTTTGGGAGGCCGAGGCGGGTGGATCACGAGATCAAGAGATCGAGACCATCCTGGTCAACATGGTGAAACCCCGTCTCTACTAAAAATACAAAAACTTAGCTGGGCATGGTGGCCCATGCCTGTAATCCTAGCTACTCAGGAGGCTGAGGCAGGAGAATTGCCTGAACCCAGGAGGCGGAGGTTGTGGTGAGCCGAGATCACGCCATTGCACTCCAGCCTGGGTAGCAAGAGCGAAACTCCGTCTCAAAAAAAAAAAAAAAAAGAATTTTTTTTTTTTTTAATTTTACAAGTTTTATTCTTGCATTCTTAGAGCCATAGCAAACTATGGCTGTAGATGAGAACTTTCCAATGGGCAAACCAGAATTTATTCTAGAATTTTGATGGAAATAATGAGTTGCCTAGAAATTGCCATAAGGAATAAGAAGAACTAAAGATTATCTTTTATGATTAAGAAAAAATTTAAGAGGGGACATTAATAGCCTCTTCAGGCATCTCATAGGCTACCATAAGGTACCATGTACAAACTTTTCTCTCTCTCTCTCTGGTATCATAAAACAGGATTGAGATGGATGAATGAAAGTGAGAAGATTATCAGTCAAAAAAGCACAGTAAGAAAAATATAATAGAAATATAGTAAGAAACTCCTTATTGTCAAAAACATAAAGAGAAGATTGACAACAATTTTTCTCAGATTCTACCACATGGAGATGAGATGTGAAGAAGCTAAAAAGAGAATTAATGACAGGATCAGGCTAGCAAGAAATTTGACAATTAAGGAGCATTTAATGCCAATATTCGCCAATCCTCATTGATTATTCTTGAGACACACTAAAAAAAGGTTTTGCCAAGAGAAAAGCATAAGGTGCCCCATTTATGATGTGGAGAAATCTGATTGGTTAAACAGTAGTGAATTGCTGAGTGTGGTGGCTTATGTCTGTAATCCCAGCACTTTGGGAGGCCAAGGCAGGCAGATCACTTGAGGTCATAAGTTCACAATCAGCCTGGACAACATGGTGAAACCCCTTCTCTACTGAAAATACAAAAATTAGCCTGGCTTGCTGACATGTGCCAGTTCACCCAGCTACTTGGGAGGCTAAGGATTGAGAATCGCTTGAATCGGGAAGGTGGAGGTTGCAGTGAGCTGAGATAGTGCCACTGGCACTCCAACCTGGGCAGCAGAGTGAGACTCTGTCTCAAAAAAAGGAAAAAGTAATTAATGAAGCAGAGTTATGTATCTAATGATACTCCATGTATAGATTTGAAACATAGGACATGATTTCTACACAAAATGTAGTTAACGCTTACAACTACTTTTCAGGCTTGGATACACCCCTTTTTGCATAACAAATACTTAGGCTCATCCTTACAAACCAACTTTATATTCACTATGATTATGTCTGTGTTCCTGACATTTTCCACCAGCTGAATTTTGTGACTTAGCTATGATCTATAATGCCTCACATTCTGCTTACTCATTCTGTGACTGAGGAAGGAAAGCAAGATATTAATGTGACAAAATCCAGCATCAGAAACATTCCAGAAATTATGCCTCAGAGAAAAACATATATATTTTGTAAATATTAGTTATTAGTAATATTATTCACAAATATTTGTCACAACCCACATGTCTACATTTTTTTTTTTTTGAGACAGGGTCTCACTCTGTCATCAGGTGCCAGGCTGGAGTGCAGTGGTGCCACCTCGGCTCACTGCAACCTCTGCCTAACAGGTCCCAGCAATTCTCCTGCCTCAGCCTCTCGAGTAGCTGGGACTACAGGCACACACCACCATGCCCAGCTAATTCTTTTGTATTTTTAGTACAGACGGGTTTTCACCATGTTGACCAGGATGGTCTCGATCTCTTGTTCTTGTGATCCGCCCATCTTGACCTCCCAAAGTGCTGGGATTACAGGCATGAGCCACCGCACCCGGCCATGTCTACAGTTTTATAGAAATCACTTAAACGATAATGGCTATCGAAATTCTATGTTTTATTGAGAAATTTAGAAAACATTTCCACATACATAAAGATTATGCACTTTTTGTTTTATAAGCTAGAAAATAAACATCTCTTGAAAATTAAACTAGGGGAATACTAAAGTTCACAGCATTACTGTCTGTGAGAGGCCAGAATTTGAAAGTATATCCAGCACATCTCTGCAACTAACAAGGCTTTGACTGAAAGGCAAAGCCTAGAAGAGACTGGCTGGAGAGGAGGATTTTGAGTGATTCTGATCAGTTCAGGGGCTGGTGATTTCACTAAGGCAATGACACTGTTCAGAAAAATGTCTATTACCTTACGTATGTTTTGAGGGCTTAGGATATTGAAAAAGGGATTGTCCACACAAATAGTTCCAATAGGGTACAGACAGTTGTCAGCTCTGTTAGTGACAAAGGGGCTCTGTTTAGATTGTTATTGATGGGAGATACTGGTGAGAAAGAAAGATACTTTATCTGTCTACACATCTGTCTGTTTAATCTATCTATCAATCCATCTATCCAAGTAGCTAGCTAGCTGCATAGTATACCGTTGTCCTGGGTGGAAAAATATTAGTGGTTTACCTCCTATGATATTCTGTGGTACTTGGCCTGTGCCATGGGACAATGTACTTCTTAGATCTCTGACTGTAGGAGGCCTAATTGATTGATTGTCCCAACTACTGTGCTCTGAAACTTAATAATATCATGATGTTTATGTTAAGAACACACTGGCAATAACTGAAGATGGCAGGAATACTAAAGTCTATTCCCGGGAAACAAGAGAGAGCTCTCATATCAGTCTTTGGCTGTGGGACACCCCATCAATTCCACTGAATATTCATGAATCTGAGCTGCAATCCAAGTAGCTTCTACCCTGCCCTTTTTCCTTCTACCTCTCTTTTGCAAGGTCACAGCTGCATTGCAGACAGATAGTTTTTGGCTTCTATCCCATGAATTTTATGACATGCTTTTTGTCTAACAAAACTTTTGATGTCTATTCCCATCTCAGGGTCTGTTTCGTGGATAAGCTGGATTAACAAAAGCAGTAGATGACTCTGCCTACATTCATGTGGAAGATAAGGCATGGTTGTAGGATGAAGATGAGCTGTAGGATCTTGGCTGTAGTATGAAAAGGAGCTGTAGAATGAAGGTTAGTCGACAACTGCTTTGAACCCCAGAATGCAGGCATTTTACAGGCAATAGAAGATATCAAAAGGGCCTTCACAATAATTGTTTGAGATCAAGTCTTAAAACCAAAAAGAGGGTAGGTGATTTTCTGAAAGAACAAACCAGGACCTCTTTTCTAGAAATTGAAAATATATCTAAAAATTCCAGTGTTAGGAGTTAGCAAACTACATTTTGTGTTGAGGTTGCAGTCTGTTTTTGTGTGACTCTTAAGTTAGGAACATTTTTTATTTTTCCCATGTTTAAAAAGTTGGGCAAAAAATACACAATGACGAATTTGCAAAAAGAAACTGCATGTAGTGCTTCAACTCTAAAATATTTACCCTTTAGATGTTTACAAAAAAAGTTTGCCAATTTCTACCACAGAGGAACTCAAAAACTTATAATAAGATAAAACAGAAAATCTAGGTGTCTGACCTAGATAGAGTTCCCAGTTTTAGTAAATAAAATTCAAAACACACAGTTAAATCTAAATTTCAAATAAACCATTACTAATTTTTTTAGAATAAGCATCTTCAAGTATTACACAGGATGTCTTTATGCTAAAAATTATTTCTGGCATACCTGAAATTTAAACTCAGCTGGAAACTCAGTATTTATCTAACAACATTAAGCTAAGGACATAGGGCAATTCTAGAAACCGTATGACTAAGTTGATTCAGTGTTTTATCTGGGGTAAAAGAGATAACTGTAGGAAGATAAACATTAAAACTTGCTAAATATTACAGTACACCTAAGTGACAAATTCAACCAATGTAAGAATCACTGTGTCCTTATATATTATATACACCTAAATTATATATAATTAAATTTCTATATATATGTATATAATTATAGTAACTATTATATACATAGAATAATATACATATATGTATATTATTATACATATATTATTTAACATATATGTATATTATTGTATCATATATGTATATTATTATATACATATTTGTTACTTTTTGTGTCTCTGTAAGGAGACAAAACTGAAGTTAGAAAAACAATTCCACTTACAGTGTCACCAAAAATAATGACATTCTGAACACTAATTTTTACCAAAAATATGCAAGACTAATACACTGAAGACTGCAACTGTTGTTTAAAAAGTTAAAGAAGATATAAATAAATGAAAAAGCCTGTATCTATGGATTGGGGACTTAATATTTTTAAGATGGCAGCACAACACCCAGTGATTTACAGATTTAATGCAATAATTATAAAAATTTTGACAAATACATATTTTTTACAATTATTTTATGTAATGTGCAAGGCATTTCACTTATTACATTTTGGGTAGTTCAGAGTCCTCTGGGAATACTATTTGCAACTGAGTATAAAAGGACATCATGAATGTCATTTGCTGATGTTAAACGCAGTAACATGCACCATGGAAGAGTACAATCTCTTAAGCATATTTAATTAGAGTAGGAGGTTCTCTGGAACTGTCAACCAGCTGTCTACTGCTAACTGTGATGTTAAAAGAAACTGCATTAGCAGAATGGTGGCCACTGCAAGACGTATTTGAGTAGCTGTGCATCAAAGAATCTAAAGTTGGGGGATGTTCAAAGATTAAGGTAATTTCAACACTATCACCACCCACTAAAAAAAGAAGAAGGGCAAAGAAAAACACCTTACATTCTGGTCTCATTTCAGCCTTTTGCAAACAGAAAAGCTTAACATTTTATTTCCCTCATTACCTCCGTCAGAGTGAAAAAAATAATTACCTGTACAATGCCTTTCATTCTGTGACCTCCAAAGTCAAAGTCACAGTCCTACATAACTGGTGTTTTTCTTCCTACATTACCCGACTAATTGCTTAACACGATGCTTCACTTAGCCAAGATAAAATGGACTGGAGGGAGAATTACAAAAGTTTTTTAACAGGTATCCCTAGAATTTATATGTCATTATAAAGAGGTTTTATCATCAAAAGCTTTTTAGAAGCATTTCTTCAGTCCTGGTTTATAGACACTTGCTTTTTTGAGTCACAAGTGATGGCAAAGCTTATATCATATTTCATTTCAATGAACACTTTAAAGAACAAAATAATTAAAGAAAAAAATGCAAATGTGATAAAAATGACTGTTTTTTACTCAGAAGTAATTGATTCCAGGAGACGTGCAGTGTTTTAACATTTGTTTCAAGATCTAGAAAGCATTTAAAGTGGATTCCTATTGAGTTTTTTCAATTTTGATTTTTTTAGTAATATGCATATTTCATGCCAGATAATTAAAAATAATACCCCGGGCGCGGTGGCTCAAGCCTGTAATCCCAGCACTTTGGAAGGCCGAGGAGGGTGGATTACGAGGTCAACAGATCCAGACCATCCTGGTCAACATGGTGAAACCCCGTCTCTACTAAAAATACAAAAAATTAGCTGGGCATGGTGGCGCGTGCCTGTAATCCCAGCTACTCGGGAGGCTGAGGCAGGAACCCAGGAGGTGGAGGTTGCGGTGAGCCGAGATCGCGCCATTGCACTCCAGCCTGGGTAACAAGAGCGAAACTCCGTCTCAAAAAAAATAAATTAATTAACATATTGTTTTTAATAAGGTGACTGAAAATGACATAGATGTGCTATTATTTTAAATTTTTTTTCAGCTCTGAAAAAGAAAATGTTAATTAAAACAACACAAACTTATGTACATACACACGATACTTATGATAAAATACATACATGAACGAGTATGTAGATATTTAAGTGTTATGGACTACAGTTTGTGACAAAAATTTTCTCAAATATTTATTTCTTGCCTGGCTTCTACGAGGTCCAGAAGTTTTATCCTTAGTAAAATATTCAGCTTGCTATTCTGGTCATTATAACTAATGTATAAAGTTGAGTTTCACTCCCTAGTCACTTGATTATGTGCTTTGGTAATGTGAGATGAAGATCAAGTGGGGTTTATTCCAAAGAAAAGAGTGCTCAAGATTGCTGTTTATTTTGTTAGACATTCAACTAAATCAATGACCTTTTAAAATTGGAAAACTTCTCCAACAGACAGTCTAATAAAGGCACACAAGCCCCTCATTGGCAAGTGCACTAGAAAAAAATGCATTAGCATTTATTTTAAAGGACAAAAGGATCATCAACAACCACCACCACAACATGCAATACTCTCATATTCTCGCTACAGGACTAGGAAAACTCTTCGACTTTCTTTTTTTAATTAGCAAAACTTTATTGAGGCATAATTCATATATCATATATTCACTATTTAAAATAGACTATACACACACACACACATGTGTATATATATATATATATATATATATATATATATATATATATTTTTTTTTTTTTTTTTTTTTTTGAGAGGGAATCTTGCTCTGCTGTCCAGGGTGGAGTGTAGTGGTCTGATATTAGTTCACTGCAACCTCCGCCTCACGGGTTCAAGCAATTCTCCTGCCTCAGCTTCCTGAGTAGCTGGGATTACAGGTGCACACCACCACACCCAGCTAGTTTTGGTATTTTTAGTAGACATGGGGTTTCACAATGTTGATCAGGCTGGTCTCAAACTCCTGACTTTGTTGCCTGCCTGCCTTGGCCTCCCAAAGTGCTGGGATAACAGATGTAAGCCATAGTGCCTGGCCTATATTGTTTTTTCTTTTTCTTTTTAATTTCTTTTTCTTTTTTTTTTTTTTTTTGAGATGGAGTCTCACTCTGTTGCCAGACTGGAGTGCAGTGGCGTGATCTTGGCTCACTGCAACCTCTGCCTCCTGGGTTCAAGTGATTCCCCTGCCTCAGCCTCCCAAGTAGCTAGTACTACAGCTGTATGCCACCACACTCGGCTAATTTTTGTATTTTTAGTAGAGACAGGGTTTAACCATGTTGACTAGGATGGTCTCGATCTCTTGACCTTATGATCCACCCTCCTTGGCCTCCCAAAGTGTTGGGCTTACAGGCGTGAACCACTGCGCCTGGCCTGGTTTTTAATAAATTCATAAAGTTGTACAACCATTGCAAGTTTAGAAGCCTAAAGACATCCCATATCCATTAGTGATGACTCCTATTTACCCCAATCCCTTTACCCCTGACTGCCCCTCTATCTACTTCTGTCTCTATGGATTTGCCTATTTTGGGTATTTCATTTAAATGGAAACATCTAATATGTGCTACTTTGTGACTGGCTTCCTTAAGATAACATTATGTTTTCAAATTTCTTCCATGTTGTAGCATGTTTCAGTTTTTAATTTCTTTTTATTTTTTAATAATATTCCATGAAATGATATAGCATATTTTATTTATTCATCAGGTGAGGGTCAATTGGGTTACTTCCACTGTTTGGCTACTATAAATAATACTATCATCATTTACATATGAGTTTTTATGTGAGGGTATATTTTCATTTTCTCTTCAGTATCTAACTAGAAATAGAATTGCTGGTTCATACAGTAACTCTCTGTTTCATCTTTTGAAAGATATTCAGACTATTTCCTAAGTAGCTGCACCATGTTACTCTCAATAGCAATGTATAAATTGTGCAAATTCTTTATATTCTCACCAGAATTTGTTATTAACTATTTTTTAAATTATAGCTATCCTAGTAAGTTTAAAGGAATGTTTCATTTGGGTTCTAATTTACACTTTCCTGATTATTCTACCCCTATTTTAAAACTTTCAAAACTGAAGTATAAGCTTAACAGTAAAGTACATCAGTGTGAATTGTACATCTTAATCAATATTTACATGTGGATGCAACTGTGTCACCACTGCCCACATAAAGATTTAAGCTGTTTCTAGTTCCCCAGAGTCTCCTTTGTGTCCACTTTCCCAGGGTGTCACCCATCACCACAGACTGCTTTGCAGGCTTTAGCATTTCATATACATGGAATCATACAAGATACTCTCTTGTGTCTTAACTAGCCCTTGTTGATGAACGTGTGGGCCATTTTCACTCTTTTTCTATTACAAACAGTGTCACAACAAATAACTGTACAGGATCATTTAATATATGGACAGATGTATTTCTAGCATTGGGATATATGATATATATGCAATTTTTCAAGAGATTGCCAGATTCCCTTCATAAGGGTTGTATCATTTTGGATTCCTACATGCAACATAGAGTGATTGTATCATTTGCTTGTTAACTTTAGATAGGTGTGTGTTGTTCTTTAATATTGCATTTCTTTAATTATTAGGAAAGTTGAGAATCTACAAATGGTCGGGGCTATTTGTAGTTCTCTTTCTGTGACCTAAGTGTTCATGATTTTTACCCTTTTCTTCTCTTGGGTCCTTGGTCATTTTTTTCTCATTTTCTTCAAGCAATATGCATATTTGGGGTAGGAGTCTTTTGTCTAAGATATAACCTGAAAATGTCTCTCCCAGTTTATGTTTTGTCTGTGGACTTCAGTTGTGTATGTGTGTATTTTATCATGCAGAAGATTTTTAAAAATATGGGCAAAATTCTCAATCTTCTATTCTGTGCTTTAGGTTTTGAGTTATAGATAGAAAGGACCTCCATCCTTTCTTTAAAATTACGTTTACTCATGGTTGAAAAAACACATTATAAAATTTACCATTCTAAACATGTATAAATGTATTATAGTTCAGTAGAATTACATATATTCCAATTGTCATGTAACTAATCTTTATAACTTTTCACCTTGCAAAACAATACTTAATTAACTCCTACCTCCAGCTCTTGGAAACCACTATTTGATTTTGTGTTTCTATGAATTTGACTACCTGATATAAGCAAAAGGATATAAAATTTGATTATTGGTGACTGATTTATTTTATTTAACATAATGTCCTAAAGATTCATTCATGTTGTAGAATATGTTCAAACTTCCTTCTTTTTTTATAGCTAAATAATAGATTCTTTTGACAATATATTCTGAAGGGAACTGGATTATCTGGATGTTTTTTGGGGGTCACATTGATCTGTAATAGTGTTACCAGTATGCTGACTGGATCTGGAAGTAGAAATGGCAAGTTGTCTGGATGCCCTGGTGAAACATTTGCACAACCAAAGAACAAAATTTCAGCAGCATTCCATATCATTGAAGTTTTTAAGTGTCATCAGAATGTTGTGGCATGGGCTCCAAAGTAAAGACTACATGCATGCTAATCATGAAGAAAGAAACACATCTCTCGTAGGCCTGTTCAGATTTTGGAGACAATACAAACTGGATTTGGCAATAACGCAGAAATCATTTCTTGCATGTCTTGAAAGGACAACAGCTTTGAATGGCACCAGAGCATAAGAGAGAGCTTTGCAAGAGATTCAGGTTGTTATACAAAGTGTCCCTGCTTCTGGGCTATGTGGAATGACAGATCCCATGGTCTTACATGTATTTTTGGTACATAGGGCATTCTGTGAATTTCTGGAGCCCTATTAGAGGAGTTGCAGCATGGACCCCTAAAGGCTCTGGAGCAATGCCATGCCACATTCATCAGATATATATTTACCACCTGAAAAGCAGCTTCGGCCATGTTTTTTGTCCCTATTAAATACCGAGCACCTGACATGAAACATCAAATGATTACATAGTCAGAAAGGAGTATATAATTAGGTCCAGCAAGTCATACAGCCAGAGGAGGGTATTAGTAAACCATAGTATGATAAAAGTGGTATTCGGTAACAGGTCTGAAATGGCTCAGAGTACATAAGCAAGTTTATAAGAGGTAGTCATGGATCCCTCATGTCACCTACTATTGTCTGATAAGCCTCTCTCTTAACACATACCTATGGTCCTATGGGATGTTACTACTTCCCAGTGGGGGTGGGATAAAAACCTGGTCCTGGTTCATAATTGGGACAACTTGGTATATGGTGAGAGCTAAAAGGGACTGCTGCTGCACTGCAGCCTCACATTGCCAAGATGCTGACAGATGCTGTTGAGGGGAATCTCCCAAGTCAGCAGGGCTTTAAGGAATGTACAGGTCATAAGCTGGTATGAAAGAGAAATGTCCCAATTTAGAACTATGCCTGAAATTTTCATACAACTTGACTGGTAGGTCAAAACTTTGGAAAGTACATGAATGGAAAATTAGAGGCAAAGACGTTTGGGAATAAGTGTGTGGTGAGAGATGACAAAATGTGTTTAGATCACTACTTCTCATGCCAATGACCACTGCCGGCTGCTCAAGGAAAGAATATGCATATCTAAGTTTTAGACCTTTGGGTATAATTGAAGATGGGCTTGTAAAAACCCGTAGGCCCAAAGATCAGTTTCTTTCCTCTCTGAATTATTAACCAAGTAATGGCTTTAACTCCTTCTGTTTGATTTGTCAAAATGCAATACAAATTTTTAGATATATATTTTTTAAAAACTAGAATGCACATGACTGACTCATCTTTATTGCAAGTTTTTCTATAAATTTGTGCTCTCTTTTCAAGATTTATTTATGAGACATTCATAACTTGTGAATATTGCCTTGTGGACTATGGGGCAGCAGTGGTCAGGTCACCCTAAACTTGTCCAAAATTGAAAGAGACAAACCTGTCCAACATTAAAAGAGAGTAGAGACACGAGATGCTCATGTCAATGAATAATAACTGTTTTGTGTAATCAGGGTATAATACTCTGTACTCAATGGCCAATGCCAAGATGTCACAATGTGCAGATTGGCTCACATGTGTAGTGTGCTAATTAATAATGATGTGCAAATTCGAGAGGAGCATTTGAAGAAAATCAGTGTCCATATTGTCGAAGCCAGAGAATGGGCAGACATATTCCAGTTATTGCCAGGTATAATTTGCCTAGCATCCTTTTCCCTTGCTTAGGGGCTAACAGGTGCTTTGGGAGGATGACCACAAGCCATCATTTGCTTCCTTTCAACTGACCCCTACCATGAGTCCCTTCCTTATTTCAACTAAAGAAGGAAAAGAAAATTAGTGGGCAGGTAAAAATCTAAGGACATGAATGAGGCTCTATTATTCTTTAAGGTTTAGAGCAAGATAGTCCTAGTCTTTCAACATGGCACTTTGGAAGCAGAGACAATTCTGAAGAGGAAACGTCCTTTATGAATCTAGTTGTTCCCTTGTATGCATAAGCTTTCCCAGATGGTTTTATTTTTTTAGTTTTTCAAAAGACTAGGGTAATCATATTCAAAAGAAATGTTGCCTGTTCAGAATTGTCTATGCCTCCAAAGTCCCAGATGGAAATACTGGGGTTACTTAACTATAAACTTCAAAGAATAGCTGTTCTACTTCTAGCTCCTTCTGCGGCTTTAACCTCCCTTTCCTATATTAAAGCTACCTTTAAACACGACTTGAATGTTATTTTGGGATTCAGGTGAGGGCTCGGGGGAAGGGTCACAAGTAGGTTGTTTGGCTTATTTTAGTTTCGTAAGTTCTTGTTTCAGTGGTGACCCATGTTAAATGAGTTCTCTATGTGATTTAACATGGCGCACTATGGGTGGGGGTGGTGTCTGGATAATTTTATTTATGGTAATCAATAACATTACTGAACACGTGAAAGTGCAGTGCTTTACATATATTGATCTAAATCTTATATCACTACATGCCTGTGGACAAAAGGCCTATTATAATCATTACCCTCATTTTACAGATGAGTATTTTGAAACAGAAAATTTACTTATTCAACTTCATCCAGCTGTTGAGAAAAGGTGTTGAGATCATAACTGAATTATGGCTCCACATTCCACAGTCAGAATTACTTTATTATGATTTTTGTCCATAAACAGAGGATATATTTAACAAACCTTAACTTCCTAATGAACATTTTCAGAAACTCTAAAGGTGGTTTGGCTGTGAACTATACCGGTTAAAACAATCAATTATCTCATCCATTTCTACAAATGTCTCTGTAATACCTACTTTGTGGCAGGTTATATATTTCATTAGCCTGCATCTCTGGCCAATAATTTTCCCAAGCAAATATGCCCACAAAAATAATAGAAGGATAATATAATTAAGACAGGTACACCTTTGTCTTTTTCATAATTTAAATTTGAAAAGTAAAAATGATTTTAAAAAGTCATATTAGTTAAACAAATTTTTGGAATTAGTCATATACTGAAGAAGTAAAATAAAATGAAAGATAAGAAAGAGACTTTGTACAAAATTGTATTGTTAACTTAAAAATATACAGCAGGAGAACCTGAAATTCGTGAAAGTACAACAAAATATCTTTGCCATGTATCCAGGCTTTACTGATACTTGTCCCTGATTTGCATCAGAGAGAAAGAGAAACAATCTCTTCAGGGTATTAGTAAGAAGAAAATGAGATGAAGCATCTGATAGAAGTTTTTAATTATAAGGCATTGTACAATCAAATATTTCTAAAATATGATTCAGGAAACGAAAGATAAATTTGCTAAGCAAATCTAGAATTGATCTTAACTTCACAGGTTCATCTTCTTTTAATTAGACTGATCAGATAAAAATAAGCTGACATTTATCCTTAAATGGAATCAAAATTTGTTTCAACTTAAAGACATATAACCCCTTTTCTACTAATACTTTAGTAATGGCTTCATTCTTTTAAACTTTTCTGATGCCTTTTGATGATACCTGACCTTTGTTGTTTGCTCCCCAGTCTGAAACTGGAATATTCTCTTATTTATGTATGTATTAATAACTTTTCTCCTTCAACCAAAGTTTCTGCACTGCAAAATTAAGACTTAGAATTAACTGCTTCATGTAAAATATTTAATTCCTACATCTTTATTAAGAGCTAATCTTTAGAACATCTTTCACAGCCAAGCATTGTACTCTGATTTCTCTAGTGAACTATGATTTATTTCTAAGCAGTGCAGGAATTATGCTCTCCACAAACCTTTTACGGAGCTCCTGTACTAGTAATTATCAAAATGTGGTATCTGAACCAACATATTAGCAACACCAGGAAACTTGTTAAAAATGAGATTTCGGCTCCACTAAACCAGAAACTCTGGCTTAGTACCTAGCACCTCTGATTTTTAGAATCCACTACGTATGTTCAGTGCTGTTTGAAAACCATTGGCTCAAATCGTGTTTCCCTCCTTTAGTACTTAGGTATCATAGGCAGACCTCGCTTGTTACATGGGACACATTTTATTTCTATTATGTGGTTATTTTCTGTATCTACTAATCAATTCTTCACCATTTTTTGTGAAATAACACTTTCTCATTCATTTTTGTATTCCATAGTGACTAACAGTACCTGGCAAATTCTAGGGCAGACATTTGTCTAAGATAAATTTATACATTGTTGATTCTTTCTTCTATTTTACCTATAAATTATCTACCACTTGCTTTTAATGGAACTTTTTTTTTTCTGAAAGGATTAAAAAATCTGGTGGCAATAAATGCTCTAGATTTACTGGCAAAGCAAAGCATAACAATTAATGTGATTAAGGTCTTAAAAGCTACATGCCAACTTCCAATTCTAATCAAGATGGAATAGATATACTTCTACCTATTCCTAGCAGTAAATATAGCTAAAACCGCGAAACCTCATCTGTAAAAGGAACATAAGATCCTGAAATCGAAATGTACCTCAGGACTTGAGGAAAAACACGGAAGTAAGTTCCTGGGTCCTGAATTGTTTTTTCTTTTATATATCCCACTAGGTGCTCGGGAATCAGCCCAACTGGAGACAGCAATGAGTAGAGAAATAAAGCATTTACAGGAACTACCTGTTCTTAATAGCCCAAATACAAAAACTGGAACAGCCTATTAAAAACCAGTGAACTCTAACCATATATCATCAAAAAACCATTCTGATTCCATACTCAGCTTCATCAGCAATGGGAGAGCGGGGAGCCTGGACTTTCACACTTGCTTGTCTGTCATGAATCACTTCTTCCCGTTATAGGAATGGCATCACAGAAGACCTGGTGAAGAGCTAATATTTTCATTCCTACACTACTGGTTCAATATTTAAAAATCAATGTTTGCAAGCTATTAAATGGCAAAAACCTACATAATAATATCTATTGACAAAGAAAAAGCTTCTGATAAAAACCACTATTCATGATGAAATTCTCTGACACTGTAGGAATGAGAGGAATTACTTCAACATGATGGTAGACTTTTAAAGAAAAAAACCTACTGGAAACATCATTCATAATGACCTAAAACTGAGTGCTTTTCCTCAGAGATTGAAAATAAGCAAGAATGTCAACACTTACCAGTCTTATTCAACCAAGTATCGAAGTTGTAAAATGCACAATAAGGAAAGAAAAGACAGGACATATATATCCAAAAGGAATAATAACTGTATGTGCAGATGGCGTACTGGTACACGTAAAAACTCCAAAGAAAGTCCAGACAAGTTCAAATATCAATAAGCAGTACAACAATACCACAAATACAAGATCAACATTTAATAATTTTTAATCAATTTTACTATTGTATGTGCTATTACATACAATGGTAATGAGAAAACGGAAACCAAAATTACAATGCAATGATTTTTAGGAATGTTTTCAAAGAGATAGAAAAACTGAGAGATAAAGACATGGAAAACGATTCAAAAGATCAAAGAATCCAGGACCTGTTTCTTTGACAATATTAATAAAATAGATAGGCTTCTAGCTAGACTAATAAAGAAGAAAAGAGAAGATTCAAATAAGTGCAGTCAGAAATAGTAAGGGGAATGTTACTGAACCCACAGAAATACAACCATTAGAGAATTTTATGAACATCTCTATGCATATAAACTAGAAGAAATGGATAAATTCTTGGACACATACACCCTCTCCAGACTGAACCAGGAAGAAAGTGATTCCCTGAATGACCAATAATGAGTTCTGAAATTGAGGCAGTAATAAATAGCCTACCAACAAAAAAAGCCTCAGACCAGGTGGATTCACAGCTGAATTCTACCAGATGTACAAAGAAGAGCTAGTACTCTTCCTACTGAAACTATTTCAAAAAATTGAGGGGACTCCTCCCTAACTCATTCTATGGGGCTAGCATTATCCTGATAACAAAATGTGGCAGAGATACAATGAAAAAAAATAAAGGAAAACTACAGGCCAATGTCCTTGAAAAACATTGATGAAAAAAATTCTCAACAAAATACTGGGAAATCAAATCCTCATCATAAAGCTTATCCACCACAATCAAGTCGGCTTCATCCCAGGATACAAAGTTGGTTCAACATATGAATGTCAATAAATGCGATCCATCACATAAACAGTACTAAAAACAAGAACCACCCGATTATCTCAATAGATGTAGAAAAGGCTTTTGATAACATTAACATCAATTCATGTTAAAAACTCCCAATCTATGAGGTACTGAAGAAACATAACTCAAAATATTAAGAACCATATATGACAAATCCATAGGCAACATCATGCTAAATGGGAAAAAGTTGGAAGCATTCCCAGTGAAAACTGCAAAAGACAAGGATGCCCTCTCTCACCACTCCTATTCAGCATAGTATTAGTATTAGAAGTTCTGGCCAGGGCAATCAAGCAAAAGAAAGAAATAAGGGGCATTCAAATAGGAAGACAAGAAGTCAAACTACCCCTGCTTGCAGATATCATGATCCTATATCCAGAACACTCCACAGTCTAAACTCAAAAGCTTCTTAAGAGGATAAACAATCAGCAAAGTCTCAAGATACAAAACTTTCAGCAAAGTCTCAAGATACAAAATCAATGTGCAAAAATTAATAGCATTCCATACACCAACAACAGTCAAGCTGAGAGACAAATCAGGAAAAACATCCCATTGCAATTGTTGCAAATAGAATAAAATTCCTAGAGATAGAGTTAACTAGGGAGGTAAAAGATCTATACAAGTAAAAGTACAAACCACTGCTCAAAGAAATCAGAGATAACACAAGCAAATAATAATTTAACAATTTCATGTTCATGGATAGGAAGAATCAATATCATTAAAATGGCCATATTGCACCAAGCAATTTAACGATGCAATGCTATCACCATTAAACTATCATTGACATTCTTCAAAGAGCTAGAATAAAAAATTAGTGTGACATTCTTCAAAGGGCTAGAAAAAAAATTCATAAAGAACCCAGAAAGAGCCCGAATAACCAAGGCAATCCTAAGCAAAAATAACAAAGCTGGAGGCATAATGTTACCCAAGTTCAAACTATTGCCTAGGGTATAGTAATGAAAACTGTATGGTACCATACAAAAATTGACAGACAGACCAACGAGAACCCAGAAATAAGACCCCACACCTACAACTATCTTTGACTAACCTGATAAAAACAAGCAACAGGGAAAGATTCCCTATTCAGTAAATGGTGCTAGGGTAACTGGCTAGCCATATGCAGAAGATTGAAATTGGACCCCTTCCTTACACCATAAACAAAAATAAACTATGTTGGATTAAAGACTTAAATGTAAAATCCAAAACTATAAAACCCTGGAAGACAATCAAGGCAATACTATTCAGGACAGAGACATGGGCAAAGATTTCATGATAAAGACCCCAAAAGCAATTGAAATTGCAACAAAACAGAAATTGACAGATGCAATCTAACTAAACTAAAGACCTTCTGTACAGCAAATTAAACTATTAATAGAGTAAATAACCTCTGTAGAATGAGAGAAATTTTTTTTGCATATTATGCATTCAACAAAGGTCTAATACTCAGAATCTATGAGATAGACCAATTTACAAAAAAAATTATTCCTCCAAATGTTAGCAAAAGACATGAGCAGACACTTTGCAAAAGAAGACATACATGTGGCCAATAATCATATGAAAAGTAATTCAACATCACTGATCACTAGAGAAATGCAAATCAAAACCACAATGAGATATCATCTTATACAAGTCAGAATAGCTATTATTAAAATATTAAAAAATAACACGCTGGTGAGGTTGTGAAGAAAAAGGAGCACTTATACACTGTTGTTGGAAGTGTGAATTAGTTCATCCATTGTGGAACACAGTGTAGCAATTCCTCAAAGACCTAAAGACAGAAATACCATTCAACCTAGCAACCCCATTACTGAGTATAAACCCAAACAATATAAATCATTCTATTACAAAGACACATGCAAGCGTATGTTCATTGCAGCACTATTCATGGTAGCAAAGACATGTACTCAACCTAAATGCCCATCAGTGATAAACTAGATAAAGAAATGTACATATACAACATGGAATACCATGCAGCAAGCAGTATCATGTTCTTTCCAGGAACATGGACAGAGTTGGAGACCATCATCTTTAGCAAACTAATATAGAAATAGAATACTAAATATCACATTTTCACTTATAAGAGGTAGCTAAATGATGAGAATTCATGAATACATAGAGGGGAACAACACACCCTGGGTGTGTCATTTGAAGTGTTGCTTTCATCCTGTTTATTTCTTTTTCCTTTTCTCTTTATGTACATTTTTCTTTCATGTATGACACAAATCCCTGATATTCTTTTATGCTTTTTTTACTTGCTGTGGAACTCTTTTTTGATATGAAAAGAAAATAAAGTAATAAAGAGCTTGTTGTGATGTATGAAGTGACTAATGAAGTGTTAAACTCAACAACTGGTTTATTTAAAATTTGGGAGGCATGAAATGTGAATTTTTCTCATCAGTAGTCATACCTGTGAAATCACCACTTTTAAAAATTAAGATAATGCAAGTTTCCACCATATGACAATTAAGGAAATGGCCATTAAGATGTGTATTCTGTGACTTCTACTGCACATAAATTGTAATGGTGATTTATTTAATTATGTGGTACTAAATCAATGCTGATTCATAAATAAAATTGGTAATTTATGGATGCTTGTTGAGTCTTCTACTAACCTGTTAAGTTAGTATAAGTACTCTTTAAAGTGCTGTATTTGATACTGCACCTTTTATTCTTTTATATATTTTTTTCTTCTCTTTAGTTCCTCTGTTAGAAAAGCTGTTGAGTAATGTATATGTAAGATCCACTGCTAGAAAAATTTACATGTTCTTTTGTGGTAGAATATTCTAAAAAATTGTAAGCCTGATATACAATGGCATTTTAAAGGGAAAATGCAGTCAATTTAGGAAGAAATGCTCAATGTGCAAGACTAAAGTGTATAAGCTGAAAAGAATAAGAGTGGACAATAGAGAACACACTCCATTGTGTACAACCAATGAGAACATATTGTGAATATAAGAACTGTACCTTCTCCTGAGCAAATACCAAATGCTCAAATCCTATCATTTAATGTTCTTCCTGATTTTTAACATAGGAATGCCTACATAGTTATAGATTTAAATTCATGTGCCTGTCAGTAATATTCATTACTATTATTCACAGATGATGATGCTATATTTAATTTTCCATGTGGAATTACAGAAAAGTCTATATATCCTTTTAAATAAAGATAGTTTATTGTGAAAATTTTGGTCTGTGAATCTTCATGATAAATTTGCAAACATTCTATGAAGCATAAATTCTAAAGTATTTTTATAAAATCCTCAATCAATAAATCACAGTAAATGCTACAAGCTGGCAAAGCATAGCTATGCTTTCTATGTGATTGGCATCCATACCAGTTTTACAAGCTAGATATACTGTGTGAATGATGCAATGAGGTACACAGTGGATTTTTAAAAATTCACACGGAATAGTAACATGCCAAGCTTGAATTGCAGTTTGAAGAAAATCCAATTCGCACAGGTAGTACCACTACTTAACAAAGCAAATTTAAATGTGAATAATTTATTCTTTAGAAGTTGTTTAGAGCATAATTGAAGACATGTTTTATTGCATTGATTGATTTTCACCTTTGAAAAAATCTCTAACAAAATAAAATATAATGAGTCACAATCTTAATACATTAGAAATGAATATAAACTATTAAAAATGAATGAAGATTTCTGTTGTCTTCAAAATCAAGTACATAAAAACAAATTAGGAATTGTCTACTTATTTAAATGCTATGAAACATTTAAGTTGAAAATCAACTTAACCTATCAAACTTAACCTGAAATGCTTATTAAAGCAGTTTAGTTTAGAAAGTTAATAATAGCTTTTCCAATTATCTAATTTATTAAGTGTATACAAATTTTTATAAGAAGATATATCAAAACTTTTTCTCTTTTGGATTGACTTAAAATACGTATGCTGTTACTTTTACTTTTACCAAAAAAATCTACTGGATATTTAGCAGTCTTCTAATTTAATTTTTGTCAATGGACAAAAGCCACCATCTCAGAATTACTGATAATCGAATGCAACCTGTTTTCTTTTTAATAACATATGATATAAAATCAACATACATTATTGTAGGAGTTGAAACTATATTGATATTTTCAGGGAGATTTGTGAACTGAGTTGGGAGAAAAAAATAAGGAAAAAGATTAAAAATCAAAATGTGCATCAACCCTTGTAAAAAGACTGTGACTGAACAAGACGGACAGTAAGTTGTTAAGAAATCATTTAAAAAGAGGAGCTGTGTAGTGGGCTTGATGGAGGCATCAAGCATCACAACAGAATAAAGGAGAGATGCAACAAAGGCAGGCATATTTTTTGAACAGCTATTTTGGATTTGAGTGAGGTCTCAGGTCTCCATGATTTTTAGTTAAATTGGTATTCACATATGCCACCTGAGAGAAAAAAAAATATATGTATACATTTTCCAATTCGTATCTGAGTATTTGCCTTTTAATTTCTGTTCTTTGCTGAACAAATTTCAAACAAATATTCTAAAGTAGAGTAAGTGAGTTCTTTTAACTTCCAGCCCTCTTAAATCTTTAAGTGAATTAAAGATTCATGGAAGTTAAGCAGTAGACATTTTTCTCTACATAAGAAAACCAACTTTTGGATTTTTTTTTTTTTTTTTTTTTTTTTTTTTTTGAGACAGAGTCTTACTCTGTCACCAGGTGCCAGGCTGGAGTGCAGTGGCGTGATCTCAGCTCACTGCAACCTCCACCTCCTGGGTTCAAACAATTCTCCTGCCTCAGCCTCCCGAGTAGCTGGGACTACAGGCACACGCCACCAATCCCAGCTATTTTTTTTTTTTTGTATTTTTAGTAGAGACGGGGTTTCACCATGTTGGCCAGGATGGTCTCCATCTCTTGACCTCGTGATCCGCCCACCTCGGCTTCCCAAAATGCTGGGATTACAGGCGTGAGCCACCACGCCCGGCCCTCTCGGAGACTTTTACCCAACCATGGCGCTCTGTAAAATCTTGTTAATCTAAGAGAAATGGATCCTTACTCTTTCTGAGACTATGTTCTCGCCTATGAATGGGAAAAGGGAAATAGACTATTCTCCTTATGTCATTCCCAGTGTATGGGATATTTGAAAAAATAATTTCCTGTTCACATTTGTGTAAACTAATCTCCTTTCCTTTTGTATTTTATTGTTCAGTTTATAAAATATTATTAAAAATGTGTTTTTTCCATATTAACAACAAAAAGTCAGTGCAATTGTTTCCAAATATTTCTTTGTTAATTGAGATGAAATTCATTTTTTTACATTTCACACTATGCTTCAAATTGAGCTTAAATGTTATAAGTACAATTTTAATTCTACCAAAATCATCTTTTCATAAATCTTTATTGGTTTACTCTCTTTTGCTTCATTGGTTTGTACCCCCTACAAAAGTCAATTTAATATAAATTAGTTATTAATATTAAGATGAATACATTTAGATTTGATTCAATGAAGATAGTTTAATCCGGACTGCCATTTTGAATGATTACACAACTACTTTCCACTAAAATATCATTACACATTAAAATGCCACATTAACATGCTAAAAACTTATAAAGTTACCTTTTATTCACCAAGAATGCACATAACTAGGAATATAGCAACCTAATAGTCAAAATCTGAGTAGGCTCATGAGAATTCCTCATGTGAATATGTGTTAATGTGGGGCAAAAAGATTAAGAACTCGGAGTCTAGCTCAGCCTCAGGGAATTCTAGAAAAGATTATTGACTACCATGTTTTGTGTACTCATGTAAACAGACCCTTGCATAGGAAATAGATATTAATGAGTCTTCTACCACTGCTCTAACAAATTATCACACATTTAGTGGCCTAAAACAACACAAATTTATATTCATACTGTCATGTGGGTCAAATGTCTGACACTGGTTTTATGAGGCTAAAATCAGTATGTTGGCAGAATTGCACCCCTTTTTGGAGGCTCTCGGGGAGAACTTGTTTACCTGCATTTTTCACCATCTAGAGGCTACCCACATTCCGTGGCTCTTGAGCTGCTTCCTCCATCTTCAAAGAAACCAGCATCACTATCTTTTAATTTTAATAGGTATGACATGTTTCTTTGCCACAGGAAAAGGCTTTTTAAAGATTAATGATTAGGCCTACCTCGATAATTCAGAATCTCATTACAAGGTCTTTTATCTTACATCAGCAAAAATCCCCTTTGTCACCTAAGAAAACATATTCACTGGTTCTAGGGGATTAATAGATGTCTTTGAGTGGCCATTATTCTTTCTTCTCCAGTGGAATATATCAAACATATGTTTATGCAGATTAACTGAAGGCAATTTGATACACGATTCACCTTCAAGAACAAATTTTTGAATATGCCATAACCTCCACTCTAGAATGAACAAATGTTCTATTTTGTCTACATTAAATACATTTTATTTTAGCTTTACAAATTCTATGGACCATGTGATTATATAGGGTGATCTTACAGCGTCATCACATATAAAAATAAATTAAATATGTAAAATGTATACTCAAAATTTTACTGCTTATTTCTATCTTTGATCATTTATGAAAGAAAATCCAATTTTGTATTTCTGATTCCCGATAATCATTTCCATCCTTTTTTCTATTATCTTCAACTTGAATGTATCGTATACGCTATGAAACGTCTTTCACCAGTTTATCCCAAAGCAGAACAAACTTCTTTCTGCTCTTAACCTATTAGACTCTACCCTCTCCTTTAGATATTTACTATGTATGTTAACTATCTCTTTTTAAAATTATAAATCTCTTTCTGTCCCAGGTTCTATGCTTTTCCTGTCTACTAAATATTAACATAAAAGTTTAAACTTTCCTTACCTTTTGCAAGAGAGTGGAGATAAAAGCAGAAGAGATTAAGTTGTTGAGGTAAATTGGTAATCACAGCATCCCTTTCAGTCCACTGATAATAGACTGAGAGGAGACATTTTAGCTCTTCTTATGTTAATTTGTTCATTTATTTTTATCTCATATGATGAACTGGGTTTAGTTCTTTTGGGCCAAGGAAATAATGACAGTCCTTCTGAGGTGGCTCACTAATAGTTCCCAATTTGCCAGTTCTTTCTTCTCTGGGTCCTGTATTGAAAATTGCCTTGTCTTGCTGCATCAGAATATGGCTTTTGGAAAGTTTAAATTAAATTCATTGGAAAACTTCTCAGTCTTTGCTTCAACACATTTTTCTTTTTCTCATTTTATTTTTGTTCCTTTGTACAATAACGCTGTATTTCTCTTCTAAGATCAGAATTCATAATTCTACTTTGTACTTTTTGGTGACTGTCACCTTTTATATTAAAATAGCAGCCTTGATTAGCTGTTTTCTTTACTTTATAGTACGAAACAGAGCTTTAGAGCATTTATTTTGAAGAAAAAGTCCTCACTGCCCAGCATCCAGAGAAGAATGAGCATTCTAGTTAAAGACGGATACCATTTTTAAACGAAACACCATATATATTGCTCATATAGTAGTTCCTAACAAGAAGCTCAAATTCTTTTATCTTTGATATGCTATTTAACGTTGCGAAGAGGGGACTATGAGACTATAGCAATTGTTTTGGAAGAATAATGTTAAAAGTCAGAGAAGCTTGAACATCTGTAAAACAGAGGAAGAAGAGAATGAGTACTTGCAGTAATAATAAAGAGCATATAGGAGAATACTCTAAATACAGACACAATAAAGGATTTTACCAGAGATGATAGACGAATGGATGGATAAATAGACAGATAGATAGATAATCCCAATTGAATATTTCCTGACAACTCTGATTAGTGAAAAAGCCAAGTGAATTATCATTCATTTAATTAAAAGTCTTTGACTAGATCTTGATAGTCTACATGAATGAATTGTTTTGTTTGAATTTCAAAGGAGAAAAATAAAATGAATTGGATACATATCCTAATTTACAAACATATAATGTATTAAAATGGGATGAGTATACATGATGATTTAGAGCTGGTTAATGTTATAGGAGTCTAGGAAAAAAATTCTACCTAGGGAAATCCATACAAGCCACCTATAGCTTTTAATCAATAGGACTAAGACATCTTAAAGTAGAGAGAAAGTAAATTAGGTCGCAAGAAAACCAGAGGAAAAAAAGTGCTATTAATAAAGACAGAAGCTTATCTGCAAATATGTATAAGGGGTCTCTGTAAGAATACCTCAGGCTGTAGTAACAGAACCATATTTAAACTAGCCAAAACAATAAGTGAACATGTCATTTCATATAACAAGAAGTCCAGAGGTAAGCAGACTCCAGTGAGAAGAATTTAGTGTTTCAGATATATTTCTATGAAATTCTCTCAGTTTTGTTCTTCTCAAGATGGTAGCTTTGTCCTCAAGTGGAGCTTCTTCATGGCTAAAAGATGGCAGCTATCAGCACCTAGGGATATTTGTTATTTATCCTTGGAAGAAATGAGTGGGAAACACCACAGTCAACCATAAAAATCAGACTTTTCTTTCTAGACCTGTTGGACCAATATACATCCCTTGACTTCCCAAAGCTAATCACTGTTTCACAGGTACTCCCACACTGAGTTTTGGCCATACTCTGAAGACAGGAAAAAAAGTAAGCACTTGGTCAAAAGTGGAGTTTTGGCTGGGCGTGGTGGCTCACACTTGTAATCTTACCACTTTGGGAAGCTGAGGCAGGTGGATCACCTGAGGTTAGGAGTTTGAGACCAGCCTTGCCAACATGGTGAAATCTGTCTCTACTAAAAATACAAAAATTAACCTGCATGATGGCATGCGCCTGCAATCTCAGCTACTCGGGAGGCTGAGGTGGGAGAATCACACTGAGATCACACCACTGCATGCCAGGCTGGGCAACAAAGTGAGACTCTGTCTCAATTTAAAAAATAAAACATAAATAAAAATTACTAAGTAAATAAAAATAAAGATGCAGTTTTGTGAAAAAGAAGGTTTCCATAGGTGTAGGGCAAAAACATTGACTACATTCAGCAAAATTTTTTAGCCATTATATGCTAATTAAAAACAACAAGCATAATAGGTTGTATGTATTCTTAAATACTACGGAATGGAACAAATAGATTGATACTGCCAAGATTTTAGCATAGCCATAGGTTACACGATGGAGCTGGTAAGGCAAGGAGAGCTTGAGGCAGGCAGAGAAACATTGAAGCAGTGATGAGGGAAACAGAATTAGCCACGTGGCTACGAACATGGAGCCAATAAGAAAATATAAGATATTTTTTGGAAAACAATATGAGGATTTTGAAGCCAGTTAGAGTCCAGGGCAAGGGAAAGTATGTTATGTTTGGGTGACAGGACAATGATACAGTTACCAAAAACAGGTACCGTGCAAAGAGTGGGCTTTTGAGCTGCGGCAAGATTGGTGAATTTAGCTTTGGCTTGCTGATTTTAAAGGAATGAAAGGATCTTCTGCTACACAAATTCTACAAACTCATGGAAAATAAATAATACAAACAATTTAAAGTGAAAAGTGCATCAGAGCGGGTTGGTTTTGAAAGAAAAATCTGAAACCTTGAGTAGTGGAAAGGAGAAAACAGAGAGTTTTCTGAATAATAGCTTATAACAGATTTATTAAATATGTTCCTTAATATCCTTCTTAGTGGTGACGTAAATGTATATGACATCCACATAAACATATATATATATAGTCCTTTATAGAATGTTAACATAGCATACAAACATACATACATACGTTTATGCTATGTATATATTTTTTGTGCTATGTAAAGATATATGTTTATGTATACTATATATAAACATGTATACATGAAAAGATTTTAAAGCCAGTTAGATTCAAGGGCAAGGGAACATATAAACATATACTATATAAACATATGTGTTTATATATGTTTATACGTTTTAGCATATAAACATACATAAAGACATATTTGTATAGCATATAAACACATATAGTCATATATAGTTATATATTTTATATAAATTTTTTATTTATATAAAATAAATACAGTACAGCATTGTCTTAGCAATTGGGCTGTTATAATGAAGTGCCATAGAAGGGGTAACTTACAATAAACAACATTTATTTGTCATAGTTCTGGAGCCTGAAAAAGCCAAGATCAAAATGTCTTCTGAGGGCCTGCTTCCTGATTCACAGAGGGTGCCTTTTCACTGGGTCCTCACATGGTGTAAGGAGCAAGGGATCTTTTTTGTCTTAAAGTCACTAATACCATTCAGGATGACTTAATCACTTCTAAAAGGGCTCATTTTCAAATGCCATCATATCGAATATTAGGTTTTCAGACAATAGCAAGAGTGCACCCAATGAAAAGAAAAAATTGTAAGTTTGTACCATGATTTTCAAATGAAAATGAAAATTATAGTGTTTTTATTAGTGTAAATTTATATATTTTTTTCTTTGCTTTCATGGAATATCTTGGTTCTAATAATATAATTACCTACTTCCTTTATATTCAACATACATCTAGTAATTTGAAAATAGTAATATCAATTTTATCACCAAAAATAGAGATGAATAAATAAAATTGAGCAATCTTTTTGTTAAGATTATTTGAAAACTTATGTGGTACTCTCAAACAGCTAACACATATGGAACATTTTTTTCTCTTTGTGATTATGTCAATGCTTATATATAATTAAGCTTATCTATTTGTATTTGAGGTTTTGTGTGTGTGTGTGTGTGAGAATATTGCTCTGTCACCCAGGCTGTGCAGTGGCATGATATTGACTCACTGCAACCTCTGCCTCCTGGTTCAAGCAAGTCTCATGTCTCGGCCTCCCAAGAAGCTGGAATTAGTAGGAATGTGCCACCATGCCTGGCTAAATTTTTTTATTTTTAGTTGAGATGAGGTTTCCCTATGTTGGTCAAGCTGATCTCAAACTCTTGGCCTTAAGTGATCTTCCCCACTCAAGCTACCAACGTGTTGGGATTACAAGCATAAGCCACAACACCCTGCCTTTAATTTTGTTATCTGAAAAAAAAATATATATATATATATATATTTTTTAGACAGAGTCGAGTAGCTGGGGTTACAGGTGCCACCACCCCGCCCAGCTAATTTTTGTATTTTTAGTAGAGATGGGGTTTCACCATGTTGGCCAGGATGGTCTCCATCTCTTGACCTCGTGATCCGCCCGCCTCTGCCTCCCAAAATGCTGGGATTACAAGCGTGAGCCACCAAGCCCAGCCTGAAGAAAAGAGTTTTATTAATTTTAGTTATATAAAAGTTATAAAATTTTTGTAAATATTTAAGTGATTCCAAAACTTAAATTATAGATCAAGTTCTAGGCATCTAGCTTCTAAATATATACATTTATTTCTGTTCCCTTCATCCTCCTGTAAGCAAACTTTTTGTTGTTTAAACAGGGTCTTGCTCTGTCACTGAAGCTGGAATGCAGTGACAAAATCATAGCTCATTGAAGCCTTGTCATCTTAGCCACAAGTCATCCTCCCACCTCAGACTCCTGAGTAGAGGGACTGCAAGTGTGCACCACCACACTTGGCTCTTTTGCTTTGTTTTTGTAAAGACAGGGTCTCATTATGCTTCCCAGGCTTGTGTCAAACTCCTGGCCTGAAGTGATCCTCCTGCCTCAGCCACCCAAAGTGTTGGGACTACAAATGTGACAACCATGCCTGGTCTGAGAACCATTTTTTTTTTTTTTTGCTTCACCCTTTAATTTCTTGTTTATAAAATATAAGCAAATGAATATATCTACACAGAGGAACACGGGCATAAATACACATATATGTTTTATTCCTCTGTTAGAATGCTATTCAAATATTTTACAATTTACTTTATGCTCAACAATATATGTACATATATCTGTAATAGTCTATGAGATCTTCCCTATTCAATTTTCAGCAGCGTTGCATGGCTATACTACAGTTTATTTAGCCAATTTATTCTTCAGAGACTTACAAGTTATTTGCAATATTTTTTTGTTAAAAATAGTGTTACTATGCAAAATTTTTCCATGGGTTATTCTGTATTTTTATTTGAGATAGATTCCTAAAATGGCCATTCTGGGTCAATGAAAAATTCATATAAAATATTAAATTTCACCAAATGTCTCCCTGTTGGATTTTACACCAATAAGATAGGGTGTCAAACTTTTGAATGTTTGGCATACATGAGAAATAATTCATTTTTGTTTTAATAAGATTTGCTTTCAGTGAAGCTGATCATATTTTTATATTTTTAAAGACCACCATCCTTTCTTTTCCTGTTTATAATTCATTTATTTCCCATTATTCTCTTGGGTTGGTGGAGATTTATATACACAGTAATGCACTATATCATTATGTTTTAGTCAAAAACTCACTGCATATAAGGCAGTGATCCCACAAGATTATGATACCAATTTTTTTGTATCTTTTTAATGTTTATACATAAATACTTACCACTGTGTTGCAGTTGCCTATTGTATTTAATACAGTAACATGCTACACAAGTTTGTAGCATAGGAGTAATAGGCTATACCATATAGCCTAGGTGTGTCACAGGCTATACCACCCAGGTTTCTGTGAGCACAGTCAAGATATTCACACAACAAAGTTGCCTAACAACGTGTTTACCTTCATTAAGTGAAGCATGATTGTATTATGCATAACAACTTTTTCGTTTTCCTATATTTGCATTCGTTTTGATTTCTGAATTTTTTCCCTGTCCTTTTCATCTGATAAATCTAATTGGTAGTATTAACCACACTCATCAGTTGCTTTCTCTTTCTCCCTCCCTTCCCTCCCCTAACACTAACTACTTCTCTTCCAAAGTACTTAGATTAAAAAAAGAAAACTGAGTATAGTCTTTTAGTAGTATGACTCAAACATTATAAACTGAGAGATATGGTAAGTACAAGAACAAAGTACATTTTACATTTGGTCTAGTTTACTTTTATTTCCTAACAAAATATTTTGTAGTTATATTGTTTTTACACAATTCCTATGCTTATTCTGAGAGTTTTTTCTGAGTCTTCTTAAATCAGTACTTTTTATTCCATTATATTTTTAATAGAATATTTTTAAAATCACACAGTCTCTTGGTTTCACTAATTTGATATGCTGTTACTTGACTATATTTTCTTGTTTGTAGTATTTTCTTCATTGATTTGTTTGGGTTTTCAAAATATTCTTTTTTTTTTTGAGATGGAGTTTCGCTCTTGTTACCCAGGCTGGAGCACAATGGCGCGATCTCGGCTCACCTCAACCTCCGCCTCCTGGGTTCAAGCGATTCTCCTGCCTCAGCCTCCCGAGTAGCTGAGATTACAGGCACACGCCACCATGCCCAGCTAATTTTTTGTATTTTTAGTAGAGACGGGGTTTCACCATGTTGACTAGGATGGTCTCGATCTCTTGACCTTGTGATCCACCCGCCTCGACGTCCCAAAGTGCTGGGAGTATAGGCGTGAGCCACCGCGCCCGGCCAAAATATTCTTAAATAATATCTGTCAATAGAAATCATTTTACCTTTCCATTTATTTTTGCCATGTAATTGCATTCTCCATTAATTGCATTGGCCACTGCCTATAAATCAAGGTTCTATGTTAGGAAAATTTAGAAGAATATTGTTGACGTGTTCCTAAGAAGTCTCTGATAGTTCCTCATCATAGAATCATTACATAAACAGTTCAATTTCTTATGGTCATATTTTGAATGAACACCTGTCTTTGGCATCAGTCCCATTTCTCTCACTAATCCAACCAGGCATATAAGTTTCAGGGACTGTGAACGATATAAATGTAGTGGAGGAAAGAGCGTGGCTATACCCTCTTCTTATCACTTGCCCTTTCCTACCTTTCTCCTACCCTTAGCTCTCACCTTTACTAATTCTGGGTGAGCATCCGGTACCAGCGCCATTGAGACAGTTTATTCATTGTGTTTTCCCTTGCTACCTATGTTTCAAACACCAAGAATATTGAAAGCTCCTTTACCAGCGATAGAAATTTGATTTAGGGGAGAAGAAATGGTTTTAAGAGCCAGAGAGGCCCATGAAAGTGAAATCAGGACACTAGCCCATCTGCTAAGAATGTTTTATCTTCTATGTGTGTGTAGACTTGTTTCAGCGTCCTTACAGGAAGACCAGATGATTGAACCAAATAAGACATAGGATATTATTCCAAGATTTCCTAGTGCAAAACATATTTTGGCATTCACAAATCTCCCTGAAGCAAGAAAATTGTAT
Organism: Callithrix jacchus; assembly: GCF_049354715.1. Taxonomy (NCBI): domain Eukaryota; kingdom Metazoa; phylum Chordata; class Mammalia; order Primates; family Cebidae; genus Callithrix; species Callithrix jacchus. Next base: position 94,521,097 of record NC_133516.1, read on the forward strand.
GATAATACCTTTAAAATTCATGAATCATAATCTAACAACTGTCAGATCATTAATTTTATGTAGAAGCCAAAATTCCTCTTGCTATTACAATGTCATTCTCGGGAAAAATTTAATCTTACCCATTTGACTGCAGGGAACATCATTCTAAGATCTTCGTTGAGGCACCATCTCCAGTTTTTACAAAATATACAGATGGTCAGGAGGGCATGTTGTCATATGCAAAGTCTCTGAATGTTGCTTTGCTTGGTGAGTTACTAGAAATCGGCTCAGACCTTAAGGCCTCTGTCCATCTACATTCCGTGGATAAAACTAGAGTCAATCCTTGTTTTGAATGGCATATCTTTAAGTCCTCTGTGCTTCTTACTTACTAGAATTCTGCTGACAGTTTTCCTTCTCTACGGAACAGTACTGAGTAACAACATTGTTAAAGTTAAATGTAGGTGTACACTTGGCATATTTCTTGGCACAATTTTCACATTCTTGCAAAAGTATTTTATTCATCTGTTATCATTTTGCAGAGGTGGTTATTTTCTAAGATATTTACTGTTTTATGTGGGAACAATGTTTGTACAATTAGTAAGAATATATGTAAGTAACAACACAGAAAGGAAACAGAGAGGGTAGTTAGCAATAACCAGCATGCAGCCTACTGCTGGAAAGGGAAGATACAGTGGTGGTAACATACGGAAAGTATACCAATGTATATCAAATACAATAGCAAAGTATAAATAAATATATACGTATTTATGTATGTGTGTAAATATATTACATATATAATGCATATAAATGACATAAATTATGAACTATACAAATTTTAAAGTATGCATATTTGTGTCTTGATATTATATTATATATGTATATGTACCTGTTTATGTGTATATTAATAAAAATAAAATATATGTGTATTAATAAAGGACCAGCGCAGTCACTCTTTAGGCTAACACACAAAGCATTTAGACAACGTTTCTAACTTCTTTATCCTAAATTGGCTGTTATTCATAATTAAAATGTCAATGCCTTTCAATTTAAAACTTTTCCTTAGAATTTTTATTAAAATACATCGGGTTCTTTAATGTGTATGTTGGAGCCTAAATGTCTTCTAAAAAAAAGGGTTAAAATGTTTTCTTTTTTAAATGATACTTTAAAAAATTTAATACTATAATGTGTTATAATACTAGAGGTCAAGATGAATTAATGCAACAATATGCTTCTCAATGTATGTCTAATCCACAAAGGAAATTATGAAAACATCAGAAAATATAAAGATGTGTTTTTAAATAAGAGAGAAATGATTAAGTAAAACAAAATTTAATTATAAAGGTGCTCAAATCCTGTATTGTTTGAAACAAAATTAAAAATTTTAGGTGAGAAATTGAGACCCCAATGCAATACTCTCATGTGAAACTGTTAACTTTGTATTATAATTTGTTCTTCATATCAGAAATTAATCCTACAAAAGAGAAACAGAAACAGCTTTCTCTTTGGGGCTGCTATCTTCATTAATTTAACACTTGAGGTAGAGTGGGAGAAGGAGAAATATAAGGATAGTGATATATGTAATGTGAGGATAATATAATGAAAGTGTAATGTTAATAGCAGTTATCCCATTTTGTATGTAGACTTTCAAATAGCCCTATTTTCCTCTCTGCCTCTCACCTCTACCAACTATTAAACCTGCTGGTTTGGAGATCAGGGTCCTTTAAATGTTCCTGTTTGTCAGATTGACTCCTAATACTTCCTTCTTTTTTCAATTTTAATGATCTTTTATTTAACAATAAAATGAAAAATAGTAACATGTACTATCTATATACATATATTTATTGCAAATACTTAAAATTCTTATGTAAACTTTTTATATTTGTGAAAAAATATAATTTTTTAGTGGTGTTGATACCAACTTCTCTGTGTATACCCTAAATTCCAGTGTTGACTATTCTTTTAAAAAGGAATAGTATGAAAAGTTTAGTATTTACCAAACAAGTCTGTACAAACCTTATAGCCAAAGGGGAGAAAATAGCTTATGGTTAATCGTTCAATTTTCTTTTGAAACAAAAAATAAATCCCAAAAGTATTATTCTCCTTACTACATTTTTTGGAGATATTCTGAGTGCCTTTAGAGTAACTTCCTTTGAAATAATTTATGCCTTAACAGTGAGGTCCTACATTAAACATCAGTACCTACAAACTTATTGAAAGAGAACAGTAGGTAAGACATTTTTTAAATTTGAAGCCATAGCTTCATAGATTCTTGGTGACTTTATTTTCTTTAATGCTTTACATTTGATGCAACTATTAAAGATCAATTTTAAAAATAGCTTTTGAGATATAATCTTTAAATAATGTTTATTTTCATAGCTATGTACAATGGGACAGCAGAAGACTGAATTTCTCATATATGGTATGTTTAGTGTTGGATCCCAATGTTTCCAAAGTAGTTTGCTCTTTCCTTCACTCCCTGTAGGTTAGTCAAAGTAAAGCTAAGCCTGTAGAAGGTAAAATCTCATAGGAAGTTCCTAAAATTATTTGATCAGATCATTTTAGGTTTTATATCTGTATTTATGTATGTATATGTATCCTATATATGTATGTATGTATGTATGTATGAATGTGTATATACACACACATACATGCATGTGCATATATATGTATATACATTTGCATATATACATGCATTACATACATATGCATATATACACATACATCTATACACATATGTATACATTATATACACGTATATATATATACTCATATATATGTACATAACAGAAAAGAATTCAGAGGACACGAATGCTTGCGAAAATAGTAAGCGAAATCTTGAGACTGAAAGCATAACTCACTCAAAGTCTCACATGTTAGATGAATAATGTCAATGCAAAATATATGTGAGTTTTAAGAAAAGAATCATAACTGGTTAGTGAAAAAGATAATAACAGCAAGAGAAATGTGATTAATTAAACAATTTATTGGGGTGATAATGTTGAATGCTGTTTTTATGTTTTGAACTCTATTTATGCCAACCCAAAGATAACCCCTTTGTATTAATTGATTATGTAACAAAACTCCTATAGGTTAAAAATTAACACCACTAGTAATAGAAGATGTATTCTGAAATGATACGTAATCGGATTTACTTTATGTATAAGCTTAACTATTAAAACAAAAAAATACATAAGCTAAATTATTACTCCCAATGTGAAATTTCCCTTCTAAGCCTTAGCCACCATATAATTGATATACAGAAAATGCCAGATGCTTACACATCCAACATCAGTTTATTTCTATATATTTTATGCCTTTGAAATTTAAAAATTTTTTGTATTAAATCCAAGGGTTTTTTTTTTTGCTAAGAGTATTCAAATCTCTTCCCGTGGCAAGTGCCTTGAATTATCAAAAATATCAAAAATATTACTATACTGGCAAATTTTCAGCCTCTGTACAAGTGTAATGGAGTAAGTATCTCCAATGGTGGCCCAGTTTCCCTGGATTCTAGTGCTAGTTGTACCCTAGTTCTGCTGCTCTTAGGCAAAGCTTATAAACTTTTTAGAGCTTGTTCAGGTATTTTTTATGAAATTAAGTAAGGTTAACATTGCAAATCATAGTGTGCATAAGAATTATTATTATTACCATTTAAGTTTTCTGTTGGATTAGATCATTTTTACTGTTTTCAAAATTTTGACATTTCATAATTTTTCTAAAGAGAGTGCCATGATTTCTCAGTGTTAAAAGTGTAAGATCCAACAAAAATTGTGTGTAATTCATTATGCTAAGCTTTTCAGTCTCAGAATTCAGAAAACAGAAATTATTTAGTTATCAAATCCTATGAAAATGTTCTGTCAGCACATAATCTTACTCTTCAAGTTAGCATATGGAATGTTGCTTAATGATCAGGGTGTTTGTGCTTCTTTTTGACTGTAAAAAATAATGATCCTTTATTGTAATAAAATATTCCACTATTGCATAGTCTGTGTTTTATGAATTACTCTACACACATTTTGTGTCAATTATGGGCCACAGAATAAAAGATAACACTTCAGCCTTCAGGCTGAATCATTTATTTAATGCTCACCGATTTGTTCTTAATTCAATTTGATGTCTTTCTCCGCCCACAGTTTGTGAAGAGAGAGATGCAAACATTTTTTTTCATTGGTAGTGGCTGGAGAATGCATCAACATGACAAATATTTTATAGGAAAAAAAGGTAAAACCTTGAGATTTACAATATATTTATCTCAAGGAAAAACAAAGATAATCACAGTAGTATTTATAACATTTCTCTTATGTTAAAGGAGCCTCCAGGCACTTTAGAAATGTTCATGATAATCTGGTTATCTGCATAACCAGGGCTTCACATCTCCCATCACTAAAACAAAATTATGTTTAACAGTGTGCAAGGATGACAGACCCTGAAGAAAGCTCTGTTGGATTAATGATTGCATGTGTAAGACTGAAAGGGGAGTACTGTTTACTCCAAACTGCCTATGCTGAAATGTGTATCCATCACAGAATCTCTGCATATGCAAAATGTGAAGGCTAGCATATCATTCACCTGCTCTCAGATAAAAGTATTGATGAGACATCACAGAATACTCTGCCCCACACCATCCGGTAATAGAGATGGCACTATGCCTGTTATTGATTATGAGAACATGAATAATCATAAAACAATATCTCTTAGGCGAATTAACATTTTTTCTGAATATTAAAATAAGTAAATATTCAGGATCCTTTATTAATGGACCTATAGAGCATTATAAACATAACTATTATTTCCAAAATAGAAATAAACACTTAAACGTGGTCTATGAATGTTCTCATATGTAATATATGGCGATGATATGTTGCACATTCTGTAATGATTAACAGCATTGCTTGTGCAATTTTAAACGTGTTGAGATGTTATAAATACACAGGTACACATGTATAATCCATATATACATGTATATTTAATATACGCTGATAGTTTGGTTGTGATTAAATTTGTATCATGTGTTATTATTCACCTCATGACCATTAGCAGTTATAAATAAAAAATAGTTTATGCAAAACTAAGTTCAAGTTTTTTAAAAACGATTCACTATCTAGCTAATTTGTGGCCAAATTTGATTCATTCATGTCTTCATTCATTAATTCAGTAATTACTAGAACCTGTTCTAGGCAGTAGTCATTTAAAGAGAAATATGATGCATTCTGTATCTTCAGGGAGATCATAGTCTCCTGGCAAAGATAAATATAAAAATGGTGAATAGAGCTCCATAAGAACAGGAAAGAGGCAGCCCATAACTCTAAAAGATGAGGGAAGGGCAATTTTACAGAGAAGGAAGTATTTGAATTGGACCTTGAAGATTGAGTAGGCAATGCCAGCCTAAGCAAGCATTCCTGTCCGGGTTCTAAATGTAAAGTTAAAACGTATTTCCAGCACTGTCTGACATAAAGACATAGCTCCAGAAGCACTGAGTTAAAATCGATGGCCCTCAGTGTGAGTTCCAACAAAATGTAAGCAAAGTGACCTACTGATATACGCTGTCCTCATATCTACCTGGATAGAGTTAGACTTAAAATTAAAGTTAGACTTCAAATTGAAACAGCATGCTATATCCCCTGGTGTACAACACTTTCATATGCCATATGCCCCCTTACCTTTAGGTACAACTCATAATCATATTCATAATTTATTTTAATTTTCATATGTGACCCTCTTATTTTTCTGCCTCTTGTCCAAATACAAGCAGAACCACAAATTAATTTGAAGGTTAGTAATGTAAGGTTCCACTTATGTACATGCCTATCAAGCTTCCTCCATAACCTCAGGATAAGTGAGCTACCACGTGGTGTTTACTTTCTTTCCTCTTATTTTTCTTCCCTCCTTTTCTCTGGGTACTGATATGTGCCTTGCACACCTCTGCTCGTCCGGCTAGACATGAGTAAAATTTAACTAGACCCAACAACTCCATCTGCCTTTGATGGAAACAACCATAACTTCTTCCAGGTTCCTACAATAAATATTCGTTTTATGCTGCTGCTAACACATGAGAACTCTCCTAGTTCTAAAGCTGTTTGGCAATTGATTATTACATCAGAGGGACTAAGCTCATTCATGCCGTTTCTTTCCCTAGATGTTTAGTTCATTCCCAGAAGGTTTCTTTATAGCCCATGTCAATAAAATATTGTCAGATTAGAAACTGACCAGGTCGTACCAGGCACACCTGAAATTCCAGAAGAAAACAAAAAAATGTATAGGTAGATGTTATGGACTGAATTCTATCCTCCAAAACAGGACATGATAAATTCCTAATCCCTGTCACTCCAGAATATGACCTTTTTTGGAAAAAGAGTGTTCAGAGACATATGCAAGTTAAAATGAAGTCATCAGCATGGGTCCTAATCCAGTCTGACTGCTGCCTTTTATAGGGGAGAGATTTGAACACAGAGACACATAGGCACAGAGGGAAAATGATGTGCAGAGATACAGGGAAAGGTTACCTGAATATGAAACAGAGACTATAGCAATACATGTAACAAAAAAAGATTGACAGCAGACCACTAAAAGTTAAGAGAAAGTCAAGGAACAAAGCTCTCTCACAACCCTCAGAAAGAACCTACCCTGCTATCACCTTGATTTCAAACTGTGGTACACGAAATTTGTATTGTTTAAGACACGAGTTTGTAGCGCTTTGTTCCAGCAGCCTTAGAAAACATGTACAATAGATGACCCCAGTTCTACCTCCCCTTCTTCAGTATGGATTAGTATACCATATTGCAGAAATAAATGTCTGTCTTCCTTTCCAAGAGATGTAAGATTTAGAGGTGGCAGTTACTATCTTTTATACATTTATGTTTCTTTGCAGCTTTAGCCATTATTTTGCATGCAGCAGAAGTGAAATTAATTTTGCTAAATATATTTTAAAATGGAAAAATTCACTGAAGCTATTGAACAAAATAATTCTTTGTTTCATAAGGAAAGAAAATCAGGGATAAATTGATGTAAATAGTCATGGAAAAATAAAAATTATTTAATTTCATTTTGTTTAATATATACCTACATAAATACTCACATTTTTGCAAAATCACTATTTATGACCATGAATTTTCAATGAAAGCAGATATATTTTATAGAATTGCCCTAATGCCTATGCATTTATTATCATAATGTTATGAGAGCTTGTTTACTTCATGAATATTAATTGTGGTTTTTATCTCACTTCATATTAATATAACTGGAAATACAATGTTGATTATTATATTGTTTTGTATTACATCATAATACTATTTAGCAACAATAAATCTAGCTTGATTTAGAATGCATTAATATAAGCAGGACTACAAGTTAATTTGAAGGTTAGTAAATATATCAAGACCACAATGCAACAGACTAATAGGTCCTAGTATCCTATGAATTGTCTGTATTGTTATTACTGAAGCTTTTATTAGCTCTCCTCTAAGCATACTCATTTGACTGGAAAATTGGTTCAGTATTAATATGTCACTTATTATGTTGTACTTTAAGGAAAGAAATGTCATACTTGTACCGGGCCACTGTGGATAAGAAGGATGGTTATACACATTTCTTTCAGGAAGTCCGAGGTAATTTAGACAACTAACCTTTCTCACAAGTAAACACATTGATGATGTCTCTGTGAACAGATACTTTGAGTGAATTCCTTTTTTAAAAAAATGTAAAATATATATTAGGTTGGTGCAAAAGTAATCGCGGGGAAAGAGATTCTAGAGAAGGTTGACTTAAAAAAATAATTCTAAAGCTTTCAATTAACCTGTAGGATGATTTGACTATGCATTTTAATTTTCAGCTATCTCTTTCTGACATTTCATAGCAATGGAATCTTATAGTGTATAGTCGGTGAGAAGCAGTAGAGGATGAATACTATGCGGAGCTAATTTTTTGCTCTATGATCCTGGTTTCTTTTCTCATTAGCACAAGGTCAGATATTCAGTTATCTTCTTTGAGTTTGAAGTTCAAAGTGAACATTAGCTAAAACAATGGCCTGAATTCCTGTCAGAAAATCTGCAGACCACAAATCAAATCAATTTGTATAATTAAGCACAAGCCATGCAGGTGAAATTAATGGTCATTAAATCTAGTCATGTAAAATTATAGCAAGAGTAAAAATTCTTAAAGCCTAACTTTTTTTTTTTTACATAAAATAAATGGGGAAAACAATTTGATTTCTGATTGGCAATGAAGGAGGGATGAAATCAAACTGATTAACAGTGACTGCTTACTTTTGGGAAATTATATGATTTTCTTGAAAAACCAATACATATTCTATGGTAATTGGAAGGTTACTCTGAGCTGCTATAATAGGTAGGTAGCTGGGACATATATGACGAACAATGGAGATCAGATCAATATAAATGTAATTTCTAGAAAACAGGGCTAAAAATGTATAATGAGGGCTGACTTAGGTAGTTTAAGACTGCACATGTTTTAGGGGAGGATTCATCTACCAAACTCTCACAGTTACTTTTATCTCATAATTATTTTTGTTAGCATAATATTTTTTCTTTCCTTTCCTTTTTGTTCTTTCTTCTTTTTTTTTTTCTTTCCTGAAAGAGAGTCTCACTCTGTGTCCTAGGCTGAAGTGCAGTGGCATGATTTTAGCTCACTGCAACCTCCACCTCCTGGGTTCAAGCGATTCTCCTGCCTCAGCCTCCCCAGTAGCTGGGACTACAAACCCCCACCACCACGCCCAGCTAATTTTTGTATTTTCAGTAGAGACAGCATTTCACCATGTTGATCAGGCTAGTCTCAAACCCCTGACCTCAAATTATCCACCCACCTAGGCCTCCCAAAGTGCTGGGATTACAGGCATGAGCCACTTCACCCGAATGCTTTTTATTTTAGAAGAATACAGAGGCCGTGACATCTCAGGCATCTTAGTAATATTTTACTCCCTTTTAATTAAATTTATTTAAACATTAGAGTCACTGGAATTAAAATTAAGTCTTAAAAACATGTCAATAAAATCTGGACAGATGAAGAAATCAGTGAAGTTCACTGTCTTTGAGGTGGGCCTTATGTGACTTATGAACATATTTTATAAAAGCAAATAAGTTAAATGAAAGAAAATAATTATAAGTGAAGCTTATGTTCACATTTAAAATTTTCACTTTACATAATAGCACATAAAATTTGTTAAGCTTGATAATTTAACATCAAGCTTTCAACATGCATTATTTTATTTACTATTCCAACTACTTAATGTACTAGACCATCTAAAAATCTCCAATTTTTTTTTTTTTTTTGAGACGGAGTTTCGCTCTTGTTACCCAGGCTGGAGTGCAATGGCGCGATCTTGACTCACCGCAACCTCCACCTCCCGGGTTCAGGCAATTCTCCTGCCTGAGCCTCCTGAGTAGCTGGGATTACAGGCACGCGCCACCATGCCCAGCTAATTTTTCGTATTTTTAGTAGAGACGGGCTTTCACCATGTTGACCAGGATGGTCTCGATCTCTTGACCTCATGATCCACCCACCTCGGCCACCCAAAGTGCTGGGATTACAGGCTTGAGCCACTGCGCCCCGCCCAAATCTCCAATTTTTAATGACAAATTAAGTAATTAGGTCATGCACCTACTAAGTAATGGAGAGGATTTTGCACCAAAAGATTGGTACCAGAGCCTATATAACCCAATGCTTTCGAAAAACTTGAACATCCTAATTACCTGTCTTACCAGCATTTTCTTTGCCTTTAGTTTCAGAGTAGAAACATTCATAATATAAATTACAAATTTAAAATGCAATGCAAAAGCAAATTTTTATGATAATCTCATAGTCTAACAACTTGAGTATGTTAGAGCTAGTATATTCTAGCTCTTCAGTATGTTTAGTACTCTCAACTAGCATGTCACTCATAAAAATGAACCATGTAATATTCTCTTCAATTTTGAGTTAATGAAAATACTCACTCACCCACTCATAGCCAGTACTTTCAAGTGTAGCTTGGGCCTCAATGCCTTCCAAAACAAATTTTGCCTTCCAAAACAAAATTTTCCATGTTTTCATCTTCATTACTTTTTTTTAATCTTAAGCACTCTTTGTGCTTTATTTTAGCTTATTATTAATTAATTGCTTTATTATTTCATATTTTGTGTACTATATAATGATTTACTTCTGGTTTTTAGATACTAATAGACATACTATGTGTTTTTATAGTTCCTTCAAGTTTGTACTGTGTGACCTTGAGGTAGTCATGCCAACTATGGCCTACAGATTTCACAAATTATCGGACTGGTCTGAGTAATTTCCACAGTTCTTAGCTCTGAATGTTATAGTCTAAATCACCTCCTTCCCAAAGAGATGAGACCTAGATTATTTTGTCCCACTGCACGATGAGCACACAGTAAATGGAACTTATCATACTAGATTCTATTTTTTAGATATGGATCCAAAGAGAGTGGAGAAACCCTGAGTGTGTTGGCTCCTAGAGGCAGGTCAAAACAGCCAGTGTCATTCATGTTGCCTCAGCCTAAGGAACACTCTCTTTAAGAGATAAGTATATCAAATTTCAGTGAGATTCTATCTAATTCCCAAGTCTGTCTTTGCTCATTTTATTTCATGAACTGTTATTAAAATAAGTAACTTTTCCAATGGCCAAATAAACAAATAATTGTAATAAATCAACAAAATAGTATAATTTAAACATTTACTTTTTGTGCTATTTATTTTTCACATTTCATCTTATATTATTATTGTTTGTATTTCCTGTGCTTGTATTTTGAATTATTAATTCATACACATTTCACAGTGAAATGTTTCACTTGTCTGTACTCAAAAGTTGTATGCCAAATTGTTATTATAAAATATAATAAAAATGGAAAAAAAGTAAAGTTTTGGTAAGTTTTATAAAGTATATTCTTCCGAAGCGAATTTTTAGATTATGGTTTGACACTGAATGAATGATGGGTGTTGTTACAAAGTTTCAGAGCTTATTAAGGTGACTTTGAACTGTAAATTAGTAAATTACTCAATATGACATAAAATAATAAGAACCGAAAAGGAAAATAAGTAAAAGTAGCTGAACTAATGTCAATTTTTAGAAGTTGGTCTTACAATATACTTTGAATCGTTGTAAGAATTTATCCTTAGAATAAGTCACCATTTTCCAAGAGCAATTAGTGAGATTTTCCCAAGACATTAAAAATCACGTTATTTAACAATCTTATCTAACTGTATGAAAAGAAAAGTGGAACAAGGAAATATGTCCCAGACCACCAGCAACAAGCTTTGCTATTTAAACATCCAAAAATATGAAACCCAAAGTAATTCATATGTCATCAGAGCAATTGCTTTCTCCAGTCAATCTCCCCTAAAAGTCTTATATTTGAAAACTATACTTGAAATATTTTCTTAATTGAATAAAATATCTCTTTTCCTCATGATGGGCATGAGAAAATCAAGAAATATTTTCACTAACAATAATAAACATTTTCTCTGGCTCAAGCTTTAATTATTTGCATTCCAGTGGGCATTCTTTACTGCAGATGGAGTGTAAAATGTCATAGTCTATACACCAGTTTCTCACATGCATCTACTTATAAAATTTTCTTTCTTTCACTAGTTATATATCATATTACTTGCAAAATTTGCTGTAATAAATTAATATTCATCAAATAAATTAGTATTAATATTCATTGAAAATTAATATTAATAAATACATCCTTTAACATTAATGAATTACAATAAACATTGTCATTTTTATGAATCAGACTGAAAAGTCATAAGGTAATAATTTAAGCCAGATGTGGTCATCTGAGCCTATAATCTCAGCTACTCAGGAGGCTGAAGTGGGAGATTGCTTGAGCCCAGGAGTTCCAGGTTACAGTGATCTACATGATAGCACATAAATAGCACATAGCCTTATATTATGTTTCAAGCACCTGGATGAAAGGCAGGTGACTTATCCTAACTCAACCAACTTTGTATTCCTGTATCTTGACTGCTGTCTTAAGATTTATTAGACAAAGAAATGACTGTGGGGATCTATTATGTAATTAATCTATTTTACTGTTTAACTGCTTTTCTCCATTTGGTTAAAAACCCTCCACTATACTTACCTCTTCACAAGTGGGTTGAAATTTTATTTTGAACTTCTAACCATGAACACAATGACAGCTTGGTTTTAGCTGGACTTCTAAAACACTTAAAAAATCCACATATTCATCTTCAGAATAGTAACTTCGTGTTATAACTGTATTTCAGTATATAATTGCTTTGTCTATCTTTTCCAGCATCATGTTAAATTTATTAAGAAGAAAAATACTGTCCCCCAAATTCTTCTCTCTTTTTTTTGTTTTCATCTTTTTGTTATGTTTATAGATTTGTTCATCCCGCTTAATTGTAGAGTTTTTGCCATGTTACAAAATATTCATAATAAGATTTAAAGTACAATTGTATTTCATGTATACACAATTTGGAGGAAATTGACAGACAGACTTCTGGCAGTGAATATCCTAACTTAATAATAATCTGCTTCTCTATGTATTTAATACTTAATTTACTCATATATTTTATAACTTTTATAGAGTTTCTATACTTTTCTTTTTTCAATATGGAGACTTTTTTGCTGTTAGAAATGAGATCTCTTTTCCCCATTACATCCTCAAAATCATGATTTTTCTACTTTTAGAGTAGAAAAATGTTTTTGTTTATACCTAAGCACTAAATTTCCACAATACATTTCATGGTAATAAATTAGCAATTTTGTAATCTTCAAGGAATATGATTTTCCTTTCTTGAAGTAATATCTGTGTTCCTATCTAATGACATATTGATTAGAATTGTCAAATAGTGTGAAATATCAGTCATCTTAGTGGAAAATTTATTTTGTTTCGAATTGTAATTGAAATCCTTCTTGATATTTACTATTAAAAATAATGCTGACCGATTGAGGTACAACTTTATTATTTGTATTGGTATTATTAAAGACTGCTAGTTTTTGTTGTTAGTTTTTAAATATAAATGGATTCTAAATTTTATCAAATACTTTTTAAAGAAATACAGAAATGGTTTGTTTTTTCTTATATTACAGGCTATGGATTCTACTGTTACATCTTCTAATCTTAAACAATATGAATCTCTGAAAAAACATATTTCCATAGTTTTTGAATATTTCTGTTAGTCTTTGCTAATGTTAATATTCATGTAATATTCACGTAATATTCATGTAATATTCATCTCATTATAAATATATTTTCCATAGTTTCTCATTTGATTTGCATTTGCATTATCTAGATGCAATATTTTTCTGTAATCTGAAAATGTTTTAATAAGGTAAGAATTGGCTACTTAAAATGATTTGAAACTGCATAGCCCAGGAATTTTTCTAATGGTAATTTCATAACAACTAATTTGTGCAAAAATTATATTAATACTACTAAATTTCAAATCTATAATGACATATTTAAATATCTATCATTTATTCATTTCATTTAAGTGATAATGCCCTCTTTTTTCTTTTTTAAATAAATCAAGTTGTTTCAGATCATATGGTCTGCAATTGCAATTACTTCTACCTGTGAATTTTCCCACAACCTGTATTGGAATAACTCACTTTCTCACATCACCAAGATCTCTGCTTTAATGTTACTACTAAGAGAGGCTTTCCCTGACCACTGTCCTATTTATGTTTATTCAAATCCCCTACTCAGTTTGTTGCATGAAGACATAGATTTTTAGACTTTTCATTAATTTTGGAGTCAGTTTTACTGTGTATAGTCATTGAAAATAATATATGCCATTAATATTTAAATTTCATCAGCATTATTCTTAATCTAATATACTATTGTTTATATTCTTTCTCAGACATAACCCTTGTCTTATTAACTTATACTTTGTATTCTTTTATATTTTACAACTTAACATAGATTATTAAATTTTTCTATTAGTCTTTTTGAAGAACCAGCATCTGAATTTACATACGTTTTAAATTTTATTCAGTATTACCGTGCGTGTGTGTGTGTGTGTGTGTGTGTGTGATGTTTGTTTTGCTGATTATTTTAAGGTTCCCAAATTGACTTTTTACTTCATTTAATTGTTTTAATGAGCATTTAGTTGATTTATTTTTCATGAGAATTCTTTGAATCACTTCCCTTGTTATATACATGAAATCTATAATTTTAATATCAGAAGATATATAAAATACTACTGAGTCTCCTACTTAATAGAAAGTTATTTAGAAGAATAAATTCTTTATCAGTATCCACAGAGATATTATGTATGTTTATGTCAGAAAATAAAGTTCATATTATGTCCATATGGAATATTCTTAAGATTTAAATTATGAAAGAATAATTTTCAGACAGATAAAAAGCAAATATAAATCAATATTTTCCAAAGATTTTAATTAACTCTTTAATTAACGAGGACAAGAAATAAGATAAAGTGGTGTAACGACCGTATGAAAAACTAGGTATATATAGGCAATTGAATAAGATAATATTAGAAGACACAAAATTGTTTATTATCTAATAGTTCCAAACACCCAATCACTGTGTTTATTTGCATATCTATCAGAAAAAAAAAATCTACGAAGTAAGGTCTTCCCCTGCATCAATACATTTTGTCCAGAAAAAAAATTAAGGCCAAAACTGTTCTAAAACTGGTATTTTTTTTGTTTATTTCTAAGTTTTATGTAAGTAATCCTTTTATGGGGAGAATTTAGGAAACACTTAAAAGACTAACATACATTCATAGAGGGGGTAGATTCTGAGAAAGTAAAATAGGAGGCACTCAGAATCAGTTTCCTTCTAGACAACAGTTGAAATGAGAGAATGTAACTGTTTTGGACTCCAGGTTCTTTTTAAAGTTTGGAACTTCCAGGGAAATCTTGGGCAGTAAACTGAGGTTAATTTGATCAGTTTCAGCTTGTAGCACAGTAGCAGCTTCTCATCCTTTACTACACATTAGACACCTGGCAGGCAAGTGTGCATATATTTAAGTGGCTTGGACACAGTCTTTGGGAGCAAGGGGGACAAAAACATTGTTCCCCTCTCCTCCAAACATTGGGTATCTATCTGTGCTTAGATCTCTGGTTGCTGTTTATGATCACAGAGGTACAAATAAAAAGGTGGGGGCCAGTGTTGAAACACCTCCCTCATAGTTACAAGCCTCACCTCCAAGGGCACGACTTTTCAGAGATTTAAAGGGATAGTCCCCTTACTTCCCCCTCTTTATTTTTCCTGTTTTCTTTTTTTAGGGAGTCAGATGTTTAAGACAAGGACAGTCAAAAGCAATTGTATATAGGGGAAAATTTGAAAGTGGGAGCACATGACTAGGGAAAGGTGTAGGCTCAGAAAGAACTCAGAAGATCTTAAGTATTCACCTCAGGTTGATCATTGGCACAGAGACAGTTCAAAATAATCAAATAATAAATACAAATAAATACATAATAATAACAACAACAGAACCAGCAAACCCTGAAAAAGTGAGAGAATCCGATTTCCAGAGAAAACACATTACTAAATTAAAAGGTCCAGCCTTCAAGAACAACAAAATCACAGGCAAAGACATACGAAAGTGTAACCCATTTGTAGAAAAAAGTCAATCAACAGAAATCGTCTTTTAAAAAGATCTGATGGTGAATCTACTAGACAAGGACTTTAATCTACTTTCTTAAAGTTGCTCAAAGAACCAAACAAAAATGTGGCAAAAGTCAAGAAAACAGTGTGTAAACAAAATGGAAAATTGATAAACAGCTGAAAGTCATAAAAAGAAACCTGAAATAAATTATAGAGATGAAATGTATGGTAACTACAATAAAATAATCACCAGAGGAA
The DNA here is from genome assembly GCF_049354715.1 of Callithrix jacchus. Lineage (NCBI taxonomy): Eukaryota > Metazoa > Chordata > Mammalia > Primates > Cebidae > Callithrix > Callithrix jacchus. The sequence goes on from NC_133516.1 coordinate 94,536,888, forward strand.
TTCAAAGGCAGATTTACACAGCCATCAGAAGTGGTGAAATTGAAGCTAGGACAATAAAAATTATCATGTCTGATGAACAGAAAATTAACTGAAATGTGGACAGAGCCTAAAGAACTTTGGGAGAGTATAAAGCAGACTTACGTATTGTGGGACTCTTCTAGGGTGAAGAGAGAAGAAAAGGACCAGAAAAAAATATTTGAAGAATTAATGCCTTAACCCTTGATAAAATATGTAAATATAAACATCTAAGGATCTGAAGGATAAAAGTAACCAGCACCAAGGAACACAATAACCAAACTTTGAAAGCCAAAGACGAAGACTCTTGAAAGCAATAAGAGAGAAGCACCATTACACACAAGTGATCCTCAATAAGAATTTTAACAGTTTTATTATCAGAAACTTTGGAGGCCAAAAGATAATGGGCAAATACATTCAAAATACTAAAAGAAAATAAACATCTCATGAATTAACTCTTTAATGAGAACAAGAAATAAGAATGGTCTAACAAGCATTTGAAAAAATTCAAATCTCATATTTCACAAAACTGTTGTTCAAAAATGAGGGAGATAGTGTGAATTTCCCAGATAAACAAAAGCTAAGCGACTTTGTAACTACTAGATCAGCTCTGCAAGAAATGCTTGAGTCCTACAGGATAAAATGAAAGGAGACTAGACAGCAACTTAAAGTTATAAAAGAGTTCAATAAAGAGAAATGTATGGGAAATTATAAAAGTTAGCATTATTGTAACAAGCTTTGTAATTCCACCTTTTGCTTTTTTACATAACTAAGAGGTTAAATATTTTTTTAAAAAACATTTATTTAAAAATTAGTTTATTGTAATTTTGGCTTGTAGCTCTATATTTTGTTTTCTACATAATTTAAGATACTAATGCATGTAAAAATTTATCTTATGTTTTGAAACTCTTAAATAATAAAAATGTAATTTTGTGACATCAAAACTGAAAGCATTGGAGATAAAGCTCCAAAGGAACAAACCTTACATACATTATTAAAGTAAAACTAGCATAAATTTAAATTAATTGTGTGTTTATTCCTTGTAAGCATAAATGATACCTTGTAACCATAAATTTATATATATATATGTTATATATATATAATTTAAACAATGTAATACCAAAAAAATCAACTAAATGTAAAGATAGACAGAATATGAGAAATTAGGGGCAAAATAATATAAGGCACACCAAAAACAAATATTAAAATAACATAAGTCCTTATTAGGATATGTAAATAGATCAAACCCCTCTGATCAAATACAGGGTTTGGCAGAATTAATTTAAAAAATTATCTGAGGCTGGGCCTGGTAGCTCAATCCTAGCACTGTAGGAGGCCAAGGCAGGCTGATCACTTGAGGTCAGGAGTCTAATACCAGCCTTGCCAACATAGTGAGACCCCATCTGTACTAAAAATACAAAAATTAGCCTGGTGTGGAAGTACATGGGTACATTCTTGCAATTCCAGCCACTAGAGAGGCTGAAGCACAAGAATCACTTGAACCTGGGAGGGGCAGGTTGCAGTTAGGTGAGATCATGCCACTGCACTCCAGCCTGTGCCAGCAAGACTCTGCTTAAAAAATAATAATAATAAGTCCAGGCTGTGTACAGAAGACTTCTTTTAGATCTAAAGACACAAATATTTTGAAGGTGAAATAATGGAAAAAGGTATTCCATGGAAACAATAAGAAGAAAGCAGAAATGGCTAGTATTCTTTCATCTTGAATTTACAGATGATAGAGAGGATGTGGAGAAATAGGAACACTTTCACACTGTTGGTGGGAATATAAATTTGTTTAACCATTGTGGAAGAGAGTGTGGCTATTCCTCAAGGATCTAGAACCAGAAATACCATATGACCCAGCAATCCCATTATTGGGATATGCTCAAAGGATCATAAATCATTCTACTATAAAGACACATGCGCATGTATGTTCATTGAAACACTGTTCACAATAGAAAGGACTTGGAAACAACGCAAATGCCCATCGATGATAGACTACATAAAGAAAATGTGGCACATATGCACCATGGAATACTATACAACCATAAAAAAGGATGAGATCATATCCTTTGCAAGAACATGGATGAAGCTGGAAAGCATCGTTCTCAGCAAAGTAACACAAGAACAGAAAACCAAACACCACATATTCTCACTTATGAGTAGAATTTGAACAATGAGAACAACTGGACACAGGGAGGGGAACATCACACACCAGGACCAGTCAGGGGCTTGGGGGCTCAAGGGAAGGCACGCCATTAGGAGAAACACCTAATGTAGATGATGGGTTGATGGGTGCAGCAAACTACCATGGCACATGTATACCTATGTAATAAATCTGCACATTCTGCACATGCATTCCAGAACTTAAAGTATAATTTAAAAGATGATTGATATTAGTTCTTTGTATGTTTGTTAAAATTCATCAGTGAAGCCCTAAGGTATGGGCATTTCTTTATCAGGAAGTGTTTAGGTACTGATTCAATCTACTTAACAGTTATAGGTCTATTCAGATTTTCTATTTCTTTGTGATTCAGTCTCAATAGAAGCTGTGTTTCTAGGAATTTGTTAATTTCACCAAACGTATCCAATTTGCTGGCATAAAATTTTTGACTGTACTTTCATATTTCTTATCGCTCCAGAAACGGTAGAGATATTCACAATTTTATTTCTGATCTGAGTAATTTGAGTTGTCTTTCTCTATTTTTTAGCACATTTATGTAAGTCTGTCAATGTTGTTGATCTAATCAAATAACCAAATTTTGGTTTCATTGATATTCTATATCATTTTTTTATTCTCTATTCTGTTTATCTCTCATCGAGTCTTTTTTTTTTTTTTTCAGATGCAGTCTTGCCCTGTCGCCCAGGCTGGAGTGTAATGGGGCTATCTTGGCTCATTGTAACCTCCACCTCCCAGGTTTGAGCAATTCTCCTGTCTCAGCCTCCTGAGTAGCTGGGATTATAAGCGAGTACCACCATGCCCAGCTAATTTTTTGTATCTTTAGTAGAGATGGAGTTTCACCATGTTGGCAAGGCTCGTCTCAAGCTCCTTGACTTAGTGATCCACTCACCTTGGCCTCCCAAAGTGCTGGGATTACAGGCATGAGCCACCATGCCTGGCTCTCTCATCTAGTGTTTATTGATTGCCTTCTGCTAGCTTTGAGTTTACTTTATCCTTCATTTTTTTTGTTCCTTAAATTGTAAGTTACGTTGTTGAGACTGAGGCTGAAAGTGCTAATGTGGTGTTGGGTGGAATCTGGAGCCTTTATCTTCAGGGGCTAGGCTGGAGGCTCAGTCCAAATGTACTAACCTGTGGGATTCAGCCAGCTCTTGGAGGATGGGCAGAAGCATGTGGCTTTGAGGGCCAACCCAGTGCTGGTGGGTGGAAGGTCTGGAGCCTGGAGGTACTGCATTTGGCCTGGTGGTGGGGCAACCAGGCCACAATGTCTGCCTTACTGTTCTGGAGTCCAGGGCTACAGTATCCAGCCTGGTACCAGGGCAGGTCTGAAGGCTCGATCCATGAATCCTGGCATGGAGTTTGGGGGCTTGGGGGGCTACCTGGCATTGAGTTTTACTGGGGTAAGTCCAATGTTGGAAGTCTGAGGCAAAGACCACTAGTCATTTCCCTGTCCCTCCCTCATGTGAAGGGTATCTCTCTCCATGTTATGCTGCTAGTTTTTAGAGAGGGGTGATATGAATTATGTAAAACTGTCCTTCCTACACTCTTTAATGCATACTTTCTTAGTTCTCTGCTACAATCGGGTGCTATAATCTCTCACCTAGCTTCTTTAGTTTTGTGAACTTGCTCAAATTTATGTTTCTATGGGGAAAGAAGAAGAGGGAGTACTTCCAAATTCAACTCATGAAGCCAGATGTGAAAGTGGAAATGTTACTACCAATTTTACAGAAATAAAAAGGGATTATAAGATTGATACGAACAAAGGGGATAAAGGTAAGCTGATGAGTTGCTGCCAAAATACAATTAGATAAAAGGAATTAGTTTGTGTTTGGCAACACAGTAGGGTGATTATAATTAATAATAATTCATTATATATTTCAAAATAGCTAGAAGAAAAGATTTGAAATGTTTCCAACACAAAGAAATGATAAATGTTTGAGGTCATGGATGCATACAAGTACACATTGTATGCATGTATCAAAATATCACATGTACCCCCTAAGAATGTACAATATGGATATGTTGATAGAGAATGTATATTTATATGTTAATGAATATATTTATGGAAAATACTATGAACAAATATATGCCAACAAATTAGATAACTAACATGAAATAGACAAATTCTTAATACACAAACTCTATCAAGCCTGAACTATGTAGAACAAAAGTCCTCAACCCCTGGGCCACAGGCCAGTATTGGTCTGTGGCATGTTAGGAACCCAGCTGCACGGCAAGAGGTGAGCTGCAGGCAAGCTAGCATTACTGCCTGATCTCCACCTTCTGTTGATCAGCAGCGGTATTAGGTTCTCATAGGAGCACAAATCCTACTGTGAACTGCACCATGCAAGGGACCTAGGTTGTATGCTTCTTATGAGTATTTAATACCTGATGCTCTGAGGTGGTATAGTTTCATCCCAAAAACATCCCCTACGCCATCCATGGAAAAATTGTCTTCCGCAAAACCGGTCTCTGGTGCCAAAATAGTTGGGAACCGTTGATTTAGAAATAGTAAACCTGAAAAGACCCATAACAATAAGGTAGAAAAGAGAACACAGGGACACAGGGAGGGGAATATCACACACTGGGGTCTGTTGGGGGGGCAAGGGAGGGGCAGTGGGGGGGTGGGGAGGTCGGGGAGGGATAACATCGGGAGAAATGCCAGATGTAGGTAACGGGGATGGAGACAGCAAACTACATTGCCATGTGTGTGCCTATGCAACAATCCTGCATGATCTGCACATGTACCCCAGAACCTAAAGTACAATTAAAAAAAAAGAATAAAAAATCTCCTCACAAACTAAATCCCTGAATCTGTTGTCTTCTCTAGAAAATTTTACCAATAATTTAAAGAAAGACTTACTCAAAGTCTTCCAAAAAATTAAAGAGAAATGAGCACTTCCTAAGTCATTATATGAGATCATGTTACCCCAATACTAAAGACAACGTTATAAGAAAAGAAACAAAAAAACAAAGAAACAAAAACACAGATCAGTACCCCGTATGAACACTGAAGACTATCAAATCAATTGTAGCAGAAAGGCATCTCACAGACTAGGAGAAAATATTTTTCAAATGTTTATCCGATAGGGAGTTAATATGCAGAATATACAGATAAATCCTAAAACCAAACAACAGCAACAACAAACATCCCAATTAAAAAATGGCAAAAAGCTTTAATAGTTTTCAGATAAATATATACACATTTCCAATAAGCACATGAAAAGAAGCTTAACATCACTAATAATTAGAGAAATACAAATTAAAACTATGATGAGGTGCCACCAAATATTCATTAGGGCGACTACTATAAACAAATAAACAGAAAATAGAAAATAGCAAGTGTTGGCAACTATGTGGAATAGCTGAAACACTTGTGCACTGCTAGTGGGTATGTATAATTTTCCAGCTGCTACATGAAACAGTATGATAATTTTTCAGCAAATTCAGATACAAGTAAAAGTATCATATGACTCATCACTTCCATTTCTGGGTATATACCCAATAAAAATGAAAACAGGGTCTCTGAGAGGTAATTACACACCCATGTTCCTGGCACCATTATTCACAATAGCTAAAACATGGAAGTGACTCAAATGTGCATTAATAGAAGAATGGACTAGAAAAATGTGGTAGATACATGCAATGGGATATTATCCAGCCTTTAAAAGTATTCACTAAATTGAGCTGATTGAACTTATGTGCAATAGCTTCTATTGGCACAGGAATAACTTTTCACTTATATCCTCTTGCTATATAATTATTTTTCCATAGTCCAGTTTGAGATTCGGAATAATGATTTTTCTTTTGTGGAGCATTAATTAATTCTGTTATTCTTTTTAACAAAAATGTACTGTTAGTACCTTTCTATTTATTCATTTTTGTTTATTTAATTTACGGAAGTAATGATGATTTATGGAAGTGATGTGTTGAACTTTTTTTTCACTGTTAAAGAAAACAACTCTAAAGCCTGAATTAGCTGTTGAAATTGTCATTTAATTTACTCATTCCTGAGATAATGCTTTGAAAGATAAGCAGAGTCACGTATTCAACTCTTAAAAATATTATTAAGTTTTGCAGGGCATGGTAGATTCTAGTTTGCACACTTCAGTACCAGTCCATGACTAACTTGGAATATTAATCTATTCATTTTAGTGCATGTTTTCATCTGTAAATTGGCTCCCACTATAGAAAATAATTTTCTAAACTACTAGATAAATTTTCAACTAAGAATAAAAATGATATATTGGAGGAAGTATTTTGAACATTTATTTATTCATAATTTTGGAACATTTTAGAATATATCAAAATGTGTGAGAGCAAATTCAAAGACAATTGCAGAAGACATTCAAATAAAGTCTAAATCATAGTTTGCAATTGTACTCAGAGATTTAAAATAAATTTTTCCTCTTGCCTCCTCTTCTTATGTTATCTGAAACTTCCTTTCATTCCTTTATAGTTAAACTTTGGGAAAATAAAAAAGAAATGAGTGTCGTTCTTGTTCTAATAAAGTATGTGTGAAACTTTGAGTCACTCCTTATAATGGTGAACAGTGATTTTCATTAGGGGACAATATGTTGTGACTGAGCAATACTATGGTAAGAATATTTATCCTCATGTATGTTTGTGTGTGTGTGTGTGTGTGTGTGTGTGTGTGTGTGATGGATGCACTGCATCAAATATCCACTAATCAAAGTAATCCACATTATTTTCCTCCTGCCATGTCTAACTAAGAGCAGTATCGTCACATAATTCTGATGTCTTTTTAGTGCATGATATATTTCCTTAGGTGTTCTTTGCTTCAGGATGTCCTTCAGTTTCTTTATTTTCTCATACTTTTGAAAGTCAAAGATTTGTAATAGCCTCAATATTGTGCCTCTGGATCTGGCAAACAGATTAAGTCCTATGATATGTTTCTCTATTCATGCCATAACTAGAAGTAAAGGCTTTGCATATAAATTATATGAGTAAAATAAAAGAATATACAGAGATTTAAAATTGAACATAAAATATAAATCACCAAATACATGAACGTCCACAGCTGTTTCTTCTATTTATTTACTCTGTCATTTTACTTTTAAGCTTGTAGCATGTGTCAATGGTCAGCTGAGAATCTAACACAGTCCCTTTTACAGAGAACTCCTAGCTGGAGGAGGACAGATTCAGAGCTGTGAGAGTGCAAAGGCCTACTTGCTGCAAGTGCTGCTCAGGTTTGAGGCAGAGAGGAAGCAGATGAAAAGATTAGGCCGTTTCTGAAAATTATATCAAAATTTTAGTTACGAATACTGTGATTATTTCTTGTTACATAATTTTCTTAGAGGTGCTGAAAAAAAACAAAAAAGTACTTTTTAAATAAAGACATTGAATGCTAAATTTAGTTGCTTTTGTTTAACTGCTCATTTCACATCTTATAATAGTGTCAAATATTTTATAGGCGATATTGAAAATATAATATTTAAAGCACATACTTTTTGTTTCAATGTACTTTTCACACTTTAAAACTAAGACTCTAGAAATGTAATTTAAGTTATCTTGTTACTTTATGCCTAGCATAACTCAGGAACTGAGTAAAAATTAATAATGTTCACAAACAAGTCTCAATGTTTTAATATTTAACATTCAAATTAGAATAGATAAAAGGTATAAAAGCAATGTCTTTTTGAATATTTATACTTACTCCTCTCATAGCTCACATGTGCACAAACACACATATTCTACTCTATCCAATTTACTTCACCTCACAGGTAACATTTCAGTTAAGAATGCTGAGATTAACCTTATTTTGTTTTTTTTCAGACTTCTGTTATGACTGCTTTTTCTTCCAGTCTTTTGTATGCTTTCTTAAGGGCGGGGGAAGAAGGTATCTGCTGTCTTCTGTCCAGAAATGGAGTGTTACATGCAACAGCAAGTTGAGTTCAGGTTTCTGAACAAACGATTTGTGATTGGACTTGCTTCTCCTTTATGGACTCTAGCTTGGTTTGAGTGCTCTGTTCAATTTGGGATTTTTAAAAGCCTGAAAGTAATCACAAGGCAAATTTCAATAAATTGAATTTACGATAAGTGTGAAGGATAATTTGCTGACAGCTTTAAATTGTAAGCACTTCCTTCCATTGTAAATACAGCCAGATTGCCTTGTTTTCCTCATAAGAGATTCAGCATCTTGAAACAAAGATTTGCTACCAAACACGCTCTCCAGCAAACATCTGCTTCTTGTCTCTAAAGCCCCGACAGAGGTAAGATAGAACTTTGACTAAAGAAACTATGTTTTAAAGCCTTGGTGATGGAGAGCAACTTATTCATTATGTTTGTATCAGTAATGTGATTAACATTCATCTTAAAAAGTAAAAAATAAATTTATAAAAAGTAAATACATCAGACTTGTTTTTAAACATATATGTCTATTTTGGAGTACAGAATCTATCCCAATATTCATCTGATACTACATAACTAAATAACATGGTAATAACATATAAGTTGTTCTTATTTTCAGGCTTCTTGAATATTTGTGTTTAGTGCCTCAAGAGATTCACTAGGTATTTATGCATAAAATTATGACCACATATTATCAAAGTTAAAAATGTATAGAGAATTTCTCCTCTGCAGGGCTCCATGAGCGACGGATATTCACTTGTCAATATTTATAGAATTACAGAATGTTAATAGAAAATGCTATGCCAAAAACAACATACAAACTAACAAACATGAAAACGTACAATAAGTCACCAGTGCCCTGATAAATGCCTTGACATATCATTGGATGAAAAAACATTTGAAGTGTGAAAATATTAACTTTAGGAAAGGATGTAGAGCAAATTGGAATTGCTGGTGAGAGTATAAATTGTTACAACCACTTTAGAAAACCACTTGACATTTTCTAGTAAAGATGAAGCTGCATGTACAGCTAATCGACCCCTAATCATATACCTTATAGTAACTCTGTTGAATAGAAATATAATTCAATCCTCACATGTGCATTTACATTTACTAATAACTATAATTTAAATTTATTATAGTCTCATTTAAAAAATAGATGATATAAAGCTTAATAATCTAATTAACTCATAGCTAAAATATTATTTCAACATGTAATCATTATGAAAGCATTTATGAGATATATTACATTGTTTTCTGTACTGTCTTCAAAATCCAGTGTGTATTTTATGCTTCGAACACATGTCAGTTGGAACAACAATATCTAAGTGTCTACTGAACTTGACACACAGCATTGGGTAACTCTTTCATTTGTGTATCAGGAAGGATGCACAAGAATGTTCAATGACATTGCTTTCAATAGTCTATATGAGAGAAAGCTAAATCAGTAAAACAGAGTTCTTGCCAGTAGCCCTGTAGAGAGAATTTCAAATAGAAAAGTACTTGCAATAGTATTAGAAGCGCTGAAAGCTCTCCCAAACAAATGAATTCAACTCAGAGGCAAGCAAGAGCAGTAAACAGCTACCTCTTTTGAGCACGTGGAACAAAAGAATAGGGTACTCTTTATGATGAAGTCCAAACTCCTTAGGATTACTTACAGAAATTGTACTGATTTGACCCCCATATGTCTTTTCATTTTCAAGTCCAAAATATCCCTTACATCCTCCATATGTCCCAATCTTATCAATATACATGTAATTCCCAGAATACGTTCTTTTGAGCTTTTATTTCACACCTGTGTACCAGTGCATATATATACAGTACAGTTGCTTGAAATGATCTCTACACACCTCCTGATCACATTCTGCTTTCTCGTACCTCAGGCAGATATAAACTTCAATAAGAAAACTTCCTATCTTCTCCTCACCTCCCACTTGCCATGTTGGATTACCCACACTTCTATACAACCGTAGCACTCCAAAGCATACTGTAATTTAAACACTTCTTATGTCTTTTGGTTACATTGGTCTTGTCAGGTTTTCCTCCACTGTAAACATGTTTGAGAGTAGCTATTTTTGTCATTTCTGTAACGCTACTTACCGGCACATAGTAGGGACTTAAAAATTAACAATTGAGATGTTGAAAAAAAATTGTGAAACAAACAAACTTTTAAATTAAAATGATTTGAGTTACATAGGCTTTCCAAAATTATATTACTGGAACTGTCTGTAATGCCGGATTAGCCAAAACAGAGACAAAATGTAGTGAAAACTACATCTAATCAATGAACAGTCCCCACTAATTTAGAAAAATATGAATTCTTCAATTTTATATTTGTCTGTTTATTTATTTATTTAATTTTGAGACAGAGATTTCCTCTTGTTTCCCAGGCTGGAGTGCAATGGTGCGATCTCAGCTCACTGCAACCTCCGCCTCTCAGGTTCATCGGGTTCAGTGATTCTTCTGCTTAAGCCTCCCCGGTAACTGGGATTACAGGAGTGGGCCACCATGCCTGTCTGATTTTGTGTTTTTAGTAAAGATGGTTTTTTTCCATGTTGATTAGGCTGGTCTTGAACTTCCGATCTCAGGTGATCGGCCCACCTCACCTCCCAAAGTGCTGGTATTCCAGGTGTGAGCCACGAGCTTGGCCAATTTTATATTTATAACTGCATAATTTATCATGGCTTGTGAACTAAAAATAATGTATAAGAAGGGAAAATAGAAAGATTTTTTTGCACAGCAGAGAAATAATAAAGAATATTAAAATTTTCTTACAGCTTTGACAACTATTCAAAAAAAGATAAGAAAAATAATCTTTTCTTAAGTAGTAAGAAGTTATATTTGTTGTTGAAATGTTCTTTTAACTTTGTATTTATTGTACCGTGTAAAAATACCTTCTACTAGGGGCTATTTATCTCTTTTATTGGATTGAGGGGGCGGGTGTAGAACTTTTCCGTAACTAACTTGGCAAGGTAGTGTGACTAATGTGGAACTTTAAAATCAAACCTGAAAACTATTTCTCTTCCTGAATTCAGTCTAAAAGAGATGTCAAATATTGTTAAAATGGGCAAAACACTGAAAGAATATACGGACATGTAAATTATATCTATTTTAGTGTTATAATGCATTTAGGGATCTTTGAAGACGTTGTCTTTGCTTCTGTATTTAGAACAAGAGAAAAAAGGTGTCAATTCTTATCAGAAATAAGATAAGGTGTCAAGTTTATCAGAAATAAAATATACTTATTAGCTTTGTGTGTAACATCAAAAAAGCTAATAAGTATATATTCTTTGGCTAGGATTATTGATGTTTGATTTTTTTAAATGAAAACCAGGGTGATTTTTCTAATATATATCTACTTTTGAACACTGAGAAAGAGAAGCCATTTGGAGACAATGTCTTTGTAGTATATGTGGTGTGTGTGTGTGCGTGTGCTTGTGTGTGTGGGTGTGCCTGTTGTGGACATTTCATATCGCTGGATGAGTTCAATTTTAACATATCTTAAAATTCTGATTTGGGACCACAGAGGATAATATGCATTAACATAGCAAAGGCAGACACAGAACCTCAACTATTATCTAAATTTCCATGAAATTAATTACTTTGACTTGATAGTTCCCTTTCAAGAAGGCAGATTTAAAATATTTTTTCTCTTTTGGCTCTTTGGATAAAAACTATTGGATGGTTTTTAACAGTGTTCTTCACTTTGCTTTACAGAGACTTATTTTGTCTAGTATATCGATGTTTTAAGAACATATAATGTCTAACAAAAATGAAAACTGTTAAAGAGCATATGTGATTTTAAGAGGAAATATATCCGACCAATACCAAGGATCTAGAAATAGCCCCCTCTAAATAAGATGTGTTAAAGTCTTTTTATTACTGACATTCTCTCTCTCTTTTAAAATTCTCCCATTTTGGTGCTAATTGTTAAGCCCTTTCGTTTTTCCTGAAGTTATTCTGAGTATGTTATAGATTGCCCTCTTTTTGGTTGGATAGAATCCCTCACCACTCTTCTAGCAAGAATCCCTGCAGGAGACTTCCAGCACCACATGGCCCACGAGGTAGCTGGAGATGTAGTCAGTAGGGACACCATGAAAATCTGTTATCTCCATGGTTTTTTTGTGTGTAAAATGTAATTGTTCTGCACTTCAAATATTGTTAATTTGATTTCTGTAGCTGAAATTCCTATATCCCTACATCTTTAGTATTTTTAATTATTAAAATAAATTTGATGTGATTATATGTAAGTTTTGCTTAGTTTTCCAGGTGACTAAATTTAAGATACTGTTTTAGAAAGTATTTGGAAAAATATGTAGTTCCCAAATGTTTATGTTAATTATGTAGAATATGTATTTAGATGGTCAAGTTTATATCTCTCAAAATTTTTCTACTGCTAATTTAACCTCAAAATTCTGTAAATTGCATGAAAGATGAGAAACAGAAATATATGCCATCTAATATTAATTTTTTGTGTGTGGGATAACTTTTGAGAAACGATGCTGGGAGTTCAATTTATAACAACCTTCTATTTGGGAAAGAAAATTCAAAATGGAAAATATAAAGCCACAAATTATTTTTTAATAACTGGTCATGTATTTAAAATAATTTGTAAATTAACCCAGCCCTAGGTTTTCCTAACATGTACTATTGTGTTCTGGCAAAACAGTGAGAATTCCTTGTAATTACATATATATACATATATATTAATTACATATATATACATATATGTAACTACAAGGAATGCTATATTATCCAGGAATTCTATAAGGAATTCTTATATATACATATATATATAATTACAAGGAATTCTAAATATATATATAGATTACATATATTTACAAAGAATCCTAAATACACACACACACACACACACACACACACAAATGTTTTATTTGAGACTCCCCCAGTTCCTGAGAATAAGTCTGTAGTGAATGAACTTGATTATGAGAAGTCAAATACCACTATTAAGTATCATTATGTAAGATAAAATAGGCATTTAATAATGACATACAACTAAGAACACTATGCATATGATAAAATTAATGATATTAACTGTCCCTAAAAAGTGAGAAAAATCTTACAAAATTAATTAGAAAAATAACTAAAAATGTAAATTTAAGAGGGGAGAAATGCTGGATGTGGGTGAAGGGGAGGAAGACAGCAAATCACACTGCCACGTGTGTACCTATGCAACTACCTTGCATGTTCTGCACATGTACCCCAAAACCTAAAATGAAATAAAAAAAAGTTTCATCTTATTAGCATAAGACATTTCAAAAAATTTAACTAAAATATAATTTGTTCTTATAGGATTTAGTACATGACTAAAATGCTCATATTTTCCCCCATAATGTTTGTCATATTTTACTTTTAAATAAAGGTGAGAAACAGACAAGATATCTTGGAAGATTTTGTTGTTCTCATTTGCTACATTAGATTTCTTTTTCAATTATATTGGTAAAGATAGGCCAGTGGCAAAAATAAATAAATAGTAAGTCACAGAAAATTATTTTCTCCTTGGTAAGAGAGCTTTCAACAGGAGGAAAATCTTGCTTACATTTCATGAAAACGCAGTACTGCAGTTCTAAGGATTTTTCTTCATTTCTACTTTAGAAAACTAGTTGTAACATCTTCGAGTGGGTTTTTGAAAGTATTTTTGGTTTGAGTCATCAGAGTATTATTAACTCCCATAGGAAAAAATATCTGTGTCATGTTGATTTGGCTACCAAAGGAATTAGACAGTTCCATAGTCATACACATCAGTTACATTTTTATAAACAAAATTATTGCGTTTGACTTCCAGATAAGAAAACAGCTCAGTGAAAATGTTGCCAACACCAGAACCAGCTGAATCTAATGTAATTCATATTTTTTTACTTCTCTATTAAGTGAGGTTGATATTTTATTTTTTTATTTACTTCTTTCTTTTTTTTTTTTTTTTTTGAGACAGTCTTACTCTGTTGCCTACGCTGGAGTGCAGTGGCGCTATCTCGGCTTACTGCCACCTCTGCCTCCCGGATTTAAGCGATTCTCCTGCCTCAGCCTTCTGAGTAACGGGAATTACAGTTGTGTGCCACTATGCCTGGCTTTTTCTGTTTATTTTTTAAATTTTTTATTTTTTTCAGTAAACATGGGTTTTCACCATGTTGGACAGGCTGGTCTTGAACTCCCGACTGCAGGCAATCCACCTGCCTTGTCCTCCCAAAGTGCTGGGATTACAGGTGTGAACCACTGCAGCTGGCAGAAATTAATATTTTTATAATGTATGAAATTAAAAGGTCTAAGTTCTCTTGTATTGCTCACATTGACTCTTGCATAATAAGTGAAAATACTTAGTACCATTGGTAGATAATTAATACATATTGTGATTTACCAAGTTTTGGGAAACGTGAATTAACTTTGTTTTATTCTCATAAGAAAAGGTGTTTAAAGCAAGATGATATTTTAAATATAATCCATACTAATACATTTGTAATATTATGTTTCTCTTATTCCACAATTCTATCAGATACATATATTGCTTTGACTTTTATATTCAGATAAAAGATGAAAAAGAAAGATGCTTTTATTACTTTCTAAAACCTTCTTAGTAAAATTTTAATTACTCCTTAGATAGATTTTAACATATTTATGTAGTAGGAATTGAATTATAATGTCTAAAAATCTATAAGAGTTTAGAAAATATTTTTAAAATTCTGTGACCTAAAAAAAGAGTTTAGAAAATTACTCTGAGAATCTTGCCAAATATGAAAAGAAAGGAAAGACTTGTGATATTTCCGTAGGTCAAAGAGCAAATCATTTTAGCTTAACATTATTTTTATTAATGTTTCATTTTACTATTAATGAATTACTTTGGTATGCATTTCAAACACTGTTTTGCTACATGAAAACATTTAAGCAATTACTAAGATAGTTTTAAGGCATAAAATCAGGTGAATGAAATCAAATATAAAATGCAGCTAAAGACAAAATGCAGCTGTGTGCTTCTTGAAAACAATCTAACTCATCCGGTACCCAAGGACAAACAGATTTATTGGCAAGATGGAAAGAAGGAGAAAAACAATAGCTGAGTGCATATAAAAATATCAGATAAGCTGTGGGATTATATATTGCATCTTATAAACCTTCTGGACTATGTCTCTAGGCAAAATATATCTTTGTTGTCAGTTTCGCTAGTACCAAGTTGCAGAATTTGGAAAGTTATTCCAAAATTTAAAATCAAAGAAATAATTACACAATAGAAAGTAAACATGCTTCCCAACAGAAGTAGGCTAATTTTAAAAGCACACTTTACCATTATTTTATTTAAATAAGGTTCTTGATCACTTGATCTGACCCTGTATGGTGCATAGCAACTGCAGTTACACAATATATTTGAATGCAGATTATTATAATTTACTAAGAGGTGCTGCAGGGGATTAGAAAACTTGGAAGGCCAGCACTGTACTTCCATAACAGACATCTCTGCCAGATAATTAACCTTGCTGTTTGTTTAGCATTCGTCGAATGCTTCATTACTGATTCAGTCAATTATCTAGTGGTAATGACCACTGCAGAAGGTAGAATTGCTTAATTAAAATTATTTAGACCAAGGAGGAACTTTGATTGGGCCATGCATATTAGAAAGGCTTGATTAATCTCGATGAGATACACAACTCATTTAAAGCTTTACTTTATTATCTGAAAATGCCAAATTCATTCTTTTCTCAATCAAAAATAAAATATATTTATCCTTTTCCAATTACATTAAAAAATTAGACAGCAGCAAGATAGTAGGTGAAAATCAGCCTTCTCAGTTAGAATTTTGTGTAAACGCTTTGAAGAATGAAAGCAGAATCATACTTATTTCCTAAGATTCAACTGACATAAATTAGGAAATCATTATTGCCTGAAGGAATGGTGTGTCTGGGCAGACCAACTTGGCACTTTATGAGCATACCAGTTAAAAGATGTAAATACATTTAATCTTCAATTTTCTTTATATCCACAGGTTAATTCTCTAGTCCTTTCTTCATGCAAATTTGAACATGATCGTCTAATTTTACATTCTTTATGTGTAAATTAGAATGCAATGATATTCTTTGTACATGAGTCAGAATGTTGGATAGAACAAATCTATTCCATCTTAGCACTAATATCAACTCTACCATGTCTAGTTGTCTTTACTTGAGTAAGAGCTATTTTTAAATGAAGATACACTTCATTGTTTTGCCTCATGTCTAGCTGAGAGATCAAAGAATAGTATTTCTTCTTCTTGGCTTCTCAGAATAAATTTCAAAAGGGGCAGTCAAGTAAGAATTGATTGTGTTTTCAGTTTGTTTTTATTTTCTTTGGTCAAGGAAGAGATTGTTGTTTATTGGCTTTATATATGGCGCTTCATTTTTAAGTTCTCCAAAACTTCAAGAAGGTGCTGATGACTTCATTTATTTCCCAATAATTACATTTGATCAACAAAAAGTGTTCCCAATTGTATATATTTTGCCATAGACATATTAGGTATTCTGAACCTAAATATAATTTAGGAAATTACTACTCAAAGGCAATGAAAGAACATCTCAGCAATTACTAGATGTTATGCAGATTGCTCTGTAACAGTTCCCTCCCTGTGAAGCCCAAAAGTTCAACTGGCATTTCAATTAGTACTATGAAAATATTTACAACATTAAATAATTATATCACTTCAGAAATAAATAAAACATAAAGAGAGCTAATCCTTCAACAAGGAATTTACATTGTTATTATCACAGACTCTAGGTAGTTATTCATACTTCATAAATTATTCTTACTTGGAAATGTGCACAATGAAAATTGAAGAAAACATAGTGAGAGAAAAACACCATAAAGAGTTTTACTTGTAGAGACAGTCATAGGTAGAATTTTCTGTCCTGCATAACCCATAATGTTATAGCATTCTTACATGCTATCATAACCAAAACAAAAATAACAACCACCGACAAACAAAAAACATAAATTTAAATCAAATCTGATGAAGAGTGCATTCATCAACATTTGACAGAATCACATATTAGCTTTTACTTTAAAATTGTATATGATAATTATGTTTTCTAACAATGCAATAATGTAGATAAAAAATTAAGATGACTAAAATATTTTATGAATACTTTTAAGTGTCCACAAATACAAATAAATAAATTAGCTCAAAGTTACTCTTAGAATATACTAAATAACTCCATGGAAGAATTAATGGAATTTAGAAAATACTTAGCATTCAATAATAATACAGGACACACCAAAATTTGAGGGCTTAAGCTTATGTAGAACGTGTAAATAAATTTTCTGCCCTTTATGTTTGTAAAGTAACAAAGGACTAATATTAATGGCTGGATGTCAAAATGTAGAGATTAGAAAGACAACTGAGAAAATTAACAGAAACTGCAGAGTATAGAAAATATAATTAGAATAATGTGGGAATTCCTACAATAGAAAAAATGCTGTAATAAAAAAAATAACAAAATATATTAAAATCACCAATAAGTATAACTTCTAGAACACTTGATTAATAAAATCAGACAGAATAAATAAGAAAAGCAAGAGTAAAAGTCAAACTGTAAATGAACATAGTTTTTATATATAAGAAAATATACACTATAAAAATATTATATTAAAGGGGCAAATTCAGGCAATTTTACCTGAAGTGACTTTAAATCATATGTACAATAAATTGTAAATGGAAATAGGTAAATTTGAGTAAAGAACAAAATTCTTTTCACAAATGACTTATTTGTACATATAGAAAATGAGAAATATAACATAGGTTTGATTCAACTACATTCAATTTTCAAAATTTTAAATGGCAAATTAATGACTGAACTTAATTGAGAAAATCTATACATCAAAATAGTAAAAAGTAAAAATTCCCTGTGGCTTAAAATAATTTTGTGTCCATATACTGTTTACACATGATATACTTGGAAAAAAATCATTTTTTCAGTGTTAAGCAGCAAAAACTGTCAGCTGCCAATAAGTAAAAATTAGAGAATGTTGCATAGAACTTTTCATAAGTTATGACTTTCTTTAATGATATACACAAAAAACCACAAATAAAAATATATCCTACACTTGTGAAAATTAAATATTGTAGGTATGCGTATACATCTCAATTTAACTGTAGTTTAACCCAATAAAATTAATTGGGTCTCCTCAAATAAATTAACAAGCTGATCATAAAACATCTGTGGAACAGATAAGAAAAAAGTTAAGAATTCTTCCTTTACTAGTAAAAAGTCGTATATGTCTATTTTATAATAGTGTGGAATATACACAATAATAGATAAATTGCATATGGGAACAAAATAGAGATTCCAGAAAGAAGCCCAACCATATATAAAATCCTAGTTTTGAGCTAAGTTACATCTTAAATTATCAGAGAAAAATACTCATGTAAGGATTTTGAGGCTATTGTATTCATTATTAATAAATGTTAAAAAGTAATATCAAACTCCTGCTTAATACCATACACCAAACTGATTTCAGGAGAATTAAATATATATGCTAAAAGAAAGGCCTTGAACATTTGGGAGAAAATAAAATAGTTCCAAGTACAGAGAAATTGATAGAGGCAGGAGCCAGAGACATTCTAGGCAGAAAGTGGCAGGTCCCTGGTGAAACCCCACCTTCAAGCAGAAAAGCCTGAAACTGCTGTCCAAAGGGAGAACTTCTATCCCAGTTTGCCCACTCGCTTCCAATTGATTCTTTTTGGATAATGTCTTTTCTTCATTGGAATGTTGCCTTTTCCAAAATACCTTCAGCCCTGCCTGCCTCCCATCCTGTGCCTATGAGGACTCTGGACTCAGTCAGTAGAGAGACAGAGAGGAGGTTTGACAGGAGAGAGGTGACTTGACTTTAGAGGGACAGCTGGACTTTGGAGGAGAGACAGCTTAACTTCAGAGAGACAACTTGACTTTAAGGAAGAGCCAGCTGGAGATTGCTGGACTACAGGGAAGGATGATCTTCCTGTCCAGTCCCCTCTCCAGCAGCCCTCTCTGCTGAGTGTCATTTCCATCACTTAAAATTCTCCACCTTCAAGTGTCCGAGCGACCTCATACTTCTTGGACACTGGACAAGAGCTCCGGACACACTGAGTGTGGGTATCCAAAAATGGCAGTCACAGTGCCCTTTGCCCTTGCTGGCAGAGGGCAGCCACCCCACATGAGGAGGCAGGGGGCCCACTAATCTCATAACACCGCTGTCCACCGACCTGAGAGCAAAGGCAGCCTTGTAACATACTCTCTGGGGCTTCAGAAGTCACAGGCACCCCAACCTGGGCACCACCGCTGGGCCCGCACAGAGCTTGCTCCTGTCAGAGCCCAAAGTATTGGGCTGGATCTCACACTTGCTCACTCACATGCTCCCTCCTGAAAGGTTTGAGCACAGCAAGTGGTGTAAATGGGGCACCCGTGTGGCAAGTCTGACAAAGGGGTCAAGAAAAATCCTGCATCAAAATTAAGGTATGCAATTTAAGATGGAAGGATATAGTGACAGTAAAATAGAAATCCTCTATATAATAAAAAGACATCATAAAATGTGAAAAAATAAGGCATAGACTGGAGAAAATGTTTGAAACTTACAACTGACAAAATTATTACTATTCAGAATGTATGAAGATCACCTGGAAACTCAGTATTAAAAGATGATCAGTAAAAGAGAAAAAAAAAAAGAGAAAGAAAGCATGCCTGAAGGTCATGAACCAATGGGCAATAAACAGTTGAAAATGTCTGATTTTCCAGAGCACTAAAAATTAAAACATTCATGCAACACCGTTTCCAAGTCACCCATTGACCAAACATTAAAGTCCACTAACACTAAGTTGGCGATTTGGTTGGGAGAGAAAATTTCCTTACACTTCCCTAATAGAGTTGTGTGACCATTTTGGGAATCCTTCAGTAATATCAGTCAGCTCTGAAGATAAATTTTAGGTCAGAAGTTTCCACCTATAGACATATGCCCTAGGGATATGTCTGCAGATATGCACGTCTGCAGATATGTGTGATTAAATTTACTGAAACATTGTTTATAAAAGGAAAAGACATGAAGAAAATCTAAAATGTGTCCCTGAGCAATGGATTTCTCTAGAGCAGTTAGAAAGATCTATCAGCATGGATTTATGTCATGAACATAATGTGATTTTTAAAGAAAGCTACATACATTTGGCATAATTTCATTTAAACAAGGTATTAACTGTGAAAATGCTACATATTGATTATTCATGTAAACTGTAACATGCAAAATATAATAATATGCATGATAACTATAAATATCTAATGTAAACAAGTGATTATGTTGCCACAAGATTAAAAAATGGATTAGAAATGAATATACTCACAAATTTCATTCAATTGTTAACATTTTACTTTTTGAAAGAGTCTAAGGTAATCATCAGAAGTGAAAATACTTGATTTAGCTGATTATTGTTTATGTAATCACTATATTGTTATCTATTCTTTTACTGTTTTCATTATTTTGTTAATAAAATATTTAAGTTACATTTCACACTTTCTTATATGCAGTTATCTTGATCTTTAACAAAAAATGTTCTTTATCATTTCTTCATCCACTGAATCACTCTGAATAAAAGTGCCAGCAAAAGAATGCTCCCTTGAAACAAAAAAATAAATAAATAAATAAAAAGTACACAGACCCACATAAACCTCATCATTTATAAGCCAACATACTTGTGCTGGGGTTCGAAGTTTGATCTATTGGAATTATTTGCATGGACAACTAAGACAATATTGATAATGATAAATACAATTGTATGTGAATGAGATGAATGAAAAGCACTACTTAGCAAGAACGAAACTTTTTGATTAGCACTATTCTTCAGCATTAAGAATTTAGTAGCTGAGACAGATCCAAGATGGCCTATTAGGAGCTGCTCAGGATTGCAACTCCTAGCAAAAGTGTGGAGGGTGAGTGGACGCCACATTCCCAGACGGATTTTTATTGTCCACAGACCAGGAGATTCCCAGGCAGAGGAGCCCCACAGGTCCCCAGTGTGGCTGTTTTGGCCGGCGCCGCTCTTTTGGCTGGCGCAGCTGTTTCAGCCTGCACCCCAGCATGGCTGTTTTGGCTGGCGCCCCGGTGCAGTGCTTCTCCATATAAAATACACAAGTCTAGGCACCATTTTAGCTGGTGATTGGAGCTCTGGGAAAGCAGAGTCGCCCATTCAAGGGATAGAAAAGTGGATTGAAACAAGGAGCTAGGCAGGGAGATTCCCAGGCATAAAAGCACCAGGAATCTCAGGGCTGCTATTTCAGCTGGCACAGGCACAGTGGGGTCGCCACATGGGAAATCACACAGATACCAGTGCCTTTTCAACAGGCGACTGGAACACCTGGGAGAGAGTCGACCATTCAACTAAAAAAAGGCTCTGAGACAGGGAGCCAGATGATCAGGCTCGGTTGGTCCCACCCCCACAAAAAAACAGCAATTGGAAATGCTCTGGGTTGACAGTTTCACAGCAAGCACAGCTGAACCTGGGATGGTCCAGCTCTGTGGGGGAGGGGCATCTGCCATTACCGAGGCACTCCGCCACCATGGAGGTAGTCCACCATTGTAGAGGCAGCTTGCCTTTGCTGAGGCAGCCCGCCATTACAGAGAGGGTCTGCCATTACAGAGGAGGGCCACCATTGCCAAGGCAGTTCTAACTACACCCGTATAAACAGGACTGCAGGGAAGTTCACATGGCAGCTGGGTGGAGCCCACAGCAGCTCAGCAGATCCTCTGCAGGCAGACAGTGACTAGGCTGCCTCCTTGCTGGGCAGGGCAGCCCTGAAAAAAAAGGCAGCAGCACAATGGAAACTCATAAATAAAGCCCAAACTCCCCAGGACAGAGCACCTGAGGAAAAAAAGGGTGGGTTATGAGTTCTGTTGCAGCAGACTTAAACACACCTGCCCAGCAACTCTGAATGAATAACGGAGCTCACAGCTCAGCACTTGAGCTCCTATAAAGTACAGACTGTCTCCTCAAGCAGCTCTCTAACCCCCATATATCCAAAGAGTCACCTCATGAAGGAGAGCTCAGACTGACATTTGGCAGGTATCCTTCTGGGACAAAGATAGCAGGATGAGAAACTGGCAGCAACCATTACTGTTCTGCAGCCACTGCAGGTGATCCACAGGCAAGCAGGGCCTGGAGTGGACCTCAGCTGTCCTACAGCAGAGGGGCCTGATTGGTAGAAGGAAAACTGAGAAACAGAAAGAAATACCTTCATCATCAACAAACTGGAGACCCAATCTGAAAATCAACAACTACAAAGATGACAGGTGGATAAATACACAAAGATAGGAAGAAGCCAGAACAAAAAGGAGGAAAACACCCAAAACCAGAACACCTCTCCTCCTAGAAGGGATCACAACTCCTCACCAGCAAGGGAGTAAGGCTGGATAGAGAATGAGTGTGATGAAATGACAGAATGAGACTTCAGAAGGTGGGTAATAAGAAACTTCTGTGAGCTAAAAGAGCATGCTCTAACCCAATGCAAAGAAACTAAGAACCTTGAAAAAAGATTTGAGGAAATGATAACAAGAATGGACAACTTAGAGAGGAATATAAGTGAATTGATGGAGCTGAAAAACACAACATGAGAACTTCGTGAAGCATACACAAGTTTCAACAGCCGAATTGACCAAACAGAATAAAGGATATCAGAGGTTGAAGATCAACTCAATGAAATAAAATGAGAAGGCAAGAGTAGAGAAAAAAGCATAAGATGGAATGAACAAAGTCTCCAAGAAATATGGGACTATGTGAAAAGACCTAATCTATGTTTGGTAAGAGTACCCAAATGTGATGGAGAGAATGAATCCAAGCTGGAAAATACTCTTAAGGATATTATCCAGAAATACTTCCCCAACCTAGCAAGGCAGGCCAATATTCAAGTCAAGGAAATACAGAGACCACCACAAAGATATTCCTCAAGAAGAGCAATCCCAAGGCACATAATTGTTAGATTCACCAGGGTTGAAATGAAAGAGAAAATGCTAAGGGCAGCCAGAGAGAAAGGCTGGGTTACCCACAAAGGGAAGCCCATCAGACTCACAGCAGATCTCTCAGCAGAAACCCTAAAAGCCAGAAGAGAGTGGGGGCCAATAGTCAACATCCTTAAAGAACTTTCAACCCAGAATTTTATATCCAGCCAAACTAAGCTTCATAAGCGAAGGAAAAATAAAATCCTTTATGAACAAGCAAGTACTCAGAGATTTCATCACCACCAGGCCTGCTTTACAAGAGCCCCTGAAAGAGGCACTACACATAGAAAGGAACAACCAGTACCAGCCACTCCAAAAACATACCAAATGGTAAAAAGCATCAACAGAATGAAGAAACTGCATTAACTAATGGGCAAAACAGCCAGCTAGCATAAAAATGGCAGGATCAAATTCAGACATAACAATATTAACCCTAAATGTAAATGGGCTAAATGAACCAATCAAAAGACACAGACTGGAAAATTGGATTAAAAAGCCAAAACCCTTCAGTGTGCTGAATCCAGGAAACCAATCTCACATGCAAGGATACACAAAGGCTCAAAATAAAGGGATGGAGGAAAATTTACCAAGCAAATGGAGAGAAAAAAAAAAGCAGGAGTTGCAATTCTCGTCTCTGATAAAATAGACTTTAAAGCAACAAAGATCTAAAGAGACAAAGAAGGACATTACATAATGGTAAAAGGATCAGTGCAACAAGAAGAGCTAATGATCCTAAATATATATGCACCCAATACAGGGGACCCAGATACATAAAGCAAGTTCTTAATGACTTACAAAGAGACTTAGACTCCCACATAATAATAGTGGCAGACTTTAACACCCTATTTTCAATATTAGACAGATCAATGAGACAGAAATTTAACAAGGATATCCAGGACTTGAACTCAGACCTGGACCAAGCAAACCTAAAAGACATTTACAGAACTCTCCACCCCAAATCCACAGAATATATATGCTTCTCAGCACCACATCACATCTACTCTAAAATTGACCACATAATTAGAAGTAAAGCACTCCTCAGCAAATGCAAAAAATGGAAATCATAACAAATAGTCTCTCGGACCACAGTGCAATCAAGTTAGAACTCAGAATTGAGAAACTAACTTAGAACTGCCCAGCTTCACAGAAACTGAACAACTGGCTCTTGAATGTTGACTGGATAAACAATGAAATGAGGAAGAAAGAAAGATGTTCTTTGAAACCAAGGAGAACAAAGACACAACATGCCAGAATCTCTGGGACACATTTAAAGCAGTCTCTAGAGGAAAATACATAGCAGTAAATGCCAATGTGAGAAGAAAGGAAAGATCTAAAATTGACACCCTATCATCAGAATTCGAAGAGCTAGAGGAGCAAGACCAAAAAACTCAAAACCTAGCAGAAGACAAGAAATAACTAAGATCAGAGCAGAACTGAAGGAGATAGAGACACAAAAAGCCGTTCAAAAAATCAATAAATCCAGGACCTGGTTTTTCGAAAGAATCAATAAAATATACAGACCACTAGCCAGATTAATAAAAAAGAGTGAATAATCAAATAGATGCAATAAAACACAATAAAGGGGATATCACCACAGATTCCACAGAAATATAAACCATCATCAGAGATTATTACAGACATCTCTATGCACATAAACTAGTAAACCTGGAAGAAATGGATAAATTCCTGGACACTTGCCTCCTCTCAAGCCTAAACCAGGAAGAAGCAGAAACCCTGAATAGCCTATAACAAGGTCTGGCAGCAATTAAGGGCCTACCACCAAAAAAAATCCAGGTCCAGATGGGTTCACAGCCGAATTCTACCAGACATTCAAAGAGGAGCTGGTACCATTCCTTCTGAAACTATTCCAAATAATCCAAAAAGAGGGAATCCTTCCCAAATCATTTTACAAGACCAACATCATCCTGATACCAAAACCTGCCAGAGACTCAGCAAGAAAAGAAAACTGCAGGCCAATATCCATAATCAACATAGATGCAAAAATCTTCAATAAAATACTGACAAACCGATTGCAACAGCACATCTAAAAGCTTATCCACCATGATCAAGTAGGCTTCATCCTGGGGATGCAAGGCTGTTTCAACATATGCCACTCTATAAATGTAGTTCGCCACATAAACAGAACCAAAGACAAAAACTACATGATTATTTCAATTGATGCAGAGAAGGCCTTTGACAAAATTCAACAGCCCTTTATGCTAAAAACCCTCAATAAACTAGATAATGATGGAATGTATCTCAAAATAATAAAACCTATTTATGACAAACCAACAAACAATATCATGCTGAATGGGCAAAAACTGGAAACATTCCCTTTGAAATCTGAGACTAGACAAGGATGCCCTCTCTGACCACTCCTATTCAATATAGTATTAGAATTTCTAGCCAGAGCAATCAGGCAAGAAAAAGAAATAAAGGGTATTCAAAGAGGAAAGGAGGGAGTCAAATTGTCTCTATTTGCAGATGACATGATTGTATATGTAGAAGACCCCATCAGGTCTCAGCCCCAAATCTCCTGAACTGATAAGCAACTGCAGCAAAGTCTCAGGATATAAAATCAATGTGCAAAGATCATAAGCATTACTATACATCAATAACAGACTTCAAGAAAGCCACATCAAGAACGAACTGCCATTCACAATTGCTACAAAGAGAATAAAATACCTGGGAATATAACTAACAAAGGATGTAAAGGACCTCTTCAAGGAGAGCTAAAACCACTGCTCAATGAAATAAGAGAGGACACAAACACATGGAGAAACATTACAGGTTCATGGTTAGGAAGAATCAATATCATGAAAATTGTTATATTGTCCAAAGTAATTTACAGCTTCAATGCTATCCCCATCAAGCTACCAATGACCTTCTTCACAGAACTGGAAAAAACCACCTTAAACTTCAAATGGAACCAAAATAGAGCCTGCATAGCCAAGACAATTCTAAGAAAAAACAAACAAACAAAAAAAAACAAAGTGGGAGGCATCACACTACCAGACTTCAAACTATACTACAAGGCTACAGTAATCAAAACAGCATGGTACTGGTACCAAAACAGAGATGTAGACCAATGGAAAAGAACAGAGGCCTTGGAGCCAACACCACACATCTACAACCCTCCAATCTTTGACAAACCTGACAAAAACAAGCAATGGGGAAAGGAGTCCCTGTTTAATAAATGGTGTTGGGAAAACTGGCTAGCCATGTGCAGAAAGCAGAAACTGGACCCCTTCTCAACACCTTACATTAAAATTAACACCAGATGGATTAGACTTAAACATAAGACCTAACACCATAAAAACCCTAGAAGAAAATCTAGGCAAAACCATTCAGGACATAGGCGTAGGCAAGGACTTCATTACCAAAACACCAAAAGCATTGGCAACAAAAGCCAAAATAGACAAATGGGACCTAATCAAATTCCACAGCTTCTGGACAGCAAAAGAAACAGTCATTAGAGTGAATCAGCAACCAACAGAATGGGAAAAATTTTTGCAATCTACCCATCTGGCAAAGGCTGACATCCAGAATCTACAAAGAAGTGAAGCAGATTTACAAGAAAAAAAAGAAACGAGCCCATTCAAAAGTGGGTAAAGGATATGAACAGACACTTTACAAAACAAGACATACATGAGGCCAATAAACATATGAAAAAATGCTCATCATCACTGGTCATTAGAGAAATGCAAATCAAAACTACATTGAGATACCATCTCACGCCAGTTAGAATGTAAATTGTCAAACTGATCATTAAAAAATCATCAAAAAATCTGGATACTACAGATGCTGGAGAGGATGATCATTACAAAATGATCATTAAATGGAGAGCTGATCATTAAAAAACCTGGAGACTACAGATGCTGGAGGGGGATGTGGAGAAACAGGAACACGTTTACACTGTTGGTGGGAGTGTAAATTAGTTTGACCATTGTGGAAGACAGTGTGGCGATTCCTCAAGGATCTAGAAATAGAAATTCCATTTGACCCAGCAATCCCATTACTGGTATATTTCCAAAGGATTATAAATTGTTGTACTATAAGGACACATGCACATGAATGTTCATTGCAGCATTGTTTACAATAGCAAAGACTAGGAACCAACCCAAAAGCCCATTGATGATAGACTGGACAGGAAAAATGTGGCACATATACACCACGGCATACTATGCAGCCACCAAAAATGATGAGCTCATGTCCTTTGTAGGGACATAGGGGAACCTGGAAACCATCATTCTCAGCAAAGTGACACAAGAACAGAGCATTAAACACTGCATGTTCTCACTCATAGGTGGGTGTTGAACAATGAGAACACCTGGACACAGTGAGGGGAGCATCATACACTGGGGTCTGTTGGGGGGAAATAGGGGAGGGACAGCAGGGGGTGGGGAGTTGGGGAGAAATAGCATGGGGAGAAATGCCAAATATAGGTGATGGGGCAGAAGGCAGCACATTACACTGCCATTTGTGTACCTATGCAACAATCTTGCATGTTCTTCACATGTACCCCAAAACCTAAAATTCAATTAAAAAAAAAGAATTTAGTAATTAAATGTCTGTCACAAATGACCAGTTAGCAATAATCTTAATCTAGGTCTGCTTTAGGAGTTCAATATTATAAACTTAATTTTCTCCAAAATATTTTTTCTAAAAGATATATAGTTAAAATATTAACAAAGGTTTATTTATATATTTTCAAGCCTAACACCCCAGACTTCTACAATCTTGTTCAATTCGAGTTTGGGCCATAATACTGATAGACACAATCTATAATGCCATAATCCTGAGTGTTGAAATCCTGAAAGATCAAAATCCCAGCAGTCTAAAATTCCAAGAATCATAATCCTGAAAGATCAGAATCCTGAAAATATAATTTGGGAAAATAATTTTAATAATATTTATGTTTTTTAAAATGGATTTACTTGAGAAACATAAATAGACAAGCCTCTCTTAGGTCTCTTTATACAATAAGTTAGGTGATAACACATACATTTTATTAATAAAAATCATTCTACTCTAAAGACTCATGCATAGTGTATGTTTATTGCAGCACTATTCACTATAGCAAAGACAGGAAATCAACCAAAATGCCCATCAATGGTAGCTTGTATAAAGAAACCATGGAATACTATGCAGCCATCAAAAAGCATGAGATATTGTTCTTTGCAGCAACATGATGGAGCCAAAGGCCATTAGCCTAAGCAAACTAATGCAGGAACAGTAAACCAAACACTGCATATTCTCACATAAAAGGGGGAACAACGGACCCAAAGAAGGGAACAACAAACCCTTGGGCATACTCGTGGATAAAGGGAGAGGAACAGAAAAAATACCCATCAGGTACTGTGCTTAGTACCTGTGTGACAAAATAATCTGTACAGCAAACCCCCATGATATGCGTTTATCTTTATAACAAACCTGTATATGTACCCCTGAACCTTAAATAAAAGTGAAAGAAGAGAAAAGAAAAAGAAAGAAGAAAGAAAGAAAGAAAGAAAAAGTAAGAAAGAAAGAAAAAAGAAAGAAAGAAAGAAAGTAAATAATAGTTTCCCCTAATACGATGCAACTTTCTTGCTTAGAAGTAAAAACATACTAATCCCTCCCAAGAATGTGGCTTTCAGCATTTCCATATTCAGGGTTTTAATCTCTTGTTGTTGTGATTTTTTTCCCCTGGATGTTTACATTTTAAACACAAGAATTTTGATCTTTTAAGAATTCAATATTGAGGATTGTGTCTTTCAGGATTATTAACAACACTGTCCAACTGATCTCTGTAGAGCTACTCCACCGCTCAAGTATGTGGGTTCTGGAACTATGAACCTGATGTCAAATTGATGGTCTGTTACCTGTTAATTATGTAGCCTAAAAAAGTCAATCTGTCTAGGCTTCCATTTTTCTTATCTGTCTATTGTGATTCTTACATGTGTAAGGATTCTTATGTGTCAGGATTGACTGAAATGGCCTACTTGAAAATACCAAACCACGCTTATTCCTTCAATAGTGTATCAATCTGGGCTTAATCAGAAAAATAGAAGCAACTTCAAGTAATTATAATAACAAATAAATGCAGAAGCCTATAGTGATGGAGAATTGGAGATGTTATACGAGACAAGAGTAGAAACCCAGAAATTTTCAAAAACATGGAGTCAACTTTTCCTCTAGGCTGGAGGGATAAAGGAGGTCTTACTAGAGCATAAGGGCTGAGCTCTCCTGCCAAACACTAGATTCAATGCAGAGTGATCCACCTAAAAAGAGAGGAGATGCAACTATTGCAGGGATAGCTCTTGATACCGAAAGAATAGTGAATAAAATAACCTGGTGTTTCCTGTTCTCACACTTTTCAATATCCAAGTAGTGCCACATGTTTTTAAAATCAGCAGGAAGATAAGGGATCACTGTCCCCTTCCATCACCCATTTGTCTGGGAAAAAGACAAGGGAAGGAATGAATATGAGGACAAATAATACTAAAATTTACACAGCATTATGGATTTTGGGGTTGAACACTGTAAAGTATTAAAGGGCATATACAGTATTTACAGAAATGCAGAAAAGATCATGAAAGATGAAGAAATATGATAAATTCGCAGAAAATGTTCATATGTGTATATATGTGTGTTTGGGTGTATGTGTATATATATTTAAACAGAAGTTAAACATCCTTAAAACCAGACACATGACTATTCATAATGAGAACTAAATATCAAAAACACATGTTGAATAAATTTATAGCTTATTGTTATCATCCAAAGTGAAGAAATAAATAGAACATAATTTGTACATGTCTCAATTGTCTTTTTCACAAGTGATATTAATGATTAGAGAAAACATAAAAATACAGTAGTACAGAAATAAAACATCTCCTATAATCTCATGTAAATAGAAAATTGGTATATTTCCTTCCAAATATGGTATATAACTGCAAATGTAGAAGAAAATATAAATAGCCTAATGTCATTTGATGGTGATGTGGATCACCTTTGATCCATTTATGTTAGAAATTTTGCTAACATTTAATATGCCTCAAGCACATAATTTTTATTTACTGTATAATATTCTATGTTATATATATGCCACAATATTTTTATCAATTTCTATATTGGTAAGCCCTTAAGTTTCTTTCAATTTATTAGTAATATAAACAATATTAAAATAATTCTACAAAAATGCTTCAAATGACATTACAATTTTTTTTTCAGATAAGCAAACTTATTCAGAACAATAGTACTCACGCTTCAGAAGCCTTAAAGAAAGTTGTATTCTTGTGAATACAGTGAATAATAATTTGTTACCTTTGGATAATAATATTGTGTCATATTTCAAAAATTTATCTAACATTTTGACATAAAAATTATTTCTATTTACCTTATGAAAATTATAATGTAAGAAATAAAAATTGCAATGCAGAAGTTTTTCATTTTAGTAATACTCAAAGATAAAGTGTATGATGTTCATTAAAATAGAATTAAAAAAATTAAGTTACTTTATGTCCAAAATGTTTAAATTTGTTTACGCAAATTCATATTTACTGAATTAAAAAAAAACAAGGAAGGCATAAAACCATATGTAAATTATGAACTAAAAAATAGTGATTTGAATGTAAAAATGCATTTATGCATTTTTGTACCCATGTGTACTGCTGTGGGCTTATAAACACAATTACATGGGGTAATATTCTCTTGTCATTTTATTTACTAGGCAGAAGTATATGTTTATGACTTGCACATCTTTAGAACTTTTCTCTAGATGATGCATAATACCATATAATTTTTTAAATATGTCTAATGAGGACAGAGGAATCTTATAATATTCTAAGAGGTAAACTATAAATCAATTCTTGAATCATCTAATGCTTATGGGCAAGTATGAAAGACAACTAAATAAGAAATTTTAAAAAAACAGAATTTTACCTATAGATTTGAGGCAGTTTTTGGAATTCTCATACCACCACCTTATCTTGTCTTCACACCATATAATGATTTTTGAAGGGAGCTAAAATTGTGAAAATATTCTGAAAATAAAAGAAGCCGTTCTGAAACCTATTTACATTTTCAAAAATACAAACCTTCAATACAAGCTTTTTGTTTTATTTTCCTGATTTATATTATATTTTATTTATTTTCCTGCTTGCCTCACAGGTGGCTACTGGGCTTCAGGAGGTTAATGCAAAATCCTAAGTGTTTTTCCTGTACATTAGCCTTTTTTTCTTTAATAAGTAACTATCCTAGTTTTATAGGGAAGAAAGTATAGGTCAATCAAGATACAGTCCAAAATGCTGAAAGTGGTTACCCATAGAAAATAGAATTACAACATTTTCCTTTCCTTTGTATTACTTCACATATTTGGTGATTTTCAATTTTTATTTTTTATATAATGGCACTGTACTGCTAACTAAATGAGGAATATTACATATTTTATTATGAAAATTGATATATATCATTTTTCATTTTCTCCATCTTTTAATCTTGCCTGCTGTTTTCTTTCCAGAATCTTTTTTTCCTGATTTTATTGATGCTATTTATTCTTCCTAGAAAGTGTTTTGTTTTCTCAGTCTTGAACAGATTCTAACAGCTTTTCAAATCATTTTCTGAACTGTTTATTATTTTATTACATTTAATTCTTAATTACAGTAACAATTATCATCATGTTCAGCATTGCACATAATTTTCTCTGTGTGTGTATATGCATATACACACATAACTCCTAATCATGCATAGGAAAGTGAAATGTGTAAGAGTGAGTTTGTCTGTGGAGTGCTCAACTCAAAAAGTTCCCTGCTCAATTGACTACAAAAGTCCAGACACTGCATATGAAAAATATCTGATATATTTATACTGTGTAGAAGTGGGAGAGTTATATTTATGCTCTCTCTAATATCCATAAATTAATTTCCCTAAAATAATGAGGTACTCTTGATTGTATCAAGCGACAAGAAGAAATTGCTATAAAGTAGTTATGAATTGCAGATATATGTTACATTTTTCTGAAGAGTTACATGAATCATTGGTAATTTTACTAAAAGTAAAGCTTTCATAGATGTACCATTCACGATACTTTCAATAACCTCTCATCATTCAGACATAGATTTGAAACTGCCTTTCCTTTCTTTCTTTTTCCTTCCAAACATGATCAACTTAAAATAGAAAATGAAAGTGGAAAGTACAATGGGTTCAAGTACAAGTCAAATCTGTAATTTCTGTATAAAAATAATGAACACAATACAAGGTACTTCCAATCTTATTTCCTCCAGAAAGAGAGTATAATCAGAGTGTAATGAGCATTGAAATTAATAAATTAAAATTAAATGCATTTTAAGAAAAAAATGCATTTCAGTCAGGCAGTAATTATGTTTCCAACCTTGTAAATTAATTCCCTGAATGAATATCTTTCAGTGTACCCAATGTATTATCTATTTTCATCTTTTTATTTAAAGCTCAGTGTTCCTAACTTGACTAAGCCATCACATTATTAAAAAACAAAACAAGAAGTGTTCATTCATACACCCTCTGACATTCCACCATTACATAAAATCTCCTGCTGCTTTTGTATGCACACTTCCCCGCCCCGCCCCCCATGACAACGCCTAATTATGATAAAGAAACAAATGGAGCCACCTGTAGTTTTAGGTAAAAAATTTGTGAGGATATTAATATCGATTCACTGAAAAATAAACAAGGATGATGACAAATAAGGTGAACAAATGTTAAACCATTAAATAAATTAAAATTCTTATCTTCTGCTTAGCAGGTAATTTAAGATAATGGTTAATCGGTTGAGTTTGATGTCAGGTGTTGAGGTTCTGGTTTTTACTTGTAGATTTCTGTCATACCACAATCATGGGCAAGCGACCTTTTTTGTTCAGTTTCCTCTTCTTACCAAAAAAAAAAAAAAAACAGAAAAAATTTTGCATCATAGGGTAATTATGAAAAACAAATTATATGTTTTTATACGCTTTTAGCTAATTATTTGCCACAGAGTGAGCACCATTAATATGAACTATTTTTGGCATTTAATGTAAAATCCCTCAATTCGTCCTTTATGCTATATCCTTTTTCTTCTATTCTGAGTAGATGTCACATAAACAATTAATCATTTTGGACACAAAAATTGTGCATATCTGTAAGAAATATTTCAATGCTACTTTAGATAATGTCAGCAACTTAGTGGTTCTAAAACAATGAGAGAAATGTATAACGAGTCTCGGTTCTGGCAATGATAGTGAAATGAATGCTATCGGAAAGTACATTTTATGTATTTGAAAGCAAGAAAATACAATAAAATTTTAGAAGGCAATTTGGGGTCAGCAATTAACCTTACTGCACAATTAAAGATTGCCATATAACTTTGTGAGTAAATAAGTGAAGCTCTGGGAGAATGGTCTATCTTGTAGTAGGTGAAATTATATTGTTTATTAATTAATTGGAGAAGGAACCAGGTGTGTTCATCTGTGGCTGTGTTAATAGAGAAAGAGCATTGGAAAAATACTAGGATGTCTTGCCCCTAATCCACACTCCATTATGAACTCTGTGTCCTTCAATAAGTCACTTTCATGGAGCTCAGTTTCCTCTAATAAAAGTATTTTCAATGTGAAGTAATGGCTTAAGTTCCTTTAGATACTGTGATGCTATCATTAATGCAGAGCAGTTCTCAAAATATGAGCTGAAGACAAGCTACATATTTATCTGAGGAGAGATTTTCCTTACAAACTTTAACGAAGTAACCTATAAAAACATTAAATGCAGAAGCAAATAAGATAATACAGCTGTATTCCATTTGGTGCCCGTTACAGAAGTTTGCAAAAATATAA
Source organism: Callithrix jacchus (assembly GCF_049354715.1). NCBI lineage: Eukaryota > Metazoa > Chordata > Mammalia > Primates > Cebidae > Callithrix > Callithrix jacchus. The sequence continues at coordinate 94,570,767 of NC_133516.1, forward strand.
AAGTGCCTTAATTATCACATTTAAAGCTTTTTCTTTGCTTTTTTTTTTGAGATGGAGTTTCACTCTTGTTGCCCAGGCTGGAGCTCAATGACATGATCTCAGCTTACTGCAACCTCCACCTTTCAAGTTCAAGCAATTCTCCCACCTCAGCCTCCCAAGTAGCTGAGATTACAGGAATGTGCCACCACGCTCCGCTAATTTTGTATGTTTAGTAGAGATGGGGTTTCACTGTGTTGGTCTGTCTGGATGTTGGTCTGTCAAGTTCCTGACCATGTTGATCCACACACCTCGACCTCCCAAAGTACTGGGATTACAGGCGTGAAACACCATGCCCAGCCAGCATTTTTATTTTTTAAAAATATAGTTATTTTTATAAAATCTTATATGATCATTGGTTTAAGTAATTAAAATATAATTAAACTTTTTATCATGTTTAAATATTGCTATAATAAATGGTGACATAATCTCTATAAAATAATTTGGGACTTTCAATTATTTTTAGGCATATAAAAAGAGTCTGTGTTATATTTATCTTTTTATTGAAAGCCATTTCATTACCTTTTACTCAGTTTTCCCTATTTAGCCTTTCCCACCATGATAATTTACATTCTGCATACTTTAATGCCTTGCCATAAACTCAATTTGATATTTTCAAATGGAGTATTTTTTTCCAATAAGGTAAAAATAATTCAGTATTTTCCTATCAACTAGTATTGAATTATATTTTAGCACACAGTTTTCCTAAGGGAAGTTTCCATTTGCTCTACAAATATTGAAAATATAAAGTTATCATGAAAATAATATGGAAAATGTTTTCATAACATGGCTTGCTATATAAAGGGGAAAAGTCTTGCATATGAATATATGAATTAGAAGACCATTTACTACATTGATTTTTCAGGTCCTAGCACTAATATCTAAATACATCATGGGAAGTGAAAAGGATCACAATTATTGATTACTTTTCAATGGTCATTAGAATGAAGTTGAAAATTGTTTTGTTTTTGTTTTTTGTTTTTGGAAAGCCTTGAGAGTAAAGGCAGACCTCATGGATTCATGTGGTCTAAAATTAGTCCAGGAAGAAGTTTAAGGGTAAAATACGGCCCCCTTGATTTTCAGAAAGATAGTGAGATTGATAAAGTTGAGCTCTGGGCTGATAAGATTTTCATTTCCTGTGCTGATACTCTACCAAAATCAACTCATTTGTTTCTTTTGTTGTTGGTTATCAAGTATTTGCAATGGAAGTCAATATTAGGTAGATGATAAAATTTCCTGTCTTCGAACTATAAATTTTAGCATCCAAACAGCAAATTAATGATTTCCTTTTAAAACATTTTTATACTAAAATTGAAATGCAAGACAGTGCTCTGGGTGGCCTTGGACTGACCCAGTTCTCCAGACCTCCTTTTTCACTTGTAGTTTGCAAGAATAATGATAGAATGTGCTGGGAATGCAACATCCTGGGATAAGAGAGGAGTTGGCCAGAACAGCCTGGGCTCTGTTCCAGTCCCCTCCACATCAGAATGTCTTTCAGTGTTTTATTCTAGCATGTGACATGGCCTCAGGTTACGAAACTCAGAGCAAACTTCTCAGGGTCCCTCAGCAGCAGTGCAAAGTGGGGCATGCATAGAAGAAATGCCATCTGCCCCAGGCAGGTTTCCTGAGCTGTGGGAGACCAGTGTGTAATGAATTCTAGGCTTCTGTTGTCCCTGCTGCTTCTTTGTAAGTAACACATCTTCATCATGTAACTTGTGGTGTGCATGTGCATGATATTCTATCTCACCAGACTCAGACCAGTTGGTAACGGGTACACTGTGAATCTGCTTTACGCTAAAGACAATCAAGAACTCTGAAGCAGCTGAGATTTTACCCTGCTTACAAGATAGCATGTTAGCAGACCAGTTACATACATGCTGGCAAAAGATATGACACTCGTAGGTCAGAAACAGAGGGCTTCATTACTTATTGCATAGTAGGCATCATGAATTTCACATTCATACTTGATCTTTTTTCCCCAAGCCTCACAGACATGTGGAGCATTCTGGGAGCTGCTACACACAGCAGTGGATTTGCATCGCAGCTGAAGAAGACAGAGTTTAAAGAACAGTAAATATTATAAGGGGGTCCTAACAAACCTACCCAATATTTACCCTAAAAAAGACACTGTTTTTATTCTCCTGGATGACAAATATATTGTCTCTCTTATCACTCTATACTGGAGGTAGACCTGGACTCTATCTCCAAGCTGGTTTGATAATCAAAAATCCCTGAAGAGATACTGTAAATCAATATCTATCAAAGCTTCTGCTCTGAAGACATACAGAAATAGGAGGAAACCATGGAGATGTGAGAATACCATTTTCTTCCAACAATTTGGATGAATCCAGATTCTGCCCCTTCTCTGAAAACGTTTCTGTAATTTTTCCTGAACTCTTCTTATGTTAATAAATGCTACCATACAGGGGATGTAGATAAACAGAACATACTGCCCAGGCTGTCCCTCCCAAATAAGAACTATAGTCAATCATTCAAATAGAACTAAAACTCCTAAGGCCTGCCAACCAGCCAGTACGCTGCTTTAGAGGCACTGTCAACCTGTCTACTCCACTAGATAGAAGTTCTACCTGGAAGGCTATAAAATTAAAAATAAAACTTTGTTTCCAGGGTCATTATGCATGCCATTGAAATTGTACCTCTTATGAGGCAATCAGGCATTATTTTGCCTTTCTCTGAAAAGCAGGGTGGCTTGCAACTAAGGAATGGTCATAAGAAAATGTCAAATGTTGAAGAAACACCACCTCCACACTGCGAGTTATTCAGTGACACATTTCTTACTAGCCAGAATTGGTATACATGATAGAACGGCGACAGTTTTGCTCCATTCAGGCTAAAGTAGAGCCTGCATTTGCACATGTGTCCTGCCATACCTAGAATAATGTTACTGGCCAAAAGGAAAGTCCAATACACAAAATTAAGGAGAAACTCCTTGGCTTTCTAAGGTAGATTCTGATGGTTTAGGGACTTGTTTACTTGGGATACTGGGTGGTATAGCTGAACTCAAAACTGCATCTTAGTTTCATCCTGCTACATGGAGTTCTGTTGACATTAGCTTTAGTCAAATGCTGCATGAAAAATATTGAACAGTGTCTGTCCCATGCCATTGGTCAGATGTATCAAAGTGGGTGATGGACTGGTGTACTCATGGGAAACTTACCAGAAGCCAAGATGGTATAGAAAAGCAAGATGAATATTATGTGAACATTCTCCTTGGGTCTCATGTTTTGGCACTGCTGAGCAGAGGTATTGACAGCTGCTGTTCTGAACTGTTTGTTCAAAGACGTCTGCATACTAAAAAGCCTAGAATTATAAATGTAATGTCTCCTCCGAGGGCAGAGAGTAGACATATTTGTTATCCAGAATGGTAAGCATAATTTCTCCCTCCTACACAACAGTGGCTAGGCTTATTGGCATACTATTTTAAAATTGAGGTTTCCTAAATTTGGGGTTCCTCAGTGATGACACAAATTTATTATATTCACAGAAAATACTTTGGCCAATACACAAGTTCCTGTGGGATTAGGGGGCAAGAGTAACCAATGAAATGATGAAGGTCATATCATTTGCTTTGCCATGGGTAATATAGTTCTATCTCTCATCCAAGGATCTCATGCCATCTTGCAGAATCCATTACCTGCTAGATTACAGGTATAATAAAATCTCAGACCCTGTAAATTATTAAAAAATATTTATCTGTATCAAATTTGATTAATGATGTCAGAATTTTTATTAAAGACATAATTGCTTTAATATTTCAGAAAATTAAATATACTTGGGCAGTAAAAAATATTTATTATTGATCTCATAAAGTTTCTATATAAAATATAAAATGTTACATGAGCAAACAATTACGTTTTGTCCTCTGAAGAGTCAACAGAAAAGAATGCATTTTTAAACCATTCTTTAGTGTTGTAGATGGGATTGACTAATTTTTTTTCAGTTTTAATCCAGACTTTGCTGAGCCTTTACATTTATTTGAAACTTCAATCTTTTTAAAAGCAAAGATTTATTTAACTTGCTCAAATACTCACTGTTGTTATCGACAATTGATAATATCACTTTTCCTTTTATTAAGAAAAGTTCAATTTGAAGTTCTGTAAAATTTTGTATGTTCTCTAAAATCTGTCCATTTTAATTAGCAAAGATACATTTTAGGCATTTACTTGTTCAAAATCTAATAAATAATCAACTGCAAGTGCCTGTTTTTCTTCAAATTTATGTAGTCTGTTTTCTAACATGGTTGTTTTTCAAATGAGAAGAATCAAGAAATATCTGAATTACTGTCATTTTTTTCTTTAATTTCTTTTACCAGATTAAATAATCACAACAGTGTTCCATGAAACAGTATGGTGAAGCATTCTTTATATCTCCCTCCTCTGGAGAAGGCTCACTTTTCATCCAAGAAATTTTACTGAAATTTCAGCTTTGATTCCTGCTCTGTAGCCCGAGGAGTATCCTCTGATGCTAGAAGTTAGTTTCTTAGGGAAGGCATACACAGTTCTCTTTGGCATTCTTTTAATTGCTGTTGTTATGAAATACTTTTAAAGAAAAAAAATTGAGGCATATCAGAAGATGTAGAACAATGCCCTCTTCTATGCTGAGCTATGAAGTATAATTGGAAAGTTTCACTCACATATAATTTTCACACAATCTTATTCAGTTATGGATAAAATACAAAGTGCATAGTATATTTCAAGTATAATTTCAAAAGCTGTGGTGATTTAGACAGTGACTGCATGAGAGTCTTTTTCCCCAACTTTCAGGTATCAGATCAATAATTTTGTTCAAATTTTTGTTGTTTTTATTCAACATGGTTAAATATGACTATTCCATGAATGAAATGATATTGCTTGTCAGAGATTGATGATTAGTAGAATAAAAAGAAAATAAAGAAATGTAACAACAGTGAACTAGGGCAATCAGGTGCACCTCAATATAAAATGACATTTTTATTAGAAGAGGAGCAATTTTGTTGTTCAACCAGTACAAAGAGGAAGATTTTAGGAGTTCCAAAATTTGACTAAGAAGCAAAGCAAGAAATCGCAATTGATCTGGATTTTGACTACTTTGCATAAACTTAAGTGCAGAAGAGAATGAATATGGCCCTTTCTAGTCTTCTGAATTTTTCCAACTGTTCTAGATATAAAGTTCTGAGACAAGGAAGAAGACAGAAAACACAAAGTACAAAGTGGGAGATGAAGGTGGTTTGTCAAAAGGATTGAATAAGTGGTAATCTTTAAATAAAAAACCTGTGAAGCACTATTAAGGTGTAACACACAACATGAAAGTGAACTTGTGAAGTTGTATTGTGATCATATGATAGTAGATGAAGTCCTTACACTGTTTCCTCAATTCAGATGTCTCCTAATAACCTAGACTTCAGATCTCAATGTTCTGCATTCTACAACTATGAGAAATTTTATTCTGGTTACTTATACTTCACTCATTCTTCTGTCTATTCCCTTTGCCATGTGATTTTGTTGTCTCTTACTGTGCTAGGTATGCATAAACTCAGTTCTGGGTTTGGGACTAAGTGATGGGACTTTGAACCATGTGATGCTATGGCCTATGTGCATGGCACAAGCTGAGTAAATGTGCACATGTATTGTTCTTGCGTTTTCTCCTTTATTTCTTGAGTTTCTACCACAAGAAGAACATGATTCAGCCAGTTTGACGTCCTGGTCCAAGGAGAGTAAGACACATGAACTAGATCTTGACACAATTCGCAGCTTGGAAATGACAACATTAAACTTTATACTCTCAAACCTATGTTCCTGGAAAATAGCAACACTGAAAGGAATAGCTCAGTTCTTTTTTTGTTCTTGGAAATGGCCTACCACTCTTCCCAATATAATTTAGATAAGACTCAAGGATATTCATTCTTGTTTACCTATGGCATATTCCCTCCAAATTCCCATTCTTTACCTCATAAATGATAAGCAAACTGTTCTCATTGACAGGTCTGGACAAGACTTCTGCTTTCTTCAGGTCCTGAATTTTGATCTACCGTCAGCCTGAGCCAGCATACCTGTTCTTAATGACTCATCCTGAGTATCCCCTGAGCACAAGGAATGACATTCCCTGATCAACTGTCTCAACATACCACCCGCTCCATCCTACCCAAGTTTTTCTGACCTGGTTTGCACCTCTTTATGAAAGAAAAACTCTCTTCTTCCTAACTTTGCAACACTCGTAGATGTAACAGAGGATCTTTATATCTCAATATTCCCTTTGCCTGTATTACAATATTTATTTGTTCCTACCACAATACTCTTTTCAAATAACATCTCTCCTTAATTAGGTCCAGATGTGTTTTTTAACAGTTTTCTGGTACGGTGACACATATGGCATGGAAGCCACCCCTTAGATCCTAATGTCTTCACCCAAGTATTAACGCCAGCTTCTTAGAGACTTTGTGCTCATTTCTCGCGGGGGAGATCCAAATCCAAGGTGATAAGTCAAAACTCCTGAACTCCTGCTCTGGACATTTTTATCTTGTAGTACGGTAAAGAGTTACTTTGGTTCTTTCTGGCAGAGGTTTTTCTTTGGCCCTTCCATGAAACTGCTCTTCTTTTCCTTCAACTCCTTAAATCTATGGATTATGGTAGGGTAATCTCATTGGTTCCTTAAACCCAGGGACTGGACAACAGTATTTGCGAATCTTAACCTGAGGATTGTGTGAGAAAACAAATGGAGCAGGGCTTGTTTCTGGCTTTATTAAGGGCTCATTTCTGATTTAATTATCTAATCCACTGGTATTATGGATGAGATAACTATGCCCTTGTCTTCCATGAGTGACAAAATGCCTCACCATTATGGCACTTATTCAGTTTAATATCTTCAAAAGGGATAAATTTTACCAAAGACAATTTAGATTACAGTGGAGCTTTTGAAGAGCTTGGAAACTCCCCAAACTGGCTCATCTAAGACCATTTCTCTCTCATCAACCCCATCCATCTTCTTCCTTTTTCCCCACCTACTATCTTCTTGTCATCTCTCTTAGGTTCCTTGTTCTGTTCTCCTTTAAAACCACCAATTCCTCCATCCTTCTGTCTACCTCTAACAGACCTTTCCCTTCCCTCTCCAGCCCCTGAACTCCCTATGTTTACTCAAGCTTCAGGCTCTTCTTTCCCCATCAGGGGCTTTCAAGAGACTCTGAGACCCCAGAAGGGAAACCTGAGGCTGAGAGAGCTAGAGATACAGTTGCTTATTATATCCACTCATATGGGCTTCCATTTGGTCTCCCCTCAATCCCTTGCTCATAATTTTGTCTACAAGTTCCCTAGGATTACACATCAGGATAAAGGAAATTTCAAAGATCCCCAAAAATAAAAATATTAGTGAGGATACCATCAAGCAGGTAAACTCAAATTGACCCATCTTCCAGAATTGCAATCCAGGTGAAAATCTAAAGGTCAGGCACAACAAGAGACAGCCATTTTATATGAACCATGAGTTGCAGTTTTAGAATTGAAGTCATAACTCTATTTTTGTCTGTCTGTATTTTTGTCAGTAGGTTTGTTAAGTAGCTATCGATTTTCAGTTGGTATTTCCAAATTAGAACACAAAATCTCTTTAAGGAACTCTATTCTGATTGGTTTAGAGTTAAATAAGCATCGATACAAATTCAATATACCACAAAATCTCAGAAATTAAAGATATTTACACTTTAACACTTTTAAAAGCATTATGATGGTAATTTTAGATGTCAAGCTGCCTGGATTAATGAATATCTGGAGAATTTCTAAAGAATTATTTCTGTTATGAGAGTGTTTCCAGAAGAGATTGGCAGGTGGGTTGACAGCCTGAGTAAAGGAAACCTGTCCTCAATATGAGTGGCCGCCATCCAATCAGCTAGGCTCTCAGACAGAACAAGAAAGGAAGAGGAAAGCTGATTTGCTCTCGCTCTCTCCTGGACCTGGGAAACTCTTCTTCTCATGCCCTTAGAGATCAGAATTCCAGCTTCTGGCCTTTCTACTCTAGGACTGACACCAGTGGCTTCCCAGGTTTTTGGGCCTTCTGCCTTTGACTGAGAGTTACATCATCGTCACCTTCTTCTTGTTTTTGAAGGCTTTGAACTTGGACTAAGCTATGATACCAGCATGCCAGTCTCTAGCTTTCATATAACCAGTTAGGAAACTCCTCAGCCTCCATAATTACATAAAACCATTCCCTTAATAAACTGTCCTCTATCTTTCTATCTATCATCTATCTATCTATCTATTTACCTATCTACCTACCTATCTACCTACCGACCTATCTATCCATCCTTTTGGTTCTGTTTCTCTGGAGAATCCTGACTAATCCCTGAGTAACCACAAACTTCACCATTCTTTACCATTATGGAGCTTATTCAGTGCAATATCTTCAAAAGGGAAAAATTTTAGCAAAGATCATTTTGAATTACAGTGGATACTTTGAGAGGCTTGGAAACTTCCCATACTGGCACATCTAAGACCTCTCCTTTCTTATCAATCCTATTCATACTTCTTTCTTTCTTTCCACATTCTGTCTTCCCTTCACCTCTCTTCAGTTCATATGTGTGTGTGTGTGTGTGTGTGTGTGTGTGTGTGTGTGTACATGTATATATTTAAGAGACAATGTCTTGCTCTGTGGCCCATGCTGGAGAGCAGTGGTGCAATTGTAGCTCACTGCAGCCTTCTGAGCTCAAGCCATCTTCTCCTTTCAGCCTGTTGAGTAGCTGAGACTATAGGTATATGTCGCCATGCCCAGTTAACTATATATATATATATTTAGATGAAGTCTCACTCTGTTGTCCAGGCTGGAGTGCAATGGTGTGATCTTGGCTCACTGCAACCTCTGCCTCCCCGGTTTAAGTGATTCTTTTACCTCAACCTCCTGAGTAGCTAGGATTACAGACATGTGCCACCTTGCCTGGCTAATTTTTGTATTTTTAGTAGAGATTGGGTTTCACCATGTTGGCCAGGCTGGTCTCGAACTCCTGACCTCCTGATCTACCTGCCTTAGCCTACCAAAGTGCTGGGATTACAGGCATGACACACTGTCCCCAGCCTCCAGCAATTTTTAAATATTTTATATAGATGGGCTCTCACTATGTCATTCAGGCTGGTCCTGAGTCCTGGCCTCATTGATTCTCTTACCTTGGCTTCCCAAAGTGCTGAGATTACAGGTGTTTGCCTGTCCTAATACAAATATTCTTATAGAAACTAAGCCAAATGCTTTAGGAATTCAAATTCACAAAACTTAAATCTTTAACAGAGACTGTTTTAATATTGCTGGTTTAAAAAAGCAACTATGTGTTCCGAGTTATCACCATCAAGTATGACATACATTTATACTTTCATTCTAAGCACTAAATGTAAACCAGTCCTAAAGATGAGAAAACCATTATTTGTAGGACCATTTTTTCCTCATCCTTTAGTTCTTGCTTTAGTCAGTTTCTTAGTGAGTCTTACCTTGTACCCTGACTAACATAGGTAACCCCCACAAGACAATATTTATTTCTGATATTTTAAAATATACTACTTATGCAAAATTAAATGTGTAAAAATGTTATCTCATTTTATTCTTTCTCAATCACCAAATGAAAGGTTCATGAGCGTAGAGACCACATCAAATTTGTTTACCAATGGACAATCACATAGTACCTGATCAGTTATTGCGCAGATATGTAAATCTGCTTGACCGTAAAGGATGATATAATTTTTATTAAATTAGACATATTTTTATTTTAGAATATGTATTTACTAGAATATTAATGTATTTTCCAATTAAAAAAATGTAAAGCCTAAGAATTTGTAATAAAAAATCATGACCGGAAGGCAGCTTAACATTAATGCAAACACAATACTTAAGAGAAAAAAAATTGCTGACCAGCAAAGTGACAATAAATAGCATATAAGCAGTTCAGTCAAAACAGTTGTCTGTTGTGCCTGTAGACGTAGGCATAATCTTGTCAGTCTCATCTGTTTTGATAGTAGTTTTTGAAACCTGTAAATGTTATAACACTTAGTAAGAATTCAGAGAATCAATTATTGAAAAAAAGTCCAATTTTCTAAAGTAAATCTTAAAGTAATAGATCGAATTTGGTTGCTTCTGCTGATTATTAATTCAATGAGCTTCTGACAGAGTTTTTTAGTTTCGCTCTAAAACTTGTATAGTTTTTCTTTACATGATATTAACAGAATGGTCAATTAACTGTTGAGCTGAGATTGCAAGGAAATACCTTGACATCGATTATAGACTATGTGTTTATTGGCAAATAAATAGAATTCTTTGAATTGTTCTTTTATTGTTTACAAAAAGAAATAAAATGCTGTATAATTACAGGTGTATTCTAATATGCATCATTATGATTTTAATTCTTCATATCTGCAGTAGTTTTGCTATTTCTTTTTCACCTCTGACAGGAAGATAAATAAATGGGTGATACATATCTGATGATGTTGCAAGCATCAATTAGATAAATAATCAAAGCGTTTAAATACCCTAAACAACATAAAAAATGTGCTGGTTTATTTATTGTAAGTAATCAATCAGTTAAATCTGTTTTAGATATTCACTCATATATGGAAAAGGGAAGTTGCTTTTAATGATAAAACAATTCTCTACAAATATCAATCATCAATAATCATTTCAATGATGGAGTATGTTAACTAAAAATATTCTTAGATACAACTGTCTTTTTTTTCTCTTTCTTGTCCCACAGTATTTTAATGACTTTCTATTTTCATTCTTAATTTTTCTTTCTACAAATAAGAAGTGAAAATAATATAATTTTTTTATAATTTAAAGTCCTATAAATTCAATATGAATACATAATTATCAGTGTTTTTAATTTACTATTCATAGTTTATAATTTTTCCATTTTTATATTAACCCAATTGAAATGTTTTTCTTATTTAATAAACTGCCCATTGATGTGCAGAGAAAGAAAAAACAAGCTGAGACCATAGAAATGTGCATATAATTTTAAACCTACACTTTATATAAAATGTATTCTATACTTTGATACATCTTTTATTTGTTCAGCTCATTTAACGATTATAAACTATATCTTCTTTAAGTATCTTTAAAATACACATAAAATTTTATGGATTAGAAAACTGAGGCACAGAGATATTAAGTAATTTGTATAAGGTCTCACAGCAAGTATGTACTAATACTGAGATGTGAACCTAAGCAGTTTGGCTCCAGAATCTGTGCTCTTAGCCATTACTTTACAATGCCTCTCACTAATTCATGAAATTAGCAATGTTGTTGGGAGAAATGATGCTTAAAATTAGAGAAAAACATCTTTTTGAAAACATGAATAGTAATTTCCTTGAATGGAAATATTATGAAATATGACTGGTTAGGAAACCAAAGTCATGTGTCACTATCTTTGTCTGTTTGGTGTTGCTGTAATCAAAATACCTGAGACTGGGTCGTTTGTAAAGGACTGAAATTTATTTCTGAAAGTTCTATAGGCTGAGAAGTCCAAGATCAAGGCGCAATTTGTTTTCTAAAGCGAATATGGTCTCTAAGAGAATGCTTTGAATTCTGCATCCTCTGAAGGGAAGGAATATTATTTCCGCACATGGCACAAGGCAAAGAGTAAAAAAACAAACTTTTTCAAGCCCTTTTATAAACACATCTAATTCCATTCATGGTTTAATTCACCCCAAAGGCTACCACTTCCAATACTGTTGCATTGGGGATGTGGTTTCAACATGAATGTTAGAGGGGACAAAACCATTCAAACCGTAGCATTAACCTTCACTCTTGAATTATCTGAAACTTTTAAAATGAAAGAATTCTGATGCTATTACAATAAGAGAGCAAGAACAGTGAATAATGAAAGCAATGACCTGCTTTTTACTTATGACTTTGTCACAGATTCCTTAAGTGACATTAAGATTGGTACATAATTATCCATGTCAGTAGATTTCAACTAGGAAATCATTTGCACCATTTAAAAGTCTCATAAAGTGAAGTATTATAATATTCTCTTCTCCTCCAATGACATTAGATTATCTTTATTACCACCATTAGGTCAATACCATGCCTTCAGAAGTATAATGAAACCAATGAACTTCAGAGAACTAATGCACATATTCTCCCTTCACTCAATGTGTCCTAGATTTTATACTCCATATTTGCTCATCTAATTCCTAAGACTTTTCAAACCGTCAATTATAAATATTCTGAAGTTGAGCTTTATCTGTACATATTCTTCTCTCCTGTTTTCGTTTATAATATTCCTAAAATCCACAGACATCATTTTCATCACTGTCAGTTAGTATCGATTCACATACAGCAGTTTAACCACCAAGGTCCTCAAGATTAGGTAGTTTAAATCCCACTGTAGTCCATGATTTCATTGAGATTCTAATTAAATGAAATAAAGGGAGATGTTTATACATTAGAATGGCAAACTTTACTCAACAGTATTGTATGCCTGATGTCATACTTTTAATTTGCCCTCTGTATTCTTGACTAAACACCACAGAGAAGAAATTACTGACTAGACAGGGATAATATCTACTAGACATTTGGACCACTTACCAAAAAAAATCACATGCATTATGCAGACAGTCATTTAAATGCTATGGACAGATAAGAATTTTAGGACAGAAATGTACTACTGCTATGAAAATTTTCTTTTCTCATGTAAACACAATGAAATTGATTGGTAATTATAAACCCTCTGCTGTTTTAATTTGGTTGTACTGGGAACTAAGGAATTATGCCAAAGAATTGAGTCAAGTTTCTAGTATTTCACATTTGTAGTCTTCATTAGAAAACCTAAAAGTTTATCCTAATTACCATCTCCCTCTGGAAACATACAACTTCTAAGTACAGATAAATGTGGCACATATACACCATGGAATATTATGCAGCAATCAGAAATGATGAGTTCGTGTCATTTGTAGGGACATGGATGAATCTGGAGAACATCATCCTCAGCAAACTGACACAAGAACAGAAAATGAAACACCGCATATTCTCACTCATAGGTGGGTGATGAAAAATGAGAACACATGGACACAGAAAGGGGAGTACTAAACACTGGGGTCTATTGGGGGGAAAAGGGGAGGGCCAGTGGGAGGGGGAGGTGGGGAGGGATAGCCTGGGGAGAAATGCCAAATGTGGGTGAAGGGGAGAAGAAAAGCAAAGCACACTGCCATGTGTGTACCTACGCAACTGTCTTGCATGCTCTGCTCATGTACCCCAAAACCTATAATCCAATAAAAAATTAAAAAAAAAAAATCTTGGTAGAAAATTTAAAAAGTTACACTGGTTTTCATACTGTTGACCTCTAGATACATCAGCTTAGATGTAGTTCCTCTTTAAAAAGAAATACTGCATTGACATACTCTAATGCTTTATTCATATCCAAATAATAAATAACATTATCTGTTAAGTATACCTTAAAATAGATCTAGTTATTGTTATTGTAGATATCAAAGCTCCAAGATAACCAAAATTATTATTTACATACTGATGAGGTGTATGTTTTCACCTAACACCAATTTCTTCCAAATCTTTTCTCCTTCATATACTAAAAATCCTTTTTTCTACTAGTTATTCAGTAACTGCTATAAAACCAAAGCCTAAAACTAAACTGGCCAAAAGTAGAACTAGTTGCCATCACAACTCCAGAGGGTTTTAGATTATGAGTAAGAGAGGTAACTAATTGTGGAAACTTTAGTGAGTTCCATCACTCTAAGATAAATCATCAAACTCCTGGTGCTACCTAGATATGAAAAAGAAACTTGTGTTAAGAGCAGCTTTAAATTTTGAAGAAAAAAAAATTTATATATCTTGCAAATTAAAAATGTCTATTATTTTTCCACATGTAATTTTTATTACCTGCAATGTCTAACTAATCTCTATTACTTTCTATGTATTTTTCCCTCCTAAAACTAAGAGGCACTTTTCAAGCAAAAATTAACACAAACGGTATTGAAAGAGAACTTGGTAATGAATAGTGTCGTTTAAAATAATCCATGGTGTTTAGATAAGAGAAAATATCATTCAGAAAACAACCAAATCTAGATCGTTATACATTTATAGCAGTGAAGAGAGTTTATCAGTTACACTTGGTAAGTTTTAAATATTGTATTTTTGTAATATTTCTAGATGAAAGGATGTAATATGCTCCCATAGAGCTTGCTCGATTTATTGGGAAAATAATACATATTTTGAAAAATGAGCTCTGTGAGCATTGATGAAAAAGACTGAACACAGAAGGAGAGGTTACAGTCTGCTGCGTAAATAATGCATTAGAAATCTGTTCCCATTCAAAAGCACAAGTAAAATTTTCTAATGGCACCCAAAATGTTAATTCTGAAGCTTCTTCTCAATTAGGAATGCCACCATTATTTTCTCTTTTAAAGATAATCAAATTAATTATTTTGAATATAATGAAGACCCAATTTTTGATGCTTTAAGATGGATTTTGGCATAAGAAAATTACATCCTCATAATTGGAGTTAAAGGTAACCATTTCAGTTCATATATTCTATTACGGAATTCAGATGGTTACATTTTTGGGCATAAAAATAAAGTAGCTAAGAAATTCACAACAAAATGTTCACAAAATATTCTGTAAGTGAAAACGTGGAACCAATAAAATTTGGTTAACAAAAAAGTTGTTATAAATTAATTAAATAATTTATAATAATAATTTATGTAATAAAAACTACAAGATGTTATATTTACATAGTAATTTAAGATAAATGTAACCCTCCCATATATTTTTGGAAACTTGATTTGATTTACATTAAAGGGTAATTTTGAAATAGGGTAAAACAATTTGTAAATAATGAGGTTTAAGTTGTTAGTATGTATTTTCTCCTAGTATACAGTAATTATCTTCGGAAATTACTTAGGATATTAACTTTCTTTGTTAGCCTTTCCTCTAAGCAGCAAGGGCCAGGATTCTATCTAATAATATAGCAGCATACAATAATAATAATTTAATCAGAAGAATCAAGTAACAATGCATACTTCATGCTGTAAGCTTTTTAACTACTTCAAAGCATCACTTTTTATTTATTATTATTTCATTCTACAATAAAAATTAATTAACCTGGTACCTATTTTCCATTCTTAGATCATTTCCTTTCATCAAATGGAAGTAATTCTAACTTTTAAGATTTTTGAAAGTTTGTCAAAATGCAATTTCTTTATACTTCTCTATCTCCCTAAAAGTAAGAAGTTTCAATTAAAAATTTTTAAAATAATATTTTTTTCAATATTTTAATAACATTTTGATGTCATATATTATAAAATTTTAGTATCATGTTAGTATCCTAAAGACAGGACTGCAATAATTTAATTAGAAATGATTTACAATAGCGAATGATAAACCCCTGCTCTGACAGAAAAGGGATTGTTGTTTACTTACATTCAGGGAATAGAGATAGAAGCTGCAAGAGGGTACAGTAAATGTGTGCAAATGAATACACGAGAAATCCAGGCCCTAACGCTATTTCTCCATTACAGACTAAATGCATTAACACATATATAATGAATTAACATGTACTTTAAGTTTTATGCGGCCAATGGGTCTCTGACTCAGTGCTAAATACATCCATTAATTATCTTACTAAATCTTCCCCAGCAACTCTTTCAATCAAGGAACTACATTATCAACATTGCCCACATAAAGAAATTGATGAAGTTAAACATTATTTGCAAAAGTTGGCATGTGTAAGAGCAGAATTTAAGCTTGGATATGTTTGATAATACAGACTGTGTTCTTGAACATTCTACCATTCTGCCTGAAAATAGACAAGAGAAGAGCCCCTTGGTTGAACTTTATCTTCCATTCTATCCCGAGGAGTCTCAGGCATGCCTCCAATGCTGTTCAACACTGTCTTCAACAGACTGGAGGATATAAATAAATATACAGAAGTAGACACATTCTTGTAAAAAAGAAATAATGATAAAATGCCATAAGTCTATAAAAATTCAGAGAAAGTTTAGTTGTAAGTCTAAGAGAAAAAAACACTAACAATTAAACTTAACTTCATGACTAAACTCAACTTCATAACTAAACATCATATAACATGATTTAATGTATGTACACTTCTATCTGCACTTATGGTAGTCCTTCATTGTAAGGATTCATGGAACAAGTAAGACTTTATGTCCCTTAATCTTTGCCTTATCAATAGTTTTGGTGAAAAGTATAATTTGTCCATAAGTTTACCAAGTGCAAAAACAATGAACAAACAAGTCACCAACTAGCAATCTAGCCATGAGATGTTTACGTGGAAGAAAGCATAGACATTCTGATATATTTTAGCTAAGGAAGTTGGAACAGGTAAGTAATGGGATTTTTGTGGTTGTTCAAGCATCATGGAGGCTGCCTTTTTCCCTGATCAAAATAACCCGAAATTTGTGTCTGGATAGCTCTCTGTATTGGTCCATTTTCACACTGCTATCAAATAACTACCTGAAACCAGGTGATTTATAAAGAAAAGAGGTGTAATAGACTCACAGTTCTGCATGGCTGGGGAAGCCTCAGGAAACTTACAATCATGGTGTAAGGGGAAGCAGGTGTGGCTTACATGGTGGCAGGTGAGAGAGAGTGTGTGAAAGAGGAACCTTCAAACACTCATAAAACCATCAGATCTTGTGAGAATTCACCCACCATCATTAAAAAACAACATTGGGGAAAACACCCCATGATCAAATCATCTTCTACCAGATCCCTCCCTTGACACATGCAGATTATGGGGATTACAATTCGGGATAAGATTTGGAGGAGGACAGAGAGTCAAATCACATCATTCCACTCTGTCCCTTCCCAAATCTTACATACTTTTTACATTTCAAAACCAATCATGCCTTCCCAACAGTTACCCAAAGTCTTAATTCATTCCAACATTAACCCAAACATTCAAGTCCAAAGTCTCACCTAAGAAAAGGCAAGTCCCTTCCACTTAAGAGCATGTAAAATAAAAAAAAAAGTAAGTTCACTTTCAAGATGTGAAGATCTCTGACATGCCTCAGTCTGGACTTCGTTGTCCACATAACTATCAGTATTTTAGTCAAAACCATTCAACAAGTCTCTAGGAACTATCAAACGTTCCCATATCTTTCTGTCATCTTCTGAGCTCCCCAAACTGTTCCAATCTCTGCCCATTACCCAGTTCCAATGTTGCTTCAATATTTTTAGGTTATCTTTATAGCAGTATCCCACTCTACCTGTACCAATTTACTGTATTAGTCTGTTCTCACACTATAAATAACTGTCTGAGACTGGGTAATTGATTAAAAAGAAGATGTTTTATTGACTCAGTTTTGCACATCTGAGGAGACCTCAGGAAACACAGAATCATGGTGGGAGGGGGAGGAGGCACATCTTACATGGAGGCAGGCAAGAGAGAATGTGTGAAGGAGAAACTATCAAGCATTTATAAAACCAACAGATCTCATGAAAACTCACTCACTATCATGACACCAGCATGGAGGAAAGAGCCTCCATGATCTAATCACCTCCACAAGATTCCTCCATTGACACATGGGAGTTATGGGGATTACATTTCGAGATAAGATTTGGGTGAGGACACAGAGCCACTTGATATACCAAGCACAGAAGAAAAGCATATTTCTGGGGAAGACTATATGGCTCCACAGCACTCATAAAATAAATCTGTCATAGTTTACAGGGTTGGATAACAACTGGTGGCTTTTACAATTTATACCAGAGAATGTATTCAGTTATACAGTACTCTTTAGAATAATTAAATTTCTTCAGATTCCCTAATTATGTCACTAGTCTCAATTTCAACCTAAGCAGAAGTGTGTAGTATGTTTTGGTTGCTCTTTATGCGGTATAAAATCAAAGAAAATTCTATCCAGGACTTTAACTCACATCTGGACCAAATCTACAGAACATCTACAGAACTCTCTACCCCAATACTGCAGAATTTACATTCTTCTCAGCACCACATTGTACTTATTCTAAAATTGATCACATAATTGGAAGTAAATTACTCCTCAGCAACAGAGATCAAAACAACAAATTAAAACAACAAAGATCAAAAGAGACAAGGAAGGGCATTACATAATGGTAAAGGGATCAATGCAACAAGAAGAACTAATGATCTTAAATATAGATGCACGTAATACAGGAGCACCCAGATAAATAAAGCAAGTTTTAATGACCTACAAAGAGACTTAGACTCTCACATAATAATAGTGCGAGACTTTAACACACCACTGTCAATATTAGACAGATCAATGAGACAGAAAATTAATAAGGATATCCAGGACTTGGACTCAGATCTGGACCAAATGAACCTAATAGATATTTACAGAACTCTCTACCACAAATTCATATAATATACACTCTTCCCAGCACCACACTGCACTTACTCTAAAATTGGCCACATAATTGGAAGTTTATCACTCCTCAGCAAATGCAAAAGAACAGAAATCATAACAGTCTCTCAGACCACAGTGCAATCAAATTAGAATTTAGGATTAGGAAACTCACTAAACACTGCACAACTACATGAAAACGAAACAACTTGTCCCTGAATGACTACTGGATAATAATGAAATGAAGGCAGAAATAAAGATGTTCTTCAAAACCAATGAGAAGATCTGGGACATATTTAAAGCAGTGTCTATAGGGAAATGTATAGCACTAAATGCCCACGTGCGACTCGAGGAAAGATATAAAATCTACACTCTAATGTCATGATTAAATGAGCTAGAAAAGCAAGATTAAAGAAATTCAAAAGCTTGCAGAAGGCAAGAAATAACTAAGATCAAATCAGAACTGAAGAAGATAGAGACACAAAAAAAACTTCAAAAAAATCAACAAATCCAGCCGGTTTTTTGAAAAGATCAATAAGATAGACTGCTAGCCAGACTAATAAAAAGTAAAAGAGAGAAGATTCAAATAGATGCAATAAAAAATGATAAAGGGGATATCACCTCCAATCCCACAGAAATACAAACTATCATTAGAGATTATGACAAATACCTCTATGCAAATAAACCAGTAAATCTAGAAGAAAGGGATACATTCCTGGACACTTTCACTCTCCCGAAACTAAACCAGGAAGAAGTTGAATTTCTGAATAGACCAATAATAAGGTCTGAAGTTGTGGCAGCAATTAATAGCCCACCAACCAAAAAAAGGCCAGGTCCAGTTGAGTTCACAGCCAAATTCTACCAGAAGTACAAATAGGAGCTATTATCATTCCTTCTGAAACTATTCCAAAGTACAGAAAGAGGGAATTCTCCCTAACCCATTTTATGAGACCAACATCATCTGATACGGAAACCTGGCAGACACACAACTAGAAAAGAAAATTTCAGGACAATATCCATGATAAACACTGATGCAAAGATCTTTAATAAAATACTGGCAAACCGAATCTAAAAGCACATCAAAAAGCTTATCCATCACGATCAAGTAGGCTTCATCCAAGGGTGGTTCAACATCCACAATCATTGAATCAAAGACAAAAACCGCATGATTATCTCATTAGATGTAGAGAAGGCCTTTGACAAAATCCAACAGCCCTTTATGCTAAAAACTCTCAATAAAGTAGATATTGATGGATCATATCTAAAAATAAAAAGAGCTATTTATGACAAACCCGCAGCCAGTATCATACTGAATGGGCAAAAACTGGAGCATTCCCTTTGAAAACTGGCACAAGACGAGGATGCCCTCTCTCACCACTCCTATTCGACACAGTACTGGAAGTTCTGGCTAGGGCCATAGGCAAGAGAAAGAAATAAAGAGTGTTTGAATAGGAAGAGAGGATGTTAAATTCTCCCTGTTTGCAGGTGACATGATTGTATATTTAGGAAACTCCATCATCTCAGCCCAAAATCTCCGTAAGCTGATAAGCAACTTCAGCAAAGTCTCAGGATATAAAATCAATGTGCAAAACTCACATGCATTCCTATACATAAATAATAGAGAGCCAAATCATGAGTGAAGCCCCATTCAATTGCTACAAGGAGAATTAAGTACCTAGGAATACAACTTGCAAGGGATGTGAAGGACCACTTCAAGGTGAACTACAAACTACTCCTCAAGGAAATAAGAGAGGACACAAACAGATGGAAAAACATTCCATGCTCATGGTTAGGAAGAATAAATTTCATGAAAATGGCCATACTGTCCAAAGTAATTTATAGATTCAATGCTATCTCCATCAAGCTACCAATGACTTTCTTCACAGAATTGGGAAAAAAACACAAAAACCACCTTAAACTTCATACGGGCTCCAAAAAGGATCCCACAAAGCCAAGAAAACCCTAAGCAAAAACAGAACAAAACAAAACAAAAAGCTGGAGGCATCACACTACTTGACTACCTGACTTCAAACTATATTACAAGGCTACTGTAATCAAAATAGAATGGTACTAGTACCAAAACAGAGATATAGACCAATGGAACAAAACAGAGGCCTCAGAAATAATGCCACACAACTACAAACATCTGATCTCTGATGAACCTGACAAATACAAGCAATGGGGAAAGGATTCCCTCTTTAATAAATGGTGCTGGGAAAACTGGCTCTCCATATGCAGAGAGCTGGAATAGATCCCTTCCTTATACCCTATAGAAAAATTAACTCTAGATGGATTAAAGATTTAAACATGAGGCCTAACACCATAGAAACTCTAGAAGAAAACCTAGGCAATACCATTCAGGACATAGGTATGGGCAAGGACTTCATGACTAAAACACCAAAAGCAATGGCAACAAAAGCCAAAATAGGCAAATGGGATCTAATTAAACTTAAGACCTTCTGCACAGCAAAAGAAAATATCAATAGAATGAACTGGCAACCAACAGAACGGGAAAAGTTTTTGCCATCTACCCATCTGACAAAGGGCTAATATCCATAATCTAAAAGAACCAAAACAAATTTACAAGAAGAAAACAAACAACTCCATTAAAAAATGGGCAAAGGATATGAACAGAAACTTTTCAAAAAAAGACATTCGTGTAGCCAACAAACATATGAAAAAATGCTCATCATCACTGGTCATTAGAGAGATGCAAATCAAAACCATATTGAGATGCCATCTCACACCAGTTGGAATGGCGATCAATAAAAAATCAGGGGACTACAGATGCTGGAGAGGATGGGAAGAAATAGGAACACTTTTACACTGTTGGTGGGAGTGTAAATTAATTCAACCATTATGGAAGACAGTGTGGCGATTCCTCAAGGATCTGGAAATAGAAATACCATTTGACCCAGCAATATCGCTACTGAGTATATACCCAAAGGATTATAAATCATTCTGTCATAAAGACACATGCACATGAATGTTTACTGTGGCACTGTTCACAATAACAAAGACTTGGAACCCACCCAAGTACCCATCAATGATAGACTGGATAAAGAAAATGTGGCATGTATACACCATGGAATACTATGCAGCGATAAAAAAGGATGAGTTCATGTCCTTTTCAGGGACATGGATGAAATTGGAAACTATCATTCTCAGCAAACTGACACAAGAACAGAAAACCAAACACTACATGTTCTCACTCATAAGTGGGTGTTGAATAATGAAAACCCACAGACACAGGGAGGGGAACATCACACACTGGGGCCTGGTGGGTGGGACGTAGGGGAAGTATAGCAGTGTGGGGGATTGGGGAAGGATAGCATTAGGAGAAATACCTAATGCAGATAACGGGGTGATGGATGCAGCAAACCACCACCATGACACATGTATACCTACATAACAAACCTGCATAATCTGCACATGTATCCCAGAACTTAAAGTATAAGCAAACTTTTAAAAAAGAAAAACATATTTCCAGTATTTATCATTAACAGTGCAAAACACCATCTATTTTTTCTATTCCTATTAACTTGAGTATAAAAAATGTATAGCTTCATTTTTGTATTTTTAGCATGTAGCTCAACAGCTAACACAAAGTAGGCTATCTAAAATTATTTTACAGATCGATAAATAAATGAGCCAAGTGAATATATGGATTGATACTCACCTCAAAACACATACAAATGTAATTATGAAATGATACTCTAAATAGTGTTTGAGAAAATTTATATCAGAAATATGATATAAACGAGTGTGTAAATCATGCACTCTTAGAACAAGACTCTGAGTTTGAATCTTGGTGTTGATGTATGATTGATATGATCTTAGTCAAGTGTATTTAAACTCACTGTGCCTCAGTTGTCTCATATGTAAAATAGTAATAAAAATAATTACAAATATCATAGACTTATGAGAAGAAATAGCATAAAAATTTTAAACCTCAGGTAAAATATAAACATTCAAATGGTGATAATAAGAGGATTTTTGACTATGTGAACTATCAGGAAGCATTAACTGGATTCAATGCCTTATTTCCAGCAAAATGTCTCTAAAAAAGGAAAGGTATTTTCTCTTATTTCCTTTGCAATAACAACTCCTCAGCAGCAAATGGCAAGTTCAGTTTTTCCTACTCTTGCTCACAATATGATTCTCTTGAAAATTTCTTGATTTAAAGCACAATTTAAATATTATTAGGATGTCACTGTGATTTATAGAGATAAATAAGTAGGAAAAATTAGTGTTTGAAGCTTGAAGTTAGTACAAGTCTATGGAGAAATATTCCACAAGTAAGTCTTATCAAATGCCACAGAATGTTAAACAAGAAAAATGTCACCAGGTGGTTTGGGCTTTGTATGGCAACTAAATGTAGCAGCTAAATACAATGTGCACCTCAACCTTCCATGAAAATAAGCGTTATACAAAAACTGGGATGTTTTGTTTTAAACAATATTTTGAAGCCTTGTCAAGGATCTGCTGCTGTCTTCTTTGC
This sequence comes from Callithrix jacchus, assembly GCF_049354715.1. NCBI lineage: Eukaryota > Metazoa > Chordata > Mammalia > Primates > Cebidae > Callithrix > Callithrix jacchus. The sequence goes on from NC_133516.1 coordinate 94,593,628, forward strand.
CCATTTCAGTGACACCAACCTGCAAGCATCCACTGTTACAAGCATTATTACTCTCTGCTATTATGGCCTCTTGGCTTTTTCTTTTAAGCTTACCTGCCAGCCTCTATGCTTCTTTCAGATTCATTATGAAGCTGTGAGAAACTTAACAAACTACATATTGAATATAAAGTGGACAATTTTTTGAAGTTCTGAATTTTCCCCAGATCAAAGAAAATAATTTTGTTCTCTGTGGTAAAATGAAGATTTACACGATATTTAAATATTTGGTAAATCCTATATGATGACTCTTAAAATAATAGAAATTGTTATGTCAGAATCAAATTATTTGTCATCTTGAAACTCTACTAAGTATATATCATGAGCTTATATCACATATGAAGTACGCCCTTCTAATTTTGGTGTTATACCACTTTATTCCACCAGATAAAGTAGACATTGTTCCAGTTTTCAAGGAGCCTTTAATCACATAGAGAAAGGAATAATTAGCAAAAATAGGGAGTAAGAGCCTCGGGTATCAAAGCCATTAGGATAATACCTACAAGTCCTATAAAATCAACAAGTGAAATTCTAATTTATGTAGCTGATAGCTCTGCCATATTATGACAGAAGTTCAAAGTATGACTTAACTACATCAGAGGGGTATCCAATAAAAATAGAGTGACCTGGAAAGCAGAAGCCACTGATAAATTATCCTCTCATCCTTTAAGCATCTTCATGAAAGGTAGGATATAGTGGTTAATTGAACTGTTGCAGCCAAGTATTTCAAGCCTGGAATATTATTCTTAAAATGTAAAGGGTAAGAAGATGAAGAGAAAATTGAGCCTGTACATGAAAATGAGAGATGGCAGATACACAGGACACAGGGATGAAAGGTTTCCTATCAGTGGGAAAGTGACTATTTAAAATCAATGACTAATTAATCATTTGCAACTTGAAATAGCTACAGGAAATACTATTTTGTCTTGAGTCCACAGGAAATGTTATTTTGCTTAAGTCACATTTAGAAGAGTCGGAGGTTAGTCCAAAGATTTATTTAAGCAAACAGATTTATTGAATGTGGCTGTCTAAGGCATTACAGAAGAATAGATTTTCTGAATGTACTTTTCCACTAACCTATCTACTTTGATCTCTGTGAAGCAAATTTTGACCACTTCTTGCCCTGAATATTCATTTTCATGCATCTTAAATAAAATATATCTAATAATTAATGAGATTATAAGACCTTCCTAATGAGAATTTTGGGTTTCTCAATATTCAGTCTTTATTGAATTGTTTTACTGATAGCTGAAATAGTATGAATGCCTTTCTTTAAAAATATAACTTAGAAGACAATTTTAAAATTATCTTTTGAGTGATATTTTTCAGATAATGTTAAAGAACTGAGAGTTACAGTTTGTATTTTTGTATGTGTGGATAAGTGTCTATAATATTAACAAAAATAATATCCTACATGGAATAATAACTCTAAATTTTCAATACTTGCCTGTTTCATATAAAAGATCTATGAGTTATAGTGAGCATTTTAATAGACTTAAATGTCAGCAAAACAAAAAAGATATGTTCATTATTACTATAATCCATGCCCGTATGTCTCTAGAGTGCAAATACAGGGCAGATTGCTTATTTCATCTACATGACCAAGGAAAGCTTAGTGGAAATAATATTCAAGATGCATCATACGTTTAATGGACACTGAAATAACCAAAATCAATAGCAAACTATAAAAGCATTTATCAATCTTAAAGTCTTCCTGATAAAAGCTGAAACATGTACAATTCATAATAAGAAAGGCACAGGACTTTATTTTTCTGAGGATATGCCTCCTGAAAATGTAAGAATTCTCTACTCTTTACTTTAAAACATTCAGAAGAGATATTTTAAAATTTTTAATGTTTTGCATTTATGATTATTTCTCTCAGTTTAATAGTAAGAATATACTAGGCGGTCCTTTGTCTTGGGTTATTGGATATTTTTCTGTTCTATTTTTCGAATATTTAAGAATTGCATAGTATTTGTCATACAGAATTGCATACTAGAAAAAAAATTTTTAAAACATGTTTCTTGTTTCTAGATAAGAACATTTTCATTAATGCATTCACATCAATTTCCATTTAAATTTTTACCTCAAAACCCCAAAGCACAATGAGCCCTCATATACTTACCACTCGACTTCAAAACTATCCACATTTTGCCATGCTTGTTTGATTCACCCTTCCAGCAGCTTCTTGTTGTTATAATATTTTAAAGTGAATTCAAGACATCGTAACCTTACATCCATAAGTATTACATTATGCATCTCAAAAAACATTTTGTTATGTACTAAAAAGTCATTATTACATCTAAGAAAACTAAAATATTTACAAAGTATCATCTATCACCCAGTCAGCATGCTAATACATTAATATATAAATAGCTAATACATACCTTTTTTTTGTATTTGCTATTTGTATCTACTTTTTAAATTTGATAAATTTAAAGTGATAAATCTATTTTAGGTAATGTTTACTCTTCTTCACTTTTTGGTTTATTTTATTAATTTGAAGCTAAGTTATCACTAAAGGAATGTTTTTCACATAGGTGGCTACATATAGGTGGGATGTGGATATTTTAATTTCCAACCTCACTTCAATGAACTATATATCTACCAAGTACTTGCTCTTTTTTCTGAGAAATTAACTGGATTGCATTATGCCCTAAGGCTTCCAGGACTTTTACATGATAGCAAATATATATATATATATATATATATATATATATATATATATATATGAGGAAAAATAATATCACACTAATAAAACTAATTTAAATGTTAAAGACTACAGAGATATTATATAATGCAATTTACTTTCTACTGGTATTATTTCCTTTATGTTGAAAAAGTCCTCAAGAACATAGTTATATTATAATATATTGTATTCTATACTACAATTTGATAGTGTCAAAATGAAACAACCAGCACTATATCAGAAAAGTAACACCATCAAATAAAATCTAAATTTATGTTAACTTTTTGTCTTTGCATATTATCCAACCTAAGGAAAAATCAAGAAATTGGAACTGGCATAAAAGATTACTGGATTCATATTTTTAATGAAATGGTGGAGCCTCTGGAAATTATCTGATAAAATTTAAATGTGCAATTTTAGACTAGGCTGTTTTATGACTAAGAAAAATAGAAATAATTATTGTACATATTAGTACACATTACTTGCCTCCAATATATTGAAGTGATTGTTGCCCAATAAATAACCCAGTTTTTAAAAATTGATTTACATGTTCCTGAAATCAGTGTAAGTTGATGTAAACACTGAATATAAAAATGTAGCTCTTTGCTTTCTCCTTCAAGTGAACTGTAATATCTTCTAGTTGTCTCATTAATTAATATATTTTAAGACAAATCTTTATATCTGTAATAGTACCATGCATGTTTTTCCCTCCTACCCTCCCTCCCTCCCTCCTTCCTTCCCTCTTTCTTTCTTTTTCTTTCTCTTTCCTTCTTGCTTTCTTTTCCCTCCCTTCCTTCCTCTCTCTTGATTTCCTTCTCTCTCTTTCCCTTTCTCTCTCCTTCCTTCCTTCTCTTTCGTTTCCTTTCTCTCTCCTTCCTTCCTTCCTCCTTGCCTGCCTGCCTTTCTTCCTTCCTTCCTTCCCTCCTTCCTTCCTTCCTTCCTTCCCTCCTTCCTTCCTTCCTTCCTTCCTTCCTTCCTTCCTTCCTTCTTTCCTTCCTTCCTTCCTTCCTTCCTTCCTTCCTTCCTTCCTTCCTTCCTTCCTTCCTTCCTTCCTTCCTTCTTTCCTTCCTTCCCAGGAGCTTGTGCTGTCATCCAGGCTGAAGTGAAGTGGCACCATCATAGCTTATTGTAATCTCAAATTCCCAGGGTCAAATAATCATCCTGTCTCAGGCTACTGAGGAACACACCATCAGGCCTGGCTGGGTTTTTACTATTATTATTAATATTATTATTATTCTTTGTGTAGAGGTAGGTTCTTGCCCAGTCTAATCTCAAACTATTGGCCTTAAACAATATGCCTCCCTCAGCAACCACAAGTGCTGAAATTATAGGAGTCAGCCATCATTCTCTGCTGACAACTATGTATCTTTGAAAATTATTCTGCAAAACAACTATGACTATATTAGTCAGATGTTATATTTTTAATTTGCAGTTATTTCACCAAATTAATTGAAAAATTATGGCATTCATTTTAATGTCTTTTCAATTTGAGGGATTTCTTTCTTCTTTATTTAATATTCAAATTATTTAAAATATTTAACTTCTAAAAAATGTCAATTATAAATATTAATATATGTCCAGATTCTACAGTCACAAATAAATTAAATTTTACTAACACTTCTGATATGGTTTGGATGTATACCCACCCACATCTCATCTTGAATTGTATCTCCCACAATTCTCACATTGTGTGAGGGACCCAGTAGGAGATAATTATATCATATGGGCAGGTTTTTCCCATGCTTTTCTTGTGATAGTGAATAAGTCTCATGAGACCTGATGGTTTCAGAAAGGGGAATTTCCCTGCACAAGCTCTTTTCTCTTGTCTGCTGCCATGTGAGATGTGCCTTTCACCTTCCATTATGATTGTGAGGCCTCCCCAGCCATGTGAAACTATAAGTCTATTAAACCTCTTTCTTTTGTAAATTGGCCAGTCCCAGGTATGTCTTTCTCAGCAGCATGAAAACAGACTAATACAACTACTAATGTCAACAGTTATCAAAGCTATATAATATTTTAAATACTATTTGAAGAGAACTGTGAGCCACGAACACAGAAATAAATTACGGAGCCAAGATGAAGGAGAAAAGACAAGATGAATCTTTATCTTCCTATTTCATGTATTATTTTTCCTTATAAAGGAATGCTAAGTTTGAAAGTGCACCTGAGAACATGAAAAGAGCTTACAGTAATCTCGGAGGAGCTGGAATTCACAGATTTTTAAAATAAAAGATTCATGATAAATATTAGAAACTTTGGTTTAAAACCACAAAGGTTGCAACCTAAGATTGATTTGAACAGAACATACACCAGCCCTGAGATTAATAGAAACTTAGAATCAAGTAGTAATCTTTATAACATACGTGTTTAACATTATCTAGGATTGCTGATAACTCTAACACAGCTATCTGGCATAAGTAAACAGAAATGCTTTGTGTGGTAAGAGAAATACATCCAGGGTCTCGAAAAGGCACTGCAAGTTTTTGTATACAACTATCCAAGAGATGGCTGACTAGACGCAGCCAGAAAAGTCCTCTCCCACCAAAGGGAACCAAAATTTTGAGTGAACAGATCTTTTGAGAGAAAGCACTGAAAGTTGATAGAGAGGAAATGCAGATGCCATAGTTGAAAAGTGAGGAAGCTGGGGAGCCTGCTTGGAGATGCTGGGTACAGGACTGGCCACCAGTCCTACAATGGATCTAAGAAAGGGGTTAGGGAAGGAACTCTGGGCACCACAATCCTCTCATGGATCTCTTGTATCCTAGTTACAGGAGTTACTATAGCCCCCATTTACCTTTGAATTGGCAGAGAACTGCCTGGAGATCAGGCAGAGACATATCTGGAACTCATGCAGACCCCCAGAAGGTTTCACTGCATAGTGCAGCCACAGCAAAATGTAACCAATATGTCCATCCCCCTAAGCTGTCCATCTTGCACTCAAGTGGCAGCAGCTGCTGCTGTCTACTCAGAGAAAGAAGGCCACCATTGCTGTGGGAATGAAGTACATTTTTTCCATGTGTTCCTTTGCCTGCTGGTCACTTTCAAGACTGCTGCTCCCATGGGAACATGCCCACAGCACAGCCCCTACTGCCCTGCCTAAATGTTTTGCTGCTGGCCTGGTAGCAGTTTAGCCCCCATCCCCAGCACAACTGGTGCTTGACCCCAAGGGGCCAGGGGAAAAATTCACAATCCTGGTCCCAATTTCCCAGGATCTGAGTACAAGCTAGCCTGAGTTCAAGTGAGACAGGGGCCTCCACTTTCAGAACACAGAGAAGAGTGTAGCACAGGTTCACAGACTGGTGCAGGAATTGGGTATCTCTCCCATCACAAGACCAGTCTTGGAAGGGTGAGGCCTGACAGCCAGCCATAATAACCTCTTCCCCCAGGAGCCTCAGAGCTGAAAACATCTGGAACAGCACAGCAATCTGGTCACAGAAAGCTTGGGAAAAATCTAGCCAGCTGGCCTCTTCCCAGGTGAGATGCCAGAGAATAATCCAATGGATCAATGGAGTGTGAACTGGGTTGACTCTACAGTCTCTGCTGGCTTGAAAATCCTGGTTTGCAGGCACCTTCCTGGTTGTATACCTGTACTACCACGATCTTCCCTGAGGAATCCTCGACACTTGACCCAATGCAACACCAGCCACCAGTAATCAAGTCCCACTACTTGCTCTGACTCTCACAAGCACAGGGAACTAACTGGTGGGCTCCTGGGGAGTTGCTGGTATCCTGGTAATCTACTATTCACCTGGGACTGCCCCTCAGGAAGGGAGTAGAGCAGATGTTGGAACAAAAGAAATACAGATGTGGTGTTATTAGTTGAAGAGGATGTCACCAAGCCCCAGGAGTGTACTTGGAAGGGAAGTCATCTTTCACCTCAATACCACACTTTCCCAGAGCACTGCTATGTATTCATTGAAAAACAAAAGGGATATGCTGCTGAGTAAAAGCTTACCTCTGGTGTTTACTTGCACTCTTAAGTGCCATCTACTGGACTGTCACCTGAATTTCAATACCAAACAAAAATATATTCCTCCTCAGGCAGTGACTCTGAAACACACAGAAAACTGTGACGACCTAGGAACACATAAAGAGCCTTGGCCCTCTGAACACACTTAGAAACAATGCCAATCTAGTAGTGTTATGTATGTAAATTGATACATATATACAACGAAGTACCGTTCAATCATACATTAGAATATGATCCTGTCATTTGCAACAATATGGATAAAACTGGTAGTTAATTATATTAAATGAAATAAGCCAGGTACACAAAGACAAACATTGCATGTTTCACTTATTTGTAGTATCTAAAAAAATCAAAACAATTAAATTCATGAAGAGAGAGAGTAATTGATGATTACCAGAGGCTAGAACAGTAGTGGGTGGGTGGGAAGGATGTGGGGATGATTAATAGTTACAAAAAATAGTTAGAAAGAAGAAATAAGACCTAGTATTTGATGATAAAACAAAGCGAATATAGTCAACAATAATTTAATTGTACATTTTAAAATAACTAAAATAGTATAATTGGATTGTTTATAACACAAAGGAGAAATGCTTGCAGGGATGGATACCCCATTTTCCATGATATAATTATTAGGCATTGCAGGTCTGTATCAAAATATCTTGTGTACACCATAAATATATACATCTACTATGTATCCACAACAATTAAAAATTAAGAATATAAGAGAGAGAAAAAAGTCAACTCTATCAGGCATGAAGTCAGTACAAGGATTTTGGTTATTCAAAATGTCAGAGTGTCTTGTTACATCTAAAATATTGCACTATCTCACTAGCAATAGATCCTGACCATATTGACATATGTGAAATCACAGACACAGAATTCAGAATCTGAATGGCAAGGAAGCTCAATGAGATCCAGGAGAAAATTAAAATCCAATCCAAGGAAGCCATATAAACAATTGAAGATTTGAAAGACAACATAGCCATATGAAGAAAAAACAAATTGAACTTCCAGAATTGAAAACTCACTACAGTAATTTCCAAATACAATTGGAAGCCTTAACAGCAGACTAGACTAAACAAAGTAAAGAATTTCAGAACTCAAACACTGGTCCATGAAATCAACACAGAGAAAAATAAAGATAATTCTTTTTAAATTAACAAATATTTTGAAAAATATCAGATTATGTAGTGACCAAACCTACAACACATTGGCATTCCTGCAAGAGAAGGGACAGTAAGCAACTTGATAAACATAATCTGAGAATATAATCCAGGAATATTTCCCCAATCTCAGCAGAGAGGTCAATATGAATTTACAAGAAATTCAGACAACCCCAGAAAGATACTATACAATATTATAATTTTGGAGGAACGTAGACATTCAAGTTTTCAAGATCAATGTGAAAGAAAAAATTATTAAAGGAAGCTAGAGAAATGGGTCACATCACCTATAGGGGAAGCCCTAACAGTGGACTTCTCAGAAGGAATCTTATAAGCCAGAAGGTATTTGTTGCCTATTTTTAGCATTCTTAGAGAAAATAAATGTTATAAATTTCATCTCCTGCCAAACAGCTTCATAAGTGAAGGAGAAAAAACTATCTTTCTCAGATAAACAATTGCCAAAGGAATATGTTGCCACTAGATCAGTTTTATAAGAGTTGCTTAAAGAAGTTCTAACTATGGAAACAGAAGAAGATATTTGCTGCCACAAAAGGAAATGTTAAATACATAGACCTTAGACTTAGAAAGCAACTAGACAAATGAGACTTCAAAGCAACCATCTAATAACATTATGACAGGAACAAAATGGCACAAATAAATATTAATCTTTAATGCAAATAATCTAAAGATCCCACTTAAAAGATACAGAGTAGCAACTTAGGTTTTTTAAAAAAGCCTGAACATTCTTCTGTCTTTAAGAGAACTATTGCAAATGTCATGACACCCATAGGTTCAAAGTAAAAGGATGAAGAATGAGCTGTCATGCAAACAAAAAACAAAAAAGAACAAGAGTTAATTTTTGTGTCAGATAAAATAGACTAACAAAAACAGTAAAAAAAAAAGACCGGGCGCGGTGGCTCAAGCCTGTAATCCCAGCACTTTGGGAGGCCGAGGCGGGTGGATCATGAGGTCAAGAGATCGAGACCATCTTGGTCAACATGGTGTGACCCCGTCTCTACTAAAGTTACAAAAAATTAGCTGGGCATGGTGGTGTGTGCCTGTAATCCCAGCTACTCAGGAGGCTGAGGCAGGGGAATTGCCTGAACCCAGGAGGTGGAGGTTGCAGTGAGCCGAGATGGCGCCATTGCACTCCAGCCTGGGTAACAAGAGCAAAACTCCATCTCAAAAAAAAAAAAAAAAAAAAGAAAGACAACGAAGGTCACTACATAATGACAAAATGCTCAGCAAGAAGGCTTAACTATCCTAATACATATGCACCAAACATTGGAGTACATAGATTCGTAAAATATATACCTACAGACCTAAGAAAATACTTTGATAGCCACACAGTAATAGTGAGGAACCTACTGCACTGATAGGGTTAGATCAATCAGGCAGAAAACTAACAAAGAATGTCTTTGCTTAAAGTTGACACTTATGAACTGAACTTAATGGACATCTATGGAATACTGCACCCAACAGCACACACACACACACACACACACACACACACACACACACACATGATTCTTATTTTTATTTCAATAGTTTTCAGGACACAGGTGGTTTGGTTACACGGATAAGTAATTTAATGCTAATTTCTGATATTTTGGTACATCTGTCACCTGAGCAGTGTACACTGTACAAAATATGTAGTCTTTTATCCCTCAGCCCCCATGCAACCTTTCCCTTGAGTCCTCAAAAGTCCATTGTATCATTCTGATGCCTTGGTATCCCCATAGCTTAGTTCCCACTTAGAAGTGAGAATATGCAATATTTGGTTTTCCATCCCTGAGTTACTTCACTTAGAATAATGGCCTACAGCTCCATCCAAGCTGCTGCAAAAGACATTATTTTGTTCCTTTTCATGGCTGAGCAGTATTCCATGGTGTATAAACATCACATTTTATTTATCTATACTTGTTGGTTGATGGACACTTAGGTAGGTTCCATATCTTTGCAACTGCAAATTGCAATAAACATGCCCACTGCTGGACATAATGGCTCATACATTTAACAGATAATTAGTGAAACACATTTTTTCATATGCTTGTTGGCTCTTTGTATATCTTCTTTTGAGAATTGTCTATTTATGTTCTTTGCCTACTTTTTTATGGTATTATTTTTATTCTTGCTGATTTTTAAAAAATTTCTTGTAGATTCTGGATATTAGTTATTTGTTGGATGTGTTGTTTGTAAATATTTTCTCCCACTCATTAGGTTGTTTGTTCACTCCACTGATGATTTCTTTTGCTGTGCAGAAGCTTTTTAGTTCAATTAGGTTCCATTTACTTATTTTTGTTTTTGTTGCATTTGCTTTAGGGGTCTTAATCATGAATTATTTGCCTAACCTTTTGTCTAGAAGAGTTTTTCCAATAATATTTTCCAGGATTTTTGTGGTCTCAGCTTTTAGATTTAAATCTTTGATCCGTCTTCACTTAATTCTTGTATAGGTTGAGGGATGAAGATCCAGTTTCATAGTTCTGTGGCTTGTCACCTTTCCCACACCATTAATTAAATATATGTTTGTATATGTTTGGTCAGAGATCAATTATCTGTAAGTATTTGGTTTTATTTCTGTGTTCTATACTCTGGTACATTGGTAAACACAGCTGAAAGAAATCACAGATGACATAAACAAATGGAAACACATCCCATGCTCATGAATGTGTAGAATCAATATTGTGGAAATGAACAGAACTAAGTATTTTGTTTATTAAATATTAACTTACACAATCACAAGGTCCTGCAATAGGCTGTCTGCAAGCTGAGGAGCAAGGAGAGCCAGTCTGAGTCCCCAAAATTGACCAACTTGGAGTCCAATATTCCAGGGCAGGAAGCATCCAGCATGGGAGAAAGATGTAGACTGGAAGCTAGGCCCAACTCTACTTTTCACATTTTTCTGCCTGCTTTATATTGTGTTCACAAGATTAAGGGTGGATCTGTCTTCCCCAGCCCACTGACTCAAAAGTTTATCTCTTTTAGCAACACTCACACAGACACACCCAGGATTCATACACTTGTATCTTTCAATCCAATCAAGTTGACAGTATTAACCATCACAAGTCTACCCCTTATAAACTTGAACCCATACACATCTCCAGAAATCATACATAATTTTCAAATAAAGACAATAATAAGGTCATAATTACACCTAACATAATAAAACTATCCTTCGTACAACTGGAAACACACCAATCTCCAACCCAAATACTATTACATAAAGTTAATAATACATAAATTCTGATATGAAGTCAATAAATCTTACGGCACATGATAAAGGAAAAGGAAATTAAATGAATATATTTTCTTAGTGCAAGTGTAAACATGCAGAAACATGTTTTTGACAAAATAAAGAAGAAATACTCATCACAATACAGTCCTTATTTCTGCAGGAGATCATGTCATCCTAGCTAGTATTGATGACTATCTTTTTATACTAATGATTTTGTATTCCCTTTGCCTTCAGCAAGCACCTCAGCAGGTTGTGGTTTTTGTTCCTTCTGGAGTGACTCAAACCTTCATTTCTGAAGGGTCTGGGTCATTTGTAGTCCTGCCTAGGTTGGGCTATTGTCGTTTCCCATTGACCTTAATCACAGGGCATGGTAACACTAAGAGATGCCCTCATGGATCTCCTGTATTCCACATATGCTCTTCTTCAGTTCTGTTCTGGAGTAGCAGACTAATTTTAGCTTTATAGTCTGGGTCAATCACACCAGCCAACACTGTAACACCCATCTTAGCCTGTTGACTTAAAGGCAGGAGAAGCACTAAATGTCCAGGTGACAGTCTTAACTTCTACTTTTTAATGGAATCATTGTTGTGTCTCCTGGTGTCATCGTTTCTCCCTCTGGACCTAAGATTTCTAGGTCAGCAGAACGAAATGTAGCAGGAAGAGGAAGCAAAAATTTTGCCAGTGGATCACTAGGGGTGACGGTGAATGGTGTCACTTCCCTTGATTCCTTGACCTATGAATCCTGGCTAGACAATAAACAGTACCATATATTGGATGCTGATTCATAGAATAAACATCCTTCTGAAGAATTTTGCCCCAGTGCTGCAAAGTATTGTCACCTAGTTGGCATTGTAATGGTGACTTCAAAAGGCCATTCCACCATTCTATCAATCCAGCTGTTACAAGATGATGGTTAACGGGAATCTACAGATTCAATGCAATTTCCACCAAACCCCCACCATCATTATTCATAGAATGGAAAAAAAAATTCTAAAATTTGCAAGAAACCAAAAAATAACCCACATGGCAAAAACAATACTAAGCAAAAAGAACAAATCTGGAGGCATCACATTACCCAACTTCAAACTATACTATAAGGGTATAGTTATCGAAATAGCATGGTTCTCATAGCAAAATATATTTTTTTCTCATCTGCACAGAGTAAATATTCTAAAATCAACCACATGGTTGGCCATTAAACAAGTCTCAATACATTTGAAAAATCTAGGTCATAGGATACATATTCTTTTTTATTTTTAATTATACTTTAAGTTCTGGGGTACTTGTGCAGAACGTGCAGGTTTGTTACATAGGTATGCATGTACCATGGTGGTTTGCCATCACCACATCATCCACATTAGGTATTTCTCCTAATGATATCCCTGCCCTAACCACCACCCACTGCTATTCCTCCTCTCCTATCCTCCCACTCCCTGACAGGCCCTAGTTCATGATGTTCCCCTCCCCATGTCCATGTATTCTCATTGTTCAATACCCACTTATGACTGAGAACATGCAGTGTTTGGTTTTCTGTTCTTGTGTTAGACTTAAAACTATGCTACAAGGCTACAGTAACCAAAACAGCATGGCACTGGTACCAAAAAGAGATATAGAAAAATGCAACAGAACAGCGGCCTCAGAAATAATGCCACACATCTACAACCATCTGATCTTTGACAAACCTGACACAAACAAGCAATGGGGAAAAAAATCCCTATTTAATAAGTGGTATTGGGAAAACTGGCTAGCCAGATGCAGAAAGTTGAAACTGGATCCCTTCCTTAACTTTATACAAAAATTAACTCCAGATAGATTAAAGATTTAAACATAAGACCCAACACCATAAAAATCCTACAAGAAAACCTAGGCAATACCATTTAGGACATAGGCAAGGACTTCATGACTAAAACACCAAAAGCAATGGCAACAGTAGCCAAAATTGATAAATAGAATCTAATTAAACTAAAGAGTTTCTGCACAGCAAAAAAAAAAAGAAAAAAAGAAAAAAAACAACAAAAAAAAAACTACCATTAGAGTGAACTGGCAACCAACAAAATGGAAGAACATTTTTGCAACTTACCCATCTGACAAAGGGCTAATATCCAGAATCTACAAAGAGCTTAAACAAATTTACAATTTTGATGTAAATTTGTTGTAAATTTGAAAAAAAAAGCCCAATCAAAAAGTGGGCAAAGGATATGAACAGACACTTCTCAAAAGAAGACTTTTATGCATCCAACAAACATACGAAAAAAGGCTCATCATCACTGGTCATAAGAGAAATGCAAATCAAAACCATATTGAGATACCCTCTCACCCCAGTTAGAAATGGTGGTCATTAAAAAATCAGGAGACAACAGATGCTGGAGAAGATGTGGAGAAACAGGAAAGCTTCCACACTGTTGGTGGGAGTGTAAATTAGTTCAACCATTGTGGAAGACAGTGTGGTGATTCTTCAAGAATCTAGAAATAGAAATAACATTTGACCCAGCAACCCCATAATTGTGTATTAACCCAAAGGATTATAAATCATTCTATTATAAAGACACATGCACATATATGTTCATTGCAGCACTGTTTATGATAGCAAAGACTTGGAACCAACTCAAATGCTCATCAATAGTAGATTGGATAAAGAAAATGTGGCACATATACACCATGGAATACTAAGCAGCCATAAAAAAGGATGAGTTCCTGTCCTTTACATGGACATGTGTAAAGCTGGAAATCATCATTCTCAGCAAACTGACATGTAAAACATATTATTGGTTCACAGTAGAATAAAAATAAAAGTAAATACCAAGAGAAACTCTGAAAATCAAAAAATTAAATAAAAACTAAACAATTTACTCTTGAATAAGTCTTGAGTAAGCCAAAAAAAAGAGACATAAATAAAAAAATATTTGAACAAATTAAAATGGAAACACAACATATAAGAATCTATGGAACATTGCAAAAGCAATGCTGGAGAAAGTTTATAGCACTTAATGCTTACATTAAGAAGTTGGTAAGATTGTCAAATTAACAACTTAATATCACACTTAAAGTAATTAATAAAATAAGAACAAACTAATTCCAAAGCTATCAGCACAAAAAGGAGTAACTAATATTAGAGGGGAACCAAATGAAATGGAGACTGAAAAAACATGAAGAATCAAATAACTTAGAAGTTGGTTCATGGTAAGGATAAACAAGATCAATAGATTTCTAGCTAGATTCACAAAGAAAAAAGAGAAGATTCAAATAAGCACAATCAAACACAAAAAGGTGACATTACAACTCATCCCACAGAAATTCAAAATGCCATCAGCGACTACTATGAACACCTCTATGTGCAGAAATGAAAAATCTAGAAGAAAAGAATAAATTCTTAGAAACACACAATCTCCCAAAATTGAATCACGATGAAATTGAAACCTTGAACAGACCAATAACAAATTCTAAAACTTAATCAGTAATATAATACCTAGCAACCAATAAAAGTCCTGGACCAGACTGATTCACAGCTGAATTCTACCAGCAGTACAAAGAAGAACTAGTACCATTCCTATTGAAATGATTAAAAAAAGCAAAAAAGTGAGAAGGAATGATGCCTCCCAACTCAACTACAACTCAACCTACAAATCAAGTATCATCCTGATATCAAAGTCTGGGAAAGACACAACACAAAAAGAAAATTACAGGCCAGTATCCCTAATCAGAATAGATTCAAGAAATCTTCAGCAATATAGCAGCAAACTAAATACAGCAGCACATAAGAATATAATTCACTATGATCAAGAGAGCTTTATTCCTGAGATGCAACGTTGATTCCAAATATGCAAATAAGTAAATGTGGTTCACCATATAAATATAATTTAAAGCAAAAACTATAATATTATTTCAAGAGATGCAGAAAAAGCTTTTCATAAAATCCAACAATATTTATAAGATCTCAACAACTGAAAATTGAAGGAATATTCCTTAGACTTATAAGAACCATCTATGACAAACTTCCAGCCAACATCATACTGAATGGGCAAAAGCTGGAAGTACTCCCTTAAAGAACTAGAAAAAGATAAGGATGCTAGCTCTCACCATTCTTATTCAATATGTTATTAGATATTCTAGCCAGAGTGATTATGGAGGAGAAAGAAAGAAAAAGCATCCAAATAGGAAAAGAAGACGATTTGTCTATCTTCACTGATGATATGATTCTATACCTATAAAACCCTAAATACTTTGCCAAAAGACTACTCAGTCTGATAAATGACTTCAGCAAACTTTCAGGATACAAAATTAACATGCAAAAATCAGTGTCATTTGTACACATCAGGAACTTTCTGGATGAGAGCCAAATCAAGAAGACAATCCCATTTGTAGGAGTTACAAAATTAAAAATATATACCTAGGAAAATGCTGCCAAGGCAGTAAAAGATCTCCAAAAAGAGAGCTAGAAAACACTGTTAAAACAAATCATAGACAACACAAATAGATAGACATTCCATGCTCATGGAATGGAAGAATTAATGTCATTAAAACTGTCAAACTTCCCAAAGCCACTTACAGATTCAGCACTATCCTTATCAAAACACCAACATCATTTTTCACAGAATTAGAAAGAAAAGTCTTAAAATTTATGTAGAACCAAAAAAGAGCCAGAATAACTAAAGCAATTTTACACAAAAACAACAAAGATAAAGGCATTACATTACCTGACTCAAAATATACTATAGGCTACAGTGACCAAAACAGCATGGTACTGGAAGAAAAATAGACACATAAACCAATGAAACAGTATAAAGAACCCAGAAATAAAGTTTCACACCGATCACCAACTGATCTTTGAGAAGTCAACAAAAATAAACAGTGGGAAAGGGTCCCCATTCAATAAATGAGTCTAGGAAATCTGGCTAATTATATGCAGAGAATGAAAGTAGATCCCTATCTTTCACCATAGACATTAACTCAGATGGATTAAAGACTTAAATGAAAAACTTCAAACTATAAAAGTCTTAAAGGAAAACCTAGGAAGCTTCCCTCTGGATATCAGCCTTGGCAAATAATGTATGCTCAACACTCAATGATAAACTGTAAGCAAGAAATATTCAAGATGATGTAAACAAACCTCAGAGGAATGCAAGTAACAATAGTGTTAATAAAAATTTATATGATGCATGTGTTAGGAAAATATTTTTAAATTATAATGTTAATATGTTATGTCCCTAGGCTGGATGGTGGGTACATGTATATATTCATTATGCAATCACTCAAGCCCTTTAATTTTGCTTGATTCACTTTTCTCTATGTGTAATATTTTTCAATAAGAACTTATTGGCCGGGCGTGGTGGCTCAAGCCTGTAATCCCAGCACTTTGGGAGGCCGAGGTGGGTGGATCACGAGGTCAAGAGATCGAGACGATCCTGGTCAACATGGTGAAACCCCGTCTCTACTAAAAATACAAAAAATTAGCTGGGCATGCTGGCACGTGCCTGTAATTCAAGCTACTCGGGAGGCTGAGGCAGGAGAATTGCCTGAACCCAGGAGGCGGAGGTTGCGGTGAGCCGAGATCGCGCCATTGCACTCCAGCCTGGGTAACAAGAGCGAAACTCCATCTCAAAAAAAAAAAAAAAAAAAAAAAAGAACTTATTAAAGTAGTAGAAAAGTGATATAGCAAGTACATTCACAGAAATCCCATTTCCATTACTTTCTCCATTTCCATCTTTTTTCCTCTCTGCCTTAAAATTAAGCCATTTTTACTATTTTTAAATTTTTGTATCACTTTTCTTTCAAATATTATGTAATTACATACATACACATATATCATCATCTCTTACCTAAAATGATACATGCAGTCTAAAAAGTTCTTCACATTGCTTCTTTCACTTAATTATATATTATGAAAATACATCATGTCCTTCTTCCAATTTGTAGATACATAACACTACATTGTAACAATGTACTATAGTTTATTCAATCCATCCTGTATTAATTCATTCTCATTCCATTTTCAATTTTCTTTCATTATAATTAATTCTTAAGTAGATAAATTTATGGTAATGCTACCTTATACTTTTGAACATGATTTTTAAATATTTTTATAAATTTTATAAAAATTATAATGTAATTATATATTTATAATTATGGAGTTATAATATAGATATATAATTATAAAAATATAAAAATTTATAAAAATATTAAATGTCTTATATTAAAAATATAAGATTTCTTATAAATGGTAGATTTCTAGAAGTGTCAAAGGGTTAAGGTCAATGTATTTTTGTAAAATATTGCCAATTTTTTCTCTATAGTATGTGCATCATTTTGTATTCTCACCAAAATATTAAAGAGAAATTAGAGAGGGAAAAAGTCATAAATCAAAAAGCTTCTCAGCAAATACTTTTTTTTCTATCCTCAGTGGCTAAGATGCTACTAAGATTTAGGACCCATTTAGTATTTGCTTTGTATGAACAAAGTCTTGTTCAGAATGTTAGGAAAATGGTTAAAAGAAATAATTTGTAAGAAAGATGTAAGAAACCTTGGTTCAGATATGTTAGCATTTAACCAAGTGTTAGCATTTTTTTTTTTTTTTTTGAGAAGGAGTCTCGCTCTGTCGCTCAGGCTGGAGTGCAATGGTGAGATCTCGGCTCACTGCAACCTCCACCTCATAGGTTCAAGCAATTCTCCTGCCTCAGCCTCCTGAGTAGCTGGAACTACAGGCACATGCCAGCATGTCTGCGTAATTTTTTGTATTTTTAGTAGAGATGGGGTTTCATCTTGTTAGCCAGGATGGTCTCAAACTCCTGACTGCATGATCTGCCCACCTGGGTCTCCCAAAGTGCTAGAATTACAGGCATGAGCCACCACACCTGCCCCAAAGTTAGATTTTTAACAAAAACACTGACTGGAAGCCACTTAAAAAGAAACAATTTTGCAAATATATTTAGATACCTACCCATATTTCAGCAGAATGCCTCAGGCCAATAGCTGTATACAAACTGTGAGACATGAGTAAAATTCTGCTAAAAGAAAAACTCGATGAATGTTGCACCCTTGAGGATAAAATTATGCATTTCCAACAGTAAAAATATATCTAAAGATATTTGTCATTTAAAATGTAACTTTTTAGCTAAGGTAATTGAAACTCAGAGAAAACATCTGACATGGTAAACACATAGGCAACTCCAAAATGCAGTGTGTCCTCAAAGGGGAATTATTATTTCACAGGGCCAGATCCAGAACATTTGAACTTTTTTGGACTTAGATATTTTGAGGATCTACTCTTCCAAGTTTTCAAAAATATGTCTAAATTATATAGAGTCTACACAAAAGGGAAACAAAAAGATTTGATAAAATTATTGCAGCTGTTCTCCAAAGAGAAGACAACAGTGCTATCTTCAACAGACCATGGACCTGAAGGGTCAGTATGAACAGTATATATCTTATTTTTTAGGATAAATACAATATCTATTTTATCTTACTTTCTGGTTTCCTTGGCAACCTTTCTGTAAATTTGGAGAAAGAATATTTAAATAACCCAAAGACAAGAGAAAAGTTGGGGAAATAAACTGTTTGGAAAAACGTACTTGATTTTTCACCTTCCCCAAGCTACATACTTAAATAGATAAATATATATTTCATAAATGTAAGTGGTTGATTGATTGATAGCCCATAATAGTATTTTTTCCTAAATTATGTAGTATTTGGAGGTAACAACGTATAGGTATATACCAGTCTGTATTTACTGATAAGCAAAGCTTTTTGAGCTAAAATCTACATAAGTAATTCTTTCCTAAACCATGTGGCCACTAGCTATATATTATATTACACACATGCATTTATTCATTTAAAAGATGTTTAATTTTCTCTTTTGTATTAAGAATCAGATGTTGCATCGTACCTGTATTTTATTTATGATTTCACTACCTCTTG
Source organism: Callithrix jacchus (assembly GCF_049354715.1). NCBI lineage: Eukaryota > Metazoa > Chordata > Mammalia > Primates > Cebidae > Callithrix > Callithrix jacchus. The sequence goes on from NC_133516.1 coordinate 94,612,633, forward strand.
ATCTCACTTTTTATCTCTAGTCACTATTTTAGGGATAAATTCCACACAGGCTATGACAAACGACATAGGTCAAACCTGTAAGGTCTTTGCTTTGTGTGCTGTATCATATGCCTCTTGCTTTCGTCAAAGGGCTTCTCGGTTGCTGTCATGTGGATGCCTGAAGGACATCATTTGACACTCACGAATGTGCAATCTATTATGCAGGAATTGATGCACACAAGGTTGCCTTTGAACAGTACGGAATAAACACTAAAGAAGAAATACATTCCTCCTTTATCTCTTATGGAGACAGATTTTCAGATTCATAAGAACCCTGAAATGGTCTTTGAAACTGAGCTCCACTATCCCACTGGAGTAGATAACTATATCTTTGTATTCATTTATCCTCCTTAGCTTTCCAGATTACCAGTCTCATTCACCTACTACTTGAAATCAAATCACCAATAAATTATCTTCGTATAACCCTTTACCTTTGTTTCATGCATATCTAGGGTAATGCCGTTGGTTAACTTCAGGCAGGATTTTAAAGTTGGATCACACAGCCATCAGCAGAGAATCAAATTCCTACAACTTTGGTAATTAGGTTGCTAATCACCATATACTTGTGGTAGTAGCAAAATTATTCTGACTTTCACTGATATGATTGAGATTAGGTGTAGGAAGAAAATGATACATTGCGTTACAAGGAAGCTGTGACATTTAAAGTACAAGGGTAAGCTTAAACAGGAATGCACAGATGTGTGCTTTTTGTAACTTAACTGTTTTGGAAGTCTTATAAACATAAAATAGCATGCTTAAGTTAAACATCTAAACAACTCAAACATGTGTGGAAAGCCAGAGAACTACCATGGCAGCCCTTAAGAAGACTTGCTTCTGCCTGTTTCATGGCAGACTGTGCTAAACATTAGGCCCTAGTCTTACATGAGGGTGGAAGAGCCTCATACACGTCTGAAAATGTAGCCTTTATATGTCTCTCCCATCAAAGTCAAGAACCTCATAGTAAAAGAATGGGCCTCTGAAATTTAAGATGAGCCTGAAAAGCTTTAGACTCTTAGATTCTTCTGAATATTCTGAGATATAGAAAGCTATGTGCTCAGTAACTGAACAATAATCCATGAAACAAAGTGTAAACACAAGATTTTTCCCCTCACCATCAGTCCAGTGACTTACTTATGTATTTGGTCCCTATCATTACGGTGACCACCACTGCAAAAGACTAGAGATTCTGATTCCTATGGGAAAATGCTTTCACTAGGAAGGAGAGTAATATTTCTATGTGATGCTTTATATGCCTTGTAGTCACTTTGTGCTTCTCATGCCAGTGGACCAGTAGGGAAAATCTAGTTTACATACTAGAGGGGTTAGCATTATGTGGTCATTGACACCATGTATCACCAGGAACTAATATAGCAGCCACATAATTGAGGAAAGAATAAATATGACTGGGACCGGGCACATACACTGGTGGATGTCTTCAGCTTTTCATGATGGTCGATTATGTATTGAAGGAATCACAGTTTAACAATGGCAATTAAATTCAGTACTTAGGATCCTCATCAATGAAGATTAGGGTCATCTGATTAGGGAAGGAACCGAGATCAGCCACGTTTCAGCTAGGGGCAAAAGCAAACCATAAATTGTGATTTAGAAATAAAATGAAAATATTATTAAATAGCCTTGGAATCAGCTGAGGTGGTGGGTACTGGTAGCTTATTTCATTAACTCACATATATTACATTTGTGATGGGTTGTACTTCATTTAGGCGCACGCAAGTGGTAGGCTGTATCTTGTGTGTTTTTCACTATTTCATATCCTCTCAGCCACACCTCATACCCTAACTTCTGTGTCCGCTATTTCTCTGTAAACTTTGATAACTTTTGCACAGATGTAATCTAACTGCATTTTGCTTCTGTCATCATAACAGATATACTTCCTATTTTCTGCTGATTTCTCTTATTCTGTATCGTAGGATGACACAGAAACCCATTTAAAATTCACACATGAACAATTTAATGTTAATGGGTGGGAGGGTTAATGCTGGAATGCCAAGAAATAAATACACCCCTTATTGTCATCTGCACTGGGGGACAGTTTGGACATGCTTTTTATCAGGATCCTCAGAATGTAAAGCAGTAGAACTGAATGTCAGTCACCAGTAGTGGTAGCCAATTGACAAGACATACTCCAAGATAAAGTATGAAGAACAGAGGAAATATACAGAAAATAAAGAAGACAACTCATAGTTTTTATTCATACAACTTCATACTTTATCTTGAATAACTCAATTCTAAATAACTATCTCTACACGAGGCTTATACTCAGGGTTTTGTTTTGTTTTTCTTTTTTGGGAAATCCAGCCTAAAGGAAATTTAAAAAACAAACACAAAAGCTAACCAAACAAACAAATACGGAACTGGTATGGTCTGGCTCTGTTCCTACCCAAATCTCATCTCATAGCTTCCATACTTCCCACGCGTTGTGTTAGGGACCCAGATGGATATGACTGAATCATGGGGATGGGTCTTTCCTGTGCTCTTCTCGTGATACTGAATGGCTCTCACTAGATCTGATGGTTTAAGAAATGGGAGTTTCTCTGCACCAGCTCTTTTTACCTGCCGCCATCCACATAAGTTCACCTTGCTCCTCCTTGCCTTCTGTCATGATTGTGAGGCCTCCTCAGCTATGTGGAACTGTAAGTCCAATAAACCTCCTTCTTTTGTAAATTGCCCACTCTTGGGTATGTCTTTCTTAGGAGCATGAAAATGAACTAATACAGGTACCTCCCACCACATTGCATTTTGTCTAGCTGAGGAGACATATATAAAACGAGTAATTACTTGAATAAATAAACCATTAAAACAGTGATAATGGTTATAAAAGAAAGTATAATATTCTGTGAGGGCATAAATCCTATGGCGTTTCCAGGAAAGCCTCTTCAAAAAAGTAATACTCAAGCTAAAAATTGAAGAATTTTTAGGAGTTAGGCATGTAAAGAGGTGCAGGATGAGCTCTTGAGGAACACAGAAAGGGTAGCTGGTTAAAACAGGGTGAGTAAGCAGCTGAGTGACAAGTAATGTAATTGGAGTGGTGGGGTAGGGCCAGATAATGCAGGGCCCTGCAGGCCATGTGTTAGGTATCAAAATTCATGTCAAATATGTAAAGCCAAATTTGAAAGGTTTTAAACAAGGGAGGGATAGGGAATCATACTTGTACTTTAATGTTGCCTAAATTGGAAGTGACAAGGGTGGGATCACAAAAAATAATGCTGGTGAAGACTAGACAGGGAACATGGATGGGTGGAAGACAAGTGTTGAGTTCTGCAAAATAATTATACAAGATGCAAAAATAAGATCATTATACCCAATTATTTCCAGATGACAGTTTAGCAGTATATATGTAGAGCTTTAAAAATAGTTATAATATTTGACCTATTAAGTATAGAAAATTATCATTTAAAAATTGCTCAAATAAAATTCAAAATATGCTCAAATAAAATTATCAACAACAAAATAAAAAAGGAACTGAAATAAATAATGTAAAATTAGATTGTAAATTAAAATCTGCCTATGCTATACATCCATCAAAATTATGCTTTATGAAATTTTAATGGCATGGGAAAATGCTTATTTTAAAATTATAACTTACATGACACAACATTATAGATTATTTTAATTATGTAAGAAGGCATAGCCCAAGCCCAAAAATTGGGTGTAAATCTCAGAAAACACTGAAGTTGTAAATAAAGAATTACAAAACACAAACACATGATGCTATCTTCAGCTTTCAGAATACCAAACAGAAAATACACTTGCACTGAACGTGCTCGGGAATTCCCAGAGAACTAAATGTATGTCAGAAATTTTTGCAAAACTAAAGTTATTCTGTAGATACAACATGAGCCACTAAAAAACACTTTCAGCAGAAATCATTTCATTGTTATTTGATTTAAATATAAAATAGTAAATAAGTTTTATGGATTTTATAATTTTATATAATTTAGACTTTTAAATTCTCTCTCAGTTGAGTACTCCTCTCTCTGTCTTCACTGAGTCTTTTATCTATGCATGTTTTACTTATTAAATATTTTGAATATATACACAATGTTCCTAAAAACAACAACATTTTTTTCTGATAACTTTAGGAGAAAATAAATGATTTAATAAAAATCATTTCTATATTTAAGAAATATTTCTTAGTAGACTGGACAACATTTCTGAACTCAGAATGCAATGCTTTTAATGGTTGAAAAACAACAGTTGGCAAAAGATATGCTGAAATACTTAATAATTTACTTTAGTTACATAACAATTTATTTTATAACTTTTTATGCTGGAGATTGAAACAATTGTCAATTTATTTTTAGTTATTATGTGTCAGGTAAATTACAAAGATTTCTAGATCAAGTAGTTTGAGCAAATTTGGTTGTCTTAATATCTAGTTTTGTGCTATACATTATGGTAACTAATATGTCACATACAACTCTTGGGGAAAACTAAATATTTCACATGCCACTGTTAATTTTAATTAAAGTTAAATAAAATGAAAATTCAGTTTACCCCTCGTAATAGCCAAATTTTAAACTTTCAGTGGTTTGTAATTACAATATTGGACAATACATGTATAGAATGTTTCTATTATTATAGAAAATACCACTGGGATTTCTTTAATATTCTTTAACTTTTACAATGAAATTATTCAACAAAATGCTTTCAAAACCTTCTTGAATTATTATAGAGCCTTAAATTTACAAGTAATTTGGGCAAATAAGATTTCTAAACTGTGCTGATCAATTGTATATTTGCTCTGATATCCAAAAGACATATTTCCCCTTTTCACATTTTAATAGAGAATTGTAGTCAGCTGGATTCCTTGTTCCATATATATATATGTTCCATATATATGTGTATATATATGGAACATATATATATACATACACATACACATATTTTATTGCATTTTAGGTTTTCGGGTACATGTGAAGAACATGCAAGATTGTGGCATAGGTACACACATGGCAGTGTAGTTTGCTGCCTTCCTCCCCATCACCTATATCTTCTTGTTCTTTATCATTAGATTAGCTGTCACCTGAACAGGAAGTTTCTTTGCTTCATGGCCTCTCTTAAAGAGGCAGCATCTCCTCTCTCTCCTGTTCACATCTTAAAGGATGTCTCATTCCTGCTGTGGAGTAGACTCTGCCTGCTGATTTTAACTTCCTTTTGACGGCCCTAGATTTTCCACACTAGAAATGGCACCTCTACCTCTGTCTTCCAGATCTATGAAAGTTGGAGCTTTCTGCCTTTGCAATTCTCTGATGTGTCTCCCTGTCTCTCCTTTGCCTTCTTGGATCTTTCAAAAACTGTTTAACCATTTCTCTATATTAAATCCCAAGTCTAGCCCCTCCTTCCTTCCTTTCAGTTAAAAAAAAAAAAAAAAAGCCAAGTGTGGTGGCTCATGCTTATAATCCCGGCACTTTGGGAGGCCGAGGCAGGTGGATCATGAGGTCAGGAGTTCCAGACCAGCCTGGCCAACATAGTGAAACCCTGTTTCTACTAAAAATACAAAGAAATTACCCAAATATGGTGGCACACGCCTATAGTCCCAGCTACTTGGGAGGCTGAGGCAGGAAAATTGCTTGAACCCAGGAGGTGGAGGTTGCAGTGAGCTGAGATTGTGCCACTGGACTCCAGCCTGGGTGACAATGCAAGACTCCATCTAAAAAAAAAAAAAAAAAAAAAAAAAAAAAAAAACTAGAGTGATTTCTTTTTTACTGATTGGATCCTGATTAAAACTTAGACTAATCAAATAGGTCATGAAATGTTGTTTGTAAAAAGCCATGTGATTTTGAAACCTTATTACACAATATTCTCAAAGCAAAAATCACTCAACAGAAGGAGAATAGGTAGCTTAAAATAAAGGCAATCTTAACGTATTTTTCTTTTATATGTTTGTGGAATACAAAATGACTTTGCATTACTCTATTCAACAAAAACAACAAAATAACTGTGTTTTTATGATGAGGTTATAAATAGAAGTTGTAATAAGTAAAATTTTTCAGAAGCCATTTCTAAATACCTTAGGAGGTCTTTCAACTAACATCTATTTTGTTGTTATCCTATATGAAGAAAAAAGAGGTTAAATATATGAAAAATATAATTTGCTCACATTTTTTCTCATAAAGTTTTAAAATTAGTTTGTTGCCTTCATAAACTTTCCAATGGAAAAATACTTGCATGTCCTTATTGTGATTTTTTTTTGTTTGATAAGTTACTCAAAGATAGAAATGGGGAATGACTATATCCTCTTAACAAAGGGAAAAAAATCTTCAAAGACATTTAGAAAAATGGTAAATGTTTATTTCATTACATAAAATGGTTTGTGAGGTGTTTCCTATTAATGTCAATTGGTTTTCAAAAAATAATTCTAAAGCAAATTTTAAATAAGGCTGAAAAATTTATTTTATTGGCAATCTACTCCCTACTTTTCTAATATATTTTTTATTTTCTAAGAACTTTTCTCTCACTATTTTAATATTTTCAGAGTCTGAATATCATCAGATATTTGATCATATAAATATAAAAATTCCAGAACCTTGGGGTGTGCTCTCTACCCATATGCTCAGCAAGGATAATGAAAATGAGTGCATTCTTTTGGATGTGTTTTCAATTTTCAGATCTTTCACAATATATTATTGACTTCACTTTTGACCTGACTCTCTCTTTGTCTGCCTCTCTGTCTGCTTTTGGCTCTCTCTCTCTCCATCTCTCCCAGTCTCTCTCCATCTCGTTCTTTTCCTCTCTCCCCATTTATTGCCCTGTTGCTCTCTCTATATACCATATATATAATCCTCTAGAGAGATATATCCTATATATATATATATATATATATAATCCTATAGAGAAATGTTTTTAACATTCCAGTTTCCTCTACTTATTTATTGTTGCATTTCTTAAATATGTTTCAAGTGTCAGAGAAAAGTATGATCTTTTAAATTGATTCCAGAATCTTCTGAGCACTTTTTAAACCTTGGTCCAAACCACTATTTCCATTTCTCTCAATTTTTCTGAAATACTTAACATTCAAAATTGCTATAAGAATGAACTTTTGTGATATTAAATCTAGTGTAACAGCTTGTTGAGAAGCCAGAGAATCTCAAATCATGTGATGCTACCACTTCCTTGGAAGGTGACTATAGCATTAGGTGAACACTAAAGTCATTTTTACCTATGGATGTCTATTATTCTATACATGATTAGTAGAAAAAAAAGATGAATTACCAACTTTTTTTTACTTAAACACTCTTTTTTTGAGAAACTTAAGTCAATGAATAATGATTCAGTAGAGCACAAGGACTAAGATCATGATCTCTGGTTCAAGATTGATTGACTCCACTTGTTTTTTTACTATTTACTCACTATAGAACTTTGAAAAATATTCTTAACCCCAGTTACCTTAACTGTTTAATGGGGATTCAAAAAGTACCTCCTCTTTAGGTGAGCGTAGCGGGGTGTGTGTGTGTGTGTGTGTGTGTGTGTGTGTGTGTGAAAGAGAAAGAGAGATTAAGATATGTAAAGCACTTACAAAAGAAACTGACATGTAATAAAGTTGCTCAGTAAATTAAATAATTATAGTAATGATTCAATAACTGTATTTGGGATCTGTTTTGTGTAGGACATTCGCCAGTGACCTTATCCAAATAGAAATATTTAGTCACTGCACTTTCATTTTGATTTTTACTTAAAAGGAAGCATAATATATATTTATATATTTATATTTATATATGTTTGTATATAATTTGAATATAATGCTTAGCAGTTTTAATTTATAAATATAATAGATAAATGAAGAAATAGGATTTACTAACAGCTCAAATAAAGTCTTATAGGATGAAGAATTTAAGCAAGGCTTCGAGGAATGGATGGGCTTTGATAACTAATAAGGGTTAAACCTCTGAGCAATGGAAAAAGAATGCAATAGTGAGAAGTAAGGAGTGCAACAGTCCCCAGTTATCTGTGGTTTTGCTTTCTGCAATTTCAGTTACCTGTGGTAAACTGTGGGTCAAATATACTAAATGGAAAATACCAGAAGCAAACAATTCGTAAGTTTAAATTGTGTATCTTTTACACACTAATGGTTGATTTCTTGAAACATTCACTTTTCAATGAACTGCCAGAGGAAGATTCTAGCTTTTGATCTGTCTCCATGAAGACGCCATTTTGAATTTTCCAGTCTTGACTGCCCCTGACTGCAGCCACAGGAGAAACTCTAAGAGAGTGCAGAAGAACCTTTCAACTGAGCTCCTGTGAAATCACGAACTCATGGGAGATAACAAAATGGTTGCTGCTTTTTTCACTAAGTTTCTTGGGTTGTTTGTTTTATAGTTCTAGATAACTAGCACAATGACAGCAGATGGCAGAAAAAAATAACTTCTGAATAGTCAGAAATTAGCTAAAATGATGGATCTGTTAAAAATCTCTGAAGATGCTAATCTACAAACATGAGAGGGCCCAAAAGCTTGTATAAAACTTTACAATTAAGTCAACAGAAGTAAATAAATTATGGCAATTACAGAATGCCTATTTAACAAGTGAATATAAATGTTGCACTTATGCATTTATGAATGGCACATTTGGGAAAAAAATTATGGCTACATTTTAAAATGCCTAGTGGGCTTCTGGTTAAAAAGGTGATTTGAGTGAAATGCTTTATCTTCTTTTTTTTCCTAAAACCTCATTAAAATGTTAATAAAGAAATAAAAATATAAATCAGAAAAAAGAGATCAGTAAAAGTTATTTCATCCATTTCTGGAAGATGGAAATTGAGAAGGAGAGGTGACAGATAAAGGAGAGTAAAGAAAGCAACTTTTTTTTTTTTTAAATTATGCTTTAAGTTCTAGGGTACATGTGCAGATTGGCAGATCTTGTGGGATTGTTACATAGGTATACACATGCCGTGGTTTGCTGCATCTGTCCCCCCATCATCTACATTAGGTATTTCTCCTAAGGTTTTCCCTCCTCAACATCTTAGAGAGATACTCTTAGACAAAATACAGCTGATCAGTCTGGCAGAACCTAAAGATCCTCAAGACCTAGAGTCAGAGGTGCCATGTGTGGCAGATGGAAGAAATGAAGTTGAAACTAAAGGTCTAAGTGATGTTTGTTTCATTAATTATTTGACTTTAATTTGACTTTACTCTAATTACATATTCTGTGTCAGAGATTAAATTTTAGCTATATTAAATTTTGTGTGAAACCAAAAAAGAGCTCGTATAGCCAAGACAATCCTAAGCAAGAAGAAGAAAGCTGGACACATAATGCTACCTAACTTCAAACTATACTACAAGGTTTCAGTAACAAAAACAGCATGGTACTGGTACCAAAACAAATGTATAGAACAATGGAACAGAACAGAGGCCTCAGAAATAACACCACACATCTACAACCATCTGATTTTTGACAAACCTGACAAAAACAAGCAACAGGGAAATGATTCACTATTTAATAAATGGTGTGGGGAAAATTGACTAGCCATGTGCAGAAAACTGAAACTAGACCCCCTCCTTATACCTTTTACAAATATTAACTCAAGATGTATTAAAGGCTTAAACCTAAGACCTAAAACCATAAAAACCCTAGAAAAAAATCCAGGCAATGCCATTCAGGACATAGACATGGGCAAATAATTCACATGACTAAAACACCAAAAGCAATGGCAACAAAAGTTAAAATTGACAAATAGGACCTAATTAAACTAAAGACCTTCTGCACAGCAAAAGAAACTACCATTAGGGTGAACAGGCAACCTACAGAATGGGACAAAAATTTTGAAATCTATCCATTTGACAAAGGGCTAATATCCAGAATTCACACGGAAGTTAAATTTATAAGAAAAAAACAACCCCATCCAAAAGTGAGTGAAGGATATGGACAGACATTTCTCAAAAGAAGATATTTGCGGCCGGATGCAGTGGCTCACGCCTATAATCCCAGCACTTTGGGAGGCCGAGGCGGGTGGATCATGAGGTCAAGAGATCGAGACCATCCTGGTCAACATGGTGAAACCCCGTCTCTACTAAGAATACAAAAAAATTAGCTGGGCATGGTGCTGCACGCCTGTAGTCCCAGCTACTTGGGAGGCTGAGGCAGGAGAATTGCTTGAACCCAGAAGGCGGAGGTTGCAGTGAGCCAAGATCGTGCCACTGCACTCCAGTCTGAGTAACAAGAGCAAAACTCCATCTCAAAAAAAAAAAAAAAAAAAAGAAGACATTTGTGTGGCTGACAAAAATATGGGAAAAAATAAAAAGCTCATCAACAGTTGTTATTAGAGAAATGCAAATCAAAACCACAATGAGATACTATCTCACATCAGTTAGAATGGTGATCATTAAAAAGTCAGGAAACAGATGCTGGAGATGATGTGGAAAAATAGGAACACTTTTACACTGTTGGAGGGAGTGTAAATTAGTTCAACTGTTGTGGAAGACAGTGTAGTGATTCCTCAAGAATCTGGAACCAGAAATACCATTTGACCCAGCAATCCCATTACTGGGTATATACCTAAAGGATTATAAATACTTTTACTATAAAGACACAGGTAAATGTATGCTTACTGCAGCACTATTCACAATTGCAAAGACTTGGAACCAACTCAAATGCCCATCAACGACAGACAGGATAAAGAAAATGTGGTACATATACACCATGGAATATTATGCAACCATGAAAAAGGATGATTTTATGTTCTTTGCAGGGACATGGATGAAGCTGGAAACCATCATTCTCAGCAAACTAACACAGAAACAAAACCAAACACTACATGTTGTCACTCATAAGTGGGAGTTGAATGATAAGAACACATGGAAACAGGGAGGGGTACATCACACACCTGGGTCTATCAGGGGGTGGGGAGACTGGGGAGGGAGAGCATTAGGAGAAATATCTAATGTAGATGATAGGGGATGGATGTAGCAAACCACCATGGCATGTGTTTACCTGTGTAGCAAACCTGCACATTCTGCACATGTGTCCCAGAACTTAAAGTATTTAAAAAAAGAGAGAGATTAAAATTTAGAAATAATCTATTTTCAGATGGCAAATGAAGTCATGGAATTGGATGATATTTGAGAGAATACCAAATGAGATGACAGCTACAGATTTTAAGATAAATTATATAAAGTTTAAACATAGATTACAGAATTGATTCCAAATATTCAAGTTTCATGAACAAAAATATAATCTTTATAATAACATTTCTATTTTTAAAAATTATGTCATTATTACATAATAGTACATATTTATGGAATATTTGTGGTGTTTGATACATACATACCATCTGTAATGATCAAATTAGGGTAATTGGGAATCTATCTCTGGTCAAACATTTATTATTTTTCTGTGTTGATAACATTCCAAATATTTTAGCTATTTTGAAATATAGAGCAAATTATTGATTCCTGTGTTATCAAGACTAGAATTTATTTTATCTAACTGTGTTTTTATACCTGTTAATCAATCTCTCTTCATTTATTTCTCTCCTCTTCGCTTTGAGCCTCTAGTAAGCAACATTCTACTCTCTACCTCCATGAAATCAATATTTCTAGCTCCCACATATGCATGACAATATGTGATATTTGTGTTTCTCTAAGAATATTTTTCTTGTGAAACACAAATAGAGTTATTAAAATAAAAATGCATAATACTTAGAATTATACACCAGCTTTCAATTTGTTGGGTAAATGCTTACAAAGACATAGTATCTTTACAAAGATCATAATTAATTGCATAATAAATTCTGGCTTTCATCTACATACTTAACAACAAAGTGTGCCTTAAAAATAAAATGATATTGTTCTTGTTGTCAGCTAACACTGTTTTGAAGTTTTAGTAACCACTTTTCTGAAGAATTTAGAATACTTTTCAGGATGAACTCCATAGCAACATAGTGAGATGTATTTGGGTAAACCAGGTGAGGACTAATTGGATTGCCAGATATGAATGACTGCAGAAATTTCACAACTCCTTGTCAGAGCAAATATACACTGGCTTTTGTTTTGAGGAGCTAGAGGAGAAAACCGATTAGAGCTTGTACCAGAAACAACAACAAAAAAAGCATTGTAATAGATTTTTAAAAGGCAAACTTAATAAAAGTAGCTGGTCTTGCCCCTCAATAGCATACTTCTCTTATAGAGCATATTTTCCTCCTATATTTAAACTCCTTTCATAAAGAAACAATTATCTGAAATGACTTCTCTGAAGTTTAAAAGAAAGTACTCAGAAACCAATTATTCATCTTTTCTCATTTGTGATTTGGTTCTTTCACAAATATTATTGAATTATGAAGGGAAAAAAAGCATAAAAACAGGTTGAGGATGATGGCTGATGCCTGTAATTCCAGCAATTTGAGAGGAAGAGGCAGGTAGGTCATTTGAGGCCAGGAGTTTGAGACCAGTCTGGGCAAAATGGTAAAACCCTGACTCTACTGAAAATACAAACATTAGTCGGGTGTGGTGACATGCACCTGTAATCCCAGATACTTGAGTGGCTGAGACACAAGAATCACTTGAGCAGGGGAAGTGGGGGTTGCAGTGAGCTGAAATCATGCCACTGAATTCCAGCGTGGACAACAGAGCAAGATGCTATCAAAACAAAACAAAGCATTTAACCAAAAACATAAAAAACAAAAGTCCACAAACATTTGCATCTGTATTGTAAATAATCTATAAGAGTTGGAGATTAGGCTTATTATGTGCCTGGAAATCAACCTGAAGAATCTCATACTCCTCCTGAAAGAAAATGTCAGTAGAACCTTAAGCAAGAAACTGTGCTCCAGAAAGCTGCACACTAGCTTCCTATATCCTCAAGAGTTAGTAAGCTTTTTCCGTGCTCTTCCTGAACATTGCACAAGCTTCATTCTTGCTTGTTACACTACAGCAAATGATTCTGTTATTTACTTATTTTTAGTTTTTTAAATGTGTTACAATTACATTACATTACTATTAACAAAATATAACAAATAGGCATTAACAAAAACTAGTGGGAAAACTACCTATATTGACATAGTCTCTGAAAGAAAAGAGTGATCTAGTACTGTTATTTAAATAAGCACATTTGACTCTCCTACTGGACGATAAGAATTTGAAGATGGAATTTTTGTTTTATTCCTGGAATTTAGCAGATCAAATGATAATTAGCAGACACTGAAAAACTGTCTGCTACATGAATAAATGAATCTGAATGGATGGGAAATGAACATTGATTCTGGTAAATGTAAGTGTTCCCTTAAATGTGTGGAAGAACAGAGATTATCTGTATCCACTCCAAGTTATCTGTATCCACTCCTTTACCTGAGGTCAGAATGAGGCACTGGAATGGAGAAGAACAATGAAATAGTCAAAGAATATTAGAATTGAAAGATTTTTTTCAAGTTGACTTATTCTATTATATGATTTAACCTATGATCAGACATTTTAAGTAACTACTCAATCAGTTATTTAGCAGCAGACAGAATTAAAACCCTATTGTACAGAATCCAAAGTCCTTTCTTGACATCAATAATTCCCAAACTATTTTTTGAAAAAGTGGCTTTTATTATTATTTCCCGAGGTCTTAAGTTTATAAAGTCATTTCTACCAAAGAATGATTTTAAATTACAAAGCCTTTCTTGTCTTTTAGTAAATAATGATAATAAAGTAAAAATAACAAGAAGAGCTGTGCTTTAAAATACATCTGGTCAGCAGAGAAAATTCAATACTAAAATCAGTTAATTATTCCTGATTTAAAAGGAAAATACACCTTTAGTAAAATAAATGCAAATTATTTTAGTTTCATAGAAATGTTGAGAATAGCTTAAATTTTTATGGCGAATTTTGCAAAGATTAGGGGTTCAATAATTCTAGGCTGGAATTCCTTTGCTGCAGTCTAATGCTTTGTAAATTTGTTTTCTGACACTATGCTTCTACCATTGCCAATATGCTAGTAAAAAAATTCATGTGCGGTGACCTTATGGTTCTGAAGAAGTGCTTCTGTGCTATTGGATTTTTGAATAATCTGGAGTTTTAAAGTAATATTATTCAGGGAAGAACATCAGTTAATAATGTTCAGTGAGAATACCCAGCATATATTCTAAAAAATTGTTACAGTAGAAGTTATAATAATTTCCTCATGACAGAACATGTGCATCTGATACAAAAAATAAAAATTTGTTTTTCCCATCTACTTTTTCTGTTTAATAAATGTAAGATGTTGACAATTTCAGAGGAAAAAATCACATTTGCATTAAATAAGAGGTTGTTTCTTATTTAGCACTGTGTTGCAGTGCTAGGCTAGTTAATGAAGTGAGGATAAAAAATATTGTAAAATGTGTGGGCAATATTTAACTTTCATTCTGGCTCCTAAGCTCTCTCTTCATGTATACCCTACAATGAATGCCATTACCTCAAGTAAGCAACAGGAAAGAACTATATAAATTATAAAATCTCTCTTACTTAAAATTATATCTTTACATCTCTTCAGTAATTAAAATATCCCTAGGATCAGATGAAATTAATGAATTAGACATTGGATATAGAAAATATTTATGAATCAGCAGGCTCTCTCACTATCCTTACATGTCCCACCCCTATTCTGGGATGCAAAGTGAAAATATGCACTAAATAAAATATTTTTTTATTTGGGAGATTATTGGTTGTCCATCACTAAGCCTCCCCACACCCTTTACATTTTAATATCCTAAGTACAGACTCATGTGAGGCTAATTAATATCATCTTAAAATAATTAGTTAAATAGAACTTAAATAAGGAGTAAGAATGTCACTTTATCCTTATCTAATATAGTAGATGCTGTGGTATATTGCCCGTAACTTCCTGCTTTAGGACCTATATTCAAATTTTTCCATCGGACTATTTGCCTACTAGCAGCTCATAGCTGAATTCAAGAATTACACTCAGCCAAATGTCACTGGTCTACATTCAGTGACTGGCTGATAAGGGGGTAACTCCAACCCCTCCTTGCTTCAGTTGGAGATATCTTTGCAAGTTGTCCCATCTTGAGATCTTCAGCATCCTGTAAGATCTGCTGAGGTCTATATTGCCATGACATCATAGTTCAACTTCTTCCTTATACCAACACGCTTTCCTCTCATAAGTGTTGTTCCTGAGAAGAACCCCGAGTAAACATCCTGTACACAAATCTCTCCCTCACAGGCTATTTCCTAGAAACTTAACCCATGACACCCAGGTGTACCTTAATAGTAACAATGGTTTTCATTAAATGAGATTTTATTTATTTGACTAAGAATTATTTTATTCCCATGGGGAGACATAGTTTTAACCATTTAGCTAGAATCTTTAGAATTTTTATAAGCCCTTCTATGGGCTTATTCTTGAGTAAATAATTCTTTATCTAGTCTATCGATAAGGATTATTTTATTTGTAAATGGTAGTGACATAACTTAAAACAGCTTAAAGAAACATTAAAATGTGTTATACTGATAGCTGGAATGGAGTTGGAAGCCAGGAATAGTGGTTGTGGGGAGCTTGACCCTTTTCTCTATTTTTATCATTTCTCTCTGTGAAATTACCTCAATTTCCACTCAATGATTTTTTTCCTTAAACTACGTGAAAGACATGGCTTCAAGTAGCTCCCACATAGACATTTTACAGTCAGTTCACCTGGGGAGAGGATGTGAGAGCTGGACTTTTCTTTCTAGATTTCCCTTACAAGTATCACTGAAAAGCACTCTCATTTCCATGCATGAGTCAGACACTTTCCCCTGGAGAGCACTCAACTGTGGTTAGGTTTAACAGATATATTATATTCACCTGGCAGCTCTGTAATAATTGTGTGTAAGGTGTGTAGAACAAGAGCATTTTCAGATGAAGAAAGAAAGAAGTAAAGTGATATGCTAATTATATAATAGATACATTACATTAGATATTAAAGCATGGTAAACTGTATATTATCTAAAAGTAAATGAAGTAAGTAAGAGAAAGAGAGAGAGAAGAAATAAAGGAAGACAGGAAAGAAGAAAATGATTGCTGGAGGGAGGCAAGAATTTCTGTTAGCTAGTAGAATTCATTAAACAATCCATACTAACAGGAAAAAGATTGAGATAGTAAGACCGGCTAAGGGCTAGCCATTGTTCCTATTAGATACTTTATTAAAATAAGTCACCTGAATAAATTTCCCGATGTAGACTCATTTAGATAGTTTTTTGTCTGCAAACTAGCCTGTGTAGGATATATTTTTCTTAAATTTCTATTTGTGACAATATATTCTAGGTTTGCAAACTTGTACATTGTAATTCCTTCATGTTTTCCCCGTAACACTGATCACTTTGTCCCGATGAACTCAGATAAGGGTAAAAGGCCATAAGAGTGACTCCTGAATTTCTAAGTGACCTCATCTTTCATCCAAAACAGAAGCTCTTCATATCATCATCATATTTTCAAAGCCATGTTTTACTTCACTATTCTGGCAGAAAGATTTTTCTAACTGCCCTTTTTCGAGACTGTGAAAGGATGAAATAAAGCATGCTTACTAGTCACCCTGAAGTCAGGAGGACATAGTCTTTTGCGGCATTCTTAGCCGTGACTAATGAGTAAAATAGCATTAGAGTGGTTATAGCAGAAAAACATCGCCACCATAACTGCTGCTGGACAATGGCACCCTTTGTGACTATTCCTGTATTGCAGTCAAAGATGGCTCCTTTTCTCATCCCTTGCCACACTTAAAAACTGTGGTTCTCCAGTCTGACTTTCAGTGAAACACTTATTCTCTTCAAAGTTTGGAACCTGTGCTGATTATCCTACATTTTGTACTCTTTTTTGAAAAATATCTAAATCATAAATTTGAAATAAGAAATCATAAATCTGTCAAAATATGTACATTATAAAATTTAGTTTATTAAACAATCTGTATATAAATTGACTAAACTCATATGAATATTACTAAGCAAAATGGATATTAACTTTAATGTTGATGTAACTTCAAATGTGATCATAAAATGTATATGTTTATGAATGTATGTATAAATGAGATATATATACTCAACTAGATACACTACTATATTAAAATACATACTTTGCTATATTATATATACTTTATGTAATATAGTGTATATAACACATAAACATATAAAGTTTATATTTATATTTATAGTTTTTTTGTCAAAAAGTTTGTGACAAAATAAAACTATAAAAATATAAACTTTATTTTTCAAAATAACCTTTATTAAGCTCAAGATATTTTTGTAAGCAGTGACAGCAGTAATTTAATTTATCCCTAAAGAACTGAAGTTTCTGGAAACTTAACAATGTCAATGCAGCCTTTTTTACATCATTGGCTAAAGAAAACTTTAAATATTTTTTAAGAGTAGGCAGCAAAAAGAAGTCAGAAAAAGCCAAATCAGTACCAGAGGTAAATTCCCAATAATTTCCCATCAAAACTCACAACATTGCCCTTGTTTAATGAGGGGATGAGCAGGAGCATCACCATGGTGGAGACGGTCTCTCTGATAAAGCTTTCCTAAGTGATTTTTCTGCTCAAGCTTTTGCTAACTTTCTCCAAACACTCATAATAAGCAGGTATTATTATTAATTGGCTCTCTAGAAACTCAAGAATCAAAATGCCTTGAGCATCCCAAAAAAGCTCTTGTCATGAACTTTTCCTACTTTTCCATTGACTGGACCACTTCTATTTCTTGGTCACCATTGCTTTTCTTGTACTTTGTCTTCAGGATGGTGCTGGTGAAGCCATGTTTCCTCTCTGGTTACAATTCTTCAAAGAAATGCTTCAGAATCTTGATCCTACCTCAAATCCTTGAGAATTGTTTACAAAAGCTCTTCTTTTATCTACATCTGTTCTGGGCTCAACACTTTTGGCACTTACTGAGTGAAAAGTTTTCTCAACTTTAATTTTTCAGTCAGAATGGTGTTCTATCAATTGAGATATTTATAATGTTGACTATCATTTCTGCTGTTAATTGTCAGTCCTTTTCAATTAGAATATGGACAAGATATTTTTTCCCATACAAATTGATGTGATGACCTGCTTATGGGGGCTTCATCTTCAATATTTTCTCTTCCCTTCTTAAATGAGGTGTCCATTTTATAAACTGCTGTCTTGTTTGGGATATCGTCCCATAAACTTTTTGTAAAACCTCAGTGATTTCACCATTCTTCCACCTTATTGTTGCCATGAATACAATGCTTGTTCTTGCATTAGTTTAGCATACTTTATTTTGTTCTGACAGAGGCTCTTCTCAAACTTATGTCTTATTCTTAATATGCCAAACTCGGTCATGTTCAGACATGTTATAATAAGTTACTGTAACTTCATTTTGGTGCAAGAATTTGTATATATGTAATATTATTTAATAAATATGTATATTTAGTAAACTAGATTTTAGGTTCAAAAATGGATTACATTCCTCATTCTCATGCAACCAAAATAAAATCATGCTGTCTTGTGATCTCAAAGTCAAAACTGGCATGTACTATGAGATAACTGAAGGTATGCAGACATAATTAACACTGAACACCAAGTATCAATTAGACTGGTGATATAAGTTAATACTATTTTTAGATTTAGACAATATATTCAGTAGAGTGTTGTCATTTGACTCCCTTTAATACGGTATCACCAAATAAACTATTCTACACACAGAGTTACTGTGATAGGTTGCAATGTATGTTCAATGTCTTGCTAGAAAGAGATGTACAAAGAAATTAATCAGTTACAGATAGTAGCAAAAGTCAAATGTTACTACAGAAAGTATAAAGAACAGGCTGGGCAGGGTGGCTCCTGTCTGTAATCCCAGCACTTTGGAAGGCTGAGGCGAAACCACCCTGGCCAACATGGTGAAACCTGGTCTCCACTAGAAATAAAAAAATTAGCTGGATGTGGTGGTGTGCACCTTAATCCCAGCTACTCAGGAGTCTGAGGCAGGAGAATTGCTTGAAACTGAGAGGCAGAGTTTGCAGTGAGCTGAGCTCCAGCCTGGGAGATAAAGGGAGACTCCATCTAAAAAAAGAAAAGAAAAGAAAAGAAAAGAAAAGAAAAGAAAAGAAAAGAAAAGAAAAGAAATGATAAAGAACAATAATATGCTATTCTGTGCCCTCTGATTAACATGTACAGTCTGATAAGAGGTAAGCTGGAAGTAATTTTCCTATTTCTAAACAGTATTTGATAACTTTACAACAAATCTAGCAATCGTAATGAATAATGAGGATTTAAAATACATGACTTTCTTCTAGTCTTTTCTATTTCCTTTTGATTAAAAAATATTTAATTGTTTTGGTAAACAGGAAGCATGTTTGTTATAAGTAATTTAAGCAGAATATAAACCAAAAATACTTTTAAAATAGCTCAAACCTGATAATACATTCATATATAAACAATTCCATGTTCTAAAAGAGATGGATAGTGAGAAAGAAAAAATGATATACAGATGGGCTCTTAGAAAACACTTTATAATACCATGCTACTTAAAATTATTATTTATTTTACTTTAGGTGCATACTGTATCTGGCATTTCTCCCCATGTTATCTCTCCCCACCCTCCCTTCCTTCCCTACCCTTCGCTGTCTCTCCCCTACCCCCCTGCAATTGCCCCCAGTGTGTGATGCTCCTCTCCCTGAGTCCACATTTTCTTGTTGTTCAACACCCACCGATGAGTGAGAACATATGGTGTTTAGCTTTCTGTTCTTGTGTCAGTTTGCTGAGAATGATGGTTTCTGGATTCATCCAAGTCCCTACAAAGGACATGAACTCATCGTTTTTTATGGCTGCATAGTATTCCATGGTGTTAAAAATTTTAAAACTGTAGCCAGTGGAAAATCTAAAAATAATTGATGGTGATAAAATAATTGCTGTACTAACTCTAACATCATCATTTTTATAATTTAAATATTTATAAATTAATTTTGTTCTATAATTGTAATTCAAAATGTTTAGTTTTGATTTTACATTAATATGTGTCATTTGTCATTTTTCAGAGCCCTTTGTTTTATATACTTTTATTTAAATTTATCTCTAAATTGCCTTGATTTCAGAGTTCAGTGTTTTTATTGAGGAAGAGCTAATGGTTTATTATATTATTTTGTTTCAGAATGAGTCTTTAGATACCTGAATTAAATTTTAGTTGGGTGCACATTATTAAACTACACTTTCTTCACTCTCAACTTGAAAGAAATTAATCTTAGTCTTTGGCAGTTTAATACTATTGTGAAGGCTGTGGGCAGTTCAATTTTCCCTTCTCTTTTAGTCATTTTGCCTAGTTCTTTAAACAACTGTTTTTATTTGAGAGAAATGTGTTTGATGTGGTTTTTAATTATAACATATCTAATTATACATGATATTCAGATTATACAGAGACTTATGAGAATAGGGGTTTATTTCTTATTCATATGACATACTTACATGATAGATTGGCCGTAACTCTGCTCAGTGCTCTTTTAATTCTAAAATTTAGGCTAAGTTAGCAACCTCTTTGTAGAACATCACTTGTTAACATGCCAGGAAAAAAAAATACATATTGGTTCTTAAATCTTCTCAGAATAATGAAAACAAGTTCTGTTCACATTTTGTATAACCATTCAGGATGTATTATGTGTTATTGTATAAGGAAGGGAACAAAGTAACATAACTTATCCCAATGACATTGAAGGACAGATTATAAGGAGGTCAGAATGTGCCAGGAAGAGAATGGTATGCGTTTATTTATACACCCTCATAAGAGCTTTGGATGATATTTTAAAATGCATTGAGAATCTGGAAGGTTTTGATTAGAGAGTTGGAAAAATCACTAGTATGCTATTTTAAAATATACTCTAGGAAGATCAAGTATAAAAGAAGAAAAGCTAGTTAGGAAAAAGATGATGAGGTTAAGTCTAGGCTGCTTGTAGGGTAGATGGAGAGAAATAATTGCAAAGATATACTAGAGTGATAGCATGTAGACATCTTCTGAAATATATCTATGTGATCCAAAAAGAGGGAGAAAATATCTTAGATTTAAAAATAAGATCTAAGTTATCAGATGGTATTAATAGAAGACATGATTGACTATCACATATCATTTTGTGTTAGTGAGGATTTCTTTGAAGTTAACAGGAAACAGACTAGTTTAAGCAACACATTTAATAGTAAAACAGGTGCATACAAAGATACGAAATTTAAAACAAAATAATCCCACAGAAAACAATAAATTGGAAGTAACCAACGGAGCCAATAGAGAATAGAATTTGCCGAAAACAAATTAAGAGACAAGTAGTCAGTGCTCTCACCTCCATGAACAGTATCTACACAGGCTAATGGCTTCTGACCTCAAGCACTCACATCTCTCCCTGTCTAAGACATTCCTGGCCACAGGAATATTCTCTGCCTGAGTTATGGCAAGCCAGAATGCCAGACTTTAGTACCCCAAGATATATGTATATTTGTATCAACTAATGACAGATAAGAAGAGGTGGAAAAATATCTCACATTTTGCAACCTACACTGGATTGAATTGAGGTATATTCTAATATGTCTCTCAAAAAATACTCCAGTGATTAAGCCCCAGGTGCTGATTGTTGAAGCCTACCCATTAAATATTCTTTTGTCTTTGTTTCCTTTTATATCTCATTTATCTACATCTGCACTTCATTTTCTGAGATTATTTCCCAAATGTATCATTGTCTCTAAACTTCTCTCCTATAATTTGCTTTTGTAGAGATAAAAATTAAGACAATTTGAAGGTAATAAAAATTAATGAATTATTAAAAAAGTAAAAATTTAGAAAGAAAATTATATGTACACTATAGGGTCAGAGAATATTTGATATATTAATAACTGAAGTCTCCAGAGAACCAGGTGATTACCATAACTATTCAGATAATAGAATAATTTAAAATATTTTGAAATTATAATTCACACGTGAATAGTACATTGATATCAAAAGTCCAAGAACATAGCATCTTTCCTTGCCCAATCCATGTATTTATCTTATTTCTAGATAATCAAGCCATAATTCTTAAGAATATTACTAAAAAATAGAATATTATGAAATGTAATATTAGTTTAATGGAAGAAAATTTATAAATTTAATTAATATAAATAATCACCTTAAAATGTGAAAAGCATAATTTGGTTCACAGATTTTGAAAAAAATGATAACATTAAAAATATATTCTAGTTTTTCAGGGGCAGTACCTTTGTTTTTAATTTTTGTTGCAAGAACAGTAGGACTTTTCTGGTGTTTACAGAACATTGAATTGTTTGTTTTTTCCTGCAGCAACAAAATCTTATTTTATTGCTCATTTCACTTCACAATAATAATGATTATGACTTTGAAACCCTCTTGGCGTTTTGTACATAACACAATGAATAAAACCATGTCAACTCTTCTTATTATTATAAAATCTCAGTACTTAAAAGTCGGTGATAAGAGACTGGAAAGCTCAGGAGCTTTATAAGAGGAAAAAAATAATCTAGACCTTTAGCAGTGTTTCAAATATGACCCAGGTTCTATAATCATCAAAATAACTAAGTACCTCGATAATAGTTATCCGTAGAAAAGTATATCTTTAACTGTAAATAAAGATATATAAAGCAATTTGGGGCAAATCCTCCAATAACTGTAACTGATTTTCTTCGGCAATGAGGCATTGGAGCTATGATCGTAATTTTCAAGTCAAAAGATTCCCACAGCTATTTGTAAGTGAATCTGAATAAAGAGTTACTTTAAACATAATTTTCAATGTAAGTGAATCATTCCCCAACTCACTCTATCTGGATCTCAGTATATCATAAAAGCTCTCCTTATAGGCAGTGCTGAGAGTCTCTGAATTAAATGGATATAACTTGTTTACATTTTCTAGCATGTTGGCTCATACATTGTAAGCAGATAGTAATTCCTCATTATTAATAGTAATGACTATAGATCCCAGTTCTGTCATATTCTGAATCACATTGCAAGGATGTGCTCAGGTTGATCTTGTTTACCAATATGATTTCAAAATGTAATTCTGGTCCTCCAATCCTACTAGCCCTTCTTAAACAAG
This sequence comes from Callithrix jacchus, assembly GCF_049354715.1. Classification (NCBI taxonomy): domain Eukaryota; kingdom Metazoa; phylum Chordata; class Mammalia; order Primates; family Cebidae; genus Callithrix; species Callithrix jacchus. The sequence goes on from NC_133516.1 coordinate 94,635,670, forward strand.
ACCATTCCAACAATAAGGAATAGCCAAAGGTAATAAGATAAAAGGTAACAAATAAAATAAATAAAGTAGGTAATACTCACCAGGCACAGTTGCTCTTGCCTGTAATCCCAGCACTTTGGAAGGCAGAAGTGGGCAGATCACTTGAGGCAAGAAGTTCAAGACCAGCCTGGCCAACATGGAGAAACCCCATTTCTACTAAAAATACAAAATTAGCCTGGTGTGGTGGTGCATGCCTTTAATCCCAGCTACTTGGGAGACTAAGGAAGGAGAATCGCTTGAACCCAGGATGTGGAGGTTGCAATGAACTGAGATTGTGCCATTGCAGTCCAGCCTGGGAATCAGGAGCAAAAACTCTGTCTCAGTACATAAATAATATAATATAATATAATATAATACGTAATACTCTATTAACACCTGTGCATACAAGCACTTCACTGTCCCTCAGTACAGGACTTTTCTCCATTGTTTTGCTAGACCTCATGACATAAAGTCTCCTCCCTCAATTTGAGATGACAAGGACTATAGAGTAGACTGTGAGCTTTGTACTTAACCAGGATGCCTGAACAAACTATCCCCAGGGACCAAAGCCCACCTTAGAAGCTAGAACCTGAATACACTAGTGAGAAAGGGCAAAGTTTCAAGAGAAAGTAGGAGAATACTATGACTACATGTTCAAAGACGAGAAGGAAGACTTTCCAGGTTTATAGACAGTAGCATATTTGTGGATTTAATATTAATAATACTGATAATGCAGAAAGCTTTCTTCATCAAAATGCTCAAGAAGTTACTTTCTGGTCTATATTCCACCTTTATCACGGTCAAGATTTTTAATATCTTAATTCCTATATTATTCCATATAAGAAGTATCCAAAAGTGGTTCAATTTATTAAAAGTTATTAATTTCTACTGTTTCTCTTTCTTTACACTAGAATAACAACATTTAATCACTAAAATCATATTATAGAATATTAGAACTAAAAACAGTCACAGGAATGTAAACTCTTTTTGTAAACAAAATCTGGGCAAAAGAAAAATAGATCATTGAGTGCTGGCTTTTAAGACTGCTTGTCTGTTTTATGTGGCCCCATCTGCACCCTATGTTATGTGCTGCTGAGTGATGCCATACTCCATTTCCCATTCCACCCTTTGTTACCTCAATGATCATAATTTCAGATCTGTTACAACTAGAGTGTTTTGATGAATTAAAAAAATATTTAGAGAGAGCAGAGAGAGAGAGAACAGAAAACCTGTGTTCCACTTAAAGAATAACCTGACAAATACTTTTTAAAGTGCCAGAATTTCTCATCCAGAAACCAAATACCTAAACTAAAATATTCAGGACATAGGCATGGGCAAGGACTTCATGACTAAAACACCAAAAGCAATGGCGACAAAAGCTGAAATAGACAAATGGGATCTAACTAAACTTAAGAGTTTCTGCACAGCAAAAGAAACTTATCAATATAGTGAATTGGCAACCAACAGAATGGGAAAAAAAAATTTGCAGTCTACCATATGACAAAAGGTAGAATATCCAGAATCTATGGAGAACTTAAACAAATTTACAAGAAGAAAACAACCCTATCGAAAAGTGGACAAAGGATATGAACAGACACTTTTCAAAAGAAGACATTTATGCAGCCTACAAACATGAGAAAATCTCATCACTGGTCATTAGAGAAATGTAACTCAAAGCCTCATTGAGGTCCCACCTCATGCCAGTTAAAATGACGATTATTAAAACATCAGGAAACAACAAATGCTGGAGAGGATGTGGAGAAAAAGGCAGCTTTTCCACTTTTGGTGGGAGTGTAAATTAATTCAACCATTGTGGAAGACATTGTGGCATTTCCTCAAGGATCTGGAAATAGATATACCATTTAATCCAGCAATCCCATTATTGGGTATATACCCAAAGGATTATTAATCATTCTATTATAAAGACTCATGCACAGGTATGTTTATTTTGGTACTGTTTACAATAGCAAACACTTGGAACCAATCCAGATGCCTGTCAATGATAGAATAGATAAAGAAAATGTGGCACATATACACCATGGAATACTATGCAGTCATAAAAAACGATGAGTTCATGTCCTTTGCAGGGACATGGATTAAACTGAAAATCATCATTCTCAGCAAATTGACACAAGAACAGAAAACCAAAAACCACATGTTCTCACTCATAAGTGGGTGTTGACCAATGAGAACACATGGACACAGGGAGGGGGATATCATACACTGGGGCTTGTAGTCAGGGGCTAGAGGAGGAATAACAGGGTTTGGGGGGTTTGGGAGGGTTAGCATTAGCAAAAATACCTAATGTAGACAACAGGGTGATGATGCAGCAAACCATGATCATGACACGTGTATACCTATGTAACAAAGCTGCACTATCTGCACATGTACCCCAGAACTTAAAGTATAATAAATAAATAAACTAAAATATGGATGACTTTAGTAAATTTTAGTAAAATATCTTAATTCCACAAGGCAAGTAATGCTAACTTCACATTTAATTCTGCAACAGGATGAACTACTCTATTGTGCAGGAATATAGAAATATTATTGTAGTACAAGATGTTAAATTGTTTCTCTAATAATATCTAATAGATTAATGTCACTGCTAATTGTGCAGTTAATCCTCAGGTGGCAGGAACTGGAAATTCCTGATGTGACAAGTTATGCAAATACCAAGATTAACCACAGGAAAAGCTAAATTTACTCAATTCTCTTAGAGAGAGGAATTACAGAGATCCATTGCTTGGATTTCCTAGAATATAAAAATATTCTACAAAAATTCAATTGTATGAATGTTTTCTGTGCTAGCTGAATATAACCAATACCTTTATATCAGCATGGTTGTCAGAGGAAAAGAAAGCCAACACTGTCTATAAGACTTTCAAGTGAAATGATGTTGATATAGGAACAGGGACATCCAATGGTTTTGGATTATATTCCTTTGTTGTCTTCAGCTTAAAATGCTGAAGTCCTATATACTTACGTGCTGAGAAATGTTAGGCAATGTAAAAAGAATACTTCCAGACATGTTCTAGTCCTGTGATTAGTCCTGTGGGACTTCCCTATTTCTACCTCTTCAATCTCACTCAATTTGCTGGATTGGTTGAGAATAATCCCCCACTAATAGGATTCCTCCTTAGCACAGTAAATTTAAAGAAGTTTCCTTTGGTTCCGTGGTGAGAAGTTCAAGATCGTGACTTAGAATTAAAGAATGAGTACTAGTGCAACATTTACCATGCATTTTCTAACTCTGATAGACAATCTACTTTTGAAATACAATTAATTATTATGGCTTAATGATTCTGGCTCTTTGTACCTGCCTGCAGCAATATTTCCAAATACAGACCTACTTTTAATGACATCCTCATTTATGATGTTCTTTGACACTTCCTCCATCCACAGGTTTGTTATACATTATATGGATGTGAGGACAGAACTAGAAGGCATATATTTGCTTATCCAGTTTCATTATATCCCTTTATTAAATCTGCTTCTTGAGTTGTAGATATTGTTGCATGAAATAACCACCACAAGTCATCACACACGCTTGTGACAGATTTTAATTTATTTCATCTCAGCTCCAAATTCTTGATTATTGCAAAGAGGACTGTGACTCTTGAAATCTTTAAAAAAAAATTTTTTTTTGGTCAGCTGGAAAAATGGAAAGCTTTTTTAGTAGAAGTAATGGAGGGACAATACAGAGGAAAAGACCTCCATTCCTGGTTCCCATGCTTTCTTGGCAGACTCCTGCAGCACAGAAGTCTTCATCAAACTTTATCCTGCAGAGTATGGAAAGTCTTCTAATGCTGACTCTGCTGCACAAGCAGATTCTCTAGCACCTAATGCACTCAGGGTTCAAGGCTTCTCTAGCACCTGGCTCTCACACTGTGATTCCAGCACCAGGCTTCTGCAGCACAGGAGGTTCCTTCAGTATCCAGCTTCTGTAGTCCAGGGCAGTCAGCTACATCCAGTGACTAGCAGCTTCCCTGGCTCCCCTCTCTGGCAGTTCCATAGTGGAGTGCCTCCAATGTGACATGGATTTCTGTGGCAACAGAAATCTGATGAGCCATTCCCTTAAAATAAATCTGTCTTGCTCTATATATGTCCTATTGGTTCTGTTTCTCTCAAGAGCCCTACCTAGCCAGTCCCTCATTAATCAAATGTTTTTGTTAGAAGTAAGAATTTTTATTTTGAGCTTTTCCTATACAGATTATTGTATGATTTCTGTTTTCTCATTGAATCTAACTGTTTCAGTGTTCTTCCAAATGTACAGACAGCCTAGAGTTCTGTGAGGGAAGTTTCTGGTGATAGAGTTAGGTTCCCAAAAGCCAGCATCCAGTATCTGGAAGTATTTCACAGTCTTGCTCTATATCCATTCCTGTTTGTGTTTTTGTAGGCTTCTGATCATCTTGGTTTGAGGTGAGGTGCAAAATGCTACAGGAAACCAAGTTCATTGACTAAAATAATAAGATTACACATATATGCTAAAATTTCATATGCCTGTTGTTTCAAGTACATACCATTTTCCTTATTTTTGTCATGAATATATGTCAAATAAAAGAGAAAAGATAAAGAACAGTAAAAAAATGACATCATATAATAATAATATAGATAATTGAAATTATCAAAAATAGTAGAATAATAGGCCAGCTCACATTTAGAAACAAACATAGAAGAGAATAGCTCACAACTGGAAACAAACACAGAGAAGAGAAAGTAAGTTTTATGGTCTTTGTATTTCAAAGAGGTGATGTTGTAGAAAATGTAACTTGAGTTGCCTCCTTCTTGTTCATCTGTATAAATGAGTTTCCAGTAACTGGATACCTGGGAATGATTTTTTGACATCACCTCTGTTTATTCCCTCTAGCTAATAATTCACCAAGGTCAGTGCTCATTGGCACTGAAATGCCTCAAATAAATTTGCTTTTCTCCAGTTACACACATTCACTACACGAACCCTTGGATTATAAGCCTTAGCTAATTTGCCATCATACCTCCTCTACATTACTGCCTCGGTTTCCCAAATATCCTTTCAGATTTCATTATTTCTTCTTTCAATCCAGTCTTTATAATCAGACTCAGTTATGTTTTAAAATGTCAATGACATCATGTTACTTTCCAGCTTCACACTTATAGATGACAGCCATGCTTTTGAAAATGAAAAGCGGGCCGGGCACGGTGGCTCACGCCTGTAATTCCAGCACTTTGAGAGGCCGAGGCGGGTGGAACATAAGGTCAAGAGATCGAGACCATCCTGGTCAACATGGTGAAACCCCGTCTCTACTAAAAATACAAAAAATTAGCTGGGCACGGTGGTGCGTGCCTGTAATCCCAGCTACTCAGGAGGCTGAGGCAGGAGAATTGCCTGAACCCAGGAGGCAGAGGTTGCGGTGAGCCGAGATCGTGCCATTGCACTCCAGCCTGGGTAACAAGAGCGAAACTCCATCTCAAAAAAAAAAAAAAAAAAAAAAAAGAAAAGAAAAGCGAATTCCTAATTCCTTGGGTAAATGAAAGCAACAAAAATAACAACAATTAATTAATATGTATTGTGCTTTTATCTTAAGCCAGGAACTGTTCTAAATATTCTGTGCATAAAAAACAGTTTATATTTCATAATAATATTCTACTTAATATTGTATAGAAAGTCATATTATTATTTCATAAATGAGGAAATTATGCCCAAGAAAAATAAATAAACCATTTGCCCCTGGGTCATATAACTAAAGACGAGCACTGTCAGATTTCAAACACAGATTTCTATCTAACTCCAGAATTGGCAAGGTGAATCTACATGCATCCCAAGATTTTTGTTCAGATTGTTCTCCACAGGCATCAAATGTGGCTCTTCCACTTACTCACCATGCCCTAACCACATTGGTATTTTAAACCTTTCTACAATGTACCAAACTCCTTTCCATTTCAGACTCTCCCACATGCTGTTTTATCTTCCTGGTATGCTTTTCCTCCCACTGTCCACATGGTTATTTTTATTCATCTTTTAGGATTCGACTTAAATGTCACTTCTCCAGAAAAATTGCAGGATCACTGCCCAATCTCAAAAAGAAAGATCCTATATGTTATGTTACTCTTCCACAGGATCTGTTTTTTTAATGAATTGCACTTAGGATAAAAAGTGTACATATTTTTCTCTATTTGTATAATCTCCCTTTTCTCAAATAAAGTTTGTAAGGACAAGGATTGTGTCTGTTTTATTTATCAAAAGATTTCCAGTGCCAAGCAATAAATAGTTTATGGATGACGGATCAAGTGAGGTGTGGGGGCAGATCTCTTGATAGGAAGCTGAAGGGGTTTCCATCTGGCAGCTTCCTTTATTTCTGAATACAGGATCTTTTCTCAGCAAGGGATAAAAAAGAGTCTGCCATGTGAGGAATATGAAAGGATTTAATACACTGTTGCATAAAGTGAAGAATGAATACATGGTGGTAGCAACTGTCCTGTGGAATGATTGATTTAAATATATATTAACCAATTTAGGCAGTATGAAAAAAGGAAAAAATGGTAAGTACTTGAGTTCAGTCATATTTGGGTTTGGGCACGTGATTAAAATGAAAAGACAGAGGTCAGGAATCCACCCTAAGGTGAGATGCATTAGAATCAACACTGCCTATTACGTGTTGAATGCAGGTGTTAAGACAAAATGACCTGATGTTTCAGTCATGTAATGAAAGAGTTGTGAAAGGAGTGGCTGTAAAAACAAGCAGGGAAGGGAGATGTTATAGTAAAATAGAGAGATACTTGAACTTTTGAAAACATTGGAGCTCTTTTGGATGTTCGATTAGAAGCAGGTGGCTGAGGTGTAATGGAGATGGTCATTGTAGATGAGAAGATCTAGGAACAGAGAGGCCAGTGTGTGTGGCCAAGGAGTCTACAGTGAGATTGAAACTTCTCAGGAAGAAGAGAGAAGTTGGGATAATGATTTAAAAAAATTATAAGGATGAAAAGTTTTTCCAATAATTTGATGGAACTGTGATCCCAAAGTGGCGCCAAGAAGCAATTGAATCAGCAGTCTCTGCTTTGAGACTTGGGATAAGAAAATGACTTCCCTGTGTTTCTAGAGCTGTATCAGAAATAATCTTTGAGATTCTTGAAAATTTATTTTTGGCAAAGAGAAGGAAGATATTTCTATATTCAAAGATACAGTCATGAAAAATGTCATGGCTATAAAGGTCTTGTTTAATTAAAGAATACAAGTTTTAGAGAGCAGGGTGGTAGATTTTGGGACAGAAGGGAGAGAATAAAAGCTTTCTGAGTATCAAAAGACAGAATTATGAAGAGAATACAATAGAGAATGCTTAACTGTCATGGAGTGGAGGGGTTTAAACTTCCTTCACTTATGTAGGAAACTGTGTATGCTAGGTAAGGTAAAATTTATCTTGACATATTCTTGTGAATCTTTGAGCATAACCTAATATAGGTTTAGTACAGAATGTGAACAAGTTCTTGTAACTGTGGTATAGGATCAGATATTGCTTTTTTTCTCATTAACACAGATTCAGTGGCTGTCATATTTATGCGTGGACATGCAGCTGTTGTATGGGAGAGAGGAACCTTAAGACAAAGGGTCTAAAATGCGTCAGATTGGTACTCAGTGTACTTTGGTTGACACTTTTACCATACTAGCAATAAAAGGACACCCTCTGCACTTCCTCATTGCCCAGCTTAAAGCTTATTTTCACTAAGCTATCCAGGATTTTTGAAAGCTTCTAATAGTGTACATCTCCCATTCCAAAATGTACGTCACTTTTCTTGTACAAAATATCACAAATATACCTGTTTCATTCTGTATCAAAAAATAATTTGTAGGTTTTCTACAACATGACAAATCTTTACCTGCAAAGCCATCATACTTTTTCACTCTCCTGTTATTTATTCTCTATTGATAATTCCTGGCTGAAGGGATCAGTGCATTATAACTTACTAAGAAAAAGTTCTTTTAACTTTTCTTTCAGATTGAATCCACCTTTACTATTATGTACACCCCAGGCCAAGTTCTTCAAATCCCTGGCATCTCTAAGAAGGAAGATTCAACCAAATATGCTATGATGGGATTGGTTAAGACGATGGCTGTGATGTTCATATTTTACTTCTCTGTAGTTGTTGAGGAGCGTACATTATCTTTTGATGGAAATTGCACTGGAAACTAGACAAGAATCCTCTTAATGCATCATTGGAAGTTCTTTCAAAATTATCAATAATATTCATAAGTGTAATATAGTAATGGTGAATGTAACTTATATGAGTAGATATAACTCTGAAATCACAGAGGCAGACATTTAAGAATGTAAACTAATTAATTAAATATTATTTGTTATTTTCTCATACTCTCCATATATCTTTACTGTATATATTTATAGGTCAGAAATAAATATTATATTAATTTTGCATATTTATATAGAATATATATTTCAGTATAATTCATTTGAGGTCAAACTAACTTTTGAAGAACATTTTGAAATTCAAAACAAAATAATAAATTTTGCATATGTTCAGACATTTATACAACATAAAAGAAGAAAGCAGAATTTATAAACTGTTTCCAAAGTAGACAGCTAGCTACCAGTAGAAAAAATATAAATGTCTAATATTCCTTTAGAATTTGGGGCTTATTTTTTCAGGACATAGGTAAGCCATCAATAGGAATAGATGTTGATGTTGAAAGTTGCGCTATGTTTATTTGAATTCTGTACAACAAATATGACTTAAATTCCATGTATAACATGGATATAATTTCAGGTTACCTATTTCAAATCTCTATTAGCTAATTTCGGGAGTTTACCCAATACAATTTGAAAAATTTCTTTAATTTCTACTGTTCTTCTCACTTCCAGTTTCTTTCATATTAAGGCTCAGTCTGTGAAATAGTGATTCCAAATTCCAGAACCATCAAAAATAAGGTTATTATGTGATCTTCTAACTTGCAACATCAAAAAACTATTTTCAAGGTCACCATTTGAAGACTGCATTCCTAAGACCATATGGCTCCACTTCTTTAAAATTTCACAGAAACTTCTGATCACATTCCACATTAGTAATTAACATCAGATCTTGTGCCATATCAATGTGAAGTGAAGACATTCGGTCAACACCTTGATTTTAATATACTGTAATCCTTTGCCAATTTATTTAATCGTGAAATGCTTTAGTTTCCTCAGCTACAAAAAGAGACTAGAACTTCTATCACAAAACTCTGCTGAGTATGTAGAATAAAGAAAATGTAAGTTAAAGCACAATGCAAATAGCTTTTATTAGAAAAATATTTAAACCTCACTAACAATGACACATGTATTGGGGATACATCTGATTGAGAGAGGAGTTATATCTCACATATAAATCTTACTTAATGGTGAAAAAGGAAATAAACACTTTTGTTTTATTTATATTAATACTTCAGAAGAAAAATTCCAATGGTCCAAATAGTAGCAAAGAAAACAGAAATTCTACTCAATTCAAAGATAAGAAAACTAAAGAGCTTTGGGCTTCCATTCAGCATGTAGAAGACTGGAAAGAGGCACATTCCTAACCACATAACAAAAAATAATAATAAGCCAGATAATCTGAAAATATACAATTGTTTAAATTTATAGGATACCAGAGATCCTAAGTCCTAGAATAATCAAAACTGCTCCTAAGAACAAAGTTGAAAGAATAACACTACAAAATGTAAACGTTCATTAAAAAGCTACAGAAAGCAGTGGTATTAGCCAAAAGAACAGATGCTTATCTCAATGGAACAGAACAGAGAATTCATAAATTTCCTCACATGAATATAGTCAATTTACTTCTGATCAAGGTTTAAAGGCAATTTAATGAGGGAGAATACACTTTTTAACAAATGCTGCTGGAATAATGGCATATCCATATATAGCACACAGACAAACAAATCTTAACATATACTCCACACCCTACACAATAATTAACTCAGAATAAATCAGAGATCATGATGTAAAATGTAAAATTTAAATCTACTAGAAAACATAAAATAAAGTCCATGTGACCTCAGATGCAGAGTAAGTTTTTAGAAACAAAACCAGGGATACAATCAATGAAAGAAAAAAGATTGAAGACAAAATTAACTTTATTAAAATTAGAAGTATTTTCTCTGTGAAAAAATATTGTTAAGATAATAAAAATACAAGCCATAGATATGTAGAAAAGTTTTTTTGTTTTTTTGGTTTTTTTTGAGATGGAGTTTCGCTCTTCTTACCCAGGCTGGAGTGCAATGGCGCGATCTCAGCTCACCGCAACCTCTGCCTCCTGGGTTCAGGCAATTCTCCTGCCTCAGCCTCCTGAGTAGCTGGGATTACAGGCACGCGCCACCATGCCCAGCTAATTTTTTGTATCTTTAGTAGAGAGGGGTTTCACCATGTTGACCAGGATGGTCTCGATCTCTCGACCTCGTGATCCACCCGCCTCGGCCTCCCAAAGTGCTGGGATTACAGGCTTGAGCCACCGCGCCCGGCCAGAAAAATTTTATATTATATATCTGATAAAGTATATTTTTTCTGGAAAACATAAAGAATACTTACAAATTTCCCATAAGAAAATGATCCACTTAATTTAAAACTGGGAAAAATATTAGAATGAGCTTTTTGAACAAAAAGGTATACAGATTGTAAATAAATACATTCAAATACTCCCAATATCATTAGTTATCAGAGAATGGGAAATAAAAACTACAGTGAGGTACCATCCTATATCACTTAAAATGGCTAACATCAAAATAACTGATAATATCAAGTATGAATGAGGATTCAAAGCAACTGAAACTTACATAGAGTGCAACTTGGTATGGCCACTTTGAAAAATAGTTTGGAAAATTCTTATGAAATCAAGCAAATACCATGAAAACCAGCAATGCCACTTATGAGAATTACCCAAAACTATGTATGATTTTTTAAAAACCTGATATACAAATGATTATATAGTTTTTATTTGTAAGTGCCCAAAACTGAACATGACCCAAACGTCCTTCAATAAGGAAAGATATACAAACTATGGTATAGCCATATGATAGAATTCTACTGAGAAACATGAACTGGCAATCTATTAATCTATGCAACAACATGAATAAAATTTAAATCAACTATTTGAAATGCAAGGAGACACTTTTTGACATTCTGTGTGATTCCATTTATATGACATTTTACAAAGGGAAAATTGTAGAGAGCAGTAGTTTCTACAAATGGGGATATGAGTAATTGTGTGTACCATGGCACACAGAATTATGAGGCCAATGGGATTGTTGTATGTCTTTAATATGGTTGTAATTCCAAACATTATATGTTTGTCAACACTCACAAAATTATTCAATAAGAGTTGAATTTTGCTGTCTATAAAGTATGCCCTCATTTTTATAAAAAAAGTAAATATAGTCAGAAACAAATGTTTCTATGTATGTAGTAAATGTACTACATGAAAGTCCATTTATTTATGAGGTAAATAAAACTAAATTTTCTAAGAAATATGAAAAACATCGAAAAAAATGACTTACTATTTATATAAAATAATCACATCCACAACTAAAACATAACTTTGTTTTGGAAAAAAATACGACAATGATATTTATTCTGGCACACACAAATAATATCACCTAAATGAGGTCTGTTTAAAAGCTTAAGAATACCTTTACATATGTTAATAACAGAAATAAGAATTGGTTCAATTTATTGAAATAAAGGACGAGTCAGAAGCAGTAACAGATAATTTTAAAAAGTAAAGTGATAAGAAATGAAATCAAGCTCAGAGGAGGAGGAGAAACAAGTGGAAGTATTTGAATGTCTCTAAATAAATGGGCACATTTCCAAAATATGAATAACATAAATAAAATGAGATATGATTAACTAAAAGAAAGCATAACTAAATACTGACATGTTTCTAAAACCAGTGTGTCCAAATGTTAACAACTAAAAAATAAAGAAGAGATATCTTCCATAGTAGTCTGGATTTCTATCACAAGGACTATGACAGACCAGTACAAAAAAAACACAAAAAACGCAATTGCAACTTTGGCCATTTTAATCCAAATATGGGTACAAATCCCATACATTTCCTGTATCTCTAAGATTAATCAGTTCATTGGCATATATTATCCACTATCTGTTGATGTCCTGTGCTGGGCGCTATGGTACACACAAAGTATTACAGGATATAAGTCTAGAGTTTCTATTTGTGAGAATTTAATCCATGAGAGACACTTCACATCCTTTCTCTATAAGGAAAAAATACACACCCACACCCACAGACACCCTCACACACATACATATATTCACAAACATTTACACATATAAAAATGTGTAGGGCCGGGCGCGGTGGCTCACGCCTATAATCCCAGCACTTTGGGAGGCCAAGGCAGGAGGATCACGAGGGTCAAGAAATCGAGACCATCCTGGTCAACATGGTGAAACCCCGTCTCTACTAAAAATACAAAAAATTAGCTGGGCATGGTGGCGCGTGCCTGTAATTCCAGCTACTCAGGAGGCTGAGGCAGGAGAATTGCCTGAACCCAGGAGGCAGAGGTTGCGGTGAGCCCAGATCGCACCATTGCACTCCAGCCTGGGTAACAAGAGCGAAACTCCGTCTCAAAAAAAAAAAAAAGTATAAATATGAACTATATTATCAGTTATATCATATGTTTCAAATACAAAAATAATTATAGTATTAAGAGTACCAAAATATTAACTATACCTTATTATATATTATATATTTAGCATTTTACTATAATGTTATCTGGTTCACATATATAATCTTGTTTCATCTTCATAAATCTTCTGTATTTTGATTATTATCTTAGTCATTTATTTTTAAAGGTTATGCAATAAACATACGTGAATGAGTCAAAATAAATCTAATATTAAAATTCTTAGTCGCTTGTTCTCTTCTTTCGCTGCTCAGCTACAGGCAATAAACATATGGAAATATAGAGGAGAAAACTGCAAACGGAAAATAGTGACTGGCTAACATTTTGTCATTAGAAATGTTCAAATTTCTAATCGGTAAAAAAAAGACAAGTATGAGGAGGTTTTGAAGAGAAATAAATCTGCTAAACATTAGAGAAGCTATAGGAAAAAAGTTAAGAAAAAAATATAGTGTTTCATGTTGAAAAGAAGTTAAGTACAATGAGGAAATAGAACAATTGGTTTCGGTGATCTTGCATCATTCAATGTTTTTGATAGTGTAGTTTGAGCAAAAGATGGTTGCTCAGATGATTTACTAGAATATGTGAAGTGGAGGCCTTTGCTTCAAAACTGGCAGTACACGTTCTCCAAGTTTTTGGTTTCTGTTTGATATTGTCTTCTTATAATTTAGTGATTGTATTTAATATTTATGTTGATGACATTGTATAAGTAAGAAATATGATATTGGCATTCACTCACATTCATGATAAACGCAGGTCTCTATTCCTACAGTTAACTACTTTTCTTCCTCCATGCAGCAAGATTCCTCCAACATTTCCCATCATGTTTTAAAAGTGAAACCAAATGAGGAAATTAGTTATAAGTGATGATCTAGAGCAGTAAGGGTGTATAAGACTGCATAAGGATCATGTGCATCAGGGTTTTTTTTGTGTGTATGAAGGACTCTCGCTCTGTCGCTTGGCTCACTGCAGCCTCTTCCTTCCAGGTTCAAGCACTTCTCCTGCCTCAGCCTCCTGAGTAACTGACACTGCAGGTAAGCGCCACCACTCCCAGCTAATTTTTGTATTTTTAGTAGACTGGGTTTCACCATTTTGGCCAGAAAGGTCTCAGTCTCTTGACTTCGTGATCCACCTGCCTTGGCCTCTCAAAACACAATAGTTTTTAAAATTCCACATTACTAGTTCTTTTATCCAACATTCAGTAATCAAAATCAGATTGGGATGGTCTGAATACCACAGATTTTTACAAAATTGTCTAGATGATTCTAACACATAGTAAAATATAAGCAGCATTGCTCTGCTTTATTTCCTCTACTGTCACTAAGGAGCTAAGAACAGGGTTGAGATACCCAGAAGCATGATGAGAAATACACTTCTGAGATTGCCCAAATGATTTAATATGCATGAATAGAAAAAAAAGTAACGAGAAACTCTAAGTATCTACCCTCTCCTTTGCAACCCCTCAAATGTGTATTATCTAAGCAAATAGCTATGGTAACCTTATTGATTAGAAAAAAGTATGCTCTGAAAATATTCAAATCTTTACCTAATATGGAATATGACATGAAATTTTTGTTTGGTTTGGAAACTTGAATGAAAACCAAATGAAATGGGTCTATGAAGATCTTCTGCTAAGGAATCTCAATCATTGAAATATATCCTCCATGTTTTTCTTTTGCTCTGTTTTCTGTAATCAGTATTGCCCCATTTAATGTTTTAATGAGTTGGTTGTATAATGGAGTTTGAAAATATGATAATGGGAGACAAAACGACCAAAAAACCCTGCCAGCTTTAAGGCTCATGTCCACAAGATGTTAGTAACTGACAAAAGTCCTTAAGCTAATTTGCTGTTCTTTCAGTCTTTGTAATTAATCTTTCATAGACTTTTCCTGGGTACTCACCCATCCATGGGAAGGCATTAAGCTGTTGAGACTAGTTTCCGTCTATGATTTGATACTTTCAAAAAATACACAGCAACTTTATATTGTGACATGATATTAATAATGTCATGTTATTATAAAATAAAATTTTATAATAAAATAAAATATACTTTATTTTACTGTGAAATGTTTACTTTTGTCACATCTTGAGAATAACAATAACAGAGTAAAAAATATAGAAATTTAACAGTACATTATGTGGAAAGTAAAAAAGTTCCTCTGTAAAGTTTCCTTTCTTGTTAAATAATAAGTGTGCTCATAACTCTTTGTTAAGCTCTATCCTATGTAGCTGTTAAACGTGCCATGCTCGCAGGCACATAGTACATTCTTTGTCCTTGTACTTTAACCAAGATATCTGTGCTGGACGTGCTCACAGGCATGTCCTAGCTCTCCATTGCTTTTAACTGCTTAAAAAAGTTTTAAGTTGTTATTCAGTTGGGTTTTAGTTCAGATTGTGAGTTCTGGCCCCAGCCAACGGATATCAGACACAGCAGTAAGGACAACACCAAATGGGTAAGAAATAAATATGTCTGTTTTCCTTTGTTCATTGTACTCTCTTTCTTTCTTTCCTTCTTTCTTTCTTTCTTTTCTTTCTTTCTTTCTTCTTTCTTTTTTTTTTTTTTTTTTTTTTTTTCAGCGTTTTGCTCTTGTTACCCAGGCTGGAGTTCAATGGCGCGATCTCAGCTCACCACAACCTCCGCCTCCTGGGTTCAGGCAATTCTCCTGCCTCAGCCTCCTTAGTAGCTGGGATTACAGGCATGCGCCACCATGCCCAGCTAATTTTTTGTATCTTTAGTAGAGAGGGGTTTCCCCATGTTGACCAGGATGGTCTCGATCTCCTGACCTCACGATCCACCCGCCTCGGCCTCCCCAGGTGCTGGGATTACAGGCTTGAGCCACTGCGACCGGCCAGAGATAAATTTTGTTTGTGGCACTGAGCATCTGTTTCCCACAATTACTTCTAAAAGGTAGAATTATAAAGTCCAATACACATTGATGAACTCTCCAAATAGGAGTTAAAGGGATACTACATTAGTGTTAAAAAAAAAAGAGATGTTCTCAAATACTTTCGAACTTTCAGGTTGTTCTCTCATAATTATTCTGGAGTTATGACCCATAAAAAGAACAAATATGTTGTACTGGTGTTCAGCAACATTTTCATCTTCACAATGGGGTGAGTAGCTCCCAAAACTATTCATATCTTATAAGTGGATAAATTAAACCCTATCCCAAAGTGTAAAAAAGTGGCAAACACATCTTGTATGAAACATTTCTTTCAAGCTTTTAAAAATAAAACTGGAAAAGGGAGAACCTACGTATTACTGCCATACACCTACCCAGGAAAGACACATCAACATGTGTGCTACGTATTTCATTGTCCAATAATAAAGATAATCTCTGTTAATTCATTTTTATTAAATCAGTGGCAAGCTCTGGGATTTTCTGTTTACTAACTAGATTCATAGATTTTTGCTATGTCAGTGCTAAAACTACTTTGAATCCATCTTCTCCTACTATTTTGCTTATGGTGTAAAAAGGTGAAATTAAGAAATTAAGTAATTTATTCATAATTTGAAAGATAGTCTGTGTTAATCTGTCAAAGTTTGCAAATAGAGATTTTTTTGTCCATTTGTCAAAACATGTCCATTTTAACCTACACATATGGAGACAATTAAGGCCCCTGTACTTATATTCTAACTCACAGGAATGTATTCTTTCATTGGAAATGCCAGGCCAGTTAGAAAGAGAAGATGGTCATAATAAGCCGAGAAAGACACAGTGCTAGTAATCACTTCATTACACAGCATTACTTCTCAAATTCCAGAATGCCTAAGAAATGAATGGAGATGGAGAGTTCAGTATAATAAGATACACGAGCTAAGGATAACAGTACGATGATTCTGTGGAAAGCCAGCTGGTGGATTTGACCAGCTACCTTTTTATCAGTGACAAATTGGTGTGTCAACCTTCTTTCATGTGAGACATAGTCAGCATCCCTTGTCCTTCTGAGGCAGGAAAATAGGGTCTGGATGCAGGGAACATAAGGCCAATTTACACTTCAGCTATGTGAGGAAATATCCTCTCATAGGGGATAGAGTAAACGACTTTGTAACTTTACTTCATTCTTCTCATTTACATAGGACGTACCCCAAGTAGGGGGTATCCAAATTCACAAAAATTCTTAACAGGGCCTTTGAGCCCCTATGCTAAGGCCCCCTCCCCAAAGTAAAAATGTATACTTTAATTTTCAATAAAACCTGACATTTCTTTCTTGCTTTTGTCTATGCGTTTTGTCCAATTCTTTGTTCAAGATGCTGAGAACCTGAACACCTTCCAGCATTAGCATTTCTTCCTCCTCCAGCTTTAAACCAGATGGGAAGAGCCTTGAACTGTCACACTCAGCTGATGAGAAGCTGTAGGCAGCTGACTAATTATTTCCTAGAAATAGGATTAATTTTCAACAGGATACTGGAGAACTAGCTCAAATACGTGGAGAAAACACATTGTTTAAGAATACTTCCAGTAGATTTACCAAGACTCTCTATTTCCTAGTTTGAAATTATAAATCATGCGTCTGGACTTAACATTTTTTATCTTGGCCTCTTCTCTCTCTCTCTCTCTCTCTCTCTCTTTTCCTTTTTATTTATTTATTTATTTTTTGTTCCAAACAGGGTCTTGATTCTCTCACCCAGGTCGGAGTGCAATGTGCCATCTGGACTCACTGCAACCTCTGTTTCCCAGATTCAAATGATTCTCCTGCCTCAGCCTCCCGAGTAGCTGGGACTACAGGTGCGGGCCACCATGTCTTGCTAAGTTTGTATTTTTAATAGAGATGGGGGTTTCACCATGTTGGCCAGGTCTGTCTGAACTCTTTACCTCAAGTGATCTGCCTGCCTCAGCTTCCCAAAGTGCTGGGATTACAGTCATGAGCCACTGTGCCCGGCCTATTTTGGTCTGTTCTTGATGTCCATCTTGTGCAAGTTATTTAACCTGCCTTAAATTCCATACCTGGAATATCAGCACAATGATATCTACTACATACAGAATTCTTGTTAGGATATAATAACTTTATTGAGACAAATGTATGAAGTTCTTACCATAATGGCTAGCACATATTTGATGTCTAATAAATGTTATCTGTTGAGATATGTCTTAGTTCTTTCTGGCATTCAGCCCTCAGTGTAATGCACACATTAGGTCCAGGTATAATGTGCACTGGTTATATGAATATATCTTACAACTATTTCTCCCAACATGCCCTCCTTATTTTCCTGTGTAATTTCTAAAAATATTTCTTTTATCTGGCAAACTCTTTTGTAATGAATCCTAAGCAAAACAAGCTGTTGACAGTCTTTATGATCAGGAACGCTGTTTTAAAATTACTTTAATTCTGTGTGGTAGTTTGGTTAGACATCCCATTATGTAATTGCTTATCATGAAAAGAATTCCAAAAGAGTTGAATTCTTTTCGAAAAGATAATAACTCCATTGGAAAAATATACTGTCAAAACCTATGTGTGCGTATGTGTGTGAGAGTGTGCGTGTTCTGTTCGCACAGGGGAGTATATTGTCTGGCTTACATATGATTATTTTTGGACTCACAAAATATCATCTTTATTATGTTATCTAAATGTTAAATTTTTAAGTTAATTTTTGGTATCTTCTCATTGTATGTTTGCCTTAGCCAAATGCTCAGCTTTCTTTTTATTGCTTTTAAAAGCCCATTTGGCATGTTTCCATGCTCCAAGCTTTAGTTCTGTTCAAACATGCATTCATAGTTCCATGTGTTTATTTGAGTTTTCCATAACATGAAAATATATGACTTTATTTCTCTTATATAAAGCATATTTACTTCTTACAACATATTAAGTTTTAGTTAATTTGTCTCTTTAAATTTTTAACTCCCAAGTTAATTAATCTTTATTTTCTTTTACTTTGTTTTTTGACCTTGAAATAAGAAATGTATATGGATGAAACTATAATAAAGGACTTTTATCTTAACATTATCTCATTTCTTCTTTTCTTATATAATTCCCAAATTTTAATGTAAAAAATCTATAACCTCTTTTTTATTGGGAAATATTTCATTTATAGTATGTTTAATTATAACATAATTATTAATTATAACATAATATAATCATTTAGTATTATTATGTTGAAAAAGAGACCTGAGATAAAATTATATTTAAACTATGATAGAGGTTACAGTTCTAGTCATCCACACTGACTATTGAAGGCATAGAGAAAGGCTAAATTGTATCTACCAGTTTTTTATGACTATAACAAATAACTTTTTAAAGGTTATATAGTAAAAGAATTCCGATTTCCTGCCTTCGATTCTATTATACTTGCAAATAAATAGACAAAAGAGAAAAATGCTATTGTTTCCATCTCAACTTGCTGTATGGGGTTCATTCATCTTGCAGTAAGGGAGTTACAGAAATTAACCATGATTGTGGTATGTTAGTCTTATAATTAGTATTTTCTAATTCTATTCACAAGGGCCAACAACCTAATGTTCTTAGTCACATTTGATCTACAAAGCAAGACATTTGCACGTGGTAAATGGCAGCACTTTCCAAAAGCAGTTAATCGTTAAGGGGGAAGAAAGGCTTTTGGCTTTTATTGTTCACAGCACAAGAGAAAGGTATTCACAGGGCTCTAATTTTCAATTCCAAAGGAATTTCTTTGCAGTTTAACACAGATTTATGTTCGAATGCCATTTAGTGTTTCTATACCTTTCTGTTAAATATTGGAGCCATTATTATACAAACTGATGAAAGTTTTGCTCCAAAAATACAGGTCAGGTAACATTTGTAGGTACAAAGAAGCATCAGAGATTTAAAACTATTGCTTTGTTATCCTGCAGAGAAACAGAAGAACTTCTAAGCTGGGGACTAATTAGCCACTAAATGAAAACTTCACTGACAGGTTGTCAGTAGTACCTTCTGCCTCTAGTTTCCTGAGAAGAAATGGTCATGTCAAACTTAAATAATGAAATGCAGAGAACATAATTAAATACGGAATTTACTGAAGCACAAAGCTTGAGGATAACTGCCCAGAAACACCAACTCCAAATGAATAGTGTCATCATTTCAAAGTGGAGAAGTTAAGGTTTCACTTACATAGGCAGAGACTGAGAAGTTTCAGCAGGATTACATTTTCCATAAAACCAGTGTATATGCCACAGCGATTTGACTGTTTACCAATTGCTACTTTCCAAGAAACCTGTTACTCTGTGAGAAGAGGCAGTGATCTGAGAGGGCCTTGTCATTGGCACCACTTGGTCCTCCTGATTATTTACAAGGAAAAAAAGGCAAAGTGGCAGCTGCATGCATGCCAGGTGACTCTGGCAGTATAGCCACATTCCTCTGAGGGCTCAGAATAATTTAGTTTCAACAGCTTTATGTTTGAATTATTTTAACTTTGTGTTGTTTAAATTCACAGTCGTCATGGCTGACTTTCATGTTTTTTGAGACAGGTAAAGACCATTTTAGCAATTTAAGCAAGCAGGAATTGCCCAATTATTTCTGTAACAGGAATTGAAACAAATAAAAGACTCATCACCAACCTAGCTATTACCCACGTATAGCATGAAGGGCACCAAACAATATGTACTAGAAGCAGGTAGGGCTGTTGTTAGCCATTGACTTGTAAAATTAAAGTGGTAAAAGTTGAAAGTAGGAAAATATGCTGCAACTGGGAGGAAAAGTAAGCACGTTTGTAACAGTAAGTGATATTTTAAAATGAAACTGGAATATGATTACTTTAATCTCTCCAGATTTCAGACTTTGTGGTAATTTTCAATTGTATTATTATAAGGCCATTTTTTTTCCTTTTTGTTTATTCTCTTTCACCACCTCTTGCTTTTTTTGTCTTCTGTTATTAGTCCCATTTTTGCCCTTATCCGAATGTCTACATTCTTCACAAAGTAATGTCAGAGTCAATGTGTAAGGTATGCTACTCTGTGAATCTGTTTTACAAGTAAAAAAGTCAATCACACTTTAAATAATGGTTACCCCATGTAAGTTATATATATATATATATATATATATATATATATATATATATATATATATATATAAATATGTATTGTATATATAGAGAGAGGTTGAGAGAGAGAGAAGTTTAATGTATATAAATATGTATTAGACAGAGAGAGAAAGAGAGAGAGAGAGGGAGAGAGAGAGAGAGAGAGAGAGAGAGAGAGAGAGAGAGAGAGAGAACAGGCTGAACACAAAGAAAATAAATAGTGGGATACATTTTCAAACTGCATTATCATAGATGCTAATCAGCATTAAATATAAATATACTTAAAACTGAAGGTGTCAGTCTTCCTCCAAGAACTTTCTGTGAAAGTGCTTTAAAAACCTATTTACATGTAAGTAGTGTAAACTCCAAATAAAATTCTAAGCCCCTAGCTGACTAAAGAGACCATCTTTCGGCAAAGGGAACTCCTGGAGTAACCTTGAAAACTGGGTCCTTAGCCATGATGCAATTGGGGATCAAAACAACCTCATTATACCCTCACCTTCCCTCCCTAACCAAAGCCAGCCTTTCTTGCCTAAGAACCTAACGGAAACCATCCCCTTCAAAAGACTACATCACTCATATCAACAAACCACCTGATGCCATTCCTCCTTTTTTTGCCCAGTAAGAGACCACTGACCATGGAGTGGGTCTGGCCAGTCTACAGCCAGTATGAAGTAAGGGTTTTCATGTCCTCTGTTGCACTTTTTGATGTCAGAGGGTTGCATACTCCCCTCTCAGATTATGCTAACACTATCACTTTTGCACCACATGCACACATTTCCCTTTTCATGAATATTCATGACTCCTCCTATAGCTTATTAAATTATTTGGCCACCTTGTGCAGCATAAATTCCTGTTCCCTTTGTCCATCCCTTAAAATGTCACTTCTGGCTTCAGGATGGAGGTTATGCTTCCCAGACTATCAAAATGTCTACCCTGCAGGCTGCATACCTTTAAAGCTTCTCTTTTCTAAATGTATAAAACTTATAGTTTTTTTAGTTCAGAGTAGTAATGTAAATGTGCTTTCTGTTATTAATATTATTAATATGTCCCCTTTTGCAAGCTAGATATATGTTTTTTTCCCTTTTAATCATGCTCCATTTACACATTTTTCTACATTGTAATTTCAGTCAGGTTGTAAATAAAGGCAATAAGGAAGTAGCTCCTAACTTATATTTTATTATTTTTGCAACTAGTTAATAAAAAAATTAAAAATATGAAAGCAAACTAAAAAAGAAAATGAATATTAGAATAAACTCTATGCTTTGGCGCAGAAGTAAAGCTTGCTATTTGTATTACTGAACAAGATGTTTGTTCTTTACAACCTTTAATTTCTTCATTTTTAAAAGGAGAAATTGGCAGAGCTCAGAAAGCAATACCTCAAAGGACTTTGAGCTGTAGGAGACTGTGAGGGCCTCAGAAGCAAGAAAGTCACTCTGACCTTCCCTATCGTTCTCTCTAAGAGCTGGTCATAAAGGGGCTTTCTGACCTACTTTTCCTGAAAGTTAGCCATTTCAGAAGGACCCTGCCCATACCCTGAGGGACGGAATGCTACACAGAGGCTAAGAAGAATCTGGTTACCATAGGTTCACATAGGTAAGGGTAGTGGGGAGGAAGGAAGGGATAAAGACAAGTTGATTAATGGATACAAAAATATGCCTAGATAAGAGGAATACGTTATAGTGTTCAGTGGCACAATAAGGTGACTATAGTTAAAAATAATTATCGTATTCTTCAAAATAGCTAGAAGTGTTGTAATGTTCCCAACACAAAGAAATGATAAATATTAAAGGTGATGGATATCCTAATCACTCTGATTTGATCATTGTGCACTCTATGCATGTATCAAAGCATCACATGTACTGCATATATACACACACACACACACACACACACACACACACTTATTATGAATCCATTCAAAAAGAATAGAAATAAACAGGCCTTTCCATGTTTTTCATTCTCAGTCTACTACCATCAGATTATAACTTCAGTCTAATCACATTTCTACATGGCTTTCCATTCTTCATGAATCCTAAGTATATAGAGTTTTCTCTAGATCTTTGGGTCTTCATTTCTGAAGGCTCCCATGTCAAGTACAATTTTAATTGAATAAATTTGCTATGTTTTTCTCTTGTTAGCTTGTCTTTTGCTATATGAGTTGGGCAGTGACCCTTATAGTGGGTAGGGATTGATATTATACATTTTTGCCCTTACAAAATAATGTCTAACTCAAATTCTAATGAAGCAGATTAAAAATGATGATTTTAAAACTATTCCGGACACATAGTAAGTACTTTGTAAATACCACTAAAATAGGAATCAACCAATAATATTTTTATTTAATATATGCAATACTGATATATAGTGATTCCCTACCATTTTAGACATTTGCTTAAAAATTTTTGGTTATATTGTTGGACAGATGGAATCTAAGAATTTCAAGTGAATTTTCTAAGCACTGAATGTAGAGCTTCATGCATTTGCTTTCAAAATCAACTAGTAAATATAGCTCTTTAAGTATTTTAAAACACATATAACAAGTCTTTAAGAAGAAAAATATTAGTCTATGCTTCTGAAAAATATTATGTAAAAGAATATAAAACAAAATGTATAGTAAGGATGACTTCAACCTGGTTAAGAAATCAAGAAACGTGTATAGTATCAAAAGAAAATAATATTTTAATTTCTCATTTTAATGTGAATTATAGTCTTCTTTACCTGTTGCTTTGCTTTATCCTGCAGGCTGCTATCCCTGACACATATTGATTTTTTTTTCTCTGCTAGCATCTGATTTTACATTATGTAACTAATTTTCAAGAAAACATATTTATTTTCTAGAATATACTCATGTTGCCTCTTTTTGTTTCAAAAATAAATTCAAACAGACACTGAATAAGATGAATATTAAGTGCAAGTGTTCAATATTTTTATATCTGAATTTTACTGGAATCAAAGGACAAAATGAGAATAATAAATTACATAAAAATGGTATTAAATCAACATCTATTCTTAAAATTAAAAAAGAATGGCAGTTATGTGCTAGATACTGAAAAAAAATGCTATCAATAATTAAAACTACCACCATGTTAAAGGAAGTATAAGCAGACTGTTAACATACTATGGTGAACAAAATTAATACTTTGAGAGGTAGGTAAAAAATGTGGTAGAGGAAACTTACTAACAGTATTAACCTGGTAAAGATCAGACTACTGAGCACTCCATGGATTAGCCCACTCCATGGGACAACAGAGAGCTTCTTCCAGTAAACAAGGATCAATTATATACCCAGTGATGTTGGCCCCAGCAAGCTCTTATCTGTAAATGCCATCTACTGATCTGTAGATTGGACCGTGTGGGTCCTGCCAACAGAAATGCATAGGACTGCAAAAGTGAATTCAATAGACCGTAATCAGGATTCTCTTCAGTCACATCCTCTAGGGAGGGAGAAAAGGAAAGAAAAACAAATCCTATCTGCACTAAATTAATACGAACATTAGAAGTATCAGTGTCTACAAATGAGAAGGAACCAGCACAAGAATTCTGATACCATTAAAAATCCGAATGTTGTGAAAGTACCAAAGGATCACACTAGCTCTCCAGCAATGGCTTCTAAACAAAATGAAAAGTAGAAATGACAGATAAATAATTCAAAATACGGATTGAAAGGAAGCTCAGTGAGAGCCAAGACAAGGTTGAAAATAAACACAAAGAGACTTCTAAATCAATCGAAGGAATGAGGGAAAAAATAAAGCTCTTAAAAAGTAGTCGATCAGAGCTTCTGGAATTGAAAAACTCAAGTAATTTAAAAATACAATTCAAATTTTTATCAACAGACTGGACAAAGCAGAAGAAAGAACTGCAGAGCTCAAAG
Source organism: Callithrix jacchus (assembly GCF_049354715.1). Taxonomy (NCBI): domain Eukaryota; kingdom Metazoa; phylum Chordata; class Mammalia; order Primates; family Cebidae; genus Callithrix; species Callithrix jacchus. The sequence goes on from NC_133516.1 coordinate 94,660,192, forward strand.
ACCAGGCTTTTGAAAGAATACACTTAGACAAAAGTAAAGAAAAAAAAAGAATTTTTGAAAATGAACAAAGTCTTTGAGAAATACAGTATAATATACAGTGAACAAACCTATAAATTATTGGCATTCCTGTGAAAGAAGGAAAAAAATGAACAACTTGAACACATATTTGAGGGAGTAATGCAAGAAAATTTTCTTAATCTTGCTAGAGAACTGGAAATCCAAATATAAAACAAGCAGAGAATACCTGTGAGATACTACCCAAAATGAATATCTCCAAGACACATAGTCACCAGACTGTCCAAGGTCAACATTAAAGAAAACATCTTAAACGTAACTAGTGAGGAATGTCAGATCATACATGAGAGGAACTACATCAGTGTAACAGTGGACTTCTCAGTGGAAACCTTATAAGCCAGAGGATACTGGGGTGGCTTGTTTTTGGCATTCTCAAACAAAAGAAATTCACATCAAGACTTTCATATACCACCAAAGTTTCGTAAGCTATCAAAAAACAAACTATTTTCCAGATAAGAAATAGCACAGATAATTTGTCACCACTAGACCAGATCTTTCAGGGAGTTTTAAATATAGAAATGCAAGAATTATACCTGCTACCACAGAAACACATTTGAGCACATAACCCACAGACATTATAAAGCACGTATGCAAGAGAAACTACGATGCAACATCCTAACAACTTTATAATAGGATCAAAACCTCACATATCAATATTAATCTTAAATGTAAGTGATGTAAATGCCCCACACAAAAGGCTCACAGTGGCAAGTTGTATAATACAAAAAAGACCCATCCATCTGCTCTGTTCAAGAGAGCCATCTCACGTATAATGACAATAGCCACAAACAATAAAATGCCAAGGAATACATCTAACCAAAGAAGTGAAAGATCTCTACAAAGAGAACTCTAAAACACTGCTAAAAGAAATCAGAGATGACACAATTAAATGGAAAAACATTTCATGCTCATGGAATGAAGAAGCAATATCATTAACATTGCCAAACTTCCCAAAGTAATTTATAGGTTCAGAACTATTTTTATCAAATTACCAGTTTTCACAGAGTTAGAAAAAAAAAAATCTAAAATTCATATGGAAACAAAAAAGCCAAATAGCCAACACAATGCTAAGAGAAAAAAAAAAAAAAGGCATTACATTATCCAATTCCAAACTACATTACAAGGCTATGGTAACTATAGCAGCATGGTACTAATACTAAACAGACACACAAATGAATGGAAAAGAATTAAGCCACGTGGAAAGCAGTTTGGAGATTTCCAAAACATCTTAAAGCAGGACTACTCTTTGACACAGAAATTTCATTACTGGTCATAAACCCAAAGGAAAATAAATTATTCTACCAAAAAGACACATTATGACATGTATATGTTCATGTAGCACTACTCACAATAGCAAAGACATTTAATCAACCTAGGCACCCATGAATGGTCGATTAGAAAAATAAAATATGACATATATACACATGGAATACTATATAGCCATAATCAAGTATGAAATCATGTCCTTCGCGGCAACATAGATGCAGGAAGCTAGAATCCTAGGCAACACAGGAACAGAAAAACAAATACTACATTTCTTACTTATACATGGGAGCTAAACACTGAGTATGCATGGGCATAAAGATGTGAGCAATGAATGATGGGGACTACTAAAATGAGGAAAGAGAAATAGGGGTGAGGCCTGAAAGGAGTGCCTATTGGGTATTGTGCTTACTGTCTGGGTATCAATGTCATTGTGCATCAAACCTAAGCATCATGCAGTATCCTCGTGTGACAGACTTGCAGCTATATCCCTGAATCCAAAATAAAAGTGGAAATCATTTTTAAAAAAGAGAAAATGTGGTATGTATATACACAATGGAGTACTATTAAGCCATGAAAAAGATGAACTGTCATTTGAGGCAACTTGGGTGAGCCTGCAGGATATTATGTTAAGTGAAATAAGCTAGGCACAGAAAGAGAAATACCTCATCATCTCACTCATATTTGGAATAAAAACTATTCATCTCATTGAAGTTGAGAGTAGTACAGTGGTTACTAGAGCTGAGGAGTATGGGGTGGGGAAGAAAAGAGGAGGTTTGTTAATAGGTACAATGTTACAGGGAAATAGGAGGAATAATTTCTGGTATTCTTGCACAGTATGGTGATGATAACTAACAATAATGCATAGTATATTTCATATAAGTAGAAGAGAGAATTCTGAATATTATCACCAAAAAAGATAATATCTATGGTGATGTATGTATAATTATCATAATTTAATGATTACATGTATATACATATCAAAACATACCTATACCATATAAATATGTATAATTATGTGACAATAAAATATATTTTAAAATAATTTCATATATTCAGGGTTAAAATGTGTTGTTAAAATTAATTTCACTTGTTTCCTTTTGCTTTTTTAAGTAACTAAAATTAAATGTGTGGCTCTATTTTGGGACTCACATTGTATTTCCACTGGATGGTAGATCTCTATAAAACAAAACAAATAAAAATGGTCATGAACTTGATTAGCCCTTAACAGGATAGCAATGTCAGGTAGAAAGCATGGGATGAGGATAGCAATGTCAGGTAGAAAGCATGGGATGAGGATAGCAACGTCAGGTAGAAAGCATGGGATGAGGATAGCAACGTCAGGTAGAAAGCATGGGATGAGGATAGCAATGTCAGGTAGAAAGCATGGGATGAGGATAGCAATGGCAGGTAGAAAGCATGGGATGAGGTTAGCAATGGCAGCTAGAAAGCATGGGATGAGGATAGCAATGGCAGGTAGAAAGCATGGGATGAGGATAGCAATGGCAGGTAGAAAGCATGGGATGAGGTTAGCAATGGCAGCTAGAAAGCATGGGATGAGGATAGCAACGTCAGGTAGAAAGCATGGGATGAGGATAGCAATGTCAGGTAGAAAGCATGGGATGAGGATAGCAACGTCAGGTAGAAAGCATGGGATGAGGATAGCAATGTCAGGTAGAAAGCATGGGATGAGGATAGCAACGTCAGGTAGAAAGCATGGGATGAGGATAGCAATGTCAGGTAGAAAGCATGGGATGAGGATAGCAATGGCAGGTAGAAAGCATGGGATGAGGTTAGCAATGGCAGCTAGAAAGCATGGGATGAGGATAGCAATGGCAGGTAGAAAGCATGGGATGAGGATAGCAATGGCAGGTAGAAAGCATGGGATGAGGTTAGCAATGGCAGCTAGAAAGCATGGGATGAGGATAGCAACGTCAGGTAGAAAGCATGGGATGAGGATAGCAATGGCAGGTAGAAAGCATGGGATGAGGTTAGCAATGGCAGCTAGAAAGCATGGGATGAGGATAGCAATGGCAGGTAGAAAGCATGGGATGAGGATAGCAATGGCAGGTAGAAAGCATGGGATGAGGATAGCAATGGCAGGTAGAAAGCATTGCTTCCAAGATACTGCCAAGATGTCTCAGTGATGCGGAAGGCAAATGAGCACAGGTTCCTGGGAAAGCAAACCTGGCTTCTTTAACCTTTTCAGTCCTTCATATGGAGGTTAAATATTCAAGACAGGGAACAACAGAATTTCAAACATTTCATCTTAATTTCCAATGCTGTGTGAATGTAGAATTCCTTGTATGAAAAAACAGAATGTAATTATTAGATATATGAAAACATACAGCAATTCAAAAGAAGAGACCCTGGGAAGAACTCAATTAAATGTCTTTTTATGAAATAAAATTTCTTCATTCACAAACAAGAATATTCAATAGAACATTGTTTTCTATATAGCTAGAAAATGCAGACTAAGAGAAAAAATGGACCAGGACAGAATGTGTCAAGACAAAAATATTTAAAACTAATATATCAAATACAGTGGAAGCAGAGGTGAATTTTCAAATAACTAATAAAGCTTAAGCTTTGGGGCACCTCCCTTGCCAAGGCTCCTTTTGAGACTCTGGAAGATGCCTTGCAAGTTTGTATTAATGTGTTAATTTTTTTTTAAGAGGGTCCCCAGTTATGTAAACATGAAGCTCTGCAAAGCCTGTGTCGGACTCTGGCACAGTGAAAAGTTGACTGTAATCTGCAATCACTAATCTACCAGGTAATCTGAAGAAGAGTTGGTGAGCCAATACACTGATGACCTAACCGCAATGGAACATGCTTTCCTTTAGGTTGGTGCAAAAGTAAGTGCAGGTTTTGCGATTACAAGTAATTACAAGTAACAGCAAAACCTGCAATTATTTTTGCACTAACCAATTGGATGGAAAAAACATACTATAGACATGTTATTGTGAATAATACTAAAAATAAATAAATAGAGATCTACAAACAGTGAACAAAACTATTATAATGAATTTGCCCACCCAATATATAGGCTCATTTCATTTCTAATTGCCTATTACTTAGAATATCCAGCTGGGCTTCCAAGATATCACACACAGATAAGTTAGACAATTCAATTTCTCACAGTGGACTGTATGTTAGTTTGAGAAATGAACACCATGAGTGATTTCCATAGTTTATGTATGTAAATATAAGTGCACATAAGTGTGCAAACACACACGAGTATGCACATATACGCACACATAAAGCATCAATTTTATGATGGGGTTTTGGATATTTCACTTTTCTTCTTTGTACTTAACTATGTTTTCAATAATTTGGGTACTAAATTGGCATTGCGCTTTAATCAAAAGAAATATTATTAAAAACCGAAATTTTCTTCATAAAAAGCTCTTTTCCCCCTGAAAATCTTCTACTAGAGAAGTAGGGTGAATTTGTTAGCATGGCTTGCAGTTGTATAGGTATATGAGCAGAATTTCATAGACCATATCACAGTTACGAGCTTGCCATGATTTTGCAGCCATCTTCACATGCACTACCAATTTGCCTGGCCAGCTGGAAATAATAGATACAGAAGAGAAAGGAGGGTGGTGGTCCTCATTTTCTGCTTCTCTCATTGACTGAGAAAAATGTATTCCTGCCGCAATGTCCATTGAACTTACTCTGTGTGACATTATTTACCTGAAGGAGGCTATTGTCAAAAACAAAGGGAAAAATAAAATGCAAATGTAAATATATCAGCACATATGTTGAATGTTTTTAATTTATTTACCAACTGGAATAAAAAGAAGAAAGAGATAGGGCAACGACAGACAGAAGAATAATTGAAAACCATATTTAATCATTTGTCCACAAAGCAAGGACACATGCAAATTTTATTACAAAGAGTGATGAAAAGGTAAACAATAACTAGGAAGTTATTTATATGTATGCTTTATAATTAATGAATGAAGAAAAGAGATATAAAAGGAATAATGAATTAAAATGTGTGTTCTTTGCTATATTGAAATGATTTTGAGGTGCTGAAAGTGAACCCCATATTTCTCCTCACTTTCAGATATTTGCCTGATTTATGGCTACTGATAAAATAATTGCCATATCCACATTTTAGAGTCAAATAATTTGTGACTTGGTAGAGTGCACTGCCGGGGCGAGTCATAATGTGGTTTGACTGAGGGTCACCAGGTAGCTTTCCATGCTCAAAATTTGCCTGCTTTGCAGGTGCCAAATAACCAGACATTCTATTAGTGGAGATTCTTTCCCATGGAATAAAGTATTAAATGCTAGTATGAGGAAGTGGAAAAACACAAAAGCACTGTCCACATCTAATGCATGATTAAAACATATTGAATACTTTCCTAGTGGTTGATAACCAAGAGCAAGAACTCACTCGGAAAGAGGGGTTACAGCAGATAAGTTTTGATGGGCAACATGTGGAGAGAGCAAGAAGTGCCTCAATGTGATAGCAAAGTTCAGATGGAAGAAACATGCCAGGGATAGCATCGGGGCTTAACTGTATAAATGAGGATAATGAAACGGGAAGGAGGTTTTATATATGGAAAATAAACTTTATCTATAGCTAGCAGTAACTGAGATTGCTTAGTCTAATAAAAGGTGACTAGAAGTAGGTGATTGGTAGAGGTTAAAAAATAAAAGGCAGTCTGGTAGAAAATGGAGTCAACTCTTTGAGAATCCTGCCAGATAAATCCAAAATGAATATGAACAGACTATATTGAGGCAAGTAAATATTGGACCACAAAACTCAATTCGCTTACCAGTGGCTTCCTTTTCTATCACATATCATGTTTCCCCTAGACTTCTATACTCATAGCTGGTCTCTCTGGGTAGAGGAACACTTATTCTGATCCTCTTTAATTTCTCTATGATTCATATGGTAATAAAAAATGAGACAAATATCATCTTTAGAAGAGAAAATACCAAATAGCATCAATTTGTACATGTCTTATGTTAGGTCCTATAGGAGCAGATGCTGAGACTGAGCTTTTAATGCAAAATGTTGGTAAGGGATCAACACCAGTAAGCTGAAGGGGAGGAAGCAGGTTGAACTTGGTAAGGAGCTCCGGAGCAAGGATTGTCTACAACATTGTCCCAACAGAGGCTGAAATAGATGAGACCTTTTTACCAGGCATCACCAGACTAATGGTTAGCCTGCTACCTGTTTTCATATAGCCTGTGAGTTAAGATTATGTTTTTACATTTTTAAATGGTTAAAAAAAAGCCAAAAGGATATTTTCTCACAGGAAAATTACATTGGATTTAAATTTCAATGTGCATAAACACAGTTTTATTGGGACATAGCCATGCTCATCCATTATGTATTATCCTTGACTGCTCACGAGCTGCAACAGCAAAGTTGAGTCATTTGTGGCAGCGGCTCTACTGCTCATGTAGCTTAAAACACTTGCTGTTAGTTTTTATATAGAAAACTGTTGCAAAATCCTCCTTAATTCTCCTGCTTTACTGGGTCACAGGTGAGGGTTTCCCTTGGGAGAGTCAGCTCTCTGCTACTGAGTCAAACCCTGAAAAAGCTGACAACCAGAAACTGCTTTCAGACCCCGCTACAGAGCTGGAGAGCCAGACCTTCTTTTAAAAGGTTATGGTGCCATAACCTGTCTACCATAATGCTAATTTCAACACATCGCATACTAAATGCCAGCTATTCCAACTAGCTTTTGACAAATACACAATGGTCAAATAAAATCCGTTTTGCAGTTATTCCGACATATGATATGAGCAGAGATTTTAGTGTACCAGGAAAACAAAATTTTCATTAAGATATCTGTCATCAAAGAGTTTGGACCCTATTGGCTATGGTTAGCATTTTAAGACTTACAAATCTGCTTTCCAATTATATTATTTTGAAAGAGGCTTATTGAATAAGTGCAGAAGCAGTTATACAAATAAGTGAATATATTCATCCTCAGCAAATGTTTAGGTATTACACGTAAGAGTGCCATCAGACTTGCCAAATACCAAGTATTGTACTGTTTTTATTGAAGAACTGGACTTGCACATTTTCCAGAGATCCAAAAATGTCTAATTGTTTCAGAGTTTTTTTCCCTGATTATTATTTCCTCTTGTTCTCTTAGTTACTTTCATGGGTTCCATTTCAAAGCTTTTTCCTATAATAGATTGTGCTTTTGTCACTATTTTTTTCTGAGAAATTAGATTCAGTTCTCCCATTTTTACCCCTAATTAAAATTTTTGGTCTAATTGCAGTACATCTTATTAGTTCTTACAGAACACATGAGCATGAAAGAGGGTTTTCACTGTTGGTTTAATGCTGAATAATATGCAGCATCTAATAAGCGCTGTCCATGTTAAGACTCTTTCGTCAAAGTTCCCGTTAGCCCATTTGCATATTGGCCAAGAAGACCACATCAAATTCCAAGGAAGAGTTTGGATTGCAGGTTCCAAGATCTAAAAAGTTCATTTTAAAAGTTAATTTTCATTGGATTAAAAAAAATCAAGAATGACTCTATAATTAGGGTTATTTAAATGCAAGTCTGTCAAAACTGAGTTAATGAAACAATTAACAACTTATCTGATAACGAAAATAATAAGGTTGTATTATTAATTTGTTTTTTTGAATTAGCACTTTTAATTCAACAACACAATGTGAAAATTTGAGAATAAATATTTTGCAGTTGTGTTTACTTTACAATTGGCCAATGTTTCTGTTTTTCATTCTCAATCTGTATTTTCTTCTACTCTTCAGAGATACTTTTTACATAAACTTCATATAAAAATAGGCCAGGAGGGTAGCTTTATTGCCTAGAGAACATGCTCCCTGCTAGAAGAGAATCAGCCAACTCAAATAACAGAAAAACTTTACAATGTTAATGAGATTAACAACGCTCCAGATTTCAGATTACTCTATTTCTGAATTCACCTGATGCTATTTTTCCTTTCATTTAATGACAATGTATCAAGTACCATGTGCATGTTTGAGAGAAGAGTTTTTCAAGAAAGAAAATCTACTGCAAATTTCCTGAGGGCAGACTGTGGGCATCCTAGAGAAAATAAAGGAACATGGTAGATGGAACTCAGTAAGTGATGGATCTCACAGTATGATGTGCATAGGAAATGAGAATGATTCTTCAGAGAGTTAATGGATTAATTCATGCACAGCTGTAAGTGATTGTAAGGACTGTTAAAGACTGCTAAGGGTTAAGATTCTACTTACAGTATTTTATTATATAATTTCTATTCATAGACTTTATCATTATAGGCATATTTTTATTTCCATAGTTTTATTGATTCAATGTGTTTTTTCCATCAAAGTATGAAGGCAAAAATCATACTGTCTTTCTCACCACTTTATACCTAGAAATTTGTTAATTCAATAAATATGTATTAAATTAACAAAAAGTTAAAAATATAAAGTTGTAAGCTCGTTGCTTACAGGTAGTATTTGAAACCTTGGAATATATAAAATGATTGTGAACCCCAAATATCTGAGACAGGTCTCAGTTAATTTAGAAAGTTTATTTTGCTGAGAGCAAGGATGACCTGGAACAAATACTCAGAAGGTCCTGGCGACATGTCTTGAAGGTGGTCAGGGCATAGCTTGGTTTTATACACTTTAGGGAGACATGAAACATCAGTCGATATATATAAGCTGTACATTGGTCATGCCCAGGCAGGCGGGGCAACTCAAGCAGGGAGAGGGCTTCCAGGAAACAGGTAGGTGAGAGGAAAAATGGTTGCATTCATTTGAGTTTCTGATTACCTTTTTCAAAGGAGGCATTAAGATATGAATTTATCTCAGAGAGCAGAGAGGTGACTTTGAAGAGAATGGGAGACAGGTTTGCCCTAAGCAGTTCCCAGCTGACTTTTTTCTTTAACTTAGTGATTTGTGGGGAGGTGGGGCCCAAGACTTAGTTTCCTCTCACATGACTTAACAAGAATGCTAACAATGTAAGCATGGGTAAAATAATATAAGCCACAAATTAAAAAAAAAATACAGAAGGATGTGCCAGAGCAGGAAGGAAATAAGAAGCCTCTGTATGTTAAAAATAGTGTTCTAAGAGGTAAATATTTTTGCTGAACAGTGCAGAGACTTAAAAGTCATGTAGGAATTCCTTAATTTCTGAGAGACATAATGATGTCTCTCAGTCACTGTCTGTTTGTTTGTGAGACTTGATTCAGCAAAGTGATAGAGACAGAGGCTAATTGGAATGGGTTCAGAGTTGAGGAGGAGGTGAGGAAATGGTTGCTGAAGTCATTCCGCCTCACAGTATGTGCTTATAAAGGCGAGGGGAGAGGTAAGGAAGCTACTCAGGGGATGGCTGATTAAGAACTACTTCTTCTACAGTTTGCCTATACCTATTAAGATGATGATTTATCTATTAAAATACATTTTATTTCACACAGCTAGTGCTTTTGAACAAGTTTTCAGCATCTGATCTTGAGTAAGGGAACCTTGGTTATGACTCAGAGAGTCACCTGTCAACCCTTAAGAACTTAATGGTTACACTGTGTAGAATTTCCCATAAAAAATTGTTATCCTTCAACATTTTCCTAGAAAGTACAAATAATTAAAGAAACAAAAACACTTCACTTTTTTACTAGTTATGAAGCAGGAGAACAGGGTCTGGAAGCAGGGAACGTACGTCTGATTCATGCTGTCTTCCTACAACCATATCAAATGGAAACACTTCAGTTATGACAGAAAATCTCCTCTCCATTTACGTAAGGCTCACACTTAATAAATGACTTTGCAACTTCAATTCATCCTCTTCATTTATATAGGCTACAGACTAAGTAAACAATGGAAACCTCTAGAGTGTATTTAAACACCAGAAAAGTCTGCAGGCTCTTGAGCTCCTACTCTCAGATCTGCTCCCACACTGTGGACTGTACTTTCATTTTCAATAAATCTCTGCTTTGTTGCTTCCTTCTTTCCTTGCTTTGTTTGTGCTTTTTGTCCAATATTTTGTACAAGATATAGGGAACCTGAACACCTTCAACCGATAACAACAGTTAGACATGATTTTAAACTTGTCCTGAGAAAGTTCTTTCTGTAAGGCTAACATGCAGTGGGGATTGTAGAGCAAGACAACATTCCAAAACATTATTCCCCATGCTCTGAGAAGATGTAGAATTAACCTATTCTTTGTTTTAATTAAAGGCACCTAAAATATCTGAACTCAAGTTATTATTTATCAAGGAAATTGTGTTACGTTGCAATGCTGTCTTCTTTAAAAAGGCTAAAATAATCTAATTACTTTCCATTAATGAAATGGACACATTTCAGATTAGCCTTTGAAGAAGAATGTTACATGAATGGCAACACACACACACTCTCCTCTCTCTCATCAGAAATTTCAGCAGTAAAAAATCGCTTCTAAATCAGATTAACCCTAAGTTAGAGGGTCCCATATTTCTCCAGTATAGATCCGGAGCAGACAACAGAACACAGCACGCTTCCTGAGATCCTAGAGGATGAGAAAGAAATTTCTTTGAAAACAGTATTCGCTCATTGCAATATGCAATGATCCTCCCCTTATACTCCACTGAGTAACAACTGAGTTGTGATATATAACTGACTACGGAATGATATTAATTATTATGGCAAGAAAACAGGGTGTAAACTGGGGTTTTTCCGGGCAACCATTTTAAGCGTAGTCACGTAAATTATTGTTGTGCTCCTATCTTCTCTCCTAATGAATGAACAATAGCAAGCTAAGATAACCTCCCTCAGCCTTGGTTTTACAGTTTGTAATATGTGCACACTTCCTAGAGTAGTCATGATGACTAAACCTGAAATTTATTAAATAATGTTGATAATAGTAAAAATCCTCCGTATTTGTATTTGTATCTAAACCCCATCATTTGTTATTATTTTATTATTACTAAGTTGTAAATGCTAAGAGGGAAGTAATTTGTCTTACTCAGCACTGATACTCTGTAATATTTAGTCATTCATTTTTAGATTACTGACAATTTTCTATCACTTTACTTCTAAATTCTTCAATGTGATCAGGCATAACTTCATCTTTAAAATGAAAACTAATTGAAGTTTTTTATGACTTGCAGTCTCTGACAACTGGCAGTCTTTTTTGGAAAAAACACAGAAATGAAAATAGCAGGACGAAAGAAAAACTAAGAAATATGAAATAGAACAAAAAATGTCTTAAGAGAATGTTAACCTATTGCTCACTATGCCATTTACTAATTCTTGATGAGATATTTGAGAAACATGTTTATTCATTGTTATGCGTTCAATACCACAAATGTGAACAATGTTAGACGTTTTAAGATGAAAAAGACATGATTTTGGCTCCAGAGAATGACCCAGGGTATGATTTTTCCACAAGTTTCTTGAAGAGAGCAATATGTTTCATGACAAAGGGTTCCATTGTCAATTAAATTTGGAAAACCTTAACTAAGCAAATGTAAAGAGGTTAAAGTTTGTTTATTTTTGTTTGACTTTCTCCCACTTTCTCAAAAACTTTAATGTTTAATATATGTTATTAATCTCCAGAGGGACATGAAGTACGAGTCTTTTTTCAAACTGAGTTAACTACAGAACACATTTTAAATAATTCTCATTTAATGACTTCCAGTGCCCTTAGGAGTTCTCACTGTGGGCATACAAATCATTTGCCCGGACTTTGAAACTCTAACTTGGTGGAAGAAATCTGGATCATTTAAAGGCTCTTTTCTCGATACCTAGAAAGGTTAACTCCTTCAATTTCTTATTCTAATTTGTGAAAATATTCAGTTTTATTATTCCTTACCTTTAAATTGTGACTAAAAATATCCAGTCACAATCTACAAACAATCTATAAAAACATCCAATCAAAATCTACATTTATTTCCATGACATCCACTCATTAGGAATAATAATTAACATATTGGCCATATGTGTCAGATTCTAAATAAAGCAGGAATATACATTTTCTTTTGAAAGCTTGCAAGTCATCATAGGTATAAATTTCATAATATGAAATGCCCAAATAAAGAAGCTTTTCAGAGGGATTATTTATTTCTGTCTTATATTTTTATTGCTTGGCATTTTCCTGTTTTCTTATGCTCTCTCTTGGAAGAAAGCAAAAGCATGACTAGGTGAGATTATGTGTTAGCACTCCACAAAATCTCCAGCCTTGCTTTGCAAAATGTCTGCAGTATTGAAAGAGAAAAGACATGGTTTTCACTGGTAATTATTTAGCAAATGAAGTATTCTCTCTCTGATATAGAGTTTATTTATAATGCTAAAATTGCTCTTTTTGGGCAACGAATCAGAATATACAAGGTTGCTAAAATATTAATATTTTATCTATTCCAAGATTACTTCCATCATGAAGGGGTCTAGCATTCCACAGAGAGTTCTACTTCTTGAGCCACAAGACTGTCCATTAGTCCTCAAACTCTCAGTACTGCAAGACTGAATCAAGTTCTGCTGAGGTAGTTTTTTGCAAACAAGGTTTTGCACAAGAAATGTAAATTGTTAGTTATTGTGTAGATATGTTCAAATCATCTCTGCTGCCATCTTGGCATAACTGGTCTTCCTGCCTCTCAATGTCCTCCCTTGAGAGCCAAGCTCTACTCTTCACTGCTAAGTTATAAGCAAAGACCTCATCATGTAACCCTCCCTCTTAGCTCTGGTGTCTTCTCATTATCTACAGAGCAATTATATATCAAGATTTAGCTTATATTCATAACTTTTCCCAGGTTTTAATTTCTTTTTTCTTCTATTAGTAGAGGGAGATAATTGACGTCAACTCAGATGTGAAATGTAGTGAACAGGTTAATGAAACAAATTCCAGTCCCCATGTCTCAGGTACGTCATCTTTTTCTACATGAGAAATTGTGTAGGTCAGGAAGCAGGAAATACTGTAATCATCCTATGATGCAGGTCTTGTTGTCATGCTTCATTCATATCTGGTTTATAGATGCTTTTCCAACATGATTTGGTTTAGTTCATTCAGGAGTCATATTCAGTGCATCAATTGAAATATGTTCAGAAACACAGGAATGTATCTGAAAAGAAATCTTTAGTAGAAGGTGAAGCATGAAGAGATTCAGTAAGTTAGTGAGTTTAGAAGTGAAAACTCAGGACCATTAGGCACACTGAGTTTTTTCCTATCCGTTGCCTGGAGTGCGCTGTTAAGAATGTCCTGATCAGAACTTGCTCAGAAGACCCTGAAAAGTTTAACATTTTTTGAGTTCTGGAAGTCAACAATAGTCATACCTAAAAGCTGTTGCTTTAACCAACTGGTTTTTTTTGTTTGTTTTCTTTTTGGCAAACACCTTTCTCTCCAAACCTATGTGAATACCAGCTTCTATAAAACTCCATCTTTCTCTCTGAAAATTATTGTTTGCTCTTTAAAAAGGGGCCATTGTTTGTGGCATTCCTTTTCTTCCAAATAACAGTCCTATAATAGTGAACTAGTATCATATCACAAGAAGCAGTGAGGTGTTGCTGCAAAAGTGGCTGCTCAATCCTGCATGGTCTGCACGTGTACCCCAGATCCATAATATAGATAATAATATATTATTGTACAGTATATATATTATTTCACACATATATATAAAGTTGCTGCTCAATCCTGCATGGTCTGCACGTGTACCCCAGATCCGTAATATAGATAATAATATATTATTGTACAGTATATATATTATTTCACACATATATATAAAGTGGCTGCTGAGTTTTAATCTTTTCATTTCTGAATCTCTAATTTGAGTTTTCAGCTTCCTCCTCATGGTCTTGTTTTGAGATTAAATCTTTATCATTAAATTTTCTACGTGTACCTTTGAAATGTGGCTACCAAGTTTTTCTCTGTGACTTTTCAAAATTCCCCACTGTTTTCTGATGCTGTTTATAAGCTGCTCTCTCCCAGTTTCGCAGGAAAGTTCCCTGATCCTGTCTCTGCTCATTTCCCAGCATCTTCTTCAACATCAGAGATGACAGTTCCCATACTACCACCTCCTCTTTCTCTAGGTTTCTTCTTTTGAGGAGAAAGAAGAAAAAAAATTTCCTTTTTCATTTGATAGAGAAGCATCTTCATTTTGAGCATTTTCCATTAGGAACTGTTAGTGACAATATTCATAATTATTCAAGATAATTTTATACATTTCATCTTATTCCTGGCTTCTATCTTATCAGTCTTCCAGAGGCCTCTTTTTCTGTCATCTCTCCCCACATTATGTAAAATGTCTAGAGCTATTTTTAATTCCTTTTGTTCATAAAAAGTTGATATAGACCTTCCTTCAGTTTGTTATATTCATACTCTTTTCTCCTCATATTATGATGATGCCAAATAGCTTAACTTGCAATAATATTTTGTAATTTCTGTACCTCACCTTTCTCATTTTTCAATAGCTGACACAAATTCCTGGTCTTGCATTGTAACTCTTGCCTGAAGCTCAATCATTTCCCTCTTGGTGGTTTCAGTATCTTAAACTTCATGTTGCAGTTCTGTAGATGGTCCATGCCACCTCTCAGTTTCAAGTTCACTGTTTCCTGAGCTAGAAGATTCTTTTACTGAAATAGTAGTAGCTCCTTCACATAATTTAAAAGAGCTGCTGCTATATCTAATTCTCTCTATCTCTTTACCTTTGAGTTCTTCACATAATTGAGGAAAACCAAAAGTAGTCAATTCTTGATCAAGATATGAAATACTCTGTTAAATATTATCTTCTATGCAGAATGCACCAACAGAAAATGTGCACATTTTTAAATAAAGGTATTGAGGAACATGGATGGCACTTGCTATAAGTATAAACTTGATGGCGATACCTCTGCTTCTGAGCTATACTTGGAGATAGTTTTGCTTTCTGAGGAGAGACCTGGATTTGTAAGAGTCATGCAGTTCCTCATGGCAATCTCTATAGGCAGGAAACCTGAGGAACTAGTTCAGTCATAAAGCATGTAATCCAGCTGTTGTCACTCTTGTACGTGGGCATCTCTTCTTACATTTTCCTTGAGGATTAAGTGAGATAATACATAAAATATTTAGCATGCTGCTTGGCTTATGGAGCACAAACAATTTACATTGGCCATTACATCATCATTATCACCATCACATCAGGTAGACACAGGGCTGTTCAGTATAAATGACAGTATATTAAAACCTCCACACCCATCGGCAGTGGCAGTGAGTCACTGCTGAGTGTCCTAGCCCAGCTCCCACAGCATTGAAGGGTCAGGAATGGTGCAGTGGGGTGCAGGCCTTTGCTCTGGCAGCCCCTCCTTCCAGGCTTTTATTTATTTTTATATTAGAAAACTATTACTCCAAACCCATCTCAGCGGTTTTTGTGTTCTTTCATTTATTATGAATTCAATCAAAACTTTTGAGTTCATATTTTTTATTTACATCTTTATTCAGTGAATGTTCATTGAACATCTCTTTTGTGCCTGGCACTTTATAAGGATATATTGAGGAACAAAGGAGACAAAAATGAAGATAAAATCCTCTGGCTTCATAGAGTTTAGCTTTTATTGGCATAGAAATAAGTAAAATATATAAGCGAAATACATTATGTGTTAGAAAGTAAATACTGCAGGTAAAATGTGAGGAATGAGATTGCAGAGCACTAAGAAACCTTTAAACGCTTAATTTTATACTGGGTGGATAAGGATAGGTCTCCTCAGATGGTAGCATTTCAGCAAAGCTTGTAAGACAAGTGGAGGTGGGACACATGGGGAAATCCATGTGGCTTTTTAGAGGGGAGGCCAGTGCACAGGCCTTGGGGTGAGAAAGGGCCTCATATATTTGGGGAACAACTAGAAAATTAGTGTTGCTACATCAGGATTAACAAGGAGAATGATAAAATAAAATAAGATTCAAGAAGTAAAGAGGACCCAGATGGCATATTGCCTTCTAGGTGCTTAAAGCACTCTGGGTTTTACTCTAAATGAGAGAGTGAGATACGTCCAATGAGATGATAAAACCATAGAGTATTTAAGCAGCAGTGAGGACTTCTTTCCTCCAAGTATTTATTTTTCTTGCCATTTGGTTCCACTAAGACTTTGGATGGACATTAACTACAATAGTATGTTTCTCAAGATGAGATGACTTGAAGAGATTCATTGCTTGACACATAGTAGGAATTCCATGAAGAATTTACTATATGACCATCAGTCAACACATATTTATTAAGGACAATTCCACATATTTAAACATTCAGTTACCAAAAATCATGGAGTGACAGTCTAATTAGATACCTAAAAATCAATTGAATGACAAAAAATTGCTTGATGCATTTTATTTAATGCATTTTGTCTACAGCATTTTCCCCCAGATATCAGAATTCTGTTAGGATTAATCACACAACACTCCCAAAGCAGTTTGCACTATATTACGGACTTTTTAAATGATTTGTTGTGAAAATTACATTTTTTCAGCTATAAATTATTCTAACTTCACAAATATGCCCCTAACATGTTACCTAATATTTTGAACTATAAACATAAAATTGTCATTTTAGAAACATTTGAAGGAGCATTTACAGTTAAACTAATTTATTTTTTCATGTGCCCTATTATTGCTTATTTATTTATTTATTTATTTATTATTTTAAGCTCCTGGATATATGTGCAGAATGTGTAAGTTTGTTACATAGACGTACATGTGCCATTGTGGTTTGCTGCACCTATCAACCCATCATCTAGGTTTTAAGCCACACATGCAGTAGGTATTTGTCCTAATGCTCTCCCTTCCTTGCCCCCCATCCCCTATGTCATTCCCCTCCCCATTCCCATGTAATTCTGTTTGTTCAACTCCCACTTATGAGTAAGAACATGCGGTGTTGGGTTTCCTGTTCCTGTGTTAGTTTGGTGAGAATGATGGTTTCCAGCTTCATCCACGTCTCTGCAAATAACAAGATCTCTTTCTTTCTTATGGCTGCATAGTATTCCCTAGTGTTTATGTGTCACATTTTCTTTATCTAGTCTATTATTGGTGGGAATTTGGGTTGGTTCAGTCTTTGCTATTGAGGATAGTGCTGCAATAAAAAGACATGTGCCTGTGTCTTTTTAAGAGAATGATTTGTAATCCTCTGGGTGTATACCTAGTAATGGGATTGCTGGGTCAAGTGGTATCTCTCGTTCTGGATCCTTGAGGAATAACCACACTGTCTTCCACAATGGTTGAACTAATTTATACTCCCACTAACAGTGTAAAATTTTCTTATTTTTCTACAGCCTTGCTAGCATCTATTATTTCCCGAATTTTTAATAACCACCATTCTGACTGGCATGAGATGGTACCTCATTGTGGTTTTGATTTGCATTTCTCTAATGACCAGTGATGTTGAGCTTTTTTCTCATATATTTATTAGCTGCATAATTTTCTTCTTTTTAGAAGTTTCTATTCATATATTTTGCCCACTTTTTGATGGAGCTGTTTGTTTTTTTCTTGTAAATTTGTTTAAGTTCCTTGTAGATTTCAGATATTAGACCTTTGTCAGATGGGTAGACTGCAAAATTATCTCCCATTCTGTAGGTTGCTTGTTCAATCTGATGCTAGTTTCTTTTGCTGTGAAGAAGCTCTTTTGTTTAATTATATCCCATCTGTCAGTTTTTGATTTGTTGCAATTGCTTTTGGTGTTTTAATCATAAAGTCTTTGCCCATGCCTATGTCCTGAATGGTATTGCCTAGGTTTTCTCCTAGAGTTTTTATGGCTTGGAGTTTTACATTTAAGTCTTTAATCCATCTTGTGTTAATTTTTGTATAAGGTGTAAGGAAGGGGTCCAGTTCTTGTTATCGGCATGTGGCCAGGCAATTTTCCCAGCACCAGTTATTACATAGGGAAACCGTTCCCCATTGATTCTTTTTGTCAGGACTGTTGAAAGTGGTTATAAATGTGTGGTGTTATTTCTGAGGTCTCTGTTGTGTTGCATTGTTCTATGTATATCTGTTTTGGTACCAGTACCATGCAGTTTTTGTTATTGTAGCCTTGTAGTACAGTTTGACATCAGGTAGCTTGATGCCTCCAGCTTTGTTCTTTTTGCTTAAGATTGTCATGGCTATAAGGGCTCTTTTTTGGCTCCATGTGAAATTTAAAGTAGTTTTTTCTAATTTTATGAAGAAAATTAATGGTAACTTGATGGGAATAGCATTGAATCTATAAACTACTTTGGGCAGTATAGCCATTTTCATGATATTGATTCCTCCTATCCCTGAGCATGGAATCTTTCTCCATTTGTTTGTGTCCTCTCTTATTTCCTTGAGCAGTGGTTTGTAGTTCTCCTTGAAGAGGTCCTTCACATCCCTTGCAAGCTGTATTCCTAGGTATTTTATTCTATTTGTAGCAATTGTGAATGGGAGTTTATTCATGATTTGGCTTTCTGCTTTTCTATTGTTGGTGTATAGGAATGTTTGTGGTTTTTTTACGTTGATTTTGTATTCTGGACTTTGCTGAAGGTGCTTATCAGTTTATGGAGTTTTGGGGCTGTGATGATGAGATTTTCTAAATATACAATCATGTCTTCTACAAACAGAGACAATTTGACTTCCTCTCTTTCTATTTGAATATGCTTTATTTCTTTCTCTTGCCTGATTGCCCTGGCTAGAACTTCCAATACTATGTTGAATAGGCGTGGTGAGAGAGGGCATCCTCCCTTGTGCTGGTTTTCAAAGAAAATGCTTCTACCTTCTGCCCATTCCTTATGATATCACCTATGGGTTTGTCATAAATAGCTCACATTATTTTGAGATATGTTTCATCAATACATAGTTTATTGAGAGTTTTTAAACATGAACACATGTCCTATTGTTATTAAGAGCATATGAGTTTGTAGTTTTATACCATGAAAGGAACTATTTGTAAGTCTGAACATTTTTCATTTTTATGTTTTAATTGAAAAAGTTAAAAGAAATAAGAAGTATTTCTCCCTTGGGATTGAAAATAATGAAGAGCTTAATATTTAGTAATTAGCTTGGGGGATGACCAGTTCTGAAGACATGTTTTAGTAATTTTTGTCTCTGACATAGATCTCTGATACCTAATATTTGTGCTTGTGAAACACATAATTAAATCTCATAATTAAATCATATATTTAGCCAGAGTTTATAGCAAGAGAATATCTGTTATGTTCTCATTGATCCTGTCAACTTCACACCTAGCACATGAAAATGAAAATGGTCATTGGAAGTCTAGCTCTGAGCAAAACAAAAACAATATGTTTTCATGGAATTTATATTTTAGTGGAGGGAGAAAGAGTAAAATAAATAAAATATGTAAGTGAATTATGTAGTACCTTATTTGGTTAGTATGTTGTCAATTATGGAATGTTAGTTCAGGTTGGTCCAGAAATTGTTTGCTCTTGGAGGGTTAACTAACGAGTTATAACTCAGACTTATAAAATGACTCAGGCTCTTTTCTTAGGCTGCGATTTGCTGAAAATAGAGTCTGAAGCAAAGGCTCATGTGTACTAACCATTGAAGAGTGTGATCCCTGGGAGCAGGAATGAGAGAAGATCAGATTGAATTAAAGAAGGAGAGCAAGACCTAATGTGGGGGTATATTACTGAACTGGATATTGCCTGATATCAAGAACAACTGATTCTTCCCTTAGTAAAATCATCTTTGAAGGGGCTGTTTAAATGGCTTATCTGTGGACAGTTCCTCCAAAAGAAGAGGGAAAGAAGAATTTATCCAGTGGTTTCCATATCCAGCAGCAAATGGTTACTCAAGAATTGTTGAGAATTTTTTGCCCTGGTTACTCAAGAATTGGTGTATACAGGAAAGCCCAGAGCTAGAGGGCAGTGACTTACAGAGTGAGCGGAGTGTAGGCATTACCAGGTGGGTCTGCATCATGATAATGAGAATTCATGTAAAGCTACTCATCAGGACAACGCAATCTAGAGACAGGTGAGTCCGAAACATAGGAGTTGGTGCTTAAGAGGCATCGGAGATAGCTTTCAACCCTACTTTAACCAGACCCACAGGAGGTTTTATTTGTTTTACATATATGAGTTTCCTATAAATTATGCCAAAAAAGGAAAAAGTTAAAACTACTGATCTGTCTCAAGCCTCAATTATTTAAAAAGGAAGAAACTGAGAACTAGAAGAGTAAATTGACTTAGTTTCAGCTAAATCAATGAACTCTCAGTATTGAGTTCTCTTCAGCAATATACAATTTGGCGTTTACTGAGAATGTATTCTTCATAAAGTCTTTGTTGTTTGAATAGTGTGTGTATTTCCTATAATAACCATAGTTTAGGCTGGGCGCAGTGGCTCACGCCTGTAATCCCAGCACTTTGGGAGGCTGAGGAGGGTGGATCACGAGGTCAAGAGATCGAGACCATCCTGGTCAACATGGTGAAACCCCGTCTCTACTAAAGATACAAAAAATTAGCTGGGCATGGTGGCGTGTGCCTGTAATCACAGCTGCTCAGGAGGCTGAGGCAGGAGAATTGCCTGAACCCAGGAGGTGGAGGTTGCGGTGAACTGAGATTGCGCCATGGCACTCCAGCCTGGGTAACAAGAGCGAAACTCCGTCTCAAACATAAAATAAAATAAAATAAAATAACGATAGTTTATAGGTAAAAAAGGAATCTTCAAATTTATTTGATGCTTCAAGGACCCAAAGTCTAATGGCTCTTTATTTTATGTGATTCATATAATATTTACTAGGCAAATTGACATGCTAATGTTAATTGTAATTAAGATTTCCAGACTGAAAGTTTTTATTAATTGCATGGAAAGAACAACACTGATTGATTGTTTTAAACAAAATGAAATATTTCCTACTATCTCCAACTGAACATGCGTTCTCTTCATTCAAAGTTATCTGCAGGCCATCTGTGGCCTTTAGTTAACTATTTATGAAGAAAAAATAGCAATTTTGGAGTTGTCTTATTCTTCCTATAAACTTCTGAGCACCTGTATCCTTCAATGGAAGAACAGTGCCAGGTTTGGCAATATACAACACAATCTTATGACTCTATACTCCTATTATTACTGCAAATTAAATCATATCATTTCCCTGAAGCTCACTCTTCTTACTTGTAAAATTGAATAATATATTCAACATTGAGTTTTTAAGGAGATCTCACATATTAAACTGTGGAAAGCAGTTTAATAGAAACTTTGACAAGTGTTTGTAATGTGCTACTTGAATATTAAGTTTCAAAGATGACAACCTCGTCATATTCCAGATAAAATAGATATTTTATTTGATAAATTGAGGTGAAAAAATTTAAACAGTTAGATTAGACCTCAGGCTCTGGTAGTTATTGATTGAGATTTTATTTGACCAAAATGGAATAAAATCTAAACCTAAAATTTTAGAAGTATCTGTAAATATCCTCTATGGTTCTGACTGTAAAGCCCCAATTATAATTTAGTTATAAAACTTTATGTTTTGGTCCTTCCAGAACTCTTAGGCAGAAGTAAGTATTTTAAGTAAATATGTAATGTGTTGTGTATAATTTTGAAAATCAATGCAACAATTTTCAGCTAAAAGTTAAAATTAGACTATTTTCCAGTTTAAACATAATATTTAATCAGTTTTATATTTAGACCATTTCTAGTGGATTTTGCAAGTTAAAATATATTCTTTTATTAAAAATAACTGTATCTTTTTATATCTGTCAATTATTCTGCATGAACATAAATATTATACTGACAATCTTAAAATAGATCACTTTTTGCTGAATAAATTTTATATCTTTCCCTAAATTAAGTGGATCTTATTCTTATGCAAAATAATACTCTACACATATCTATTCCTTCATTACTTAATTCAGTATCAGAGAAATGTATTTTGGTGATTTAAAAAGTTGTATGTAGTTAAGAGTATTTTCTAATATACTAAGTTAATGGTTTTTTTCCTAACAGATTTCTTGCTGTTTTTTAAATCTGTACTTAAAGGCAAATAATAAATTAACCAGATTAAACTCTCTTCCTTCTGACTTCTGGAAAGTTGTGTCCTTTGGAAGGATAGAGATTGCAATGATCATTCATCAATGAACTACACATACCAGAATAAAGCAATGGTCTCAACTCTAAACTCTCTACTGATAGACCAGACACCAAAACT
Organism: Callithrix jacchus; assembly: GCF_049354715.1. Taxonomy (NCBI): domain Eukaryota; kingdom Metazoa; phylum Chordata; class Mammalia; order Primates; family Cebidae; genus Callithrix; species Callithrix jacchus. The sequence continues at coordinate 94,682,566 of NC_133516.1, forward strand.
TTCACTTCTGGTGGTAGGTCATACATGTGTTTTAAAATCTAATGTATCTCTGAAGTACTGTAATTTATTTGCCTACTTGTTATTAATTAAATAGCAAACATTAATTGACATCTACTTCTTGACATTGTGTTACATACTGTGAATAAAGGTAAAAGTGATCAGGGCCTCTGCCTCTTGGAATTTCTAGTCTAGGAATAGGAACAGAAAAATATACAAATGACCACAATATTTCGTGATAAGTACATACAATATTGATCATATTCATTTGATAAGTAAAATTATTTGACTACAAGGATTATAAGACCTTTATCACCTTAAATGTATATTTTTGCTGAAAGCTTTCATAATGTGTGTATGTGTGCATGTGCCTGCATGTCTGTGTCTCTGCGTCTGCGTGCATGCACGTATGTTTTCTACACAGCATTTAAGAATTACCTTCCCGCCTCTAAATGCTAACAGCTATCTTGGCTCACTCTGTTTTTATCCCTCCTATTTTGAGTGACAAAGCATTCTGTTTACTCATTACTCTAGTTATGTTTTGCAACGACCCTCTCATATTTTCTCGTGAAATTACTCTTTTGTTACCTTCTCTATCTCTTAAATGAAATGTCTACAAACATTTTATAAAAGACCAGATTATATTCTCCTGTAAGAGGCCAGTATTTTAGGCTTCGTGAGTTGTGGAACCTCTGCTACAGCTATTCAACTCTGCCACTGTGGTATGGAAGCAGCAGCCATAGGCCATATGTAGATGAATTAGTTTAGTTGAGTTCCAATAAAACTTTATTTATAGAAACAAATAGTAGCCTGGATTTGTCCCATGAATTGTAGTTTGCAGATCTTTACTTAAGAATAAACTTCTCTGTCTATTGGGTTATTTTGAACTTTAATCAAGTGTATTCTAATATCAACCATCAAAAAAGGAAAGTTTACAAAAAGTTGCCCATGTAACATTAGTTCAATATTTTAAAATTATAAATAAAACTTAAAAAAATAAAACCTGTCATATATATAACTTTCCTCCAATATTGACAAATATAACTTCACAAACACCATGTAGGCCAAATTTAAATTCAGAATTTTGGGCTGTTTTGGAGTTTCACGTCAGAAATGACAGCAGAGAGACCAAATGCCATTTCTATTCTCTTTCATTTGCTACTCCCTTCCTTTCCATCTGAAGGACATAAGTTCTCAACTCCTCAGAACTGGAAGAGTTTGATTTGCTTTTAGAAAGATGTACTTGAAGATGAATTCCCTTCAATTTCTGGACCAAGCCTGGAACCATGTGGTCAGACAAATCTAGGTTTCAAGTTACCAGCGCATGGTTGAGAAAGGGCAGTGCAGTGCCTGCATGGGCACATTCTCTTGGCTACACTGTTTCATTACTCATTAGGGAAAGGTGAGGCTAGAGAAGGGCCAGAGTTGGGCCTGCTAAAGTGCAGGGTCCAGGGCAAGAACCACTTTTGCTGGGGTCTAGATGCACTAATGAGTCCAGGAGAACACGTGTGTCTTCATTAAGGAAACTAGATCATATTTTTGTCTTTTGTTACAGGTTGAATTTTGCCTTCTCCATACCTCCAAATTCCTGTGTTAAAATATTAATCCCTAGTACGCTAGAATGTGACCTTATGTGGAAATAGGGTGATTACAGATATAATTATTTAAGATAAGGTCACTGTGGAGTAGGATGGGTTGCTAATCCAATATAACAGATATTCTTATAAAAAGGGAAAATTTGGACATGGATGTCCATACAGTGAAAATTCCATGTAAAGATGCAGTCAGGGTTTGGGGTATTGTTTTTAATAAGTCAAAGAATGCCGAAGCCTATCCCCAAACCAACAGGAGCTAGGCTAGTGGCATGGAATAGACTCTCTCTCACAGTCCTCAGAAGGAGCTAACCCTTCTGGCACCTTGATCATGGACTTTAAGACTCTAAAATTGTGAGACAACAAATTTCTGTGGTGTCAGTCACCCAGTGTGTTGCATTTTGTCAAGGCGACTCTAGTAAACTAATACAATTCCTTAAAAAGCTTTTCTTGACAAGTGCTTCTGAATAGTTACCTTTCATTTAGTTTTAGTCATTGTATTCTCATTTGTTACTTCTAGGAATAGCAAAAGTGGTAACTATATTTTATATATTCATTTTTAATGTATGTCTCTGTCACTGTACAGCATTTCTACATTGAAGCTGCATCTGGGCAGGGTCTATGTCTGTTTTATCACTACAGCCTTAACAGTACATAGTAAACAATGAACATTAAACAGGATACATGCAACATTTTGTGAAGAAATAAAATAATAAATAAAGGAGAAGGAAGAAAAGAAGAAAATGAAAAAAATACATTTAGGAATATTAGATGACTTCAAATCATTTATGTAGAACCATCCATTGTTCCTGAACATTGAATATTAATGTGTCATCCTATAATTCTGAAAGCAAGGGACAGAGCCATGGGTGTTAAGACTTTATTAAGTGAAGAACTGAATAAACAACTATCTCAGAGTCCTAGATATAGTTGGATTAAAGGATTCATCAAGTAATCAATTTGAGCTTAAATAAGTGTACAATTAGCCAAATTGCCAAAATCTTATATAATTTTAAATTATGTAATATTACCTATGTCGTCATAGCTACACTCACTTATTGACTCATTCATTTTTTCTTCATTCATTTGAGAAATATTTTTAAATTCTCAAATAGTTTTAGATATAGAATAGATGAGTGGAAAAATAAAACTAAGATTCTTGGAATTTATATTTGATATAGATTAGGGCAAAAAAATTATACATAAATAAGTTATATAATAATTTCAGAGGTGATTATTTCTATAAAAATTAAAAAAATGGCTGGGCACGGTGGCTCATGCCTATAATCCCAGTACTTTGGGAGGCCGAGGAGGATGGATCACGAGGTCAAGAGATCGAGACCATCCTGGTCAACAAGGTGAAACCCCGTCTCTATTAAATATACAAAAATTAGCTGGGCATGGCGGTGTGTGCCTGTAGTCCCAGCTACTCAGGAGGCTGAGGCGGGAGAATTGCTTGAATCCAGAAGGTGGAGGTTGCGGTGAGCCGAGATCATGCCATTGCACTCCAGTCTGGGTAACAACAGCGAAACTGCGTCTCAAAAAAAAAAAAAAAAGGAAAAATGTAGGGCAGGATAAAGAGGCTAGAGAGTGGAGTTTGAGTTCAAATTTTGAATGTGGTAGTCGGCAGAATAGTCCTTTTAAGGAGCTGATGCTCAATCAAAGATGTGAAGGAGGTGACTCAGTTACCAATTTTTCTGAAGAAAAGATAAGACAAAGTAAAGACCCTAAGGTAGAAATATGTAAGCATGTAAAAAACAAAAACAACAACAAAAACAGTAGGGAGGGCAGTGTGGTTGAATGGAATGAAGGAGCAGGAGATCATTGAGGTGTGCTCAGAGAGGTAATAGGCTTGGCAGGGAGAAGGCTGATCATGTAGGGTCTTACAGCTCTTCAAGTATGTACATACACTTAGCAATATAAAAATAAAATTAATCAGAACATATTTGTGTTTGCAAGACTGTAACAGTAATTTAATCTCTCTTTTTTGTTTTTACTTTTTGTTGTTGTTTGTTTTTTACTTTATAAAGAAAATGGAGTCAGAGATGTTAAGATGAATACTAAAAGTCACATGGCTGATTTGACCAGGCTCTGGAAGCTGTCTGATAGAACTGTGTACCGTTCCAAATATTGTCAGTATTGGTGCCTCTACAGCAGTGGTTGCCAAAATACAACGTGATTAGAATCACCTGTAGGGCTTCTTAAAACACAAAATATTCAACTCCACCCTCAGCATTTCTGGTTCATTAAGTCTTGAATTGGATCCTGAGAAGTGGCATTTCACACAACTTTCCAAGTGGTGCTCATAATGGTGGTCTGCGAGCCACACATGGAGAACCACTATCTAGAATAAATTATAAATTGACTAGATGTCAATAAAGTGACATTGTATGTTCAGCGGTGGAACAAAAATTATAAGTTTTGATTTCATACAAAATTGTAGTCATGTAAATAAATTGCAATGTCATGGAAGTTAAAAAACCTTCTTCCATGTCCTGTGCTAATCTAATGTATCTTCCTTCCAGATCTCATATTCTAGAACTTGTCCAATTGGTTTCTATTTTCCACCTATCTGACCTCTTTATCATATTCCATTTTCCTAGTTACCAATTTCCAATTTCTGTTTAGAATTTCATTTTTTAAACAGACTGGAATATCCCGGAATTGATGACAGAATGAAAAATAACATATGATATATGAGATACGTGATATTGAGCCCCAATAAGTTCACTGCTCCCAAAGCAAGTCAATGTACCCCTTTTCAATTGTATAATTTTAAATTATCGTGGAAATGCATTAGCATGAGACCATCTAATAATTTTGTCTACAGCAGACTACATAACAAAACTTTTCCTCAAGATTGGAAAATATCCAGCCTTGTATGGATTTTTGTATCATTATATAAAGCCATAGGAGCCAAACATCAATAAACAGCATTAAAAAACAGTCTTGAGAACTACAGTGGTGCCATCAAGATAGAAAGCAATTTCAAGTCAATCTGGCAAAATTGTTTTCAGGCTCTTACATGGTTTCAAACTTTCTTAGCCAGACAGTTTGGAGGACTCTTCTGACATTATTCTACATTAAAATCCAGAAAGTCAGAGGAATAAAATAATTTGAGTAAATTAAATGTAGTCACTACCTATGTAATGGATGTCAAATAAATTATCAGGTCATGTTATACTTTCTAAACATTTTTAGGATGTTTCTCTTCCTAAATATCCCTTATTCCCTTATTATCTTTTTTCTTGGATATTGGTAATATGTAGTATCTTGTTGGGACATATGTAATATCTCACATGTGATTTCTATAAGAAATTATTTCAGAGGTCCAGCATGCATGTTGCCCTCAGTTTATTTCACAACTGACTATCCTGGTGATGCAGTTGTTTAGTTAAACTCCTTTGGCAGCTACCTAAAATAAGTCAAATGAAAGTCCAAAGTCATCACACTATGTGCTTGAACACTATCTTTATAGTTTCAGCCTTGCTTCTTCTTCAAAACAAATTATCCAGTCAGTCGGAACTATGTCTGTATTCTTGAAAACACCATACACTGTTTAATGCTTCAGACCCTTGGTACAGTTGTTTATTCTCCCTGGAGCACCCTTCTTCTGCCTTTACGTAAAATCATTATTCATCCTTCAGTTAACACTCTATATACTGAAAGGCCACATGTGCCATATACTATTCATCAAACCTAGTCCAAAGGTCAACTGTGATTCCAGGAGTTTAGAAAACTAGATCTCAAAACTCCGGATATAAGGAGTGTTGCAAGGGGTGTGTATACCGGAATGGGAAGGATTTTTAGCCTTTAAACCACCTGCTATTATCTTTGTCAGTTTTGTGCTACTACAACAGAATACCTGAGATTGGGTAATTTATAAACTGTAGAAGTTTATTTGGCTCACAGCTCTAGAGGCTGGGAAGTTCAAGATCAAGGGATCACATCTGGTGAGAGCCTTCTTGTCACATCATCCCAGGGTAAAAGGCTGAAGAGAAAGAAAACATGTACAAGAGAAAACGGAAAAGACACAAACGTCACCCTCTTACAAGGAATCCACTCCCACAATAACTAACCTGCCCTCATAATAACAACATTCATCTATTCATAAAGGCAGAGCACTCATGGCTGAGTCACCACTAAAAGGTCCCACCTCTCAAAACTATTGCATTGGGGATTAAGAGTTCAATACATGAACTTTGCAGGGAGGCACTTTCAAATCATTGCAATCATATTCTGCCCTTTGGATACAAAGTATTCACATTTATTCCATAGGTAATATTTGTTAAACCTTTCCCAGAACACCCCCTAATATCATCCTAATTATAGCATCAGGCTCTATAGTCACAATCTCATAATCTCTATTATGTCTAGGTATGGATGAGGTTTTGTGTGTGTGTGTGTGTGTGTGGCTTTTGTTTAAAATCTGTTCCCTTCCTGATACCTTACATTAAAACTAACTCCAGATGGATTAAAGACTCAAACATAAGACCTAACAGCATAAAAACCCTAGAAGAAAATCTAGGCAAAACCATTCAGGACTTAGGCATAGGCAAGGACTTCAGGACTAAAACACCAAAATCATTGGCAACAAAAGCCAAAATAGACAAATGAGACCTGATTAAACTCCAGATCTTCTGCACAGCAAAAGAAACAATCATTAGAGTGAATCAGCAACGAACAGAATGGGAAAAAAATATTGCAATCTACCCATCTGACAAAGGACTAATATCCAGAATCTATAAAGAACTAAAACATATTTAGAGGAAAAAAACAAATAAGCCCAATCAAAGTGGGTGAAGGATATGAACAGACACTTTACAAAAGAAGACATATATGAGGCCAACAAACATATGAAAAATGCTCATCATCACTGGTCATCAGGGAAATGCAAACCAAAACTACATTGAGATACCATCTTACACCAGTTAGAATGACGATCATTAAAAAATCTGGAGATAACAGATGCTGGAGAGGATGTGGAGAAACAGAAACACTTTTATACTGTTGTGCCAATTAGTTCAACCATTGTGGAAGACAGTGTGGTGATTCCTCAAGGATCTAGAAATAGAAATTCCATTTGTCCCAGCAATCCCATTACTGGGTATATACCCAAAGGACTATAAATTGTTCTATTATAAGGACACCACATGCACACGAATGTTCATTGCAGCACTGTTTACAATAGAAAAGACTTGGACCCAACCCAAATGCCCACTGATGATAGACTGGACAGGGAAATGTGGCACATATACACCATGGAATACTATGCAGCCATAAGAAATGATGAGTTCATATCCTTTGTAGGGACATGGATGAACCTGGAAACCATTATTCTCAGCAAACTGACACAAGAACAGAAAATCAAACACTGCATGTTTTCACTCATGAGAGGGTGATTAACAGTGAGAACACATGAACACAGGGAGGAGAGCATCACACACTGGGGTCTGTAGGGGGGATGAAGGGAGGGACAGCAGAGGATGGGGAGGGATAATATGAAGAGAAATGTCAGATATAGGTGATGGAGAGGAAGGCAGCAAACCACATTGCCATGTATGTACCTATGCAACAATCTTGCATGTTCTTCACATGTACCCCCAAACCTAAAATGCAATAAAATATACATTTTAAAAATAATAATTTAAAAAATCTGTGAACTCAAAAAGAGCATATTTTTAAATATTTCTGAGTTCTTAATAAATTGACTTACAGCTATGTCGTTAAGTGCTCTTTATTCTAATTTCAATTCTTATCTCAAAAATATTTCTGAAATATGTACATTTTGCAAGTTTTACCTTGAAAGTCAATTCTTACATGGAAAAGTATAAGGGTGAGATGCAGTTTTCTTTTTAAGGAAAAAGCACATATGGAGCCTTCTATATTTCTGCTGAAGTCTACTTTCACACTGAATAGGAACTTCTTTAGTTTAAATCTGATTTCCTGTTCTTTTTATACAAAGTGTAAATAAATAAATAGAAGGAAAATGATTTTTCACACTTTTCCTAAACAGCTTTTTAGCCATAGTCGCAGGATATATTTTCTGTCTTCCAATTTACCACATTCAAGTGTTTAAATCTTTCCCACCGCTATATAGTAGGTCTTTCTTTTTCTAACCTTCAAATGAAGTTTGCTCACTGTTCTTCCTAACTCCTCACCTCCCAGTTTTCATTTCTTTCTTTTTTCATTTATTACCAGTTTTTTTTTTTTTGTTCTGAGGGTTTGTTTGCTTGTTTGTTTTACCAGTATCCCAATTTTAAGTACCAGTTTCTATATCAGTTATCTTTACCAAACCACTCCAAAATTTGGTTTTGAAACAATGACGTTTCAAAACTATTTCAGAACTATTTCTCAGTGTTCTTTGAATTATCTGAGTGATTCCTTATTGTTTTCATCTTCACTGTTTCCTTTTTACCTGGGAAGCTGCATTTAGTTGAAGGTTTAGTTGGGCTGGAAAATTCATGATAGTTTGACATACATACTTGGTCACTGGTACTGGCTGTCACCTGTAATGACTTATTCATACGGCTTATAATCTGCCAATAAAAGGGACCACTTCACTTACTTGACTTTCTTAGGAAAGCATTCCAAAATGAAAAAGGCAAAAGTGACAAGGCCTCTTGATGCTAATAATCTGGAAATTGCACAGTATTGCTTATGCCAAAGTCTATTTTTTGAAGTGTGTCACAAAGTGAGTCCAAAATTAAGAGAATGGTGGAAAGGATGAGACCTTAGGATAAAAGGAGCAGAGATATCCCATTATACAATAGTGCTTTTACTGAAATTGTAGGAGTTTGTGACAGTAATAATGTACCAGAACCCCATTAACCAATACTAATCTTAGTAAAGAGGTCTATTAAATAATTGACAAAATAGGTGATAATTTTGTAGTTTAGAACAAATTCATCTAAAGCCTAAAGCATTCTTTTAATGATCTTACCCAGTGTTTTCTTTCTCTTTTTTTCTAGCTTTATTGAAGTATAACTGACAAATAAAAATTGCATGTGTTTGGGACTACATGTTATTTTAATATATGTGTATATTGTAAAATAATTATTACAATCAAGCTAATTAACATATCCATAATCTCACGTAGTTACATTTTTCTGCATTGGTACAAACCCTTAAGATCTATTCTCTTAGCAACTTTCAAGTATACAATGCATTGCCATTCGTTAGTATTTTCTGTCAACTACTCAGGTATGGACAAAGCTTTGTTATCAATCTCACTGATTTTAACTCTTGCCCTAAGCTATTATGGCACAAAAAAATTAAACATGCAAACATTTTTAATTCTTATAATGCAATAGTATAAAAATAATGCCTTAAAATTAAAGTATGTTAATAATCTTTGTATAATACAGTTGAACCATAAATACATACATTTCAATAGCTTTTGGGATACAAGTGTTATTTGTTACGTGGATTAATTGCAATAGTGCTGAAGTCTGAGAATTTACTGTGCTGATCACTGAAATAGCATACATCGTACCCAATATGTAGCTCCCTTTCTACCCTTTCCACTTATGAGGTTCAAATACCTATTACAGCACTTGTATAGCTTAGCTCCCACTTATGTGTAACAACATATTGTATTCCTGAGTTAGTGAACTTACAAGAATGGCCTCAAGCTCCATCTAAATTGCCGTAAAGAATATTACTTCATTCTTTTTCATTGCATTTCTTCTTGATTAGTAATCGACCCCTTGTGTTTGTGTGTGTGTTTGTGTTTGTGCATGTATGTATTTTGAACTTATTGGCATTGCAGAATCAGTAATAACATTGACTTTGTAAATCATACTTATTATCTGCAAGCATAAAGCCATTATGAAAAGGATTCAGATTTTATATTATAAATATATGTTTAATTTTCAGTGGCCGTTAACTTTAATATGGTTTATTTGATACAAATAACATGAATCGTGGAGGTGGAGCTGGAAAAGAAGTCTTTCCAAAAGAAATGTTACAAATTTTCCTCGATATAAAATCTACTTTCTTAACAAGTAAAATTCTGATTACAAGTTAATGTCTCCTTTTAAACTTCGCCATTTGTAAAATGCTCAAAAATGACTTGATGCCAAAAACATTTTAAAAGGATACAGAAGCATCTTGCTGTGATCTGAATGTCTGTGTCCACTCCAAATCCATATGTTGAAATCTTAATACCCCAGAGGACTCTATTAGGAAATGGGACCCATGGAAGGTAATTACATCATGAGAATAAAACTCTTGTTAATCAATGAGAGCTTGTTATGTTGCTCAGGTTGGCCTTGAACTTATAGCCTCTCCTCTTCAAGCGCCAGGACAACTGGCTGGAGCCACCATGGCTCCCAGAGAATAAAACTCTTGTTACTAGGATTAGTGCCCTCATGAAAAAGGCCCCGAACATTGCCCTGCCCTTCTACCATGTGAGGATACGGTGGAAAGGCGTTATCTGTGAAAGCGGGCCCTCAGCAGACACTGAATCGGCCAGTGGCTTCAGCTCGGACATCTTCACTTCTCAGACTCTAGAAATGTGAGAGATATATTTTCATGGTTTATAAACTACAAAGTTTATGATTTTTTTTAACCATCCTAATGGATTGAGACACATCTTTGATATAAACCTGATTTTACTTCCTGTTCTTCAAGAATATATAACATGATTTGATGGATTTCCTCTTGATGAACTGCATTATAATAGTGAATCTAGAGATGAGAAGATATTTTATTTTTTTAAGCAATACTTATCAGAGAAAAAGGTACTAATATTTAAGTTGATTTTGAACATCTTTCCAATGTTCAATAGGATCAATACCACCCTTATCCACCATCTTTAAATCTAAACTAAAGTTTCCCATTTTGGTTGCTGTGGTTGAATTTAACTGTCACAACTTGTTAATTTGGTGTATAAATTATTCATTTTTCAAAATGCATAGGCCTCCTCTTCTTCAGATATTTATATTAATAGTATAAGATCTCCCCACAGGAGCATAGTTTTATCCAAAAGAATTCAAGTAAACTAAGTTTCAGAGTTTCTCTACTTAGATAGATCTGCCTAGATAGATTTTAATTCTAATTCCAATATCAAAGTGATAAATAGCTTCAAATGGAAAAATGCAGATGATTAAGGCTTGGCAAATATTTATCCAATAGGATGTTGATGAACTGAATGCTTTTAAGGAGTTGTTCTAAACCAGAGATTAAAATTTCAATTTGCTGTGATAAGTAGACATCCTATAAAATTCAATATTGACACTAAATCATCAATTTAAGGAATAGTTAGTAGAATTTATTCTGCATTTGCATATCACTTAGCAAACAGATGATTAGAGCAGAATTGTGCAGGTTACCTCTGCATTTGCTGCTATTTAGCATTTTTCGTAACACCCACTATGGGCTAAGAGATGCACTGGAATACATAATAAAATGAACACCCACAGTTTAGCTACATGTAAATGGAGAATGAGCAAGATATATAGAGTTTCAGGAACTATCATTTATATTATTTTTAAAATATAATAATTGCATTGTAATTTCCCACTGAATTATATTTTTGTATTTTGTAAACTATAGTAAACTCCTGAATATGTAGGTCTGGAACTCAGCGAAAGGAAATATATAAAATTGAAGATCAGGAGAAAGGCAAAGGATACAGGTTTAGTTGGAGGCCAAGATACAGTAATAAAAATGGATATAAATATAGGTTTTTTAATCCATCAAATATAGTAATATTATATCCACTTGGAGAAATGTTATTAACATGAAATAATATGTACAGTAAAAGAAGAACGCTAAAAAAGTATTTTGGGGGCAACATCGTGGGCAATAGTTTTATTGCTGTGAGAGAAACAGAACTACAGAAAGGAAACTGAGACGAAGAATGGGCAGAAAGGGAGGGTGGAGAACAAGCTGAGATGGTGTCACTGAAGGAAGAAAAAGAGACAGCTTCACAGTGGATGAGCGTCAACAATGGACTGCACTAGCTTAAGTTAATAGAAAGTACTTATGTTAACAGCAGAGAGCTGGCTGATATACTGATACTGTTTCGGTGGAGTTCTTACCTATAGCAAATTATTAAGAAGCAGTGTGAAAGAGTGAATAATGAATGGCATATGAGAATGTCTGAATTGCATAAGTACACACTTCATTCAAGGGTTGTAAGGTAGGGTGGTAGGTAAAGGCTCCTGTGAGAAAAAGTTTTTTGTTTATTTGATTTTGTTTTGCAATGTTTCATACAGGAGATATTTGAGCCTGCTTAAAAATCTGAGTGGAAAGATTCTGTTGTGAAGGGTGGTTGAAGAGAGGATATAACTGAAAAATCAAAGATACTGAAGTACAAGGGGAAGTAGAGAAAGATTGGCGGAGAAGCAAGAGGAACAATACAAGGGAATGTCTGCATAAAGGAAATCTGTCCATTGCTTCTGGTATAAGTCTAGAGTCCTGTTTTGGATGGCTCATATTTTCTTCATGAAATGGAGAACTGAAGGGTAGGAGTCATTGTCAAGAATAAATGACAACTGTTTTCATTCATTCTTGACAATGCCTCCTACCCTCCAATTCTGCTGAGTCACACACATACACACACTTCACAATGTGAATCACACACACACACATCATTGTGAAGTGTGTGTGTATGTGTGTGTGCGTGAGTGCTTACATTTGTGTGTGTGTTAGAGAAAGAGAGAGGATGATATTATCTATCAGTTTAAATACACATTAAATGATTTAATATAATTTTATCCCATCAAACTTTTTGATATAATGGCAAATATTTTCTTTTTTCAGCAAGAATGAAATACTTTAGTTCGGATGAAAGCATTGATTACATACTTGTTGTTTAGTGTCTAGGCAGAGATAAAGTTGAAATGTCAGATGTCTTAATATCCAAACAATATTCATTCATGCTTCGATTTTCTAGGTAACTAGGTTGTTCATTTCATTTCAAAAATGAAAACCAATACGCCTGTTCAATTCTGAATTTTATCCCTGGGAAAATATATTTTATGTAACACATTTTAGATTATACATGTTACCAATAAATTGTACTTAATCACTCAATCTAATATCTTGGAATTATTTTTAACTCCACTTCCTTGAATCTCACATCTATTTTTTTCTCTAATTCTCCTATAACTTTTCTCAGTTTTCATATGCTACTGCCATCCTAACTTGATTGTGAATAATCTCATACCTATAACCTTATACATATAAGTCTTGTTAAAGCTTTCTAATAGACTTCTATAGAAGCAGTCAATAGAGACCTCCTTACAAAAAACCATCAGATTAATCTTTCCAAAACGTTTGTTCAAGCATGATACCCTTGTTTGGAAATCTTTCTTAAGTATACACCAAAATGCCAGCATTTTAAACCCTGAAGGTACCTTAAAGATTTGCCTTTTGACAGATAAATAAGACGAAAATAAAGCCTAGAGAGAAGAAGTGAAATTTCTATGAAGTTCCAAGAACTCTTTTAGTTAGGCACTATGTATAGAGCATTTGCTAAAAGAAATAAAGTCCTTGACCTCACAGAGCTCATACAAAAGAAGGTGATAAACAATAAATAAATTAAAATATACAAACAGATAAGATAATGACAAGTTGACAAGTTGTTATTAGTGCTATGAAGAAATTAAAACTGGGCAAAGGGAGAGGGCATGATATTTCAGTGTGTATGTCTGTCAGTGTGTGTGTCTGTGTACGCCTTTGTGTGTGTCTCTTTGTGAGAGTGTGTGGTTGTATGTATGACTGTGTGTGTGTGGTCAGGGGAAACTTTTCAAAGGAGGTGCTTTTTGAATGAATTTGGGGAGTGAGCCGTGAGGATATCTGTGTTTGCGGAAAGAGCATTTCCAGCAGAGAAAGTAAAATACAAAGTCCTAAAGCAAGGAAATAATTTACCTTTAAAAGAACAGCAGAGAGACTAGTGTGGCTAGAATAGATGAAGCTTGGGGGTAAGGGGCAGGAGGAAAAAATGATGTCAGAACAATACTTCAGGGTAGATTATACAGGTAAACCATGGCAAAAATTTACTTGTATTCTGTCTTTGATGGAATGCCATTATATGATTTTAGGCAGGGAGTGATAGCACCACACTTACTTTTTAAATATTGCAATAAACTATGGCAGGTAACAATAGAAGTCTACATAAGAGGTAACAGTAATAATGGTGGTAGTGCTAGAAGTGGTTAGATTCAGGTATTATAAACAAATTTGCCTTGAATTTCATGGAGAGTCTTCAGGAAGAGAACGAACAAGAGAGAATGAGAAGTTCAGGACCAAAAAACTGGATAAATGACATGGGGAACCACAGTAAGAGTAGGTTTCTGGGTATAACTTGATTTTAATGTTGGCCAAGTATGAGTAAAACAGCTGTTGGCCCCCTAGTGGAGGCATTCGGTAGGTAGTTGGATGATCTGAGCCAAATTAAATTGGAACCCTCAGTATGTAAAATGTTATAGTAAAATTACTCGTTGTCTATTGTATAACCACTGTCTAATTTTACTTTACCAACAGAATACACCAGTTAGTGGAAATAATAATATGTCTATATTAAAGACAAGGCATTTCCTAGCCTACTTTCAAGATTGGGGTGGCCAGTACCCATTAGTTGTTGGGTGAGGATTCTAGAAGACCCTTTAACAGAGTTAGTATTGCAAGAAAGTTTACTTATGTACTTATAAGTTACAAAGAAAAGAAAGATGGTGTGACGTACCAAGAGCCAAGTGCAGAAAGTGCCCACGAAGGACTCCAGAATAGCTATGCCAAGATGGTGAGAGTCACGTAAGATGAAATCTGAGAAATTAATCTTCTAGTTTCCACAGTGTATAAGCACTACTTTTATATTTTAAAATATAATCATATTTATATATTATTAAATAAAAACAAAATAATTCAGTGTGCTAAACAGTTCTGCATCATATGATTTTGGAAATAATCTTCCTTACTGCCTCTGAATCTGATGATCTGTTTTTGCTTTTTCAGTATAGAGCAGAATACATGTCTTGAATTCTCAGGGATTAAGGTTGGAATGCATGTGCAGATGGCACAACCCACAGAGACATTTGTTTCTTCAGGCACCTTTGTGTCTGCATTCAAGATAATGCCAACTTACTATTTTTGAGTAAAATCCAGATATCATTTCCAAATGATGATGTCACATGTGCACAAGGTCTCACTATTACTGCTTCTGACTAATTATAGGAAGTATCCGTGATGCTTACTGAATATAATATATATGTAGACACATGCCTACACACACTAACACACACACACACACAGACACAGATGGACATTAATGTAACGTCAGCAATTTACAAACAGGTCTTCAGTCTCAGAGGCGCCACATGCAGTTGTGAAATATTGCTTGGGATTTAGTGAAACAACGGTGGCATTAGGCATTCTATGAAGCACAGCTGATCCATCCATGGAGACTTATCTTATTTTGATGCTATATTTTACTTTTGCCTGAGTGTCTGAAAATCAAAGAGTGTAAAAAAAAAATGTTCCTAAGGATTGAGATTCAATGTAGAAAATGGCACAATAAATAAAACTCTTTGCCACTTATGAACAGTTTTGATAATCCAGAGCACTCTTGCTAATGGTTCCAAGATTTAAAACAAAAACCATGGAAGGCATTTTCCAGAAAGAGCCCTTGGCTTTGATATTCCCATTCCATCACATGCTGACACAGTTCTAATTTACGATGGTCAGAATCTGTGACATATATTTCTACTTCATGTATCATTCTCTAATTGGCAGAGAGGATTCTCTAGGATAAAGTGTCTTGTAAGCCTGGGGTTTCTTTGTTTCTTTTCTGGACAAGAAACCCAAAATAAGTATTTATTTAGAGTTTTACAAAACCTATTCACTTAAGTATTTTGGAAAATCTGATTTCAAATGAGTTTACTTCATCATTATAATACGTATAATAAAATTAGTAGTTTTATAAATTTCTGTTTACTTCATTTTGAATTTAATAAGACTTCTCTATGTGAATGAGGTTTAAAATGTTATGTTTCTTTGTGAAGAACTTTCCCAGAAATATAATACCTTTACTCAAAAATGTATCTTGGGCCAGGCTATACGGCTCAGGCCTGCTGCCTTGCAGCACTTTGGGAGGCTGAGGTGGGCGGATCACGAGGTCAGAAGTTCCAAACCAGCCTGGCCAAAATGGGGAAACCCCATGTCTACCAAAAACACAAAAAGTGGCTGAGCATGGTGGCAGGTGCCTGTAATCCCAACTCGGGAGGCTGAGGCAGGAAAATCATTTGAACCCAGGAGGTGGAGTGATCACTTCTCAAAAAAAAAAAAAAAAAATGTATCTTATTTAGCCTGCCAGATATCTTGCAAAATGTAAGCATTTACTTCGAGCAACAGGACCCAATTGGGGAATAAATAATTGATTTTATTATACTGAACATTTTTCTTCAAAAGTTTATATCTCTGATATTTATGGATATCAAGAAAGTTGAGAAATAGATTAAGCTGTGTCATCACATGAAAATAATCTAATTTAATAAAAATGTTTCGACCACATGTTACAAAACCTGTAAATACTTAGCTACACTTAGATCTAATAATCTCCAAGGTTGTGATTTACTGAGTACTTACAAATTTATGTATTGAACAGGCCCTTTATGTACGTTATCTTTGTGGCTACAACTCTACAAAGGGTGATGGGTTAGATCTTTGGTTCTCATGTTTGAGGTTTTTGTTAGCGCTTACCAGATATTTAAGTGTTTTGTACCTGTTATTGACTTCAAAGTATAGCAAAGTGGTACTTTAAAGATAAGAAAATTGAGAATCCGAGAATTTAAATGAGTTTTCCAAAGTCACACAGCACACGGTAAAGGGGTAAGTCAAGCCAAATTTTTTATGACTCTGTGTGTGTTTTCTGCAATGATGTCTTCCATTTA
The DNA here is from genome assembly GCF_049354715.1 of Callithrix jacchus. Classification (NCBI taxonomy): domain Eukaryota; kingdom Metazoa; phylum Chordata; class Mammalia; order Primates; family Cebidae; genus Callithrix; species Callithrix jacchus. The sequence goes on from NC_133516.1 coordinate 94,699,052, forward strand.
TTTCCATCTTGAGTATTATCTACCAATATTTCAGAAGACTATGTGGATGTATGATGAAAAGACATGTTCCATTCATATTTATGTTCACACAGCACCTATAAGAGTCCCTTATACACAGTTGGCTTCTGTGAATATTAATTAGATCTAAAATATCATTATGAATCATCAGATTAATACGATTAATCATCCCCAAACATACTGATCATTAATCACTTAGATGCCCATAGTTCACTTCATTACAAAAGATTTTGTTGAGCCCCCAATGTGTGTTTATGAATGGAGAGTAATGTGCATATTTAATATTAATTCCAAATTACTTAAATGCCAACACATTCAAAAGATCTGTACTTCCAGCTATTCTTGGATAGCATGCAATCATGTGATCTATCTTTCACAGACAACAATTCACTATAGATAAGCAGCTGACCCATGTAGGGAACATACTTTATTTCACCACAGCTCTTATTACTTAGTTTGTCTCAGAACCAACTTGCTTCCACTATAAAATTTTGCTTATATTTCTATTCCTATAGGCAACTTCATTGATTATTTCATATTGTGCAATTGCATAGAACCAAGTATTTCCTAAGTAGCCACATTCAGCAGAGATGTTTTTAAAAAAGAAGAGACTCACAATCATGCTACTTCTAGTTGTGATAGTTAATATTTGTACTTAAGGGGCAGAGTCTTAATTTATTCCTGGCATTATTGAAGAATATTAAAAACTTAATATTAAAGCAGATCTTTAATAGGATTCTGTGCCCAGATTTTTATAAGAGCTAGGGGAAAAAACACCACCAGTAAAAAGTCACTTAAAATATGAAAACAATGATGTCTCAGATTTTACATGTGGTTGTAATGAAATATCAGATAAAATATACCGTAGTGGAGGGTTCTCTCTCTGAATAAAGCACTTAGGATGGCAGTGGGACAACAGGAGGGGGATTCAGAGTATGGTCACAAAATGGCAACACCTTCTCTTTCTATGCTTCACTAAACGACAGAGCATATCAGAGCTTTCTTGCAACATATTTAGATGTTGATGGGCCTCTGCATATTCTGACTCCTCCCTAACACTAGTTCCTGTACTTTAGCATTCCTTTATGTCATTTGAATAAAGATAATCTTTTTTTAGAACAAAAATTTAACATTGGATAACCTTGTTTCAACTTCCACTTAAAGAAATACCTAAAACACAGTTTTATTTTTTTAATGAAACTTACTGTCTGAATATCCCAGACAGAGATTATTCACATGTTAAGTTAAATATATGTAAAGTTTGAGTGACAAATTTTAATAACGAAAATGTTCCAAAATCTCAAATCTTGAAAAAAGATAAGAAGGGATTAGTAAGGATTTTCTTCTTTGCACTGTCACCACCAAGGTAAGATTACGCTAAGATTTTGTGCATATAAAAGCATAAGAAAGCTTAATATGAACCATAGGAATGTTTTGTGAGACTCTGTAAAGCATCTATGTGGGAAAGTAGGTATTTAAGTCCGTTAAGAAGCATGCATTACTGATTGCAAGTTTTGATTCTATATGAAAATTTTTCTTTTTTACATTGTAATCTACATCCACTAGGACTTGTGGGGTGATTAATCAATTGGAATAAATTGATAGTGATATGATGCAGCAGTTCATCTGTCTTAAACAACTCATCTTTGCCACTCAGATAGCAAAGAAGCTTAATGAAGACTAGAATCACTCTAATAAAAGTCATGTATTTAAGTATTATATACTTTTTTCTTTCTTTGAGACTGTTTTAATTGAAATTGAAAAGTCAGTTTAGTGTACTAGCCAAGGCTTACTAGGATTCAGTTGCCTCAACAACTGATGGGAATAATTACACGTTACTGGTCTAAAACTGGGAGCTGGATTCATATAGCTGACAAGATCCCTTAGATGTATGGATTTATCCAAACTACATTTTCAGTAATCAATGCATGTAGCCAGCTTGATGAATGTGTTTTCATTCTGAACTTAGCAATGGTTTCACACACCTTCGAGATCACAGCATGAACAAGCCTACTCATCATAATTTTTTTTCTTGGTAACCACCCTTGCCATTTTCTTAGTCTATTTATACCTAGCAAGCACAAATTATGTAGGCCCCAGATCGTCCATGCAACGTTTTTCCATTCTTTTTTCTTAGCAGTCAGGGGCCTAGAGTAAATTCAATGTACAAAGAAAGCAAAAAGCTATGTGAATAAAAATCAGTATTAGTAACAGAAAAATAAAAAAATACATAAATCAAAATGATTTAAATTCAAAAATTCTAATAGAATAACTTAGGACAAAGGACACTCTAAGCTGACCTACTATTCCCAAGACTCCCATACTCCAGCTTCTTACATCTTATATCAATTTGCAATGTACTTTATCAATATCCCTAGAAGCATATGAGTTAATTTCCACTTATAAACTGCATATTAAAAATAACCCAAATAATTTGATTAAGCAGATATTATCACAATAGAAATATTTAAAGTCATCTCACTTAATAAGGAAAAAATTACTTTTCAAAGACACATTCTTATAAAACAGGGCAAAAAATAAATATTTTATCACTTAATTCTTTTTCCAGTCTAGTATTCATATGTTATGAATTTCATCTGTGCAAAATTCACAATCTTATAATAATAAAAATGACTTCTAAATGCACAGTAGTAAAACATGCCAAACTTTAAGCAAACAATTTACATTTCCATCTGTTCTATCTTTATCATAAATATTTTTTAGTATGATAGTTTTAATGATGAGGAAACTGACACTCAAACAACTTCTAGTAAATTTAACCTAGTTATTCAGCAGTAAATTTGGACAATTTAAAAACAGTGTATCTGATTCTATAGTTCATAATCTCTTCATCAAGTCAAACAGAGAATTAATAGTCTACTGGAGAAGGGAAAGTTCTCTTCAAAAATAGAAATTAAAAAGACAAAAGATGTAAAAAATTAGATATTGTAATATATGTGTGCATGTGTATACATATGTATAGTTATATTAACAAACCAGTAACTGTAGAATGACAATTTGAATTTTGTAATGCTTTCTCAATTTTAATTATTGTATTTAAACTTTGTAATTTAGCTGCACCTAGAATTAGTTTCTTCAATTATGTAAAACATCCTAGCATGATGAAATCATCTCTCCCAAAGTACATTTGCAATTGACTCAACTCTTTATGAAACCAACACTGTAAGAAACCAAAAAACTGTTTATCTCAAATGCTATTCAGCATTTTTATGTTACTACTTTGTTAATTTTATTGAATGACCTTTGTGTCAATTTTTGTTTAGTTTTTCTTATAAATGTCAAGGAGAAATTTAGATTATTATATACTGAAATCTCAACATATTAAAAGAAAAATTCAGCTTTTCTAGAAACCAAATCTCTTTTGGTAGCCTGAATATGGAAGTTAAACTATGTTTAATTTGTTTTAGTTTCATTCTACAATCTTGTAAATGAGCAGGTACTGAATTCACTAAGGATGTGGTCCTTGTGAATCTTGTGGACAGATAGAAGGAACAGCCGCTTACTACCTTGATTCTTCAGGGATAAAATTAGTGTCATGGTAGTGTTCGCATCCACAGTATTTTGTGACTAGTATGTAGTCAGTAAGCATTTACAGAATATGTAAATAAAGGTAAACATTTTTTATTTCTCCATAGACAGAAATATTACTGCAAAATTTCACAGATTAAAAAAGAAAGAAAGAAATTGTATCTTCAGCACTCTGAATTGTGTTCTTGAGGGAAAAAGGATTTAAAATGTGGTTCTTGCCCTCAAAATCTTACATAGAGAGATATGATATAAATACTTGCTACTTGGAGAGTACCAAAAATGACCTATAAAGAAATTCTGAAAAGCAATTGTAGAAATATTACTTGGCAGTAAACAATTTATTGCCAATGACAGTAACTTGCCTTGATAAAAAATCTCAGAAGTCTAAGTTATCTGTTCAGCCTGCATTGTCTACGGGAGGCTTTTAAAGAATCAGTAATGGACTATTAGTTTTGAACAATGGATATAGTGGATCTAAAAGAAGAGAACAGAGAATGTCATTCTGGTTGACAAGAGAGTAATCCATAGTGTATTTTTTAAAAGTACCAGTTCTGTTTTCAGTACTTTTTTTTAATATCATAATTTAGCACTCATTCTAAGTTGTAATGTTCATTAGACAGATAAATATAAATGAACCTTCATTATTTTACTCTCAATCTGTTTTACAGCTCTTTATTTTATATTATTTTTTATTTAATATTGTATTATATCTTATTTATTTATTTACTTCTTTGAGACGGATCTTGCTCTGTCACCAGGCTGGAGTGCAGTGGTGCCATCTCAGCTGACAGCAACTTACGCTTCCCTGGTTCAAAGGCTTCTCCTGCCACAGCCTCCCTGAGCAGCTGGGATTACAGGAGCCAGTTATGACTCCCAGCTAATTTTTTATATTTTTAGTTGAGATGGGGTTTCATCATATTTCTGTTTTCAGAACTGGCACATTTTAAAATCAATTTAGAGAATGGAGTACTATTTGATAAGAATACAACAATTTAGGGAATGGAGTACTATTTGATAAGAATTGAGGTGGGTTGGATTTTAAATATAAGATTGTGAAAGCAGTCATTTCTAATGTTTGCCTTGGATTTGAGAGCAAGATATACTAAAATGCTCTTATAGTAACTAGATATCTTTTTTTTTGTTCCCACCCCTTCCAGTAACCAGATTTCTTAACCCAAAATCATTGTGTTGCTTTGTTTCTTTCTCTTTCCCTACTATTTTATAAAGTAGCCTATCCTATATTTTCTTTTAAAAGTAGATTCAGTAGCAGAGTATTAATATCATATATTTAGAAAGAATTAGTACAGTCCATTGTGAAGTAGCATTGAGGTCTATAATATGCTCCACATATTTGAAAGACGACATTGCCAAAACATAATTTAGTACTAGGAGCTTAATGCATGTAAAATAACAATAAAATTTCTGTTAATACCATGACAAAAATGAAAAAGAAAGGAAAAGTTTTGAAACTCCCATTAGAGATTATATTAAATTGCAATTTAGAAAACAAAATAAATCTTTCAAAGTAACTTTGAGTGTATCAGTTTTATATGCACTTTTTTAACTGTTAGTAATAAACCCGACAGAAAAAAAAAAGAAAAATTGGTGACAGCATATCAACAGGGGAATGAACGTCTAGGGTATTTCACTTATAGAATAACTGGCTTATATAATTCAGTCAGCTTAGACACATTCATTAACGTTCCAGCTATTCCAAAAGGAAATGTCAAAGACAACAATTTGTTCTCCTGTTCTTTCACTTAAATAGAGGTTTAAAAAAATCGGAAACTTTGTGTGATTACTCCTTCTTTGTGAGTGTTATGTATAAGATTTGCTTGTATATAAGAAAATATTTAAGATAGTTTTGAACATTTGTGCTTCTTCATTTCTATTAAAATCAGTCCCAGGAAAATTTCAGTAACTTTGCCTCTTTGTCATAAATATTTCAACATTTTCTAGTAAATATCTGACTATTTATAAATATAAAGATCTTCAGTTTTTTTGTATAGGAATTGCTATCATAAAACTATGGAGAGAATGTCAACTGTCATATATGCACACACAAAGACACACAAATATATTTATTTAAATATTTATTTAGAATTTAGCCTAAACGAAATTATGTTAAAGGCTTAGATGATTGTTGGCAACTGAATTACTAGGTATTTCTCTAATATTCCTGGTTCAAGGTTAGTCTACCATAACCAAATTCCTGGGCTTTGGCTCTTGTTGTAACCCCTGCACTACCTCTTGCTTTCCATCAACCTATTTGTCAACAAATTATTCCCTCTACTGGAATCCATTTTTCCTTCTTTGTTTTTCATAGTACCTTGATTAAGCCTTTCTAAATATCTTTTTATATTATTTTATACTGTGTTCATATATTGTATACTGCATTATCTTAACACGTGTGCACTTACATAAATGTGTCTGTTCAAAATTAAGCTGAGATATTTCCTTGAGGGAAGAAATTGTCCTTTTGTCTATTTTTGAAAAATTACTTTCTGCTGTGCATACAAAGAAAATGCCAAAATCTAACAACTTTTTCTTAAGTCAAATTAATTATTAATCAATGAATATATTTTCTATTACTGCGGGCTTTCCTACATTGCAGCTAATACAATTTGTAATTACTTTATTTGTATCTTTCTTTCATTGACTCTTGTATCTGTTAGAATATAAACCATGTGAGGCCACAGACCATGTTGTCTTTTTATCTTTGGTTGGTTTTTTTAACATTTAAATCTTTTAATGCGTACATTTTTTTTCTGACCTGGGAACTCAGGAACTATTGGTTGAATTCAATTAAACAAATAAGTGTGAAAAGCAGGTAAGTTTCTAAGAGAGTGAGGGAGATTAACAAATAACCAGATGATTGCAGCGAGTGTTGCAATGGCGGTGCCAGAGCCAAGCACACCACAATTTCTGGCATAGATTTCCATCATTATTTGTACATTACAAAGAAGGATGCGTGTGGCAGGGTGGGCAGGTGGGAATCTCCTCACTCTCACAAACCTCAAAAATTAGCATTCACAAACCTAAAAAATTTAAATTTACTTTCTGTGCCTTTCACATTAGGTTATTAATTATTTTTGTATATGACTTTGATCCAGAAATAGGACATATGTATATAACATTACAGTTTGCATTGTATTTAGAATTATAGAAATATTATTATGACTCTCCCAAGTTTCAATCTTCAAGTCTCCTTAGCGTTATTACAATTAATATTTCATTTTACCCTATCGGTAGTACTACCCTTTATTTGACACCATTTCAAGGTAATTTTCAATGTGAATAAACTTTAAAATCATTTTGCTTAATTCTTCTTTATAAAGTCTCCAGAGGGTGGAAAAACTGGTGAAGGATTGTTTACATCAATAAAAACCTTTGTCATTCTATTTAGGTTGGTTTAACAAGCATGCATTGTTCACCTACACTGTGCCTGAGATTTCCCCAAATTCCAGAAATTCAAAGAAAAGAAGACAAGAAGGATTGATTCTTGAGGCACTCATACTCTAGCTAGACTACAAATATGTGGTTATACCTGCAGGATTCTTTCCTCCTCCTTCTGCTTGTTCTTCTCCTCCTTTCCCCACCCTCGACTTTCCCCCCAGCTCCACCCATTGCCTTTATCTTCTGTGTTTTTCTCCTTCTTATAGGTTTTGTTAAATGTAATATCAAATATTTGGTAAAGTGCAAACTAGATTATCAAACATGAGTAATTAAAGTCTTATAGTCTCATTTCCAGTGAAGAATCTGTAGAGTTACAGTAGATTGCAAATTATTCCACATAAGAATTTAAAGTTTTAATGATCTAAGAGTTTTGAAAAACTACATGCCCTAAAATATTAATATATTTAAATTATAAGTGACTTAAAAGAAGTCCTACTTACAATCATTATAAATGTACTCGTAGTGAAAGCTCAAGAGCAAAATATAAACATAGGCACATATATAAATATACGTATATATTCTCTTTGATATGCTCAGATTTATACGCAATGCTCTGATTAGCATTAATGGAAGTTTTATATGGACACAAAAGCTTATTCTTTTCTATATACTCAGGACCACCTCCTTCCAGGGCCTTTAGTCCTTTCTATCACCATAGATGTTCAATAAAGTATTTTAAACTGTGTGTCCACAGCCAGAGGAATCTAGAAAGTTTTACTAGATCCAAAACATTCAGAGGTACTTACCATACACTACAGTCATCCAAGTCAAAATCCAGAGTTTAATGTAGATGGTCACTCAGGCAGCTAGACTGGCAGGGCTGTAAGAAGTCTTACCACCATGTTTCAATCGAGTAATATGTGAAATGGTAGCAAAAATGCATAGAAAGAGTACCCTCAAATTGTTATCGAACATAAATTTTAAATTTTTTGTAGTGATGAAAGAAAAAAAATTATAGGCAGAGAAAAATAAAAATATATAGCAAATAGTTTGAAGTAGAATCGATTTTTATTAGAATCATTTAAATTTCTCCTCAAAGTATTCTCTGACCTGAACTGAAACAGATTTGTATACTTTATGTATTTTGTTTGAGTTCCTCTTTTATCTGCTGCTGCCTCTGTTTTTTGAATCCAGAGGAGCTCTTCAATTGTGATTTTGTCCTCTCCTCTCTGGTTCGTGTCATGCTGTAGGCAATATTAACTGTTGCAATGCTCCTTCCTATGCTTTGTTCTATTTGCCCATTCTCTGAAATCTCTGGTATGCATTAGTAATAAAATTCACAATAAGTTGGAGACATACATATGACAATCACCCCTTTAATACACTCACCCCTTTAATATGGCAACTCTTTTATGTATATACCATAATAGTTATTCACCATGACTCCCCCTTACATACGTCCTACAGCATGTCCAAGATAACTTGTAGGTATCAAATGTTTGATAAGACTAAGAAATAAGGTAATTTGCAATAGATATTATTAAAAATATATAACATCTTGTTAAAACTGTGAGACATAGTGATCAGGTGATAGTAAACAGAAACAAAATTTTCAGTAACCATTACCACTGATAAAATAATTTAAATGTCAATTGTAATTACCTGGGCATGGGGGCTCGTGCCTGTAATCCCAGCTACTCAGGAGCCTGAGGTAGTAGTATCATTTGAAGTGGGTGGGACGGGCAGAGATTTCAGTGACCCTAGATTGCACCACTGCACTCCAGCCTGGGTGACAGAGCAAGAATATGTCTCAAAAACAAAAAGTCTATTGTAATGTCTTAATTTAGCACATATTCTATATTGTAATGTTCATTAGACAGATAATATAAATGAACCCTCATTATTTTACTCTCAATCTCTGTTTTACAAACCTTTATTTTATTTTATATCATTTATTTATTTAACATTATATTATATCTCTATCTATCTATCTATCTATCTATCTATCTATCTATCTATCTATCTATCAAGACAGAGTCTTGCTCTGTTATCTAGGTTGGAATGCAGTGGTGCCATCTCAGCTCTCAGCAACTTCTGCCTCCTGGGTTCAAGCGATTCTCCTGCCACGGCCTTCCTGAGCAGCTGAGATTACAGGAGCGTATCACCACACTGGGCTAATTTTTTGTATTTTTACTTGAGATAGGTTTCACCATGTTGCCCAGGCTAGTCTCAACATCCTGACCTCAAATGATCCACCCGCCTTGGCCTCTGAAAATGTTAGGATTATGGGCTGAGCTACTGCATCTCCAACAACAGTTTATTTTTTAAAAATAATAATGCTACACAAGATGGAAGACTTATAATATGTCAGGTACTGTGTTAAGTACTTTAAAACATATTAAGTTATTTAATATTCATACCAGCTTCATAATGTAGGTGCTACTTTTATCATCTGTTTTTCCTATTTTGGAAACCTCAGCACAGAAAGAGAATGATTTCTACCCAAATCGTACAGCAAGTAAGTGGCAGATCTAAACTGAAAACCAACTAGACTGGCTCCACAGTTGGTCCTCTTAACAGGTCAGCGACACTGACACTAACCATTCATTCATCTCAGACATGCTGTCACAAGAGTTTTAATGAAATAATGTGGTATAGTAGCAGTAGAAAATGCTGAATCTAACACAAAGAAAAATACAAATAAGAAGTCCAGAAATATACCACAACCCCCCACTGAAATTTAGTCAAAAAGATTTCAAGCTATCTCAAAAGACAATCTGCATTTCTTTCATATTTACCTAGTTTTGAGCACAAATACAGTTTATAAAATGGCAAATGTTTTTGAAGCCTCTGATATAAGAAAGGCACTCTGAGAGTCTAATTGATAAGTTTTGTCTTTTTTAAGCCCTATGCCAATTCCTCAAAGTATTTTCAAACAACCATATTTTATGAATAAAGAAACTAAGTTTCAAGAAGGTTATGTGAGATGTTTGAGGCTATACACTTAATCAACCATGGTGCTCAGATTCAAATCTAGATCTTCCTAATGATATAAAGACACTTCAGAACTATTATAATGATAAGGGATACACTTGAAGGTCTCATAACTTTCTCACTAACCCTAAGTCTCATTGCAGTAGGCAATTTATGACAAAATAAGATTTCTTGTCTTTCCCCTAATAAAATTTAATTTCTTTTTATGGAACTTATAACTACATGATAATATATTTTTATTGCCATTTTTTCTCTGTTAGAATTTAGGCTGGAAAAAGGTTTGGGAGTTTCTTTTTGTCAAGGTATATGCGCATGAATAGAAACTGAAGAGGACTGTATCTGGGCAAGAAGGACATCAGTGCTAGTTATGAAGTTAGAGGAAGCTTAAGATTTCACACTTGGTTTTCATTTTGAAGACAACTTTAACGCTCTGGCTGATTCCAGCTGGAAAATCTCTGCTTTGCTTGTCAGATTGAAAAAATGTTTTCTTAAAAATACCTTTTCTATGTTTTATATTAAAATGATTGCATTATAATTAATTGATTAATCAGACATCAAATATCCTACAGTAGAATAGTAATGACATAGCATAGAGAAGACAAAAATAGGATTTCCATAAAGATAATGAGTCATGCCATAGATTATGACCAAAAGCACACTATGGTATAGTAATTTGTCAGCATTGCATATGTTGGTAAAAAGAAGAGAACCTGGAGATAGATGATGCTACTTTTGAGTTTATGTTTGAACCTGAGGGTGAAGAGAGCTTTCAAGGAATAGAAATAGAGAATAACAAAAAGGTCCATGTAGTTTGTAGTAGAAAGATTGTGAACATGACCAGATTCTTAACCTTTCTTCTATGCACAGTATTACAATGTGAATTTGCCCCTTCTTCATTAAGAAATAAATTGATTTCCCCAATTCTTGAATTTGAGCTGGCTTTGTATCTTGCAACAGAAGTGAGAGTATGTAACAAACCAAAGCTGCAGGAAGTCTTGGGTACATTCAGTCACACTTTTATAATGCTGCCCCTAATATGTGAATGAGCTGGGGTAATCTGATAAAGAAGGAAAGATCACATGGGGCACAGTCAGCCCAAATGGACAACTCCAGTGTCCAGAGATGTAAAAGATTCCAATCAAGAAGACATGATGACCAGTCCTCAGCCAACCCATCAGTTGACCATAAATGCCTAATCAAGCAGAGATGAGAAGAGTTGAGCTCACCTGGAATAGTTTATAAAATAGCAAAGAGTTTATAAAATGGAATGGAAAAATAATGTCTCAGATGATCTACAGACTGAAGCTAATAAATGTTTATTTTTTAATTGTTTGTTACATAGCATTATGATTGCAATCAATAACTGGCACGCTACTAAAATAGCACTGAAAGTTTACTTACCTGAAGTGTTCTAGCTCTGCTATCAACAAATATGGTGAATATAAATGAATAACACAGCTTCTATTTCTCTGTTTTCAAAACTGCAAAATAAAAGAATAAGTTGTTGAGATAATTTCTAATTTTTTGGTTTTTTTCATATTCTAGGTTTCTAGGAAATTTGAGGATGTAGAATAAAAAACACAACACATGAAATTCACTTTTTAGATATAAATAAATTATGTCCCTTAAAATATTGATTAGAAACACCATTTGTTTCATTTATAATGTATAATTTACAATAATTACAAATAAAAGCAATAAAAAATAAAATCCTGTAACTGGAAGATATTTGCCAACAAGAAGGAAAAAAAAGCAAATGAGCTGTTTGCTCAGTCATTGGAAGAACAAAATCGAACTAAAACATTGTAAGTACATTAAAGTGCTTATGCATGAAAAAGTTTGGTATCCAGGCAAGGGATATCAAAGCCTCAGAAGATTCTATAAACATATTTGTCTCTCATAGACAGTAAAGAAATATATTGAATTTCAGAAAAAGAAATTACTGGACTTCTAAAAGAATGGTGAAGATTCTTACATTGTTAGTAGATACTACATTAACATAAAGTCATTTTGGCTTTTTGATCGAAGGAATCCATATATCTTAAAGTCATTGAATCATAATGCATATTTTTCAATTCATTTATATTTTAATACTAAATTCACAGCACTCTCTAAGCCTTCATACTTAGTAAAAGAGATAGACCCAGAAAAATTTATAGCATAGGTAATGTTGATTTCCTGTGTGGCTTTCACTTAAGTTAAGTGGGTCACTAGCTGATTTTATTGATAAAATGATTTAAGGAGAAGGATTGCTGAGGACAAGGTGGCCGAGAAAAACAAATTACTGGACTTCTGAAAGAATGGTGAAGATTCTTACGTTGTTAGTAGATACTACATTGACATAATATCCTTTTGGCTTTTTGATCCAGGGAATCCATATCTCTTAAAGTAAGTGAATCATAATGCATATTTATCCAAGTCATTTATATTTTAGTACTAAATTCAGAACACTTTCTAAGCCTTCATATTTAATACAAGAGATAGACCCAGGAAAAATTATAACATAGGTAATGTTGATTTCCTCTGTGGACTTTCACTTAAGCTAAGTGAGTGACTAGCTAATTTTTATTGATAAAGTTATTTAAGGAGAAGGATTATTGAGCAATAGATCTGTTCCTTTATGATAAGGTTTTAACATTTTGACAAGGTGTCCGAGGATCTGAACCCAAAGGAATGAATTTGGGATAAATCAATGAGAATGACATTTCACAGTGACACTGTTGTTTGCTCATTTTACACCATCATGAGACTCACTATGAAGAAATGTTTATATGGGGAAAATAACATGAACAAAAACAAACGAAATTGTTTCTTCACAATATTATGTTGATTGATTATATGACTTGGGATTTTTTTTTCCCAGGAGGAATATAAGCACATACACATGCATACATTTTTAAGAAGCAATAGGAGGAAGAACCATCAAACAGCCTTTATCTGTAAAACCACCTAATTTGAAGTTTAGCGATACACTAGATTTCAATCTTTGGATTTGTCAGTGTTTCCATAATGTCATGGTCTTAACTTTGTATCATTGGGGTTTTTAATCCACAAAACTAGGTCCCCTGTTGCTCAAAACTTACTGCATTGGCAAGTGAGACTTTATACTTTCTTACTTCCCTGTGATTGTCCATAGGTCAGGTGTTCATCTATGAATCAATAACTTTGGCTACGCGAGAGGCAAAAGCGAATCGACTTAAGCATAGGCTTCTGAATATATTATTGTCAAAGTGATAGGAATTCTTATGATTAGTTTCATCATGACAAAACTCAGGATCTGTGGGTGGTATCTTTTTTTGATAAACATGAACTGCATTAAAAATAAACAAGTAGATAACTGAACAAAATTTAAGCTCTATCACGAAGCAGAAAGGTGAGCATGGATGATGGGCAAACAACCATGATCACTAAAGAGATTTACTTTAGGCTGGGCATGGTGGTTCATTCCTGTAATCTCAGCACTTTGGGAAGCCAAGGCAGGCAGATCAGTTGAGGTCATGAGTTCAAGACCAACATGGCCAACATGGTAAACCCCATCTATACTAAAAATCAAAACAACAACAACAAAAAACACCTGGCATGGTGGCATGCACCAGAATAGTCCCACCTGTTCTGGAGGCTGAGACAGGAGAATCACCTGAACCCAAGAGGCAGAGGTTGCCGTGAGCTGAGATCTGACCACTGCACTCTAGACTGGTGATAGAGCAATACTCAACATTTAAAAAAGGCATTTATTTTATAGTGTCTGAGAAAAAACAGCATAAATGTTTTCAAATATTAATGGGTTACAAACTGAAAATTGATTGAGTTGTTACAGCGGTTAGGACAGAACTAAGAGCGGTGTGCGGAAGATGTGAGAGGTGAGCTAGCTTACAATCACGTCTTTCAACAAGCAAATCTGAAATATCATGACCAGAGGGAATATTTTTAGCTGGAAAACTTCCAGTAGAGATTGGAGGAGTACTTGTCCAATTGGTAACAGTGAATTTCTGCACTGAGTCCAGAGGCATCTTACAACTCTGATTCTATCTGCAATATAAGTTTTACACACTTTCTAATTGAAGTTATTTATAGTTATCATAACTGCTTTGATATCTTTTAATAAAGCAATTGCCATTTACTTGAATGTGGTTTCCAGTTATTGATTACTTATTCTTCAGGTCAATTATTTGTAAGAGATGACCAATTACTTTTAGGTGTTATAAATACTCTTATTTTTTCTAGCAGGAGGTGTGTGTGTGTGTGTGTGTGTGTGTGTGTGTCGTGTGTGTGTGGCTGTGTATTTCTTCTTACAGTACACATCTGGTTTTCTTTAATATGAAGGATCTTCACCTTTTCATACTTAGAGTTATAAAAGTTACATTATGAAGATAAAAATGATTCAAGGAACAACACTGCAGTGTCACTACTTTTGCTTTGTTTTATCTTATCTTTTTAGCCTCCAAATGAGTAGGGAAACACATTGACAGAAATAAGGTAAACCATGAAGTTTACTTCACCATTGAAGGGAGGACAGAATTCTTTAATTATACCATGTGTAGGTATATTAGAAGTATGATATAGCTGGAGTAAGCATCTCCTTAGATGCATTTGGTACATATGCAAAATGCTCACATCTCCTCATTATGAAAGATTACACTAATAGTTGCTTACTGTATTCAAATGTCATTATAATCAACCAAATCAATATTTTTAAATGTATTTTGGGGAAGTTTGGTCACCTTTGAATATCAGATTGTTCATTTCTTCCCTTGTATATGCAGGTGTAAGCCTGGCTTTGTACAATGTGTACAGCCTCTTTATGAGGCTCACATTCTTAAAAAATAGATGGAAATTCCCTTTCCTAAAATAATAATTTGACATGTAAGTTTAAAATAATATACAGAAAATGTGTGCAAGAGAAAATAAAATTATTAAATCAAAGAAAAAGAATTTTAAATAATTCTTATTTCTGTGTGAGATAAATATTTGTCCTAAGAATGAAGAGAAGTAAACCAGAGTACCTATGTTACGACTAATGCTTAAACTCTCTGGGAATTCATATAAGCATATGCCTGTAATTAAGCAGGCCTCTTATTGATTAAAATTTTAATTATAAATAATTTAATTATGTAAATACACAGTTGTAAAATGGATATAATGACTTGTTTTAAATTGTATTTTAAATAGGAGCTATGTCTAAGTTCTGGCTTTAGTTTTAACTGGCCATGTGAACAAGGGCAAACCTTATATCCGTGTGGTCCACAGAGCTTCAGTATGTAAGGAGATTAGTCAAATTATCTCTTCTAGGTTTTTAATAAGAAACATTTTTAATTAACCTTAATAAAAATTATAATTAAAAACTATAGGGTATAGCTATGACACTGGCATGCTTAATTGGCTACCAATGCAAGTCGCTGTCTTCTAGTTCCTCAAGGAATGTTCTGGCTAGTGGTCAGATATGGTTTAATTTATCTTTTAAATTTTTAGATTAGGTGTCTTTTTAAAGGAAGAGGCTTAGAATATCATTGATATTTTAAAAAATTGTGTTACTGGCAGTAAAAATAATTACAATAATAAATACAAGCAGAAAGATCTATAAATGGTTTCAAAACGAATAATGTGTTAAATTCCCAACTACTACAGATGTTAAAGAAAATATTTCCAGCATTTTTACAATTAGGCACACCATTTGCTATATATTTTAAAATATGAATTCTCAAAAATTTAGAAATTTTTATCCTGAAAAATTTGAAATGTAAACAGACATATAGAGTAATATTGAATGTAATTATACACACATTACCTTGATTTAACAATTATCAAATGTTGACACATTGTTTTGTCTCTCCCGCCTAATATTTCTTTTATTTCTTGGCTGAAATATTTTAAAGCAAATGCTTTAAAAGGGTAAAAGGTCATTTACCCTTCCAAAGTATCATATGCATTTCTAAAATACGTGGGCATTCTTCCAGTGACAAAAATGCTATTATCATCCCTTAAAAAATTAACAATTATTACTTGGTATTAGTGAGAGCTTGCCTTATGTTCAAATTTCCCCAACTGTGTCAAAGTAGGATTTTTACATATGGTTCCTTGAAATTAAGATTCAAACAAATTGCACATTTCTCCCTCCAATTTTATGCCATTGTTGTGTTGAAGAAAGCAGATCAGTTGTCCTGTGTTCTAGATTTGTTAACTTGTTCTTTAACGGTATTGTGTAACTTTTTCCTCTCCAGTTCCATGGATCCTATAAACTAGAAATTCATTCTTAGTTCTATGTTTTTTATCTTGGGCAAGAATTTAATCTGCTCTGACTTTTCTCAGCAATGTTCTGTAATATTTTATACATAAATTTAAGATATTTTTATCATTTAGCTCTAATTTTATATGATTTTGATTTTGTAATTTATTGGTTAGATCCTGCAAATAAGAGTGTGTTTGGGTGTCTGCACATGTGTGCACACACCTTTAGTGTGTTGATATCTTGTTTAGACTCAAATAAATGCTCACAAGTAAAATTAGCTGGCAATTTTTTTCTAATATTTTCTATATGTTGGTATCAGTACAATACTGGCAGAGTAAATTAGTTTGAAAGGATTTTCTCTGCTATTCTTTATCTCATTATTTTGTTTTCAAATGCCTAAGGTGCATACTACAAGTTGATAAATTGTATTTTCATTTATCCTTATTCTTCAGTGCTGAAGAACTTACTTTGATATGATTCTATTTTAACCTTTGTGTTGTTTACAATGATGTTTTTAATTTGAAAACAATTAATGTAATACATATTTTTCTACTTTTAAGTCTAATTAATTTGTGGTTAGATAAATGATATGACTGATACTGATTCACTAAAATTTTATAAAAATTATTTGATTAATGCATAATTTATCTCTGAAAAATAATTCTTAATACCCTGATATGAATAAATTAGATTTTTGCCTTAGTTCTGTCCTATATCATTATAATTAAAAAGTGTTTAAATACCTCTTACTATGATTACAGGTTTCTCCAGTTTTCTCATAATTTTGTAAAAACTTATGACAAAAACATAGTATAAACATATTTAGAATTACTCTGTCTTTCTAGCTAATTGTAAATTCATCATCATAACAATATGACACTATATATAGTAATGCTTTTTTGCCTAAATTCATTTTCTTTATACGTAGGATTATACATGTATAGCACACATTATTGTATGTATAATACACACAGTTTTCCTTTGTTTAGCTTTCCTGATATCTGTCTCTTCTTTTACCTTCACTAATCTTTATGTTGTTTACATTGCATTTTGCTTCTGAACACCATATAATTCAAGATATCTTTTAAAAAACAAATTTGACAATCTTTGTCTTTAAACTGGAAAAATCGGCACATTATGTTTTTTTCTGCCTGCTGTATATTTGCTGGCAGCTGATTTGATTGTGCCCACCAGATTAAGGGTGCACCTGCCTTCCCTCACCCACTGACTCAACTGTTAATCTCATTTGGCAACACTCTCACAGACACACCCAGGATCAATACTTGCATCCTTCAATCCAATCAAGTTGACACTCAGTATTAATCATAACACCCCAACATGACAGTCCTGTCCAAAGTTCTAAGGGTGCCTAATACTCCAATATAATGATATGTTTTTGTGTGATTCCTGTAAACATACCAGTATATGTGCATTACTTTAGTAGAAACATTTAGCTATAGGTAAATCAGAAAAAGAGATACAAAAACTTAAAATTATATTAGAAGCATGTACCACCCTTTATTACAACAAGGTAAAACATTTAACTATTGAGTTAGGTGCAGTAGAGAGACTTTAAAACTTAGAATTTCCTTGACTTCTATGGAAAGGAGATTTTGCATATATGATCAGACATATAGATGATTCTTTTAGTTGAAGAAAGGACAAAGTTGTTATCACATCAAACAATATGATGAGACAAGAGTGAATTCTGTTAGTTTTCAGAAAAATTAAGCATTTTAGGTTACCATGGTATCACTTTATAAAGGAATAAACACAGATTCATGGTCCATTTTCCTTATTAAATAAAGTAGAAAAGTGAATAAGTTATTACCTAATCTAAACACTTGCCTGAAACATCATAGTAGTTTTAAATAATTTTTAATTGAGTTTAATTTTTAATTTTTAAAATGTATATTATTTAATCTATTTAAATATGACTGAAAATATTGATTAATACACAAAATTAACTAATGGCTAGATTTTTAAAATCTAGTTATTAGAAAACTTCATGTGGAAGATCAGAACACTTTTAAGTCTTTCTGTTATCCATTCAAACATAGTTTATCATCAAAATGAGCAGATGCTGACTATTTTTAGAAGCAGAAGTTCTATAGCACACAGATCCCATGTTTCTGACATGACATCTGTATTCTCTTGGCTATTATTGTGAGAGTTATGCAGCTTCCACTTCAAACCTTATCCTAGATTTGGGATTACATCAGTTTATACAGCTAAAATATGCTCCAAAATGTGTAACTAGAGGAAAATATAAACTTTTTCCCAATTTTGAAATAAATAGCATTTTTTCCAGAGGTTTATATCAAATTCTTAATGTGACAAAGAAAAAGAAAATAATTTACAGTGTTGTGATATTCCCAGCTAAAATAAAGAAATATAGTTGTATAATGTGATATTGAGAAGAAGCATCCTTGCAGAGGCTTGTACCTACACCTTTAAATAATAAAAATTGAAAAATGTCTAGGCACAAATGGCAATAGGTAAGGGACAAGAGGTATATTAAACACACTGAATTATATCTCTACTTTATTTTTGGAAGAAACTTGAACTTGGAAATTAAATCTGAATTTTGAGAGTTTATATTGTATTTGTTCTGACAAAATATGATGTCTTATTGATTAGGAGATGTCATAAAGATTCATTCAGAGTATTAAATATCTACCAAAAAAAAGAAGCTTTGGCAACCAAATATAAACACCCAAGTGGAAAAATGGTATTTAAAAAGGTATTACATGTTTCTCAAGAAGGTGGCTAACTAGAGGTATTGAACAGTTGCTGTCTCAGGAGGAGAAAAAAAAAACAAAATTACAAATAGAAAATCACATCTGGAACAGAGCGTCTGAGAGATAACAATGAAATTCAATACAAAAGTTATGGAAAACGTGATGCATGGCAGGAAAGGGAGGTGAGGCACCAGCTCCTCTGGGATTGGCTGGGAGGTGGGAGAGGCTCAATATTGTGGAGAAAGGCTAAGTGAACCCCTCAGGGACCCATGTTTCCACTGCAGACTACTGTGATCCTAGTCATGGGAGAGTTCCTCTACACACACAGGCCCTGGGACTGTCATGGTTGGCAGCCTGGGGACCCCATAAGGACACTGCTCTATTGAGGGAGTCCACAATGGGTCATATACTCCCACCCTCAAGACCTAAGCATCTGCAGCACACTATAATTTTGACAACTCAGCCTCCTCCAGACTAGATTCTGCGTGAGACTCAACAGTCCCTGTACTTTTCCATCCCAGAAGCCCCCAAGTGACATCCCAAGCCTCCACCTGGAAAGCTGCACTGGCACAGAGCTGGCACAGTGCAGAGGTGCTATGGGGTCCTCAGCACTCTAGACTAAATATAGTCCTGCTCCCCAGAGAAGGGGCAGTGCAACACACTGACAAGGCTGCTTCAGAACAAAGGGACCCAAAGCATGTACTTTCCAGAAACTGAGAGGTGCCTGCTTGAGACTGTGAACTTTCATACTCTGCTCTCAGCATTAGATGAATTATCTAGATGTAAAACCAACAACAACAACATCACATTGTAATTGAACTAGAATTTACACCAAATTGACCTAACACATATTTACAGAATATTTCACCCAACAGTTGTGGAATACACATTCTTGTCCTTGTCACATGTATCATATTTCATAATAGACTGTGTTAGACCACAAAATAAGTCCCAACAAACTTAAAATATTAAATCACATCAAGTCTTTTATCAGAACTAGATGGAACTAAGCCAGAAATTAATACCATGAGGAACGTTAGAAACTGTACAAATTCATGAAAATTAAACAACATTATTTTGAACAATGATTGGCTCAATTAAGAAATTCAGATGAAAATCCAAACATTTATTAAAACAAAATAGAATATAAACAAACATACAAAAACCTTTGGGATAGAGCGAAAGGAGTCCTAATTTAGAATTTTATAGCAATAACCACGTACATCAAAAATTGGAAAGATTTCAGCTAAACAATCTAATAATATATCTCAATGAGCTAGAAAAGCAAAAGCAAACTAAACCTAAAATATTAACTCTTCCAACGAAGCAAAAACCAGGACTGAATGGATTCACTACCAAATTCTATCAACTGTGAAGAGAACTAATACCAATCCTCCTCAAACTATTCCAAAAACTTGAAGAGCAAGAAATTAGAGAATTCTACCTAAGTCATTTTACCAGGCTAGCATAACACTGATACTAAACTGGACAAGGACACAACAAATAAAGATAACTACAGTTCACCATCCCTGATTAACACAGACACAAAAATTCTCAACAGAATGCTAGCAAACCAAACTGAACACCACCATCAAAAATATAGTACACCATGATCAAGTGGAATTTGTACTAGTGATGCAAGGATGGTTCACCATACACAAATCAATAGACATGACATAGCACATCAAGAGAATAAAGGACTAAAACTATATTATCATGTCAACAAATATAGGAAAAGCATTTGATAAAATTCAGAATCTTTTTATGATAAACATGATCAACAAACTGAGCATAGAATGAACATACACTAAAATAATAAAGGCCATATATGATTATATGGTTTGGCTGTGTCTCCACCCAAATTTCATCTTCAATTGTAGTACCCATAATCTCCATGTGTGAGAAGAGAGATGTGGTGGGAGATAGTTGAATCATGGGAACAGTTACCTTACTCTGTTCTTGTGGTAGTGAGTGCGTTCTCACCATATCTGTTGGTTTTATAAGGGGCATTTTCCCCCTTGGTGAGCACTTCTCCTTCCTACCACCTTGTGAATAAGGATATGTTTGCTTTCCCTTCCATCATGATTGTACATTTCCTGAGGCATCCCTAGTCCTGCAGAACTGTAAGTCAATTAAACCTCTTTCCTGTATAAATTACCCAGTCTGGAACAGTTCTTTATAGCAGCATGAGAAGAGACTAATACATATGATAAAACCACAGCCAACATCACACTGAATAGAGAAAAGTTGAAAGTTTGTTTTCTAAGAACTGGAATAAGGTAAGGAGGTCCAATTTTTTTTTTTTTTTTTTTTTTGGTTTGTGTTTTGAGACAGAGTCTTGCTCTGTCACCCAGGCTGGAGTGCAGTGGCATGCTCTCAGCTCACTGCAACTTCCGCCACCCAGGTTGAAACAATTATCTTGCCTCAGAAGCTGGGATTATAGGCATGTGCCACCATGCCTGGCTAATTTTTGTATTTTTTAGAAGAGATGGGGTTTCACCATCTTGGTCAGGTTGGACTTGAACTCCAGCTTTTTGACACACCTGCCGAAGTGCTGGGATTACAGGTGTGAGCCACTGCACCTGGCCAAGGAAGCCCACTTTTACAACTCATTCAACATAGTACTGAAAGTCTCAGCCAAAGAAATCAGGCAAAAGAAACAAATAGAAGGAATCCAAATTGGAAAAGAAGAAATCAAATTGTTTCTAATGGCAAACAATATTAATTTATACCTAGAAAAAGATAGACTCCATGAAGAAAACTTAGATAAACAAATTCAGTACATTGCAGGATACAAAATAAACATACAAAAATTAGTAGTATTACTACACACCAATAATAAAATAGCTGAAAACAAAATCAAGAAGGCAATGTAATTTGCAGTAGCTATGCACAGAAAAATAAAATACCCAGGAAGAAATTTAACCAGGGAGTGACTGACCTCTACAAGAAAAACTACAAAACACTAATGACAGCTATCCAAGAGGACAGAAACAAATAATTAAACATTCCATAATCAGGAATGGAAAACTCAATGTTGTTAAAATGACCATACTACTCAATGCAATCTAAAGATACAATGCAACCTCCATCAAAATCCCCATGTCCTTTTCCACAGAGACAAACAAAAAAAAAATCATAAAATTGTTATGCAACTGAAAAAGAGCCCAAATAGCCAAAGCAATCCTGGACATAAAGAACAAAGCCTGAGACATCACATTTTCTGACCTCAAAATATATTACGAAGCTATTGATATAGTTTGAATATTTGTTTCTGTACAAATTTCATGTTGAGTTTTAAACCTCAGTATTGGAGGTGAGGCCTTGTGGGAGTATTTGAATCACGGGAGGGCATTGCTCATGACTTGGGGCTGCTTCATGATAGAAAGTGAGTTCTTGTGATATCTCTCTCTCTCTCTCTCTCTCTCTCTCTCTCTCTCCTGCTTCTGCTTTTGCCATGTGATGTGCCTATTACTCCTTTGTGTTCTAACATGGTTGGAAGCTTTCTGAGGACTCCCCAGAAGCAGATGCCCCTGTGCTTCCTGTATAGCCTGTAAAGCCATGAGCCAATTAAACATCATTTTTAAATAAATTGCCCAGTATCAAGTGTTTATCACCAAAAGAAGTATGTGAGGTGATAATTGTTAATTATCATGTTAATATGTTAATTATCATATCTATCACCTCACATAAATATCATGTTCTTTTGGTGACAAATATCTGATTTGATCATTCCACTATGCATGCATGTAATAAAACAACACATTTTACCCCATAAATATTTACAATTATTATTTGTGAGAAAAAACAAAACATAATTTTTTAAAAGATACAAACTTATAAGCATTTATATGAAAAAGTTTGTCCTATGATAAAACAGGATAAATTTATATATGTGTGTGTATATAAGTGTTTATATATACATTATATTCCAATGTACTTGTACCCCACCTCCCAAAAGAGCAAGAAAAGTAAAATTTTATTGGTCTTAATAAAAAGGTCTTGAGGACATGTAATTTTTTAAAAGTATTTGTTTTATCCATGATTCTACAGAGAAATGGAAATGATAGAATATGTGTGTATATAGAAATGATTTATTATGAGGAATTGGGTCACAAGATATGGACATTAGGAAGCTCAAAACTTACAGGATAGGCCAGCAGGTTAGAGAGCCAGGAAAGCTGGTGTTCCAGCTTAAGTCTGAATGCCATCTGCTGTAGAACCTAGGAAAGTCAATGAAGTCCAAAGGCAATCTTATAGGTAATTTGTCCCTTGCTTGGGGGAGGACTTCTTTTTGTACCTATTCAGGCCTTCAACTGATTTCATCTACATTATTGATAGCAATCTGCTTTTTCCAAATTCCAATAATGTAAATATTAAACTTATCAAAAACATCCTCACGGAAATGCCCAGAATAATGTTTGACCAAAATCTGGGTACTCTATGGTGTAACCAAGTTAACATATAAAATTAACCCTCCCAGTAATTCATCGGAATGAATTTTCGCTTGACGTGAGCTCCAATAATTAAAACTTACTGGCTGTGCTCAACTATAAATCAATAAGATAACTATACATATGTATATATATGACTCATTTACATAGTGTTTAGCATGGGGATGATAACATACATAACTCACAGATTTACTGTGATGATTAAGAATGCTATTTATCATATTTATTTATTTATTTATTTTATTATTAGTTTCTTTCTTTTTTTTTTGAGACAGAACCTTACTCTGTTGCCTAGGCTAGAGTGCAGTGGTATGATCTTGGTTCACCGCAAACTCCATCTCCCGAAATCAAGGGATTCTTGTGTCTTAGCCTCCTAAGTAGCTGAGATTACAGGTGCATGCCACCATGCACAGCTAATTTTTGTGTTTTTAGTAGAGATGGGGTTTCACCATGTTGGCCAGGCTGATCTCAAACTCCTGACCTCAAGTGATCCACCCACCTCAACCTCCCAAAGTGTTGGGATTACAAGCATGAGCCACTGCTCCTGGCCAAGAGTGTTATTATATTTTTTAAAACTTAGGAACATATTCAGCACATATTAAATAACATAAGGGAATTAGCAAGGAACACAGAATATTCTATTAATGCCTCGTCTGAATATACCAATGGAATAGTTGAAAAATGAATGTGAAAAAAGCTAAATGATGATCCCTTTATTCCCAAAATATGAACTGCATTGACTATTTACAATTTTTTAAAAATTATGAATGAATGAGTAGAAAAATTAGTTTGTATATAGACATCAGTCCATTTATAAAATAAGTAGTTTTTGTGAAAATTTGCAGTTGAAGTCCACCCCTGTGGAGTTAAAATATATTTTAAGAAACTATAATTTACAAATAAACATTATAAAGTACATATTATCTTTAAAAATTAAACAATTAAATGTTTTAAAAATAAAATCATTTATGTTTTAACTACTTTTCAATTTTTTTAAGTTATTTTTTTAAAACCATGGAATAAATTTTTCTTTTACCTCAAAAAATTCCTGCTGCTAACTTCTGGACAATTTAGTCAATTTACAAATTAGTTTCTAAATGTAGGTTTTAAAATCAAAAGATACTGGCAAGAAACAGAGAAAATTATATAAATACATTGCTGATTATCATTTCTGTTTGTCATATTAATGATTAATTACTATACAATTGAGTGTATTCATTAGGCTGGAAGTCAAATTGGCAGCTAAGCCGTCAATAAAAGTGCTATTTTATGTTTAGACTTTTGTATCAGAAATATTTGGAGTAAGTCACCCAAAATTTCTATCTTTCACTTCTTCTAAGGTTCCTTTTCTTCAACTTTTCCACTGGGAAGTTCAGACAGAGGTGTTAATGCAACATTCTATGTTTCTTGCTAATTACTGTACATAGTTTACTATGTGCTGAACATACTGGGAATTTTTTTTCACTACAATACTCTTAGCTCTATCATATGATAACATATAATATATATTATTATATGAATTTTAAAGTCTAGGTTAATGAGGCACATATAGGTTAATTACTTTTCCAAGTTCATTGACATAGAAAGAATGGCAAACGTACTTCCTATCCAAGTAGTCTGTCTGCAGACTCTGTGGTCTTAAACACCTCTTTGCTACTTTTAAATTACAAGATAGCCATGCAGTTTTGCTGCTCACTGCTCATACAGTCTCTGAACAGATTGTTTTGTATGGCATACGATAAAAAGATACCTATATGTCTAAAAAGACAAAGTTTTGTGCATATATAACAGGGAAATACAAAATGGAGCCCAAGAGAGACACTATGTCAAACCTACCACAATTGGTAAAATTTACAATGTGTAATAACATCAATTGATAGCAAGAATGTGGTAAAATCTGAAAATTTATTTGCTGTTGACAGAGATTCAAATTAGTGCAAGCTTTATAATAAACAGGATAGAATTTTTACTAAAATTGAATTTACTAAACCCTCTGTGTATGCCTCTGATCTTTGATACAGCAATCCCTCTCCTAGCTATACAAACTAGAGAATACAATTGTTGAAATTATTATACAATTTTCTCCATCAAATTTAGGAGGACTGATTTTTGTCTTTTGGAAGACTTCCAGGAATATTCCTTTTCAAAGTTTCCAGGTGGTATTTTCTGGAAGACAGATTGTGATTTGCCTCCCTAGCATGTACAAGAAAACTGCTAACAGCTTTGTTATTTCCTGATGTTATGTTTGCATGTTTGACTTATTCTGTGGCAGAGAAGCTTCTAGATCCCAATATCAGGACATTTTCTCTAACACTGGCGTTCAACTTTACAGTGACAAAAATGCTGGCTTTCTAAACTCTGCTCTTGCTCTTTTAAAGCTGTCTTCTTTTAACTTTACATGTAAGATGGTCTGTATACAATATTCCAAAAAAAACCCAGCTTGCTCTGTGGGTAAAGGGTGATTTTTAAAAATGCTTAGCAGAAATATCTGATAAGTCCAAGAAACATGCTCATTAATGAAGCTACTTCACAGAATACTTAAAAAGTCACCCTTGTATGAGAAATTTCAAGCATTTTTTTTTAGTAAGCCCTATGAACCTATATAGTAGTAGTATGAACTGGGTGGCAAAATTAAGATGAAAAGTAAAAGCAATGAGGTTTTACACATAATAAATTAGAAAATAAACAGCACACTAGCTGAATTTTATTTTTAATTTACTTCAGAAAATATTGTGCAGAGAGTGCAGTATAGTACTCAGTTCTTATCCATGAGGAATAAATATGTTTTGAGATTTTTCAGTGGATGCCTGAAACCTCAAGTAGTTCCAAACCCTGTATGTACTATGCACAAATTACTTTTTCATTCGTCACAATTTCATGGACAGATTTGTTTTTACCATAGTAAATTTTGATAACATCAGCATAAAAATTTTTTTTCTTTTTTTATTGTATTGAGAACTTTCACTTTTTCACTTTTAGAGGATCCATGTTCTGTCTTCCCTTTGTTATATCCAAATTGCTGGCAACACTATTTTGGGGCATTCTTAAGTAAAGGAAAGGTGACTGAACACAAGCACTGCGATCTCATGACAGGTGATCTGATAACTGATAGTGCTGCTAAGTGACTAAGGGGCAGGCTGGCAGCATGAATGCTGAACGGAGCAATGACTGATGTTTGGCAGCTGGGGGGCAGAGACAGGGCATGAGATCTTATCATGCTACTCAAAACAGCACACAACTTAAAACTTAGAAGTTGCTTTCTTCTGAAAATTTTCCATTTAATATTTTCAGAAACCATAAAATGCAAAATCATGGATAAAAGGAAACTACTGTGTGACAAAAGAGCACAGAAATTCGAACCAGAAAGAAAAGGCCCTCAGTTTGTGTTTCTATAGCTTGGATATTCTGATCTGATGCCATAATAACATGGAGGTAAGAGAGCAATCACATAAATTGATTCAGAGATTGAGATAGTGCATACAACTTTTAAACTCATTGAGAATCCTTTAGTTTTCATGTCTAAGAATGAGCATACTTATAATATCTATTGCATAAGTTTATTTGAATTTATAAAAAGTAATAAATCAGATGATGCTTTGTAGACTGAATGAAAAGAAAAAAGAAAACACACATAACTTGCCGAGTCTGACCTGCAGACTCTGGCCAAGTGACAGATGAAAGAAGTTTGCAGACACAGGGACTTTGCCTGTGAGAGTGCATCTAGGGGACCCCACAGCTCACAGATGCCAAAGAGTGAGTCTGGCCATTTAGCCCTGATATGCTATAGAGGCTTATATTTATTTTAGAACAAATTTAATGACAAAGATCTTGAGCAAATACCATTTGTAGGTAATTAACATTGCCAACCCCCCAAGTAGAGAATAGTCTGCATGCAAATGATCTAAGGTCAGCTCCAGGACAACATGAGTAAACAAGCCATTTAGATAAACTCCTCTACATTCTCTTATTATCTTCTCTTTGCTATTAGCTCAAGGTAAGAGGATTAAGCTGCCTTCAGCCCTAATCCTTTACTGAAGCTTTTGCAAAACCTTTCAGTCTTCTAAGAAGGTTTGTGTCTTTTCTATAATTGTACCACCATTCTGATCAATCTCCTACAATAACTTAAAATGTACCTTGTCCTGTATTCTTTATTAAATAACACACCTTTATATTTTTTAGACAAAAGTGAAGTAATAGAGATGAGAGTGTGAGTGGGCTGAGAGTTAATACAAAAATAGGTAAGATAGAGTCTTTGTTCTTTGTCTACTTACAGTCAGTCATAGTGAAATAAGTACCCATACAAATAATTAAAGAAATAGTAAGACAATTATACAATGAGTTGTGGAAAGTGGTAGGGGAATTTCTTAGTACATTTGTGCTTCTATAACCAAAATGGAGCACAATAACAAAAATTCTATAACCAAATCATTTCCATAAAATGGGTAAAGTTATAAACAGCAGATGTTTATTTTCCTTTGTTCTGCCAACTGGAAAGTTTAAGTTCAAGGCACTAGAAAATTCAGTATCTGGTGAGGGAACACCTGTTAGTTCATAGAAGGCATAGTTTTCCTATGTCTTCAAGATGGAAAAAGAAACAACCTTCCCTAGGCCTCTTTGGTGAAGGCACTAATCATATTAGAGCCTTCATGACTTAATCACCTCTAAATGCCCCACCGCCTAATAGCAAAACCTTGGAGGTTAGGATTTCAACATATGAATTTTTGCAGGATACAAACACTCAAACTTTACAAGGGGATTGTATTAGTCCATTCTCATGTTGCTATAAAGGACGGACAATGAATACTTTATAAAGGAAAGAGGTTTATCTGACTCACAGTTCTGCAGAACTGTGGAGGCCTCAGGAAACTTACAATGACAGCAGAATAGGAAGCAAACACATCCTTCTCATGTGGTGTCAGAAGGAGCAGTGCTGAGAAAAAGGGAAAAAGCCTCTTAATAAACCATCAGCTCTAATAATAACTCACTACCATGAAAACAGCATGGAGGTAACCACCCCCATGATTCAATTACCTCCCACAGGGTCCCTCCAATGACATATGACATGGGGATTATGGATACCATAATTCAAGATGAGATTTGGGTGGGGTCACAGCCAAATCGTATCATTTTGCCCCTGGCTCCTCCCAAATCTTATATCCTCATACTTCAAATCATGCCTATCCAACAGTCCCCAAAAGTCTTATTCATTCCAGCATTAACCCAAAAGTCCAACTTCAAAGTCTCATCTGAGACAAGGAAAGTCTCTTTTGCCTAGGAGTCTGTAAAATAAAAAGCAAGTTAGTTACTTCCTAGATACAATGGAGGGTACAGGCATTGGGTAAATATAACCATTCCAAATGGGAGAAATTGACCAAAATGAAGGGGCTACAGGCCCCAAACAAGTCCAAAATCCAGCAGAGAAGTCAAATCTTAAAGCTCTAAATTAGTTCCTTTGATGCTATATCTTATATCTAGGTCACACAGATGCAAGTGGTGGGCTCCCACTACCTTGGGCAACTCCACCCCTGTGGCTTTGCAGGTTACAACTCTCCCTCCCAGCTGCTTTCACAGGCTGGCATTGAGTGTCTGTGTGGCTTTTCCAGGTGCACAGTGCAAGCTATAAGTGGATCTTCCATTCTGGGGTCCAGAGGATGGTGCCCACTTCCACAGCTCTACTAGGCAATGTCCCAGTAGGGAGATCTGTGTGGGTTCGCCAACTCCACATTTCACTTCTACACTACCCTATCAGAGATTCTCCATGAGGGCTCCATACCTGCAGCAAACTTCTGCCTGGATATCCAGGCATCTCCATACATCCTCTGAAATCTAAGTAGAGGTTCCCAAACCTCAATTCTTGACTTCCGTGCACCCACAGGCCTAATATGTGAAAGCTGCCATGGTCTGGGGCTTGCACCCTCTGAAGAAAGGGCCTGAGCTGCTCAGTGGCCCCTTTTAGCTGTGACTGGAACCAATGCAGCTGGGATGCAGGACACCATGTCTCAAGGTTGCACAGAATAGAAGGTGGGCCTTGGTCACAGCATATAAAACTACTTTTTCTTTCTAGGCCTCTGGGCCTTTGATGGGAGGGGCTGTTAGGAAGGTCTCTAACATGCCCTGGGGACAGTTTCCCAATTGTCTTTATGATTAACTTTCAGCTCCTAATTCTTTATGCAAATTTCTGCAACAGGCTTAAATTTCTTCTGAGAAAATGTTTTTTTGTTTTGTTTTGATTTGTTTTTTTGTTTTGTTTTGTTTTCTGTCACATCATCAGGTTGTAAACTTTTCAAACTTTTATGCTTGGCTTCTACTTGAATGCTTCATAATGCCATTTAGAAATTTCTTCTTCCAGATACCCTAGATCATCTCTCTCAAGTTCAAAAGTTCCACAGATCTCTAGGGCAGAGGCAATATGCCTCCAGTCTCTTTGCTAAAGCATACCAATAATCACCTCTATTCCAGCTTCTAACAAGTTCCTCAGCTTCATTTGAGACCACTTCAGCTTGGAATTCATTGTCCATAACGCTATCAGCATTTTGGTCAAAGCCATTCAACATGTCTCGAGGAATTTCCAAATATCACCCATTTTCCTTTTTCTAAGCCCTCCAAACTGTTGCAACTTCTGCCTGTTACCTAGTTTCAATGTTGATTTCACATATTCAGGTATCTGTAAGGTGCAGCAGCACCTTACCGTAAACATTTCTTTCTACATATGGTGGCAGTAAGAAGTGCTGAGCAAATGGGAAAAAGCTCCTTATACAAACATCATATCTCATGAGAACTCACTATCATGAGAACAGCATGGAGGTAACCACCCCCTTGATTCAATTACCTCCCACTGGGGTTCCTATCATGAGGGAACTACAAGTTGTGATGAGATTTGGATGGGGATACAGCCAAACCATAACAAGGATTAAACATAAAGAAGCATCACATTTCTGGGAATCAGAAAAAATCATCTGAGTGACATATTCTTTTAATGCAGTCTTTTACATGTAACAGATGTCCACAAACAAACAGTATATAGATGACATAAATGTAAGAAGGCACAGCACCTTTTAGAAACATACATTGAGTTCAAATTTAACATAAATATTTAATATAAACAGTGAATAGCAGAATGTAAAGTAGAAAGTTTGGATCATAGGCATATTATAACATAGTAAGAGTTTCATGTCAATTGGAAACTATATTTATA
Source organism: Callithrix jacchus (assembly GCF_049354715.1). Lineage (NCBI taxonomy): Eukaryota > Metazoa > Chordata > Mammalia > Primates > Cebidae > Callithrix > Callithrix jacchus. The sequence goes on from NC_133516.1 coordinate 94,729,625, forward strand.
CACATTATAAAGGTCAAAATTAATATTATGTTTTCTTGTAAGCTATAAAATTTATACTAAAGATATTCATAAAAATACAATATAATACTAAGAGAAGTACCGAGATTACATGTGAAGGAATGCACTAGAAAAATATTATGTAACTGACCTTTGTAGGAATGAAAGAAAACGATCTTAGTCTGTTTAGTGCTGCTGTAAAGGAACACCTGGGATTGGGCCAATTTACAGAGAAAAATGGTTTGGCTAGGCACAGTGGCTTATGTCTGTAAACCCAGCCCTCTGGGAGGCCAAGGTGGGCAGATCACCTGAGGTCAGGAGTTTGACACCAGCCTGACCAATATGATGAAATCCCATCTCTACTAAAAATACAAAAATTAGGCAGATGTGTTGTTATGTGCCTGTAATCCCAGCTACTTGGGAGACTGAGACAGGAGAATCACTTAAACCTGGGAGGCAGAAGTTGCAGTGAGCCAAGATTGCACAATTACACTCCAGCCTGGGTAACAGGACTTCACTTCAAAAAAAAAAAAAGAAAAAATAAAAAAAAAGTGGGGTGGGGTGTTATTTGGCTCACACTTCTGCTTGCTAGAAAATTGAGAAATGGTGAAAGCCTTAGTCTGCTTTCACTCATGGTGTAAGCCATAGGGGAGCCAATATATGCAGAGATCACATGGAAGGACAGGAAGCAAGAGAGAGGGAATGGAGGTGCCAAGATCTTTTTAACAACCGCCCTTCTGGGAACTCTCACAAGAACTAATGGAATGGAAACACACTCAGCTCCTCCCCTCTCAGGTAGGACATTAATCTATTCATGAGAGATCCACCCATATAATTCCAACATCTTCCATTAGGTTACATTCTCCAACATGGGGACCAAATTTCAACATGAGATTTGGAGCGGACAGATATCCAAACTGTAGCAGCAGCCTTCTTATCTCTCTAAGCTTTCTTTTTTCTGTTTTAATCTTCACATTGATGAAAATGCCCTGAATGCTATCTGATGGGGAGCAAAATGCTGACTGCTAAACTGGGTTAGATTTACTGTCTGGATCTACAGTTAAATTTTGTTAAATGTAATTTGCAAATTTCTAGGCTTATCCTATTCAGCAATAAGTATATTGGGACAAATACCTTAGCATTCATATATTGAGACAGATTAGACTCTGATTTCCTCTGAAACGCCTATAAAAATGGAAATAACATTTTAATTAACTCAGCATCTGAGGACTTTGAGGTCTACTCTCTCTTCTATGCTTTTCTCCCTCCTACTTTAATTTTTAACCTGCTCCCATCCCTCTTCGATCTCTCTTACCACCTTCCTCAAACATACAAATACCAACATGCATATGCATGCACATTTTGTCAGGAGATGATAAAACCATCATTTTCTATTTATTTGACAAATCTACAAATAAAATTTAGCATCACATGTGTAACATATTTTTTTAAATCAGGACTTTGCTTATTGAAAAGTAGCTACTGCCTTTCTCCAGGTTAGAACTCTCCTATAATGACTCATTGAAGATGTGCTACAGGCTTTCAACATTAGAAATAAAAATGGTGCTGCTGCAATTCAACTGTTTTTGAACAATTTCTGATGAGCATTTCTCAGCTTTATCTAAAAGCAATTACAGCAACTCATTTTATTCCTTACAGAAAGACTGACAAATATCACAGGAAACCTTGCAAAAGAGGGACTGAAAATGCTTTATTAACATGGAGGCAGAATAATACTATGGAAAAGTAGCATAAGTACTTGACAATGATGGCAACAATGTTTTTGTCAATTGTGCCTGTTGCTTTAATCTAAGCTGTAATGTTTCCATGGATAGATATAAGTTTTGTGAGCCTTGAAGCCTATAAAAGCTGTTGGGCTGTCTTTAAGAAGAGAACATTACAAATACTATAAAATTAGGCACCTTGGCACTAGAAAAAACAATGTAATGTATAAATCTTAAAGTTTAAATCTTGTTATCTTTAGGGCATATACTTTCAAACACTCCATCAAGAATGTGGATAATTAATTTCTGACTACACATAAAAGTGTGCTAAGTTTTTCTTAGATTTTCTCTGGTCAAAAACTTTCGAGGAAGTTCATAAGCTAAAAACACATTCCATTATTTAAAATAGAGATCTTCTGATAAATAAAAGAATTTGAATCCAATTTTTAAGCTACAATAGCACTTCTTCAAAGTGTATTTTTGCCTTACACACAGCAGTGCTTTTGCCCTTAATTTTTTTATTTAAAAAAACTCATTTTTTACATATTTTAATAAACACAGAAGCATATTTCTCTTCAGATGACTATTGATTTATTATTCTTAGCTGTATAAGAACATCATTTTCATTTTTATTGAAAAATATCTCACCTTTTGCTTCCTTAGAACATAACACATTCTATTCATTGTTCAATTTTCTGACATATGAACTCCTGACATTATATAACAATAAGATTCCTACAGTGATTATTTACCTTTACTACATGAGAGAGTTTGAGAAAAAAAATAACCACATCTAGTTGGTTTTGTTTGCTTTCTGGTCCATCTTTTTAATATTCAGAAATGTCTTCATTTTTGATCATATCAATCAATTCCAGGCAAAGGCTTTTTTCAAATTCGAACTGCTTTGAGTTTCTCTACTTGTCTATAATGAAATACTTCATTCAAAACTGTTCTAAAGAGAGAATTTAACTAGATTTCTTGGCCTTTTAGCTTTGTGTTGACAAGTAACACTTTTGTTTGTCTCTCAGTTTTCCCAACCATTATTCAGAAGATATTTACAAGGTCTCACAGTTTAAGTATACATAGTCCCTCACTTACGTGTCACCATGGAACTCTGTTCAGCTCATTATCATGAAAACCATTAAATTCCCACTGAAATAATGTTGATGATTGCAACAAGAGTAAAACAAAGTCCAAAAAATACATATCCTGAGATTCTGAATTGAAGGTCTTCACATGATTATATTTATTAAGCAGATGAATGAAAAACTTAGTGAAAAATAAGACCTTAGTATATTTGTCCTCTCTCCTGAGAATAAAACAAATTTTTTGCAATAGTTGAGTCTAGTTATCATACTTCTAATAAGAGAGAAGTGACATTAAAAAAAATGTTAAGGTGAATATGGTATTTTGTATTTCAAAAAATCTTGAACATCAATATTTAATAAAGTTTGAATATCTTGCTTTGGTAAATGGCAAATTATACTGTATTGGATGGTTGGCAAATCCTTATATGCAAGTTGTTTATCATTGAGGGAAATTACTGTATTTTGATGACATAACATAAAAATAAAACAAATTATAAACAACATTTTACTAAGGTCTGAAAAATGTTTTCAATCAAGTGCTGCTCAATGTTTAAGAATATCACATTTTGGCAAGACACAATGGCTCACGCCTGTAATCTCAGTACTTTGGGAGGCTGAGGCAGGCACATCCTTTGAGGTTGGGATATTGAGATCAGCATGCCCAGCATGGTGAAACAGCCACTCTACTAAAAATAGAAAAATTAGCCTCGGAATGGTGGTGCATGCCTGTAACCCCAGCTACTTGGGAGGCTGAGGCAGAAGAATTGCTTGAGCCTTGGAGTCAAAGTTTACAGTAAGCCGAGATTGTGCCACCCCACTTTAGCCTGGGTGACAGAGCGAGACTCTGTGTCAAGCAAAAAACAAAATCAAATTTTGAAAAAAAGTAATTATCCAAATATATCATTTTATGACAAAATTTCTACATTTATGAGCTAAAAGATTTAAGTCATATATTAAGAGAGATTTTGGATGAATGCATACAGCCTACTGATTTTAAAGTAAATGTTTACATTATTGTGTTTTTTCTATTCAGAAAAACCTCAGTTTTTAAGTAGATTTTTTTTTCCTCAGTTGCTAAAATAGTCTATTACATAAAATGCTGGGGGGAAAAAAACAATGTAGTAACAGCAAAGTAAACTGAGAGATGTGATATTTCAAAAATAAGCTGTAATTTTTGCAAATGGATTTATTATATTTTTTACTGAAATAGATGTACCTATTTCAGAATCCATGCAATTATTTGATACATTCATATAATCAAATCAGGGTAATTGAAATATCCTTCACCTAAAATATTTATCTTTTCTTTAAGCCAGAAACATTTTGCTTCCTCTTTTCTAGCTGCATTGAAATGCACAATTAATATTAACTGAGTCCCCCTACTATTCTATTAAATATCAGATCTTATTTCTTCTAAGTGTGTATTTTAACCCATTAATAAATCTCTCATTGTCTTCTTCCTCCTACCTTCCTTTTTCTTGTCTAATTTTTCTGGCCACAACCTCCCTTATTATGATGAATAAAAGTGGTGAAAGTGAGCATTCTTTTGTAGGATTCCAGATCTTAGAGGAAAGGCTTTCCATTTTTCTCCATTCAGTATGATGTTGGCTGTGGGTTTGTAATATATGGCCTGTACTATTTTGAGGTATAGTTCTGTATTCAGTTTGCTGAGGGACTTTATGATAAAGGAATGCTGAATTTTTTTTTAGCATCTATTGAAATGATCATATGGTTTTTATTCTTTGGTTCTGTTAATATGATCTATTGCATTTACTGGTTTGCATATGTTGAACCATCTTCATATTCCTGGGAAGAATACCACTTGATCATAGTGAATGATTTTATTAATATGCTATTGGATTTAATTTGCTAGAATTTTGTTGAAGATAGCTTTTTGCATTCATGTTCATCAGTGATACTGGCCTGTAGTTTAATTTCTTTGTTGTTTCTTTTTCTGGTTTGGTGCCTAGCTAATGCAGTAAAGCCATAAGGTCCTAGACTTTTTTTGATGAGATATTTTATTAGGGTTTCAATCCCCTTACTTGTTATTGCTTTGTTGAGGTTAACTATTTCTTCATGGGTCAATCTTCATAGGCTGTATGTGTTCAGGAATTTATCTATTTCTTCTAAGTTTTCCAATTTGTTGCTGTGTATTTGTTTGTAATAGTCTCTAATGATTATTTGTATTTTTGTAGTCTTAGTCATTATGTCCCTTTTTTGTGACTGTATTTATTTGGTCTTTCTCTCCTTTTTTATTATGTTAGCTAAAGTTTGTCAATTTTATCTTTAAAAAATATTTTTCATTTGGTTTGTCTTCTGTGTTCCTTTTTGGTCTCAAAATTACTTTTTCTGATCTTTTTATTATTATTTATTTTCTTGTACAAAATTTGAATTTTGTCTGTTCATGCTTTTCAAATTTCTTGACGTGCAGCATTAGGATGTTTATTTAAAGTCTTTCAACTTTTTTGATGTATGTATTTACTGATATAATCTTACCTCTTAATATTGCTTTTGCTGTGTCCAATAGATATTGTTACACATTGTATTTCCATTTTCATTTTCTCATAATTTTCTTCTTAATTTCTTCATTGATCAATCAGTTATTTCAGAGCATGTTGTCTGAACTCCTTGTGTTTGCATATTCTTTGAGATTTCTCTTGCAATTGTTTTCTAGTTTTATTCTATTGAGGTCAGAAATGATACTTGATATAATTTCTACTTCTTTAAATTTGCTAAGATTTGTTTTGTGCCCTAAAATATGGTATGTTCTGGAAAATGTTTTATGTGCTTATTAAAAGAGCATGTACTCTGTTGCAATTGGGTGAAATGTTCTGTATATATTAGGCCTATTTGGTTTTGTGTGTCATTTATCTCTGATGATCCTTTATCGATTTTCTGTCTACATGGTTCTGTCAATTACTGAGCATGGGGTGCTGCAGTCTTCTAGTACTATGGAAAGGCAATTGATTTCTCCCTTATATCCATTAATGTTTACTTTACATACTTGCTCCAGTGTTGGGGTCACAGATATTTATAATTATTTTATCCTAATCCTATAGGGACCCCTTTATCATTATACGGTGATGTTCTTTGTCTCTTTTTACCATCTTTAATTATAGTCTAATACTCCTGTTTTTTTTTTGTTTTCATTTACATGCAGTACATATTTCTGTCTCTTCCCTTTGAAAATATGTGTGTCTTTATAGGTGAGGTGGGTTTCTTATAGCATTGCTGGGTTTGTTTTCTTATTCATGCAGCCACTTTTACATTCAGTGCTCTTACTGATAAATAAGAACTTACTACTGCCAATTTGCTGCTTTCTTTATGCTTACATTGTAACTCTTCCTATCTTTTTTTATTACTGTAATTCTTTGTGATTCTATGAATTTCTCTAGTAGTATGTTTTAATTCTTTGCTTTTAATTTTCAGTGTATCTGTTATTGAGTTTTGCACTGTGGTTACTGTGAGCCTTTTAGAAATATCTTATTGCTCTAACCATTTATTTTAATAAGGTGACAATTTATCTTAGATCACAAAAAAAGGTTTTTTTAAAGAACTTTAAAAAAAAACCTCTACATTTTAACTCTGATTCCCTGTCTTTTCACTTTTGGTCATCTCAATTTACATACTTTTATATTGCCTGTCTCTTAACAAGTTGATGTACCTTTATTGTTCTGATATATTTGTATTTTACTTTTCATACTAAAAACTATTTTAAGCATGAAATGTACATTACGCTTATAGCGTTGGAGTATTCTGGGTTGTCTCTTTGCACATTATTTTACCAGTGGATTTTATAATTTCAACTGTTTTTGTACATTAGGTTTTTAGTCTCTTTTGCTTGTTTTGTTTTTTGTGTCTTTGTTCAGAGTGATGAACTCCCTTCAGCATTTCCTGTTAGATGGGTCTGGTGATGATGAATTATTTCAACTTTTGTTTGTATGGGAAAGACATCATTTCTCCTGCATTTTTGAAAAAATAGTTTGCTGAAAAATTATTCTTGGATTATTTTTTTTTTCTCTGTACTTGGGAAATATCACCCACTTTCTTCTAGGCTGTAGGTTTCTGTTGAGAAATCTGTTGTCATATTAATTCAAGTTCCTTCATATGTTATATGCTTTTTTAAACTTGCTGCTTTTTAATAATTATCTCTTTACCCTTGGGCTTTGATTATAACATGCCCCATACTAGACTTATTTGGGTCAAATTTGTTAGATGTTCTCTGACCTTCCTGTCTCTGGATATTTATGTTCTTCTCATGTTTTGGAAAGTATGCTGTTGTTAATTTTTTGAATCATCTTTCTGCCGCATATTCTTCCTCAACTTTCTCTTGAACACCAATAAGTTTTAAATTTAGTCTTTTTAATTATCTATTTCTTGTAAGTGATCTTTTTTCCTTTTTATACTTTTCCTATCTGTCTGTGTGATTTCAAATAGCCTGTTGGAGATTACTGAATTTTTCTAACTTTATTAATTACGCCGTGAAAATACTGCAATAAATTTTTAAGTTCAGCAAGTATACTTCTCAGTTCCAAGATTTATGTTGAATTTTTTTTTTTTTTTTTTTTTTGAGACAGAGTCTTGCTTTGTCACCAGGCTGGAGTGCTGTGGCACAGTCTTGGCTCACTGCAACCTTCACTCCTGGGTTCAAGCGATTCTTCCACCTCAGTCTCCCGAGTAGCTGGGACTACAGGCGCGCGCCACCACACCCTGCTAATTTTTTTGTGTTTTTAGCAGAGACAGGGTTTCACTGTGTTGGCCAGGATGGTCTCGATCTCTTGTCCTCATGATCCGCCCACCTTGGCCTCCCAAAGTGCTGGGATTACAGGCGTGAGCCACTGTGCCTGGCCAGTTGAATTTTTAAAAATTGTTTCAATTGCTTTGTTATATTTCTCAGATAAATTTTTAAATTGCCTTTCTGTAAAATTTTGGAGATTGCTCATATTTATTAGAACTGTGATTTTTGAATTCTTGGTTAGATAGCTCATGCATTGGCATCTATTCAGGGCCATTCGGTGGTTTCTTGCTTTGTTTGTTTGGGAAGTCATGGTTCCCTATTTGCTGTTGTGGCTGTGGATGCATGTTTATGACTTTACAATGAAGGATTAGTTATTTATTCCAGTCTGCTCTCTCTGACTTGATTTGGTTTTTATTGGTTATCTTTGCTTAGAGATTCTTTATAAATTATCTTTCAATTTTCTTTTATTTTATTCTTCTAGGTCACTTCCTCTATTCTGGGACTAGATGGTGCCTGAAGACCAGGTTTGTCTCAGGTCTAGCAATTGACTAGACTTTTGCCAAGATGGAATGGGCGAGGTACCAAAAGTGTGGTGGTGTTGGCAAGGGGCTTGTGCTCTGTGGCCCAAGGGGATTATATCTCCTAACGTGGCTTTGCTGAATAGCCACTCTAATTTGACATCTCCTTTGGCTGACTTACAGAGCAAACGTTTCAGTGGCTAGATAGGATAGCCCTGCCTCTCTCCTTTATCTCTAACTATTGCCAGATATATATTTCTGTTTAGGCCCTCTTGATGCTTCCTTTGGGTTGAGCCATCAACAGCTCTCTTGCCAAAGGGAACAAGCTCATCTTGGCCAAAGACACCAAGATGGTTGGGAAGCTAGTCATTCTCCTCAGTCTTGTGGGGATTCATTAGAGTGGTGGCAAAAATGTTAAAAGAAAAATATTATAGAAAGTAATAGAATATAGTCTCAAACCCTTTTGGAAGGGTGAAGGGTTTTCTCTATAGCTCTTGGATGAAGGCAGCCTTGTCCCCTTACTTAAATAAATTAGAATAGCAGTGGCTCACGCCTATAATCCCAGCACTTTGGGAGGCCGAGGAGGGTAGATCATGAGGTCAAGAGATTGAGACCAACCTGGTCAACAAGGTGAAGCCCCGTCTCTACTAAAAATAGAAAAATTAGCTGGGCGTGGTGGTGCGCGCCTGTAGTCCCAGCTACTTGGGAGGCTGAGGCAGGAGAATTGCTTGAACCCAGGAGGCGGAGGTTGTGGTGAGCCGAGATCGTGCCATTGCACTCCAGTCTGGGTAACAACAGCGAAACTCCATCTAAAAAAAAAAAGAAGAAGAAGAAATAAAGGAATGTGGGGGTTTACCTAACTAAATCATTTACTCATTAACTTTTGATCATTCTGGATGGCTCTCTGGGGGGGAGATCAACCAGGAACATTATTCATTAATGGTGCTTGCTTCAGGATGGAAAGCTGTTTTTTAATCTTTACTCTATTGGTTTTGACTCAGAGTTTTTGTCATTTAATATGTGCTGAATAAAGGCCAGAGAGACTAGCTTGTGGGGGCCAGCAATTGCAGCTGCTTACAGCAGTCCTCGGGGAGTCTGCAAGTGTCCATGAACACCCAGGCTGCTCCTTTCACTATTCTGTGTGTGAGTGAATTTATTCATCTGTTGCTGAGTCAGGGTCTACAGGACAGAGCCCTGCAAGTCGTACTATTTCCAGAGAAGAAACCATAAATTTGGGGAAATTTTCTTTCTGCTTGGTGCCAGGCAGGTTGGGGAAGGAGTGTCATTAATATAAAAATCCAATTCCCTTAACCTCTGCTTGAAGTATTTTTATTTCTCTGTTGTCCTGGGAACTGACTCAACCTCACATATGAGTTCTGGGATATTGCTGGTGTTAATAACGATGCTACATAATTTTCCTTTGTTTTTCTGTGGCAATGAGTGAAGCCAGCTACCATTTTAGAAATAAGTAGTTTTTGAAAATGTGTTTAAGCTATTTGCATTCACTGTCATTTAAACACTGAAGGGTTTTGCAAGATAAAGATATTTAAAATGTAAAATATTTTTACAAAACCTAAGACAATCTAAAAATTTAGACCAAACTTTTAACAAAATCTATTAGACAATCTGATAATCCACTTGTCAAAATCTTATACGTATGGCATTATAAGCACCTTCCAATCATCTCAAGAAAACATTAGAAAAGTTTTATAATTAAAAATAAATTATAAAATAGCCTAAAATAAAAATTTTACTTATATAAGCTCTATGTTCAAATTCTGAAAAAACCCATACTGATCACATAAATTAATCTTATTAACATGATATGAAAATTGTTCACTGGCAGGATTTTCAATAATTTTCAAAAAGGCATTTATATTACAATGGAATTTATTATTACATATGAAAATTTGTACTACATAATGTTTTATATTTAATATGAACTAAATTGGATTTGCTTCCTTCTTTCTTTTTGATTTGAATATCTTTATTTATTTATTTATTGTCTAATTGCCCTAGTTGGTATAGTACCATTTTATTAGTGATAAGAGTGGGCATACTTGCCATGTACCAGATATTAGAGAAAAAAAGCTTTCATTTTTTTTTCCTTTTAATTGTAGTATAAATTGTCAGCTTTACACTGTTAGTTTTTGCTACGTTGCAAAAGTCTGCCACATGTCCACCACCTTCATCAGCAGCAACACAGCCATCCATGAGCTCTTTAGGTGCATCTTGGGGCCATTCATGGCCATGTTCAGATGCAAGGACTTCTTTCACTGGAACTTGAGGGAGTTCACTGAGTTTGAGAGCAGCATGAACAACCTGGTGTCCAAGTATAAAGATTGCCAGGATGTGATGGCCAAGGAGGAGAAAAATTGGGGGAACTTGGGCTGAGGAGAAAGTAGTCTAGAGGCTTCTGTAACTGGGTAGAGAGTAGAAGCAATGTGAAATCTTTATTCATTAGCAATGTGTTGTATAATACCAATGTTTCACTATGTGTGCACTTGTTGCTTTTGGTTTGTGAAATTGCACTCAAATAAAAGCATTTTCATAGTGAATAAAATTATCTGATGTGGTTTGGCTGTGTCCCCACCCAAATCACATCTTGATTCATAGTTCCCATAATCCTCTCATGTCATGGGAGGGACCCCAGTGGGAGTGATTGAATCATGGGGTGGTTATCTCCATGTTGTTCATGTGATATTGAGTTCTCATGAGATCTGATGTTTATACAAGGGGCTTTTCCTGTTTTGCTCAGCACTTCTCCTTCCTCTCAGCATGGAAAGAAGGATATATTTGCTTCCCCTTCTGCCATAATTGTAAGTTTCCCGAGGCTCTGCAGAACTGAGTCAACTAAACCTCTTTCCTTCATTAATTATCCAGTCTTGGGCAGTTCTTTCTATAAAGAATGGATTAATGCAGTAAATTGGTACCACAAAGAATGGAATGCTGCTGTAACCATACCCAGAAATGTGGAAGCAACCTTGGAACTGCTTAACAGGCATTCCAAGAGGTTACCTTACAAGAGGTTACAGGGCTCAAAAGAAGACAGGAACATGTGGGAAAGTTTGGAACTTCGGGGAGACCTGGAGCGCTCAGAAGACAGAAAGACGTGGGAAGGTTTGGAACTTGCTAGAGACTCGTTGAATGGCTTTGATCAAAATGCTGATAGTGATATGGACTTAATTTCTGTGTGCTGCGGGAGGGAACTTGTGGGAGGTAATTAAATTATGGTGCAGTTACCTCCATGCTGCTGTTCTCATATTAGTGGGTGAGTTCTCATGAGATCTCATAGTTTTATAAGGTGATTTTCCCTCTTTGCTCAGCACTTCTTCTTCCTGCTGCCATATGAAGGAGGAAATATTTGCTTCCCCCTTCCACTATAATTGTAAGTTTCCTGAGGCTTCCCAGGCCATGTGGAACTGTGGGTCAGTTAAACATTTTTCCTTTATGAATTACCCAGTCTTAGGCAATTCTTTATAGCAATGTGGAAATGAACAAATGCAGTCTCCAAGGCCAAAATAAAAAATTCACAGTTTTTATCATTATTAATCAGAAAAATATAAAACATTTTTCTCTAAGATCTGGTACATGGCAAGGATATCCACTCTCATAACTACTATTTAACATGGTACTAGACCTATTAGGAACCCATTTCATTGAGCGCTTTTATTATGAACCAATGTTGAACTTTGTCAAACATGTTTTCTATGGGATTAATCATGTAGTATTTATCTTTCTTTATGTTACTATGGTATATCTCATTAATTGCTTTGCATATGTTAAACCAAGCTTGTACCCCAGGGATAAATTCTAGTTGTTCATGGTGTACAATCTTTCTGATGTGTTGTTGAATTTGATTTGCTAGTATTTAGGATTCTTGCCTTTAGATTTATTGCAGCTGTTTACCTGTAGCTTTCTTTTCTTCTCGTGTCTTTGGTTCTAGTATTAGTATGATGCCAGCCTCATAAGTGAGTTTAAAATTATTATTCCTACTTCTGTTGTTTGGAGGAGTTTGAGAAGGATTGGTATTATTGCTTATTTGAATATTTTTCAGATTTCATCTATAAAGATTTCTGGACCTGGGCTTTTCTTATTTGAGAGGTGTTTGATTGTTACATTTTCTCTTTATTTGTTAGTAATCTGTTCAGGATTTCTCTATCTACTTAATTCAGTCTGGTAAATTAGACTTTCCAAGTATGTATCAGTTTCTTCTAGATTATCCAATTTTTGGCATGGAATTATTAATAAGGGTTCTTTAGGGTTCATTTTATTCCTGTCTGCAAGTTCACATGATCCTATGTAAAAATACCTTAGAGATAACACTAAAGAACCATTAGAATTAAAAAACAAATTTAGTAAAGTTTCAGAATATAAAATCAACATACAAAAAATAGGTTTGATTTTTTACACCAATTAATGATCTGTTCAAAAGGAAGTCAAGATAACAGTTCCATTCACAATAGCATCTAGAAGAAGTAAATACTTAGGGATCTATTTAACCAAATAAGTGAAAGACCTGTAGACTGAAAACTATAAAACATTCATGAAAGCAATTGAAAAAGACACAGTAAATGAAAAAATATCTAGTCTTTGTGCAGCGGAAGAATTAATATAGTAAAATGTCCATATTACCTAAAGTGATACACAGATTCAATGCAATCTGTGTCAAAATTTTACTGGAAATTTTCACATGAATAGAAAAAACAATTTTTAAATTTGCATAGAACCACAAAAGACTCTAAGAGGCCAAAATAATGTTAATAAAGAAAATTAAAGTTGAAGCCATTGCACTTCCTGATTTCAAGTTATATTAAAATCAATGGTAATCAAAACAGTATAGTATTGACATGAAAATGGAAATACAGAGTAATACAACAGGACAGAAGCCCAGCAATAAAACCAAGTATACATGGTTAACTAATTTTTTACCACACCCTAACAAGGCACAGTAGATAAATGGTGGTCTCTTCAATAAATGGTGTTGAACAAACTTGATACTCACATGAAAAAAAAAAATGAAAGAAAGAATCTGGACCCTTTTATTACAGTATACACAAAAATATGCTCAAACTGAATATTAAAAAGCTAAACATTAGACCTGAACCTCCTGGAAAAAACCTTGGAGTAAAGTTCCTTAATATTGGCCTTAGTAATGATATTTGGGTTATCTTACCAAAAGCATGACAATAAAAGCAAAAGCAAACAAGTGGGACTACATCAAGCCAAAAAGTTTCTGCACAGCAAAGAATAAACAAAATGATAAGGCAGCCTGCTGATTGGAAGAAAGCATATGTGAGCCCTATATTAGATAAGGGGTTAATATTCAAGCTATATAAGGAACTCACATGACTCAATATCAAAAAACCAAACAATTTAACCAAATTGATCCAAGGACCTGAATAGGCATTTCTCTAAAGAAGGAAAAATGGCCAACGGGTACAGGAAAACCTGGTTAATATTAGGAATCATCAGGGAAATACAAATTAAAACCATAATGAAATATTACCTCACACCAGTTAGAATAGCTATTATCAAAAAGACAAGAAAGAACAGTGTTGGCAAGGGAGTACAGAATAGAGAACACTTCTTCTCTGTTGAGGGGAATGTAGATTGGTGTAGCCATTTTGGAAGACAATATAGAGATTTCAAAGAAATTAAAAATAGAACTAATGGATGGCCAAGTAATCACTTTGCTTGGTATATATGCAAAGGAAATGAAATCACCACCTCAAGAAATGTACACACTCCCACGTTCATCACAGTATTATTCACAATAGCCAAGATACAAAAAGAACTGAAGTGTCCACAAAGAGTGTCCATAAATAGTGTCCACTGAATTTGTGGACCCTTCACTTGAGCGTATAAAGAAAATGGATAAAGAAAAATATTTGCATTTGTGTGTGTGTGTGTGTGTACACATAATGGAATATTATTTATTCATTCTTTAAAAAGGAGATGCTGCTATTTTGACAACATAGATGAAGGACCTAGAGAACATTATGCTAAGTGAAATAAATCAAGCACAGAAAGAAAAATACTGCATGATCTCACTTATGCATGGAATGAAAACACACTTATACACATACTCAAATTTTTCCCCTAAATTCTCAAATATATAGAAACAGAGTAGAAAATTGGCTGGGAGCATGGGCAGATGGAGGTTGAAGGGTACCGTGTCAGGGAAGATAAATAATCCTTGAGATCTAATGTACACCATGAGAACTATAGTTAATAGTATTGTGTTATATTCTACTGGAAGTTTGCTAAGAGAGTAGATTATAGGTACTGTTGCCACACACTCAGCACTCACACAAAAGGTATAGGCAGATGTGACCACAGTAATGGATACCCATATGATCGATATGTTAATTCGCTTGGCAATAGCCATCATCTCACTATGTACATGTATAGCTATACATCACGTTATAAACCTTAAGTATATACAATAAAAATGAATTTTATCATTTTCTTATTACTTGCACACTTTTGATAATCTTACTTTCTTTTTTAAAGTGAGTATAATTTCTTAAAGCAAAAAAAGTATAAGATATTAAAGGTAGGGCAAATAGGCCATATTCTTATAGCAGACTAGGAGCTGAAAAGTACTCCAGTTTTAAGTCAGACTCCACGAATTCGTTCACTGAAGGTGAAGTTCCAGTGATTAGTTTTTGCATGAAATAAACTTAGACATAATTTTAGATTTGGGGTCCTAATAGTGTTAAGTTGTTCATCTTAAGCTTAAAGATGACAAAATTGTTTTGTGAACTAGTAAAAACCTATGCCAAAATCTGCCCAAATCAGAATTATACTCATATATGTTCTTTATAGAGTTTGAAAATATTAATTACTTAAAGCACTGTTCTAATATTTTAATCTCTAATTTCAACTTTAAATTTTATGTCAACACAACATTGGTCTTTAGTATCAGTAAAAGAGGCATCAAATTAAACCACACGTCTTGAAAATAAACTACTGAATTATTTAGGGTCTTTGACATCTCTGGAAACTGAGTTTGGGGACTAATTTAAAAATGTGAGCATAGAACATGAGTTTTGATCAATTTAAACCATTACTGATTTATTCCTGGTCCCAGTTGTGTGTGTGCAAAGCACTAACAGAAATGTGGTTCAATAAATGCCTTGTGCAACTAATACAAAGCAGCTGAGACAAATTTGCAAAGCACTTCCTGCCTCCAGTCCAGAGAAGCTAAGCCATTATTAGTTCTATTCTATCATACAGTATAGCGATTTCAATAATGCTAAAGCCTCACTGATGATTAGATAATGTGTGGAGGAAGCTTTATTATCCATTAACCCCACAAGGAATGGCATAGAAAACAGAGTAAAGCTCCTGGCAGCTTGTGGCATGTTTCTGAAAACAATCTGCTAGTTCAGAAGAAAACACATGCCTATGGGCTGAAATATGAGTGCCTTTTTGTTCTCTCTACATCCACCATGTCACAAATTTAGATCAAATTCTAATTCTAGGAACTTTCAAAGGACTTTTAGATTTTTTTTGTTTCTTTATTTTAAAAATCCTATAGAAAATGTCAAATTAATAATTATAGTTTGTTTTGTCTTTTTCTAGGAAAACTATATAATTTGTATTATATAAACAAAATATCCAAATACACAGAATAAAATATAGCTTTATCCCAATGAGGTAAACAGTGTATCAGCTTTATTTTAGAAAATCTTTTTAAAAATCATACATTATCATTGGGAAAGAGATGTGAACAGGAATGACACATGTTGAGGGTGTTTGGGGATCTGAATATTGGGTGCCTAGATAATAGAGACCAGAGTCCTCCTGTTTTGCTAGAAAGGCAGAAGAGTAAGTGCTGCCCAAGGAAAAAGGATTGCTTCGAGATAAATTGTCAACATAAAAATGTTGGTCTTCCTTCTCTTTTTTTAATTTTAGTGTTTTTTGTTTTGTTTTCCATAAAGTACCCAAATCTTACCTAATCTAACAGACGCAGAAGTATTCATAAATTTTTGTACTAATATGCTAGCGAAATAATATGTTATTTCTTTTTTTTTAATTGCATTTTAGGTTTTGGGGTACATGTGCAGAACATGCAAGATAGTTGCATAGGTACACACGTGGCAGTGTGTTTTGCTGCCTTCCAATAAGAGTACCTCCATTTAATTTTAGAAAAAAGTAAGGACAGGACTTAACAGAATGACAACATAAATTATTATGGAATTTCAGAATTTAGCAACAGAAGAATAGATTTGGATGGCAAACTTTCAGGCTAACATCAAGTCTCCCTGTGCAGACCCCTGTGTATCCTGTGCATGTTGCCTCAGTTTAAGAATATTTCATAACCTAGTCAAGAAATGTGGTACGAGATTATTGATGGATTGGCCAGCAGCATTTGATCCCATGTATTGGAGTACACAGAACCATTTTGGCACCTTGTGATTTTTGATTAGTTAGAGTAACTACATTAAGGTCAAGACTAAGTCATTTACTTCCAATAGTTAATTCCATTTTAGTATATTTCTGAAGAACTCTTTCAACCCGTAATCTGTCCTTCTTCCCTAGATATACTGCTCATTATTCTCATCTGGAAATTTCATTATAATGAAGTAGACTAAGCACTGGTATCACTGAATGTTAAGTGGAGCCTGGCCTCTTTCTCTAACATAAACCATTTCATACACAATTGTGAATATGCAAGAGATACCTGCAATGCCTCCTCTCTCTCTATTCATACTTGGTATGTATCTCCTTTTCACCCTACACTACATGTAACCCATTCTGCCACCCAAAAGGAACTGTTGGATAATAAACAATTTGATAAACTAATTCAAGATGAGATATTAAGGTCTCAAGATGGATAATTATAACATTTGAATACTGATTAATAACCAAAAGGAAGGTATCTTACATATCATTGCATTTTTTTCCCGAAAGTACATTTATGCAAGACAAATACGTTCACATCACTTACTCTGCGTTTTCCAATTCCACTATGCTTTATATCACTTAGAGAGCCTTATAAACTACAGATAATGAGACTCCTCAGATGACTTGGTACTTCTGAGAGGGAGCCTGAGAGTCTGCCTCTTGAAACACAAACAGGTTTGAAAACATCTGATTGTCACTTTTCTGAATTTTAGTTTATTCTGTATGAATTTAAGACTGGTGTGAGTGATTGGGTTTATAACTTATGAGAATATTTACTCTGAATTTGCTTTATTGAATATTTTGATAAATGCAGGAGATACTGAACATTGAATTAATAATGAATAAGATGAGGCAGAGAAGGATTAGCTCATGATCTATGATTACGATTTTACCTTGTACCAAAGTCAAACGATTCCATCTTTTAAAAAGTCATTATCACTCTGCTATAGCAAAAATGTAATCCCTCTAAATAGCTTAATATATACTTTAAAAAACCTTTTTTAAACATGAAAATATCCGATTCCCAGATGTGGGTTTAATGAGGAAAACATACCAGCAAAAATGGCTATAAATTTAACAGTGTTCAAAATAATGTTTTGATTGTATTCACTGGAAGGGCATTTGGATACATTTTCATATGTGACTACATATTTGAGAAATATTCAATCAATTTAAAGAAAAAGCTTGGGGTGCAGACACGTTCACTAGAGGTTAATAGGTATTTAAAAATCTGTCTCTTCCCCGACTTGCCACCTCAATTCAAGGTATTACAGAAATTTTAATTAATTAGATCACAGCAAGATTACCTAGATATAACATTTCCCATCAATATGCCTTAAAAAAAGGAAAAGTACATACTCCACGTAGCAGACGGCACCCTGTGCGGAAGGCAACGGCAGTAGTTCAGGAAGTGTTTCCTCTAACATTCAGTGTGCCTCTCCTACAAGATCCATGCGCTTTTTCTGTTTGTTTTAATTTTGCTTCACAGTTGAGTATCACTGTATTATTTTTTAAGCATTCAGTTTGTTCTTACTGCTCATCTGTATCATACTCAACTATTTTCTGTAACTAGAGAAATCTCAAAACAGGTGTTTAAAAATGCTGCTATTTTCCATTTGGCTCACAAAGAGAGAACAATACAAACAACCATTTCCCTTAGCTTTGGCTCTGCACCAGTAAGAAAGTGCTGTAACAGAAGCAATCACTCAGAGAGAAAGTAACACGCATTTCCTCTTTTGGGAAAGCTATGGGGCACTTGAGAGATGATTGGTTTGTGGGGCTGGCACTATGAAAATGGAATGCTCACATTCCAGCTGTGATGAGAATAGAAAATCAGGAACAGGTGGATGTACATATATGAGTGTATATGTAATATTAAAATATGTATGTTGAAATGACCCTATTTTCAGTGTTTTGTTATATCTTTTATCTTTTTTATATCAGTCAGCAAAAGAGGGCTCAGACATCTAGATTATGCATCATCTCATGCACCCAATCTCTGTATGATCTTCAAATATTCTGCTTCTCTGTATGAATCCCACCCTTACCAGCTCCTGTAACACTTTACCTTTCCTTCTATTTACACTTTTCAAACTCAACCTGATTTCTGATCATCCTCAAAATCTTTTTGCTCTAACAGAAACTTTGCCCTCTCTTGAAGTCATTTGTATTCCCTGCAGCTTTTACAAATTCTATCTGGTTTTGTTTTGTGTTTCCCATAACTCTTATAAAACTGAGACTAAAGGTAAGGTCTCCTTGCAATTTTTGTGTTTTTTTTGACGTTTAGTCTTCAACAATTTGCTAAAACCATTCTTGCAAGTGGCATTTAAAAAAATCTAACTATTTTTCTTCATCTTTATGAATCATTGTATTTATTGACCTTTAAGTGGTATTTGACCTCATTGATGATTCTCTCTTTTTGATGCACTTTCTTCCCATTGCATCTGAATGCCACTCTCATGATTTTCCTACTTAATCACTGGTTAATCGCTGTCATTATTTCGGGGATCTCTTCTCTTCTTTATGGCATCAGTTGACATTCTATGGGACATTAGAGTTATCCTTAAAGTGGTTCTTGGCATCGTTATTAAATCTGATGTTTAGGTCATCAATGAATCCTGTTGGGTCTATCCTCCAATATCTCCAGAATATGACTTTAGGTGCCACTTCCTATTACCAACCCCTTTTACCTGCATTAGTGCAACAGGCACAGAACCGGGCTATTTGCTTCCACTTCTATCCCTTAAATTAATTAGAGATTAAAGGGAGAAACAGTAAATTATGTGTTTATGAAACTCTTGAGGAAGAATAGTCTATGTTATTTTTTTTTAATTATACTTTAAGTTCTGGGGTACATGTGCAGATCGTGCAGGTTTGTTCCATAGGAATACACGTGTCATGGTGGTTTGCTGCATTCGTCACCCCATCATCTACATTAGGTATTTCTCCTAATACTACCCCTCCTCAATCCCCCAAAACCCTGCTATTCTTCCCCTAGCTCTCCCATCCCCCAGGCCCTGGCGTATGATTTCTCTCCCAGTGTCTGTGTGTTCTCATTGTTCAACACCCACTTATGAGTGTTTGGTTTTCTCTTCTTGTGTCAGTTTGCCGAGAATGATGGTTTCCAGTTTAATATGTCCCTGCAAAGGACATGAACTCATCCTTTTTTATGGCTGCATAGTATTCCAGGGTGTACATGTGTCACGTTTTCTTTATCCAGTCTATCATTGACAGGCATTTGGGTTGGTCCAAGTCTTTGCTATTATGAAGCAATATTAATATTAAAATAATAATAATAATAATTTTGAAAAAAGAATAATAATCTATGTGATTGGCTTAATTTTTAATTTTACTCTCACAAAAAGGCAGAACTGCTATCTTGGATTAAAAAACTGGAGAAAACAATAAATAACTTTAAAACATCTTTGCAACTCTAAGGTAGACAAAGTAGCAGGAAATCTCAGAATGTTAAATTTTACATCTGAGGAGCCCATGTATCTGCTCACAATTATCAACAAAGGAAGGAGAAAAAAAATTGCTCTGTCTCTCCTGCACTTGCTGACCATAGGTCTTAAAGTCACTTTACTTACACAGTAAATTTTTAGTTATTAGACACAATTTTCTTTACTGATTTTTATTCTACTGTTCCTGTAACTCATAGTAGACAGCATTACTTCCAAAATATTAGAAGTTGATATTCAAGTACAGAACATCTTGTATTTTAAAAGAATTAGATAATCATAGAACTTGACCTCAACAGAAGTATAATTTCACT
The DNA here is from genome assembly GCF_049354715.1 of Callithrix jacchus. Lineage (NCBI taxonomy): Eukaryota > Metazoa > Chordata > Mammalia > Primates > Cebidae > Callithrix > Callithrix jacchus. The sequence continues at coordinate 94,749,880 of NC_133516.1, forward strand.
GGAATTAATGCACTCAGAAAGGAAGTTATCTTTTATCTAATCAGTAATGACAGATATTTACTGTTTTGATACTGCAAAGATAACATGAATTGCTATCGTCACTTAAGATGGAGCAAGTAAATGTAATAATTTATAATTAAGCAGTGTACATTTGTATAGAAACTATAAACACTTGACTTGTCTGAAATACATTTTTCTTCTCCTTTTTCTTAATATTGTAAAAAGACAAATAAATGGGAATATTGTAAAAAGCAACAAATTAAACACTATGAGTTTTAAACAAGAAGTTGGTAATATGTCTTTCAAGTTCTAAATCCTTAAAAATTAAAACTGCTCATATTTAATATGCTTTTGATTACACAATTGCCCATCCTCAAGAATACTGAAATACATGAACATATACATACTATGCTTCCTTGCATGATAAAAATAGAATAGTATTAACACATTATTATAATGATTGATTTTTAAAATTGTGAAATAAGTCATGATTGTATCTGTGATAAATTCATAAAAATATAATTCACTCTTTAAAATCTACATTGTTTTCAATTCTGTATGCAGCATATATCATTTAATTACTTTTTATTGCAGAACATTCAGATTTTTGCACCTCTGAAAAATGTTGTTATAAACATCTAGAAATAGATATATAGATTTGAGATGACAGGTAGACATTGATACAGATATTTTCTTAGCTCCTTATCTATAACAGCTTCCATTTATTTGAACTCATTAAATATTTTATATATGTTAAAGTTTTTGTTTCCATTGCAATTTGAAAACAGGTAATAGTTTTAATTTCCTGTCATAATATAATTGATTTGTTTAATATGAAACCATCAACATTTATTCATAAACTTTATTTTGAATAAGTATAATACATTAATACAATATTTTTACATTTAAAAAACTAAGCAAAGAATGCTAACCTATTAACTCATCCCTAAAAATGCTGGACATTTTAATAAGTGAAATGCCTAGTTTTTATTATAGACATTGGTGTATGTAACCGACATGTTAAGTGGATACTCAGCTTGTCCAGTATCTAAATAATATAATTTCAAAGAAGCACAAATCAGCAAATAAATTGAGTTAAAACTCATTTTAATCATTAAATCATACTTTGAGGACATGGAAATCAAGATGAAAATATTCTTAATGCATGTAAAATATTCTTAATACTTTTCTCAAAGTCTCATCCACTCTCAATTTTCCCTACATGTTAGCAATTTTCCCTTAAATGTTAGCAGTCCTATAAAACTCTGTTATATCCAGTTAATTTTGCATTTCTTCTTAATGTCACAATTTCCTTAGAGCCCTGTTAAGTAATTTTGACTCTATTCTGAAAAAAAATTTCCCTCTTTGCTTTTTCTTATTATTATTCTTATTATTCAGTTTCATAAAATGCCAAAAAAATATGTTGGAGAGAAAGGCAGATGCCAAGAATATTTACACGTTATTAATTTTTGTCCCAGTCATATTGATCATTACAAGTTATACCTTTAGTAGTTTATTTCATTCTGCAAACCTTCCCATGGTGGCCAACTTATTAAAAATGTGATAACTTAGATATGATTCAGTTATTCTTCATTATTCAAATAATGCATCTGTTTACACTGCTCACCTTTATGGAAGCATTTAATCTTTTCATAAACTAAAGAAAGATAATATATATGTTTTTATAACATGGTAAAACAATATAGCATAAGGCATTATGGCAGAATGTTGCATCAAAAATATATACATATATATAAATGGGAAAACAACACATCAGTTAATTATATTTTTATTTTCTATTTCTATTGTAAAATATAAATCATCTTTTCAATCTTTTAAGTAAATCCTATTTAAAAAAATATATATACATATATATATATGTATATATATATAGTCCTAGATAGAAAGTCTTCTATTGAGGTAAAATAGTTTCACTCAGATATAAATGGACAAAACTCACTAGTCTATCTGGAAATTTTTGTTCCAATAAATAGATTAATTATTGTATAAATTCTGATAAAGTTTGGAGATAATAATCTTTAAATGAGGTAGTCTTTCTTACTATTATTAGATACAAATGCTCTCCTTGATATTCGATTTATGATAGATTATATTTCTTATATACCACTAATGCTCTCTAACTTAAAAAAAAATTTTAAATAGTGGCTGGATCAATTAAAATCTCAATATAAGGTTTTAAAATATATCCAACTTTTATACAATTCAGTTTAACAGAATCAATACTATTCTCTAGAATGTATACTTAAAAATAATTACTTAATATAATAAAAATACTTCATTCATTTTATTATTATTTAAGAAATTTAACTGGCAAATCAATTATTCAATTAATTAATATTGATTCTAGAACTTATTTGATAAATGAGACCATCATACAATAGTATCAATACTGGATGAAATAAAAGATAATTCAATTAGCCAGAATTGATGAGGGTTATCCTTTCTCAGAAATTCAATAGCTTTTTTCTCTTAGATAATTCACTTTATTCAAAAAGAAGTTCTAGTCCTTATAAGTAAATTGTTGAAGGTGAATACAGTCAATAAAACAAAAGCTTACAAAATATACTTTACAAAAACGTATTGAACACGTGTCACTAAGGCTCTCTCTGAGGCACATCACAGTCTTTTGACCAAATTCTGAGTGAGAAAATCCTAAACTGACAACTTCTAAAATTTGTACTAAAAGTCTAGAAAGCTCATGCGGTATTTTATCAACTGCATACACAATACACATAGGCACATATAGGCACACACAAACAATTTTCTAGTAATGACAAAGATAAAACCTGTATACACCAAAGATAGTGTTTCTCTCTTTGGATTCTATGTTCTTAATTTTTCTTGTTTCTGTTTTCCTAGGAAATAGATATGGTCCTTCCAATGTAATCTGATTTATCCTGTGACATTTGGTTGCTTTCCACAAGAGATTCTATGATAAGCCATTCACTCCATAATGTAATTTAGAAAACGATTGGAGGTGATGCGTGGTTGCTGCAGCCATTGTGGTCAAGCGGTATTAAGGAGAGTGAAAAAACTGTAACCACCAAACCCTCATTGTAGAGTATGGGAGGATAGTTTGTCTTTGGATTTTGTGCCACCTGTCATCACTGACTTTATTCATTGTAGCTTGTACTACCCATTAAAGCATCATTAAAATAAATTCTCTGAAAAAGCACACTCATCTTTGCCTCTCATTACAAAGACTGGAGATTGTATATTAACGCAGATTTTAAGCATTCGTATCGTAATTGGACACAAGCTGCTCTGAACATCTGCTTGTTATCAAGAATAAGAATGACATATCTCTTGTTATAGATTTGTTTAATTACCAAATTTGGAAATTATTCCCACAGTATACTAAGACTTTGAGCTGAGCTAGGAGCTGCAGGAAACTGATAAGTGAGAAAAACAATGCTGCCTTCAGCACATATACATAGTTTCGGTTCCAGAAAGGTATCATTTATGAAGGAATTTTGATTTGAAGTATGACAGTCTCAGTTTTACACAGTCATTAAAACTATGCTGACATCAATACCTAGGTACATAACCCCTCTGCCTATTTTCATTCTCAGAATTTATTAAACCTGCCATTAGTAATTACATGTTCTTGTTTTTAAAATCATTTTTAATCAGTTTTTCTAATGCCTGAAGTGTATGTATTTGTTTTCCATTACTTTAACAATTTATTGCTGGTTAGTTAAGATGCACACTAGTAGCAATCTTTCTTTAAAACTCTTACATGTAGATTATTTACAGATTTATCCCTGTTATCTACTCCTGTGATATTTGGGAATTTGTTATGTATAATCCTTTAAAGTATAAATTCATTCATTTATTTTACAAATACTTGCTGTGTGTGTGTATGTGTTTGACAGATATGTTCAGAATGATCGGGACAGTACTGAGCAAGACATGACCCTGATTTTAGAAGAGGAAGGGAAGAATTAATCAAGTAACCAGAAGTGATTTACGAATGCAAACTCCTACAGCTGTTGTAAAGGAAAGGGCCTCTGTCCTAAGAGGAGAGATATCAAACATTAGTGACTTAGACTCAGAGGTCAGGAAAGTCATTCCTGCATGATTAAAACTTAAGACGAGGTCTGAAGAATCTGGCCAAAAGGGACGGGAAAGGAACAGAGGCGATTTAACAATTGTTCAGTCTAGTACAACATGTGTACTACTCATGTGGCAGGAGGGAGCTCAACACATTACAGGAATAAGAAACAGGACTAGTGTGGCTGTGCTATGTGGAGCTAAGAGACATGGTGCGAGATAAGGATGGTTATGTAAAGATTTAGGTCTTTATCTCCAGATTAATAGGAGTTTAAGGATTTTTAAATAGGTATTTGTCTATACCGTATTTAAACTTTGAAAATATTACATGGGAAATGGCATGAGAAGTAAGGGTTGCAGTATAAACACAGCAAATACCTGAAGAGGAATTACAGTAATACTTCATGTGTGCCATAAAATATGATGGCAGATGAGAAAAATGTGCTCCATATTTAACTTTAAAAATAGCTGCTGGGCCCGTTTTTTGTCAAATTGCCTCATGTTCCCACTCATCATTTACATGAGAACCTCAGCTTTTTCAGTCACTCTATAATTATGGGAGGAAAGCAAGTGAAAATGTGAAGGAAAATAGCCTGATCCCTGCTTGTTAGACAATAGATGTCCTCTCTAGCCCACTGTTTTTTCATGCTTTATCTTTTCCATGCAAGTTATTTATTACATTAGCCTGGAATCATCATGATTTTGTCCTTGGAACTCTTTAAATAGATTAGAAAATTTCTATAATCCTTATTTTATTGATTGTTGAGTTTTTCAGAAACAGACTCACCATGGATGATTACATGTATTTGTTATACGATAGGTAATGATTTCTACCAAAGAGATAAAATGTTCCTTAAAAAATTCACTACCAAGACCCTGCCCCATGTACTTACTTTCTTTTCTATGATATTTTGCAATGAATTTGGACTGCAAAACACTTACAGAGTATGTACTCTGGTGCTTCGGTTGAACTTTGAGTGTTTAGTGGGCAACTATGTTGTATGATGAATTATATTCGGTAAATGGTATGGATAAAATAAAGTTTTTTTTTTTTTGAGACAGAGTTTCGCTCTTGTTACCCAGACTGGAGTGCAATGGGTAACAAGCACTCGCAATCTTGGCTCACTGCAACCTCTGCCTCCCGGGTTCAGGCAATTCTCCTGCCTCAGCCTCCTGAGTAGCTGGGATTACAGGCACACGCCACCATGCCCAGCTAATTTTTTTTTTTTTTTTTTTTTTGTATTTTTAGTAGAGACGGGGTTTCACCATGTTGACCAGGATGGTCTCGATCTCTTGACCTCGTGATCCACCAGCCTCGGCCTCCCAAAGTGCTGGGATTTCAGGAGTGAGCCACCATGCCCGGCCCAATAAAATAAAGTTTTAAGGAGACAAAAGTCTTAGGGAAATAAATATGACCAGAGTTAATCCATCCTGTCCCTGGCTATATTTGCAAAAGAGTGGACAAAGAAATACCAAGTGTCTTTGTTGAACAGTCACAAATAAAGAATAAATGAAAAGATTGAGGGCAGATTTAGCTTAAAATAACTTTATCTTTTGCTGATAATTTCTTATGTTTTTATACCAACCCAAGGGTTGAATTCACTAACTGTTAACTTTTTCCTATATTTAGAGTCAAGATCTAAGAATCAAAAGATTAAAGCTCTATGCATGTCTGGGCTGTAAGGATGCTGGAGTAAGCGTCTCTCCATCAACCAGTCCACAGATTAGAGGCCATATCCAACTTTAAAACGTTTTCAAGATGATAACTGTGGTGTGCTTTTATCTATACAGCATCTAGGCTTGGAACAACAACAAAAAAACCCTACAAATATCTGCTCTTGAGTCAACTGCTTAACACATCAAAGGGCTATGATATATGAAATTCTATCCAGAAACAGAAAACTATGCTTTAGTAAATGGGTTTGGTTTTGTGTTAGTTGAGATGAGCCAATCCAAACGAATGTCTGTTTAGCAATTTCGCTGTGTTCTATAGATGTAAGGTTGAATTGGGGTACTATGTCTGGCAAGTTTTGAAATCAAAATTTTCTGTCTGAACAGAATCCAGTAACAATCTGAGAAATCAGCATATCCAGAGATGGAGTATTTATTCATAAAGCTTCTTTACTGATAATAGCTATTGGAAAAACAATACAAGGAAATCTTTCTTGAGTGTCTCATGTGCCAATCTGGGATCACTCAACTGACAGATATTAACACCATAACTCGGGTTGACTTTTGTGCCTTCCTAACCCCAAATTCCTATATACTCTGTATTAGTGTCCTAAGACTACCATAACAGAATACCACAGACTGGCTCGTTAAAAAAATATAGGTTATTTCCTTACGGTTCTGGAGCCTGGAAGCCAAAGATCATAGTGCTGGCACGGCTAGCTTTGGGTGAGGCTTCTCCCCTTCATTTGCAGATGGTACCTTCCTGGTGTCCTCCCATGGCTTTTCCTCTGAGCACCCACACTCGTGGTATCTCTTCCTCCTTGTATAAGGATAAAACACTCCACTGTTAGAACATTCGTTTAACCTTACTTGCCTTTTTAAAAGCCTGTTTCCAAATACAGTGACACTGGGGATTAGAGCTACAATATATAAATTTGGAGGGGGGATACAATTAAGTTAATAAAATCCCGCAACCCTATACTAATTTTTAGATCCAAGTTGTAGTTAACCTTGAATATACTCTGTAGTGGCCTCAGAAGGGAAGTTTTTCCAGTGTCTCAGAATGATGTCTACATATTAAACCTATGTTGTGAGTTTCATTGTATCTTTCCTATTTCAGTCTTTAAAGCAATTTAAACAACAATTGAATGTCTGTGCCTTATGAAAAAGTGTAACTGATTTTCAACTTACATATATTCAACAAAATGATAAACCTAAGTAATATACTTCATCCCTATAAGTCTACCTTTAAGACCTGTACTTGTTCCATAGTTTTAGGAAGATTCAAAGTTGAGGATTCTATTGGATACATTTGTTTGTTTGTCTTTAAGGACACTACAAAGGTTGAAGCTAAGGTCTATTCCATCCATGGTCACAGGAATAGGATGTGCTATTTCTCCCAAGTGAGAACTTAATTATAAGCATATGATATTTTATTATCAATGATAGGTGACCACACTCAGTCACATTCTTCAGAAAACCAATGTATGATAAAGGAGTTTCAGTGACATAAAGATCAGTGTATATTTCATAGCCCATATGTGACAACTAAATTATTTGAATTGTTAATGCCCAGGATGAATGAATATAACAATACATTTATCCACAAAAATATTTGCAATCATCAAGTATATTTTTTATGATCCCTGTTGATACTTATTTTTATGACAGGAATGTTCTTATTTCACACACACACACACACACACACACACACACACTTATTTATTATCGGCTGATAGCTTGAATTTTTTTCTTTAATAGGATTGAACTATCTTGACTCTACCCAGAATCTGGGTTAAGGAATCTTCTTAAATTCTGGCCAGGGAGGGAATAGAGACAGATCTCTACTTTTTCACTGCATTGTTTTTCAAATATTAATATACTACTCACCATAAAGTAATATAGAAAGAGGAAATTGGCCATTTCTTCCACAATAGAATAAGTCACATTTGAATAGGGCCCAAAGCAAACGCCAGTTGTTACACAGTAAACTCACATTGAACACTTCAGACAGAACTTAGTCATATAGCCCTATTGGTAGCAAGGGCAAGCACATTACTTTGATGAACTTGTGCTTTTGGCATTTGTGACAACTACTGGGCTTGGCTGTGGACTCCCTGGAGCTCCACCAAGGAAGGAAACGGATCAAAGATTATAATCCTTGCTCCAGGCAAACTATGCTGCATAGACTTTATTCTAGGTCCTAGTTTTTCTTTCCTTCCTTTGAAGATAAATGCTCCAAGTCCTATTATTTGTCACTGTCACACACTTAAATATACCTTGACAAATAATGTTACTATTTTAGTAATTTTTGCTTCCCTCAATTTAAAGAGCAATTTTCAAGAATGATCAATCTAGGTTTTAAGAAAAGCTCTAATCTCAAAATTTTCATGCTTATTTCAATTATGGCTAGTCACATTATTGGGCTATCTACCAAAATATTAGTAATCTTAAGAAATTATATTTAAGTAATATTCTCATAGCTCTAAGATTTAACTAGGTTAAACTGATTTTTTTAATGGTCATAAAAGAAAGTATTGCCTGATTTATTTTTGAAGTATTTTAAAACACAAATAGGTCCTAAGTGATCATAATCAAATATTCTCTCACTTATAATTGAAGAAACTTATACTAGAGAATAACAGAGAAAATGGTTGGTCACACAACTAGTTGCCATGAAATCACTTCTATAGCCTACTTCACCAAATCACAAATTGAAAGCTATTTTCAAGTTTCAAGAATTTTTTTTTAAAGAAATTGCAATGGAATTGGGTTTTACAACAAAAAATAGTGTATTTTACATATTTTTTTCTGACAAGTTAGTTTTTCTTAGTAAGATGTGAGGATGAAAAAAGATCAGTAGATAATTAGAGTTTTATTTATAAATATTTACAGAATACTTTCAGAAAGCATCTATTTTAACTTAAAAGCAGTGAGATCACAAGAAAGTCAAGGAGATGACAGGATTAGAAGGAAAAACCTGTTGAATGCAGACTTCTAAGTGCTTTGCCTGCATACATCATTCCATCTGACATAATACTCTAAGATATATGCCATCATGTCTTATATACAGATAAACTAAATCATAGGGAATAGAGAGGTTAGTGAAATTGGTTAAGATTACAAAACAGTTGGCTGTGGATTTAATATTTGAATAAGGGCTTCTGATTTTTAAGTGAACTGTCTTAATTCCTGCTGTGTAGTAGAAATGAGGAAGGTTTTTTGATCTCTGTCCTTCAGTCCCCTTATAGAGACAGTTGGAGGAAGACAATACACTCATGTTCTGACATAATACTGTAATACATTCACTTAAAATTCATTAATATTCCCCATGGTACACATTATTTTTAAATGATGAAGAGAATGAAATGAGTATGTGAATGTATTAACTGGATATGTTTCTGTCCATGAGCTGTCAGTTACAAAGAAACACTTTGTATCTAGGTACAATTAGGCATTTGCCAGACTAATGTTTAAAAAAAAAAATTCTATCAGTGAGGTTCTTGTCATATTCTAGTTGTTTCTTAATAACACTATTTTTTCAGTAAAGATAAAAGAAAAACAATGAGAAATCAAAAACATAAACACAAAACAGAAATCACTTATACTACTGAAGCGTACAACTACCAAATATTAAAACATATTATATGGTTCTTTTTCTAGCAAGGATATAAATGAAAATGTAAGTTTTCTTGTCACCATATAAATTTTAAAAAATACACTCTTCTTTAAAATCATGAGAGGTCTGAAAATAAAGAAATATCAAAGTCCTGAATTCCATAAAGATGAGCTATCCCTAAATAACCAAGCAATGAAAGATGTTCCTGTATGTGACATCAGATGATGATGTGGGGGGGTAGACAGAGGAACAAGCCTACCGTAGAATGATAGTCTTTACTTAGACTGAAAACACCAGTCAATTGTTTGACAAATTGGTTTGCGTATTGGATTTGAATCTACGGTAACACCCAAAGCAACGACAATGCTCTCTACCAAATAATTATCCTAAATGGGAGTTTTGTTGAGAAAGTACAGACTAGAGACCGGAACCGAGGGTGGAAATAAATCATGTGGTCTAGAAATTTTGCAGTCTCCTGACATCAGTATCTGACAGTCCTGAACTATTAATGTCGAACGATCTCAAAGGCTCGTGCAGTACTGGAATCCCAGCGTGAAGTTACTCTTTCTCTGTGCATTCTCATAATCTCAAGCTGGGGTAATACAGTTCCTGATTTTTCTCAGCCTCAAAATCTCATGTTCTCATAGTCTAGAGGTCTATCAAATTCCCAGTGTGGCATCTTTGTGTTCTAAAAGTTTTGAAGTTCATCTTATTTCTATTCTGACTGTTTTGAGATCAATAAGTTTCACAGTATTTTAGTTAAATGGCTCTCCTGAAAAAAAAAAAAAAAAGGCCTAAACTTACCTTTAAAGTTTTGGAAAAGTGAAGTGATATCCAACCAAAATGGCATTGAAAAACAAATTTAACTCAATTTCTAATATAATCAAAGATATTAATCCAGTGGAGAAACAGGAAATTAGGTATTGGGCTGAAATTCAAGGAGAGACCCTCCTAGTTTCCTGGTGCTTGCTTAAAGTGATTAAACTGCAACTCTACGTCAGACAAGCTCAATTTATTATTGGGTCTCCCTAATCAGTTACTCATTCTTGAGGTTTACCAGGAAAATAAATGTTGATTCTTATTACAAAAAATAGAGAGAGAAAGAGAAAGAGGTAAAGGGCAAAAAAGGAAGGAAGGATATTCTGACCATATCTTAATCTGAGAATTCAAAACCCTAAAATTTTTATTTTTTAAAATGTTCAGTGCTGTTGTATTTTTCATTCCTGTGTTCATTAATTCCACTATAATAATCCCCTAATCATGAATCAATTCTACTAAATACTTGTCTACAATAGTTTCTTTTTTAAAATTTAAAATTTTTTAAAATTTGCGTGAACATACTTGCACATATTTATGCAGTATATGTGATATTACAATCATACAATGTGTAATAATTAGATTGGGATAGTTAAGGTATCCATGATGTCAAGCATTTATTTATTTGTGTTGGGAGCATTCCAAACCCCATAGTCACCCTATTGTGACCCTGAACACTAGGTCTTATTCTTTTTATTTAACTGTATGTTTTTACCCATTCCCAATCCCCCTTTATTCTTTCAACCCACCGCAATTCCCAGCCTTTGGTAACCATCATTTTACTTTCTATTTCAGTGAGATCAATAGTTTCTTTATTCCATATAACCCTAGGAGTCAATTTAAGTAAGTATATTGCCCCTATATACAATATATTAATACTATTGTGTTTTCAGGGATAAGGAAATGTTTCCTGCAGTCATATCTAATAAAACCAGAGTTAATTTCTTACAGGCTGACACTCACTTACCAATCACTGTTATCACTCAAAATACAGTGTAAGAAACAGGAGCCACATTAGGTATTTTAATAGAGACTAAATAGACCATTAGATGTTTACAAAATTATTTGAAGGACTAGAGGAGATGTAGACCTTTTTAAACTGCAGGAATGTCTACTAGAACTGACTACCCAGGGAAGCTACGCTGAACATCAGAATTTGAATTTAAGAATAAACTCTGTGCCCTTAACAATTATCTAGAATTTAGAAATACAAAAGCATTGCTAGTACTCTATCTTTTGACATCCAGAAAGCTGAAGAATAGATACCACAGGCACTGGAACGTAGTATAAAGATTCTTCACATTAATACACTTTTTTTTTTGCAAGAAGGAAAAACAAAATAGCACCAAAGAAGAAGTAGTTGGCTTCTCTTTCATTTACTTGTATTTTCAAATTTGAAGAGAATGCATTAAACAGATGGGGCCTAATTAACAGATTGAAAAGAATAAGGTGATGGCTGATCTAGTTTATTCCTGGTGTCCACTACACTATACAAGAAAATCAAAATAGTCACAGAATGTTTTTCAGTGTTACAGAATGATAACTGGAAAATACATATACACACACAGATATGCACATATATGTCGAATTTTCCAATTCACATTAAATGTAAATTGACAAAGTTATTTTGAATAGATAGAAATCGTTCAGGCAAAAATATGAGGATATTATCCTAATATCTCTTTAAATTATGTCAATAATTTAATTCCTATGTTCACTAAGACAGATGGTGAGTAGTGTGACTTCACTTTCCAGCATGGTGGGTAACTTGTAATTAAGGCTTAAAATTGTTTTTATGGGATATTCATCTTTCATCTTATTAGGAAAGGTAACTGGAAGTGCAGTTTTTAAAGTGAAATAACGGCAAAGCTGGGCAGAAGAAAGCCATAATGCATAAATACGTAAGACCCCTCACATGCCTCCATGCCTATTTGTTAGGAGTTTTATTTCTATGCTTATCGAGACATAATGCTGGATTGGCAATTTCTCCATTTTAGTGAGGGAAGAGCTGGCCTTTATACTGAGTGATACAAATTATTTCCTATACAGTGAAATTTGAGTGGTGTATTGACCTCTAGACAAAAAAAAAAAAAAAAAAATCCCTAACTACTACCTTATAATTTCTAAAGTTCTGGCCATCAGCACAATATGGTTGTCCAACTTATAGGGTTGTGTTTAGATTTTGTACATGTGGAATTGAACCACACAGAAACATTTTTATTGCTGTTTTTCTACTTACTCTGCCTTTTCACAATTAGAATAATTTTCTGTGTTACATAATTGTGAATATTTTAGAGAATTGCCAAATTCTCTTTCATTTTTCAAAATACTTCTTAATACTCTTCTTAGCTGAGTTGCTCCATTGAAAGGATTTGATTAACTTTTCAAAAAATAAAACCTGCTGCTCAAGAGATTTCAAGATCTCAAAGAACTGTGATAAATTACAGGTCAAATTTAGAACAACAAAACCTCAAGATTCTGGTCTTGTGTCTGGTATCAGACTAGTGCTTTTGTTTCCACCAAGTAACAGAACAGGGATTTATGAGCTGAGTTGTGCCCCTGCCCATTCATATGTTGAAGTCCTATCCTCTCAGCTCCTTAGAATGTAGACTGTATTTGAAGACAGGGTCTTTAAAGAGATAACTAAATGAAAATGAGGTCAATATAATGAGACCTAATCCAGTATGACTGGTGTGTATACAAGCAAAAAACAGATATACAGAGGGAAGACCATGTGAAGATGTAGGGAGAGGATGGCTATCTATAAGCCAATGAGAGAGACCCCAGAAGAAACCAACCCTGCCTTCTGACTTCTGGCCTTTGGAACTATGAGACAATTTCTGCTGTTTAAGCCACCCAGTCTATGCTATTCTGTTATGGTAGCCCTAGCGAACAAATACAAATATGGCTTTGAGAAATCTATGAGGGGATGTCAAATACCTTTGTTGGAGATAAGCGTGGCTAAAATGTTGAGCAAATTTTTTTCTTAAATTAATTGCTTAATGGGGCTATAATTCCTAATGATTTCTCATTCAGAAAAAATGAAGTCATGTTCACTTGCTCTATGACTTTGCTCAGGTGCCATATTTAATATTGTAATTTAAATTACATATGTAATTAAATTACATATTTAATATGTAACAGTATAGGCTATATTTTCTAAAAGTTCATTCAACATAGTATATTACAGCTAAAAATTTCAACACTGCCATTTTTGTTTCTCTTAAGAAAGCCTTAATATAGCAAAACTCTCTTTCCTGTCCTTCCCCTCTCTCTCTCTTGCACACACACACAGGTTCATACACGTGGAGGTGAATTTACCTACAACCAATGAGAATTAATCTTTGGGGCTGTCATATGTTCATGATCTGTACCTAATTTTTTGGTTGTAAATTTATGTTACTGTTCTTATGTTAGAAATAGCCCCCCATGACAAAGTAGGATATTCCTTTGTGTGTGTGTGTGTGTCTATGTATACATGTGTTTTGTCTCTACTTGAACTAGAAAGATGATCAATGTTTATAATTGTCACCTTCCTAAGCTCTGCAATAGTTGACTACTTGCTACAAAGCATGATATCTTAGCCATCTTAGTTTCATCAGAGCCTTATCACAATTCCTAACATATAGAAACAACTGTAAAAATATTGTTATCAATAAAGGAAAAAAAACAGACTAATACAAAGAGAAATTAGTAACTTCTCAGAAATGAAGGTGTTATAGATTCTTGAATTTAACAACATAGAAGAAAACTGAATTACCAGCATGCCATAGTACAAAGTAAACATTTAAATGGACTATGTAGACAAGATGATCTCATTATGAATGGAGATTATACTGTCTCATCTATGACACTGAAGTTTTAAATTGACTTCTAATAGGTAGAAGAAATATATTACATCTTTTTTGTTCAGTTACAAGTGTTTCATATTTATATATAGGCATATTTTATTGAAATCCCCTTTAAAGCCAATTTTATGTGTCTTTCTAATATGATAGAATATTTTAAAAATATATCTTTAGAGACATTTACTAGCTTCTCCACTGGCACCTGCTTCTGTGTGTTTGATTTGGCATCGCTTGAGTAAGCACCAAAGGAACACAGATCTAAATTCAGAAAATCATTAATGAAAACTCAAACATGGCTTACCACGTTAGAGTCATAAAACTTTTGTGGGAATTACAGCTATGTTACTTTTGATTCAGCTAAGAAATTCGCTGAGCAGACAACCATATACTTCTTCCTTGATAGAGTTCATATTTTCTAAAGCATAATAAAGAGCAAACACGCAAATAGCATATCAGCTGCCAAGAGTGGCCGAAAAAAAAAAATTGGCTGACTGAAATTGGCTGGCCAAGAGGCATGTAAAAACTTTAAATGTAAAAGCTTTACATGCCTCTTAAGAGTATAGTAAAGTAAGAGTATATCTTTTCATTGTCTGGTCTCACTTAATAAGAAAAAAATAAGTCCCCAAATCTGATTTCTGGGATCCTATAAATGATTATGTTTGGAAATTTTAGAAGCATGGAATCTTAATTTATGAGCATCTGGAAACAAGAATAGAAATCAAGAATGTTCATTTATCAATAAGATTATGTTGATTTTTTCTCTTTTTATTGCTGCTGATACATAGGGATGATAAGAAGAAAGATGCTTATTAATTCATTTGCTGGCATTGCTCATGCTTTGTCTAATCTAGAAGTCATGGTATAAAATGTTTGGGCCATACATGTCATTTCATCCTGTAGGTTTATGTTTAACCTTCAAAAAAGATTGAATATGATGATCTATGATTAATTATATTAATTATATTTATTTTTCAGACAGGATCTCTCACCAGAGACATATTCATAGAAAAATTTAGAGATGTCAGACAAGATGGTTGTCTAGCTTAAAGGGTTGTTTTTGGCTTTCGTACATATGGAATTGATCACACTCACATAAACATTCTTACCATTGTTTTTTCTATTTACTCTGCATTTTCACAGTTAGAATAATTTTCTGTGATATATAATTGTGAATATTTTAGACAATTGCCAAATTCTCTTTTAGTCTTCAAAGTTTAGCATGTTAGAAGTAGAAAGGCATGAACTTTCAGAGAGAGAGTAGCAGACCTTTACATCTGACTGCATATCACACTGAGCTACACTGAGAATCTGGTTGACTATCATAGAAGCAGGGAACAGTGATTATGAAAAATATGAGAATATTAAGTACATCCAAAGCATTAAGCTAAACTAAAGCAAGGACATAGAAGTGGGGAGAGGCAGGCATTTGAGAATGTTAGTCCATATGAGCATGCAAACCTCAAGAGACTGGGCAGGAAACCGCCAGAGAAAAATGTGTCAAAATATGTAAGTAGAAATGCATCAATTAATAAACAAATAAGGATTACTAGAGAAGGACATCATATTGTATTTAAGTTAAATTACAAGAAAGATAATATTCTGTCTAAATATAAGTATGTAGATTACAAATTCACTATCTTTGATAAATGAAATTGTCTCTTGATAGTAAATTTGATTTACAGGTATTAAGAGGTATAAAGCATTCCGGACTGAATTAAGCAGTTCCAGCTAAGCTGCCATAGTGCACAGAACAACTTATCAATTGTCCAAATCACAGCACTTAGGGGATCTCTTAGAAAATCTATCCTAAGAACAGACTATGTATTTGACAAAAGACAGCATATTTTGAAGAACATATTTCAAAACCTATTATTCATCACATAATATAACAATATTACAGAATAGTTGAAATGTCATGACAATTTAAGTAAAATGTTTGAAGAGAGTTAAACCATATCTTTTTATTTGAGAAAAATTAATTCATACTGTGAATAAAACTAATACTTATGGATACTAAATTTATTAATAGTACATTAAAAGATTTGAGAGTTAGTGATACTCCTTTATAGCACACATTTTTAATGAAGTGTGTCACTTCACCTAATTTGTCTGTCCAACCTATATTTGAATGCTATCATTGACAGAGTATTTTTTTCCATCTTATCATTTTTTTAAGCTAGAAGGACTATCAAACACAAAGCAAAGTGAAGATATAATTCTACCCCTTGTTCATGCATGCTATTTTAGTAAACTTTTACTCTTTATGATTCTCACATCTATAATTTTATTTCACCTTATTGCTAAATTTAATGTTTTATTCTTATAGCATTCTTGTAATAGAGATTGAGCAAGTAATACCTATTTCAGCTTATAGATTAAGCTGCCATAACTAATTTTTAAAAAGAAGCTTACAACTTTTATATTAATAATTTCCATGACATAAAATTTAAAAAGAACACTTAAAAGTATGGTGACTTGAATAGTGCCTTTCCCCACCCCCTCCCAAAATGTTCATTTTCTAACCCCTGAAACTAGTGAATGTTTCCTTATTTGAAAGTGTCTTGGCAGATATAGTTACATTCAGAATCTGTGGATAAGATTATCTTGGATTTAGGCTAGGTACTAAATCTGGTAAAAGGTGCCCTTATAAAGCCTTATAAGAGAAAGGCAGTGGGAGATTTGAAACACACAGAGGACAAATCATGGAATTATGCAGCCCCAAGCCAAGAAGCTAGAAGAAGCAAGGAAGGAAGGATTCTCCCCTAGAGCATTATAGGGTGTGTGTGGCTCTTGACACCTCCATTTTAGGCTTTGCCTGGGAAACCTGTTAGAAAACAAGTTTTTTTAGTTTTTAAGCTGTTGTAATGTGTTACAACAGCCCTAGAAAAACAACACAAAGAGAATTACATAAGATACGAATTTGTAAGAAAGCCACCATATGTCATTTTCTTCCTCCAGATATTTACATATTTGGAAAAATACTATATTTTACTACCCTAGGCTAAAATGTATAGAATTCAAAAGTTCTTATCAAAAATTTGACCATATTATGGGAGATATACTTATTTTTCTAGTACAAATCTTGTATGAGCTCTGCCCTTATCTTCTAAAATACCGCATTTAAAAATTGAACAAATGCTCGCAGGGCATATATGATATTTCACATATAAATTGGCTATTTTAAGCCTAATTGCATATGAACATTAGACAATTTGAATCCATGTGTGTAATTATCAGCTTTTGTGGTTCTGAGAAAGTGACTTAGACTTTGAGTATGTGAGCTTTAAGCCATTCTTTACCTACAATTTTTGCCCTAGCTAGAATAGATAGGGCATTCTGCTAAAATTTGTTGTAGCATGCAAGCAACAGAGCATCGCTCATCAATTGTCTTCAAGTGGTCAAATTCGATAAAGGCAATTATAGCCTGAGCAATGATAATCATTTTGTATCTAATAAAGCAGAGTAAGTGAACATTATAGCTCAACAACAATTTATAGTATTGGGCATAATGTGTGAGGTCAGATGCAGGGGACATTTCTAACTCAGGATGACTAAGTGTTCAGCTTCAGTCAAGGAATCTATAGAGCCAAATTCCGGCAGCAACTTGAATGTTCTGAAAATGGAAGCTTTCTTATATTGAGTGCAGTGTTTAATGGTTTCACAGGACTCTACTGGGCAGTACTTCAGTAACAAGCACATACTATATTATACTGTACTTTATATAGGTTAGGATACCTTGTTCATGATTTAAAAAGTGATGGTTTAAAACTTAATAGATTCTTCCACAGGCGACACTAGAGAGTCGAGGTTTAAGGTGTCCACTGAATCGATTTTCTCAGTCTGTAAATTGATATAAATTGTCTCCTAGAGGCATATAGTTGTGCACATAGCATTGTTTCTATTTTACTGGAATAACGTGGACCTGTGCATGCTATACCATTGTACAATTGAAATATGATGAAATCAGTTTACATCTATTGGCTATGCATGCATCGAATGCTTGTAAAGAAGCTCTAAGCTTTTGAAAGCTAACTTTAAATTGCTTTTCTTCATAGCTATCTATGGTAAGCTGGATTCTGTTTTTTAAAGGCGTTATCTTCCTTCAGAATGTGTTCTGCTTCTAGAATACAAATAATGCTTACATATTGTCTCTTTTGATACCTACAACCACACTGGGAAGAGAAATGGTAGAGAAATTATTACGATTCAATTTTCAAATTCATCAATTTAGACTATGAGAGGTTTATGAATTGCCCAAAGTTATATGAAGAAACGAATGTAAAAGAATCTCCTTTCTGACAGTCTACCTTGACTATCGCTTTTTTCATTAGAACATTCTGATAGAGTCACAGGCTTCCCAAGCATTTAAACCAGAAATTGATAAAATGCCTGAGGTTATCTTGAGGAGTTTTTGTGGGTCGCCTGTACCTGTAATAACCTAACACAAATTTTTATATATTAGAATTTTAGATTTTAGGGTTTTGATATTAGGATATGCCTTAGGATACATGAGCATTCCCAGTAAATCAGAATACAGGAACACAGAAATGCAAACAAGAAGTCAACTTCAAGATAGACTGTATTGGTTGGTATAAGCCAGATTTTGCTGTGGTTAAAAATAAGCTAAAATAACCTTCCAACTTAGTGGTTTAAAACAATGTTATTGTTACTTTAATTGTTTAAGTTACTCACAAACAAAAAAGTCTAATGTAATTGGATTGTGTGAGAAGAGGTTGGAAGAGGGTTACGTGAGCATTATTTGCTGTGATCACTTAGGAGCTCAGGCTGAGTAAACTCCACTTCAATACACTCTTCCATGCTTGCTATAACATAGAAAGGATATAGCTGCATGATCTCTCTTCTGCAATTAAATGCTTCAGCATGGAAGTGATTCGCATCACTTCCCCCCATAAGTCATTCACCAGAAGTAGTCATACTTAACTTCAAAAGATTGAGAAAAATGCAATATTCTTTGTATCTGGAAGGAGATGAAAACCAGGTATAAGTGAGCAGTTGAAATGTATGTCACAGACATAAGGTAGACTATTTTTTCAGAATAGTGCTCAAATTTTGTAGTGCAATGTAGATAGTGCAAAGCAAGATAATTTAAAATCCAAGAAATAAAAGAGGTCTTGGCATTTATTGAGACTAGTCTCTCATCAATGCAGAAATTTCTTCTTAAATATTCCCTGTGAATTATTCTTGAATATTTCAGTGATGGGGTGCTGACCTAGTAGCTATTATTCCATTGGATGACTCAACTATTTTTTTTGTTGAGATGGACTTTCACTCTTTCCCCCAGGCTGGAGCCTACTGCAACCTCCACTCCCCAGGATTCTAGCAATTGTCCTGCCTCCCAAGTAGTTGGGATTACAATTACAGGCACATGTCACCATGTCAGGCTAAGGTTTTGTTGTTGTTGTTGTTGTTTTTGTATTTTTAGTAGAGACATGCTTTCACTGTGTTGGCCAGGCTGGTCCAGAACTTGATCACAGGTGATCCACCTGCCTCAGACTCCCAAAATGCTGGGATTTCAGGTGTGAGCTACCGCACCTGGCCTGGATGACTCTACTATTAAAGATTATTCATATTGACCTGCTCTCAATCTATGAAACTGAAACTGTCACTTAACAACCCTTGTTTCACCTTCGGAGCACAATATAACATTACAAATGGATCTGATACAAAATCAGGACACTAGTTGAAGCAGTGTTTGAGAAGCTGCAGGCTACAAAGCTAATAATCACCAGATGAAACACCTGCAGCAAAGCTGCAACTGGTTCTTAGTATATGCTATCCTGTTTCTGTATCTCATCAGGTGACCTGAATCCCTCACCTTGTGAATTCCACAGGGAAGCTCTTAGGTTGGAAATACAATAGATTGTCTTTGTAATCCTAAAAAATGCAAACCTGAAACCAGGAGACACCACTTTATAACCAGTAAGATAGCTAGCTATTACCAAAAAAAAAAAAAAAAGCATAAAATAACAAATGTTGGTGTTGCGGAAAAATTGAAACCCTTGTGGATTGCTGGTCAAAATTTAAAATGGCGCAGTCTTGGTAAAAATCAGTACAGAGGTGTCTCAAACAATTAAACATAGAATTACCATATGATCCAGCATTTCTACTTATGGATCTATGACTAAAAGAATTGAAAGCAGGGACTTGAACAGATATTTACATACCCACATTCATAGCAACATTACTGACAACAGCTAGAAGGTGAAAACAACCCAAATGTCTATTGACAAATGAATGGATAAACCTAACGTGCTATATACATACAATGGAATGTTACTCAACCTTGAAAGGAATGAAATTCTGACATGCTAAAACGTGGTTGAATCTTGAAGAAATTTTGCTAAGTGAAACAAACCAGACACAAAAGGACAAGTATTAAAAATTCAGTGTATGTGAAATGCCTAGAGAACCTGAAATTCATAGAAAAAGTAAGTAGAATGGTGATTGCCAGGGGGTGAGGGTAGCAGGTATAAATAATCATTGTGTAGTAGATATAGAGTTTCAGTTTGGGAATATAAAAATGTTCTGAAGATTAATGTTAATATTGATTGCACAACAATGTGAATATATTTCATGCAACTAAACTGTACACCTAAGATTGTTAAAAAGGTAAATTGTATTTTATGTATATATTGCCACAGTAAAAAAACAGAAAAGAAAAAATGCAAATCTCATATTGAAGGATTTTTTTCAAGGTCTTAAAAAAAGTAAATAGTTCCTTAAGAGACTTTGAGTTACATGTGCAAAACATGATTTAATCAGAGGTCCAAAATATGTCAGTATAAACAGGAAGAGAAAATAAATGCAGTCTAATTCCAAGTATTGATCATGATTTAGAGCATGAAATGGATCAACTATTAAAGTACTATCTTCAATATTCAAATAACTATTCATATAGGATCTGCTCAAATTAGGCATGGTTTCCTAAATTACTAACTCATTCAGAAGTTGACAGCAAGAATAAGCTTTACCTATCAGATTCTTTATGTAGAGATAATCAGCTTCAACATATTTGTTAAATAATAAGACCTAAGTTAAACTTAATTCCAACTGAAAATATGTCCTCACAATTCTAATACTTGCCCAAATAACACAGCTACAATAATCAATGCACTCTGCATTCCTTCTCCACTGGAATGAGTCATTCTTATTTATCTTCCTTACCAGACAGTGCATTTTATTGGTGTTTTATTGCTTCAAGAGGTAAGAATCCAAGAAATGAAACAACCTGCAATTATCTTTCCATACAAAGGATTGATGTCTCATGTGACCCCGATTTGCCCTCATCTCTGGTTTTCACTTTCCAGCCCTTGCTGCCTGGTAATCTTGGATCCATGCCTGACACAAGTTGATTGCTGTCAGAAAAAAAGTCAAATATCTAAATTCCAAAAAAACATGTAAGAAAAAGTCACAAGGTGATGTGAGGCTACAAAAAATGAAAATGTAATTCCTCAAAAAAAAAAAAAAAAGACGCAAGTGGAAAGTACTAGTTTGTAGGGGAATGAGCAAAGAGAATTTGGAGTATAGATGCAAAACTTGAACCAGAATGAAGGGGTAAGAGTCAAGAGTAGCTGGCCTCTTACATTCTTGGTAAACAAGTCTAGAAAGAAGGGATCAGACTCTGTATATAAATATCAGATATCAGATATCTGGAATTAAGCATCGATTTTTCCTGGGGTCTTACAAAAGAGATTCTTCCTTATTAGGTATGCTTCTTCTACATTTCATCTTCTAACTTTTTACCTTCTTTCTACCTTTATCTTCATTTTTCCTTCCTTGTTTATTTCTCTATCCTTTCTCTATTCTTTGTTCTTAAATTTCTTTTAATTAAATTGCTTTCACTTACCAATTTGCTTTAATCTCAATCCTCTGCTTTCTGTCAGCCCGACTCCATGATTCATTGATTGCATTGTTTTTCTTTCCTTTTCCCACTATCTCGTGTTTCTGATGTTCTATATTTGCTCATCACAAATATGGCCATTTCAATAACACTTTGGTTTGAATGTAACCTGTCTATACTCATCCTCTTTTAAAGTGTTTTCCAAACTCTTTACAGAATAAACGGTAAATAAACCTGATGGCTCTTTTTTGTCTATATAAAATTTCTTAATGGGGGGGGTTCATGAATATTCAGTATAAGTGTAATAATTTTGGATTAGATTTCTATTGCCACTGTAACAAATTACCATAAAGTTAATGACTTAAAACTTTATCTACTTATTGTCTGATAGTGCTCTGGGTTAGAAGTCTAGCATATGTCTTACCAGTCTGCATTCCTCTGGAGGCACCAGGGAAGAATCCATTTTCTTGCTCATTTAGGTCATTGATAATTAGCTTTTTGTAGTTGTAGGACTGAAGTCCCCAATATTTTGCTGGTGTTCCCAGATCTTAGAGGTTGGTCACATTCCTTCACACATGACCTTCTTCCTGAATCTTAAGAGCCAGCAATGGTAGGTTGATTGCCTTTCACACTCCAAATCTGTCCTCCCTTTTGATTCCATTGTGTCTCTCTGATCCAATATTTCACCTTCCACTTTGACTTTTAAGAACTTATATGTTTAAACTGGGTCATGCCAATATGATCCACTATAGATTGTTAGCTTTCTTTCAAATATTTTGGATTGTTCTGCTCTATTTATTTTCTTTTTTTTGAGACAGAGTCTCACTCTGTCATCCAGGCTAGAGAGCAGTGGCTCCATCTCCACTCACTGCAACCTCCGCCTCCCACATTCAAGCGATTCTCCTACCTCAGCCTCCTGAGTAGCTGGGATTACAGGCATATGCCACTAGGCCCAGCTAATTTTTGTATTTTTATTAAAGATGGAGTCTCATCATGTTGGCCAAGCTGGTCAGGAACTCCTGACCTCAAGTGTCTGCCCGCCTTGGCCTCCCAAAGTGCTGGCATTACTGGTGTGAGTCATTGTACACAGACTACTTATTTTCATTATTTCTTATATTTGAGAAAATACATGTTATCACACACAAAGACTTAAAAGAATTTTCACATCCAGAAGAGACATGACTGCCAATCATGGTACCAGTGAAGGAAAAAAGGATTTTGGAGAGAAGCTATTGAGGAAAAACAAGTAAATGCACTAAACGTTTAGCAAAAATGGAAACAGAATACAATCCCATGCCTGATAAGAAAAGGGAAGATTATGGTATGACTGGAGCCTTTAAAGAGCTGGAAACACAGAATGGGTGCTGCCTAACCTGAGCTATTGTTGTAAGCAAATACAACTGCACTCAGAACCATGGAAACAACACATTCAGTTTGTGGAAAAAATAAATACTTACAGCTCCCTCTTCTCTAACACTCTGATCTTGTCAATCTATCACACTGGCCAGATCTTATAGGAAACTACATAACTATGACCACAGAGCTTATAATGGTCAGAATCTCCTATATCCAAAGCATAGGGCAGTGTCATAAAACCATAAAATGTGGAGAGTCAGTAGGTGTGCTAGTGAGAACCAAACAAGATTAGTTAGCCCAGAGCTTTAGGCAAACGTTTTCTGAAAATGGCCAGACAGTAAATACTGTAGGCTTTGTGGACCACAGTCTCTGTTGTAACTACTCAAGTATACTTCTGTATAGAGAAAGTAGTTACAGGTAATACAGAAATGAACAGGTGTTGCTGAGTTCTAATCTAACATTATTTACAATAATAAGCAGCTTATTATTATTTACAATAAGCAACATTATTTACAATAACAAATTTTGGCCCTTGATTTAGGGCATAGCCAATGGACTCAAATGGAAAGTTTTAAATGCTTACTCCACAAATACATAGTTCAGACTGCTTTTTAACATCGAACATAATTTCCTGCCAGCTAAAAGTGACATTTCCCAACATTCTTCATACACAGGTATAGCTCTGTGGCTAAGTCCTAGCCAAACGGAATGAGTAGGACTGATGTATGCACCTCCCAGTTGTTTTTTCCACGGGAAAGCATGTGCCCTTCACTTCTTTCCTCTATCTTGCTTTTTAAAATTTGGACACAGTGAATTTGGTGGTGAGTCATCTTTGGCCATGTGGAGAAAAAGAAGTTGCCTATGTTACCAGCAGTGCAAAGCCACCCTGCTTGCCCTTGGGTGTCTGTTCTGATTTTGAGAATGTTACATAATCCCATCTCTTATCTAAGCTACTATTCTTTTCAAGTCTTGATTTGGTAATTGAACTTATGTTATTTGAATGGTTTCTAAGACTCGTCGATTTTCCTAGAAAATGAGAATATTATAGTCATATAGAATTGTTGCAGAGGCTAAGTGACCTTATCGAATCAACTGAAACATAATAGACATTCAGCAAAATATTCAAAAAAAGTGATCTTCATAAAAGCCTATTATTATCTTAGGCATTGTGAGAAATACAAATTAAATAATGTAGACAATATAATCTAACTTAAAATATGATCTTAATATTTATCCATTGTTGTGTCTGCAAGAATAGTTCCTAAAAAATTGTCTAGAAATCAGACAAGAGGGTAAATAAATAGACATTAAAATTAAATTGTATATTTCACAAAATATTCTTACTTTTTTGTGACAGGGTCCTGGAAACCATGCTATAGAAGAGATTATCACAAAGCAAATCATACTTCAACAAATGAACAATTGTGAGTGTTTAATCACTGCCAAGAACTAAGAATAAAATAAGTCATAGTTGGAATCAACACATTTTTTTTTCTTCAAATATAGCTCGAGACAGGTAAAGGAATAAAACAAGCTCTGCAAATCAAGGACTAAGAATAAACTAAGTCAAATATAGCCCAGGACATGTAAAAAAATAAAAGAAGCTCTGAAAATCAGAAATTATAATCCAGACTCCCCCAGGTGAATGTCTCTCTCCACAGTTGAGAAAGCAGACCTGGAGAGTTTGAAATTTTTAGCTGAGTATCATATTCCTTTTAGAGCAAGAGAGAAAGTCTTTTAAAAACTTATTTTTGCCAGATGTGGTGGCCATGCCTGAAATCCCAGGACTTTGTGAGGACAAGGCAGGAGGACTGCTTCCCCAGGAACTTGAGGCTGCTCTGGGCAACATAGCAAGACCCCATCACTACCAACATTTTAAAACATTAGCCCAGTGTTGTGGCACACATCTGTAGTTCCCAACTACTCAGGAGGCAGACACAGGAGGAGCCCTGGATCTAAGGAGTTTGGGCGTGGCAGTGACAAACAAACAAATAACAACAACAACAAACAGAAGAGTGATGGAGTCACTTGCCCCATGGTTTGATAAGATTTGTCTTCCTAGTTTTGAAGAGGATTTTGTAGCCAGATATTACTTGAGTTATCTCTGAACTCCTTCCAATTGCCATCTTCCCTAAATATTCCCATTTATATCACTGATATTATAATAGCTTAAACAGACTTCAGAATATAATGTTTAAATAGATTTTAAACTCTGATTACTCCCTGTAGCTTATAAAATGAAATCAAATTTCTTTCTTATTTTACCCAAGTGTGTTAGCTTAACCTGGCTATGCAAATATACGCAGTTCTCTGAACCGGCCTTCCCTTTCATGCCACCAGGTCATTGATAACACACATCTTTAGCTAAAATGCTTTTGCCTTCCAGTATTCCCCTGGCTCATGTCTTCTGTTCTTCAGGACTTCAGGTATTTTCTTCCAGTTCACTTTTTAAAAATAGTCAATTAGGTGCCCCTTCCTTGTTCTGTGCAAATATACCACTGCATTTTATGATAGCTAATTTTATCTTGCTCTTACTACTGTCTTATATCTTGGTATTCTCAGATAAATAGTAAACACTCAAATAATGTTCAAAGTCACAAATACAACTAGATATTAGAACCTGAGTTTTTTTGCTTTTAGTCCAGTTTACTTTTTACTCGACATGCTTATTTGTATTTATTTATTGGTATTTTATTAATCAGAGAATAGAAGTTATTTGTATCTAAACTTATTCTAAATACAGATATAAATTAATATTTATTCTAAATATAGATATAAATGACTTCTATTCTCTGATTCTTAAGTTAATTCAAATTACTTGTCTCAAGAGTGTAATTACTTATAATTATAGGTTTATACTTTAAAAATTCTTACACTAGCTATAATCAACAAAAACTTATTAGCTGGACATGGTACTGCATGCCTCTAGTCCCAGCTTCTAGGGAAACTGAGGCAGGAGAATCACTTGAACCCGGGAGGTGGAGGTTTCAGTGAGCCAAGATAATGCCACTGCACTCCAGCCTGAAGACAGAGCAAGATTCTGTCTAAAAAAAACAAACAAAAAACTTAACCTCTAACCTGCCTTAGGCTTAAGCAAAAATTTGTGGCAATTGTTTCATAGGTTGTGAAGAAATTTTGTCATAGTCATATGAAAATGTTATTTAACAATCCAGGACCATAATAATGGGTGCTAAATATATGGAATAAGGCAATACGTTGTTTGATATGAGAAGAGATAGAAAAATCTTCAGCTGTGATGAATAGAAAAGGCTCAATTGAGAGAGCATACAATGTTTAATTATTAGATCCTATATGCATTTGAAAAGTTCACAAGGGGGTAGACAATTTAGAGAATTTCTCTGAAAAATGTTTAAGTCATCATGGTAAATTACATTAATTATATTTTCAATCAATTAATTTATACATATTTACTGAGGGCTTCACTCTGGAACTTAGGCCAGCTTCGGCATTGCAGTATGTTTGCCAATGTGGCTAATGGGGTCTAAGTAAAGAAATCAGAATGCAAATATCATCAGTTTAATATTCCTTTTATCTTCAGCTATTTCATAATTTTGTAAATTCATACAATCTCTTTGATGCAGATTTTTCATTCGTAATAAGAGATAAGCTTTTCGACCTTTAATTCCTGCAGTGGTGGGTTATATGTCTGTCCTGAACAAAAGAAAATCCAGAAGGTTTTAATTGTGAAATTTGACGTTATGACACATCCCAGATGATGAAACCTGTGCGTATCACAGAAAATAGCCAAACAGCAAAATAATTCATTTAAAATGACTGTGGTGATAATATAGATTCATTAAACTATACTCAACCCATATTCAGTGAGGACCTAATATATTCCAGTACTCTGTCTGGTATAGATATACAAGATAAAAGGCATGGTCTCTGCCTTAATGACTGTACACTCCAGGTGGCTAAACTATGATGCTAAAGCAGTGATCTGGATTAGAATCAAGCTCTAGTCTCCGTTTGGTTGCACTCCATGCTTCAGCGGACCCACTGGAACTCTTCCAGCAAAAACATCTGTTGGCAGCTCAGCTGGACTGCACTTAGTGCAGTTTAACTGAGGCCATTTTTAATAAAATGGTAGGAATTTGTGGGTCAGAGTCTATGGAAAGTAGAATCTAAGATTTTGAGACTTGCACATGGGAGGTATATTGGGAACACTTTCAGGAATATCTGTAAAGAACAGAAAAGCACGATTGAGCAGAAAAAAATTAATTTTGCTGAGACTTCAATGAAGAAAAAATTCATAAAAAATTAATAACATTTTTAATAAAATGGCCACTTTTAATAAAATATATTCATTAAGAGGCCATTTTTCTTATCAATTTTGGCACATGATAATCAAAAAATAAATAATATTTTTTCTAGGTCTGCTTAAAAATTCACTTCTACCATTCGGACACTTTATTTGAGGTAAAGTGAATATTGGGCTGGGTAATTGGGGATTTTATGTCTAGTCCTAGACTGCCGCTGACCCAGTAGGTGACTTGAAGCAACATATTTACTCTTTGAACTTACTTTCCTCACTTGTTTGTCATATGAAGTCCTACCTTTCCTTCTGCGTAAGAATTCCTTAGGCCTTGAGATTTCCACAATAATCTACATGTCAGTGTTCTTCATTTGGGAATTCTTAAGGTATTTGCAGCCAACCTTAACATAGCAGTTCTTTCATGCTTACTGAGGTTGATAGGTGTTGGATTTGGGAATAGAGCTGAGGCAGTCTGAAACTTTTCACATCACCCATTGAGTAAGATGAGAAAATGGAGGATATTTTAAGAGGGTGAAGGGGATGCAGAGAACGTTTTTGTAAAACTAAATAATTGCCTTGGCTCACAATAAGCAACTAGAGGTTAGGGACCCTGGCTTTTACTGTTTTATTCTCCATAGTGATGAGCACACTAATGGAAATAATCAAATCTTAGTAGAGTGTGCAGCTATTTTATAACATTAAGTACTATTAAAGATCATTATAATAAAGAAGCAGAGGTTGAACTCTTAACAAGAGAAAATTCATTTTTTTAAATAAACACCCATTGGCTACCTATAATGTGCAGAAGACTGCCACTACAAGAATTTTGTCTTCACTCAACAGTTGAAAATATTTTTACCAGCCCTTTTAGGATATTTCAAAACTAAGTTTTAAAAAATGGACCTATGCGAACAAATCTAAATTATTTCTTGCACTAGTTATTATCTTTTATGTGTGTGGAAACCTGGTTGGCAGGGCTTATCTAGAACAGATGCAATCTTAACTTTGAAATCTTTTCTTTTTTTAATATATATTTTATTGCATTTTAAGTTTTCGGTACATGTGAAGAACATGTAAGATTGCTGCATAGGCACATACATGGCAATGTGGTTTGCTGCCTTCCTCCCCATCACATATATCTGGCATTTCTTCCCATGTTATCCCTTCCCTACTCCCCACCCCCCACTGTCCCTCCCCTAGTTGCCCCCACAGATCCCAGTGTGTGATGCTCTCCTCCCTGTGTCCATGTGTTCTCATTGTTCAATGCCTGCCTATGAGTGAGAACATGCAGTGCTTGATTTTCTGTTCTTGTGTCAGTTTGCTGAGAATGATGGTTCCCAGGTTCATTCATTTTCAATCTCATATAACCCAAAAATGTATCTGTTGATTCAGCTCAGCAAGTTATGTTCGCAGTTATCAACTTGTATTTCTGATCATGATGTCTAGAGAGTAAAATTCTATGATGCAATTACTTTCCAAGGGCAAGAAGCTGAGTGTTGTAGTGGAAGCTGCACCCAGCTCCTTTAGGGCAGTGATTCAGTTCAGTTACAGCAGAAACTCAAACTGAGACTGCATGCCACTGTCTGCTTCTCGTGCATGTTTTATAGTCATTATAAGATGTGGGACTAAAATGGTACTTATTTCAAGAAAACTGTGGGAATCAAGGTCAATTTTCAGTACAGTATATGTCAATTTGGAGATTAAAGGAGAAATTCAGCATATACAAAAAAAGCATTGTGCAGCCTGTCAAAAGCAGATTTGTTTAAATTCCAAGTGACCCCTTTGCTCCTGAACTTGCCAATCTACATGATGCCAAGATTAAATTTTTTAAAGAGTTCAATTTAAATATTACATTAATGCAACATTAAGGTTGGCATTTTTAATCATTAATAGTTCTAAGCCAAATAATTCAGTTACCTTTCACAGCCACTGTGTCGGCAAGACAAATTTATACTTGTTACTTTTCTAATAAATCCAGAACAAAAATTGAGCACATGCAAGCAAATCAAAATAGTTTTTTCTTCAAGCAGCATATAATCACCAGGACTTCTGAAGTCAAAGCAAAAGGACAATTTCACTTTTATCAGGCTCATCTGATGAACACAGCTAAATCCCAGAAAGCGACTTTTGGGAGGTGATGTCCTTTCTTAAAATTTACCAAATAATTAATAACATTTTCTTTATTCTACCATGCTACATTTACTTATAGGGACAGAGGTTAAGTACCCCATGTTTCGGTTAATTTATATTTGAGCAGGTAGGATTTTAAGACCCTGGTTTTTACATGAAAATGGAGATGACATGTACTGTTATTATCTATTTATGAAGGCATTAACTACAGAATTTTGAAGCTAAAAGTTAATAACTTAGTGTTTTCCAGTGTATCATGATTAGCTCTCAAGTTGTTTGAAACAATCTATTTTTAGTCTAAGTATTATTTTCTATCTATCTATGATCTACTTTTCCTGTAGTTCCTCCTGAGTATTCTTTGGTTTTTATGACTGTCTTTTTCTTTTCCATGGAGACTTCAAACCTCCGCTGTGCAATATAATAGCTACTAGCCATGCCTGGCTATTTAAATTAAAATTAATTAAAGTTAAATAAAATAAAGAATAAAGGGAGAGAGTTTAATTAAATATATATATTAAAACAATATATATACTTTTATGTGTGGAAACCGGGCTGGCAGGTTTTATCTGGAACAGATGCAATCTTAAATTTGAAATACATATATACTCTCCTACCTATAATATTTGTCTATGGTGGGGATTCACACTAAGGTAAACATGAATTTGAGAAGTCTTTCTAGAAATGCTGGAATAGGAAAATCGTCAGGCCTTCCGGACCAACAAATCCTGAAGCCTGCCCAACTTTTGAACTTCTCAGTGAGATGACCCCATGAATTCCTACAGCATTAAATCCAAGTTTTAATTTTGTTTTGTTTTTAATTACTAACTATATTTAGAATTTTAGTAATAAAGCCCATAATTAGGTACTTATTTAGTCCCTAATTTTATTATCATTTGTGGGTAAGTAGTGAAAAAATTATAAATACAAAATACTCATGAACATACCTTTCTAAATGTAGAAAAAATATATATTATATATTTAGATATTAAATTGTGTAGAACAGGCTATAGTTGTATTTAAAATTCATAAAGAAAGGAGGCCAGTGGAGCTAGAGTGTTCTTTAATTCCTAAAGATCGTGGCTCAGCTAGACACACCCTTGAAGCATGATTCACACAAAAGCATGGATTGGCGGGAAGAAGAGCTCATTCTAGTGGCCTCTCAGTTGGCAGTTCTGGCTAATAATGAACTGGCCTGTGATGGGCTCCAGTAACAAAAAAAAATCTACTTCTCTACTCACTACTACTTCCAATTTCAGAAAATGTGTTATGTGTTAATTTTTCATCCTCATATTGAATGTCAATTTGTTCAGTTAAACATGAAAACAGAGACAGAACTTAAATTTGGAGAAATGTAAATGATTTAATATCTTTTGCTGTTATAAATCTTAATCTATGGTGACAAACATTTAAGGCAACAGCAAGAATATTAACACTTATAACAATAATTCTACTATTAAAATATAATTAAAATGTTTTTAATAGTACTCATTACTTAACTTTTTATTTTTACTTTTTTTGAGACAGAGTCTTGTTATGTTATCCAGGCTGGACAGTGCAGTGATGCGATCTTGGCTTACTGCAAACTCTGCCTCATAGTTCAAGCAATTCCCGTGCCTCAGCCTCCTGAGTAGCTGGGACTGCAGGCGCTCACCAGCATGCCCAAGTAATTTTTGTATATTTCGTAGAAACAGAGTTTCACTGTGCTGGCCAGGCTGGTCTTGAACTCCTGACCTCAAGTGATTTGCCAGCCTCGGCCTCCACCGTGCTGGGATTACAGGCATGAGCCACTGTGCCCAGCCACTTACCATTTTTATGTTAGTTGATAATCATCCACAGTGAAATATTACAGATGAGAAAACTAAAACTCTATGTTTAGTAATTTGCCAGGGAATATACATTTAGTAAGTGATAATAAATTTCTTGGTTATGAAGGTTAAGAAGGTACAGGTTAATAAAAAAGTAACTTCATTAGGGGAAATATCAGAAATTGGGCATTTAGAACTTTTCTTGCCATTAAACACATGCTTTGGTAGAGATATTTTTTACTTCTCAGATATACAACTTAAAATTTAACATTTTATTTTCTTAAAAGCTTACCAGATACTCTTCCCTAGATTCCTATGGCAGAAAGACAACCCCAGTGATCACAGCCTCCTATGTGGCTTGCCTAGCAAATTGCTTCTAATTAATGTGTTATAGCAAAGGTGATGGGATGTTACTTCTGTGATTAGGCTACAAGGAATTGTAATTTCTGTCTTGCTAACAGACTCTCTCCTTGCTGGCTTTGCTGAACTGCCATATGGAGAGGCCCATCTGCAAGAAACTGAGGGCAACCACCAGTCAACAAGTGGCCAGGAACTGAGATCCTATGTCCAACAACCCATGGGAAACTTCTCCCATCAACAACCACATCAGATTGGAAGCAGACCCTTTCCCACCTGAATCTTCAAATTAGACCCCAGTGCTAAGCTGGGCCTTGCTTGTAGTCTTTTGACAGTCCCTTAAACAGAAGATCCAGTGTAGCCATGCCTAGATTCCTGACCTAACAGTATCTACAAAATGTGTATTGTGTTAAGCCACTAAGTTTGTGGTAACTTGTTAGGTATCAATAGATAATGCAATTACCATATTTGATTATTAGAGAAACCTGAAAAGGAGATCAAGAGATACTTGCACTGCTATGTTACATAGCAGAAAACCAAATTTCAGAAAAGTTATATACATTATCCAAAATGTCAAAAATAAAGCTAAGATTAAATCCAGGATTGTTTTGAATATTATGTCCTGTGCCTGTCAGTTAGGCAATGCCTTGAACTAGACTTGAATGTTTTTAAAAAAATGAACCATATGTTTTACCTTGCCTGTGATAGAAAACATTTTTCTTATTTATGTGACCTAAAAAATGTAAATTGTTTGATCTGACATTGAAATAAGTGACTATCATGTACTGATTAAAGCCGAAATCTGATCTTGGCTTTAATATGTGACATGATAGTCACTTATTTCAATGTCCAATTTCAGTGATCAGATTTTCATATAAACACAGCTGCAAGGTTTAAATATGGATTTTACATACAGTCCTGACATATCAGATTTTATTGTTCCATCTCAATACCTGAAGCAGATATCTTCATTACAATGGGGTTAGGCCCATTATAATAAATACAGATGATGCACTAATACAAAAGTGGGTCTGTATGAGTACAAAAAGGTCAAGTGATGCAACCTGGATGCTACAGTCGTGCTGCTTAGAAATAAGAATATAAGACAATAATTATTTTGTACATATTTCCATTTAGGAGTCAGGCTCCGGCTAAGTGGAAGAGGAAAATAATACTTTGCTATTAGAGTAAAACTAGATAATTCATATTGAACAACATAGCCTTCAACCTACTTCACCAAGTTTAGCCATTATATTGATCAAGTGGCTAGATAATTACCTGGTGAGTTCACAGGTTGATGGTGTTGTAACATCGTGCTCCAGCTATGGTAGTCAGAACACCATATTAATACTAAATGCAATTACAGGAAACTTACTTTCCTTGTTGAAAATTTACTAACAAGGATGTTCCATATTGTATATGCTGTGACACAGTGTATAACTGGAAAAAGCCTTGGTAATCAGATAAATACTATGTGCTTTATATTTTCAATTTTCACACACCTAAATTTATGTGATTTGTGTGTGGTAAAAAGCTCATGATTCTATTTTGAGCTTTCAAATCATCCTTTTACTATCTTTCTACTGATACCTAGTTTAAATCTGCTTCTGCTTGTAAAGGTGAGATATGTCTCTTCTTTATCTTTACTTCTAAAAAAAAGGTCAATGACATAAGTATCCTTGAATTTGTACTATAAGCAGAAGCCATTCATAATTACTGTCACTTGCTTGTTTGTTTTATTAGAGTGCTTGCTCATTTTTGCACCTGACCCCATTTTTCAGTAAATTTCCTGTAGTAATGATGATACTTATGCCTGGATATGCATGTTTAGGAATCAATTAATGATATAAAGGCATTCAAGGTTTTCAAAATTTAAAATATACCAACTATGTTCTGGAAGTCACTCTATTACTATCCGTATGCCTTTAGATAATTCACTTTGCTCAATCTCGAATTCTTCAATTGTAAAATAAAACAATGTTCCATGAGATTCTTAAATATATTTTTTCAGGGATATATTAGCCCTTCAGAGTAAAGACTCTTTGCCCAAGTTACACAGCTTTGTACAGTTTGCAAAGATAAAGTCACTGATGCCAGTTAAAATGGATGCATTCCATAGTATATCTTAAGTGAAAAATGTAACTATTCAAATTGAAAGCCATGTATTTAGCACACATCATTTTTCCTCTAAGGGAATTACTAGTGAAAGCATACATAATAATATTTGTATGCTTTCACAAATGCCAACAGGAACTGATGCCTTCGGTCTTAACAACCACAACAATACAAATACGCAACTATATAACTACACACACGCACACACACACACACACACACACACACACTCTATATGTGTATCTAGATTGATGCTAGGCAGGCAGATAGATACATACATAGATAGATATAGTTTGATTGTTTAAGAAGAGCTAAAGTTCCTGTTTTCTGTCACTAACTTATGATAAGTGTCCTCAGATGGCTTTTGAAAAGTACTCACTAAATTTCTTTCTCCTAAGAACAACATTGCAAATAATATCTCAATATTCATATTTGAGCAAAAATGGCAGAAAAAGCAGCATAATAATAGGATTTTTTCATGAGAATTGAATAATATAAATGAGAAGAACGAAAATTGTCACAATTATATCTGGAAGCATTGGAAAGGAAAGCAATAAAACAATAAAATGGCAATTTTGGGAAAGACAAATAGCATTGCAGCTTTGAACAGATACTATAAAATAAAATAAAAATGTAGGGTTTATATCAGTATATCACTATGTAAAGTTGAATCTACAAAAAATTATGATTAAGAAAATTTGTAATTACCTGATTAATATAATCTACCTATACACTGACACTAACTTATGTAGCTCAAAATGGCAGTTTCATTAATGAAATTAACTGAACAATTTTCAAATTAGCATTTATATATGAGCCATGCTACAATGATATCCATATATAGATCATGTATAAATATACATACACATAAATTTTTAAGTTTATAACACTTTGCAAACAGTAGATGATTCCATTGGCTAAATCCCCACTTAAGTAAGTTCACTCAATTGAATTAAATATTTCTCACCTAAATCTCCTGTAGACATGGAACTATTGATTTTCTTTTCTCTTCTTTGTGAGTTATACCTGTGCTCTGGTGAGGACCTGCTATATAAGTACCCCAAAATAAAAACTTAGTTTGTAATATTATTTGGAATTAAGATTAAAAGATATTGTGATATGAATTAGCTTGTCAATTTTGTGATACAGATTTTGCTAAACAATTTTTGACTCAGTAATTTTGTATTTTCCAGCATCAGAATTATTGCAATTATACCCTTGTTCTAAGTACCTATGTATGTTTAGGAGTTTAGCATACAATGAAGCCACTAGCTTCATTACGCACAAGCAGAAGGAATGGGTCCAGTGAAACAGCCTAAATAAAATACATGAAAAGGTTTTTATCTATAATTTTGACAGTAGTGTCATGGACTGACAATTCAATTATAATGAAGTACTGACATTATTGAAAAATCATATATAATGCTTCTAATTTTACTTTTTATAACTATTCAAAAATTGTGCCCTTTTCTTCCTCTAAAACTTGTAAACAGCAAAAGAAATTCTTTTGGGGTGGGATAGCATAAAATAGTAAAGGCCTTTTTAAATACTAAAGCTTTGGAGATGTATTTCACTGATTTAGAGTGATGGATATGAGAGGTAGGTCCCAGTAGTCTATCAAAGAAAAAAAAAAAAGAGAGAAAATTTTTTGTTTTTAGAAAAGTAATTTTCTCACGCAGCTTTTGGCTAACTAAATTTAGTCAAGTGGAAAAAACCAAACTGGATATAGTACAATCCAATCATTTTGAAATTTGTGAGACTCTTTTATATTCTTCATATTTGAATTGCTTTCAAGTAGTTTGGCAAGAGCTTCCTTCTATATATACACACACACACACACACTATATATATATAGTGTGTATATATATAGTATATATATGAATATAAATATGGCTATATATAGATATAAATATAAATATGAGTACCTATATAGGGGGATATATATTAGGGGATTTTATATATATATATGAGGAGATATATATTTCAGGAAATATATATTGGGAAACATATATAGGAATATATATAGGGATATATATATATAAGAATACATATACAGACACACACAGTTATATACACACACACATATATAAGTGTGTTTAGGATATATATATATATCAATATAACATATATCTATTTAATTTCTAAGTATGTCCAGAGTGAAAGACACCCCACCATAAAAAATTTTTAGAAGTCAAGAAATAAGAAGGTTTCAGGTTTCTCATGAGATAATATCTTAAATACTATACCTTTTGGATTTCAAAAAGATGGAGACAATTAGAGAAGAGCTTGCTATTAAAGTAGCTTCAGTATGTGGCCAAAAGCTGTTTCCCTTCAAATGAAGTGAGGGGATGTTGATCAAACTTAAAACAGTGTTCTCATCCTTGTTTGATTTAATGTATGACTTGGAGGCTACCATAGATTGTTCAATTGACCTTGATGCATGTTTCCAATCCATCAAGGCCACTTTTTCCTGGCTATATCGAGGCCAAGTCCACCAGATGTCAGCACAATATAAATTATCCAAATTATTTAATTTAAAAGCCAAATATAGAAGAAAAAATGAAATTCCCATAAAACAAAGCCATTTCATTGAATTTATCTATACCAAATTTATCTATAACAAATTTATCTATACCAAATAGAAGGAGAGGTTGTAAAACTGGCCATGTTAAACTGTAATGTAATTTTTTAAATAATTTCAAATAGCCCTCTTTAACATTAATATAATCTGAATAAAGCTTGTCTAGTATTTATCCTTCTTCCTGTTGCATTATCATTCAAATGCAGTATTTGCCAGATGACTTTTTTATTCACTGATGGTTTCATGCATTAACATTTGCCCATTACATTTTTCTCTTGATTACTTTTTCTGCTCTAGAAAAAGACATAAATCATGAAAGCAGTATATTCCATGACATATTTCCTTACTTGATCACAATTAAACTCAAGGTTAATATGTGTAACACTGTCTGGCAATGAGTTGAATTCTTGATGTTAAGATATACCAATGACATTTTTTCCAAAATATAATTTTTGTGGTTGAGGAGAAAATTGTTAGTTTACATCATTAATGCATGCACATATGCAAACACACACACATAGACACTCAGTGAAGAAAAAGAGAGACTTCCCAGAAGTGAGGGTAAAATATTACTAAGCCTATGTTTGCCTCTATTTGTTTACGGTTCTTTACGGCAAAATGTCCAGGAGGGAGGATTTGCTCCTTCTGGTTAGCGTTAGAGGAACTCTTTTTCTTTCCCAAAGCTAGTTTCTTTTCTTCCCCAATATATGTCACTCAACAGAGTTTTCCACCTCACCTTCCCAACTCCAATACCTACATCTTATTATTCCTCGTGCAACTACTGGGTAGAGATATATAGCGACAGAATTTAAGAACAAAGTAATATGAGAAACAGATGAGGTAATTCCACCCTTCATGCTTGCAGCTCCTAATAATATGCTTTTACCAACTTGAGAATTATACCACAGGTTGAGTTTTTATGTACTATTATATCTTTGCACTTTCAACCCAAAAGTCACCACTCTCCTCCTTTAAGGAAATGGTCAAGTTAGGATTTTCCTCCTATAGCTAGATAATTCTCTCCTCAGGCCTTGTAGTTTCCCCACATTTATCTTCATATTTTTTCCACACATAAAATTAGTTTATTATTTTGCTTAAATATTAAAGGGCCTGCTTTTTGTGCACATATTCTGCATTCCCTGAGTTTATAATCTGAGCTAAAGTACCAATCATGTGACCAAAGCAATAAAAGAACATACTAGAGCTATTGTGTGGTTCTTTCTGAGAAAGGAAACTTACAGAGTATAAATGGCTCACATCTACTTGGAAGGACCAGTCAAGTTAGCTAAGCCTAACAAAGGCAAGAAAACGGAGGGCTCAGGTACTTGAAGGATGAAGATCTGGATTCTATCAGTAAAGCCAGTGAAACTAGTGCTTGCAAATTACGAAACAGAGAATGCATTTACACTGACAATTTCTAAAGGAAAGAGGTAAGCTAAAAGACACTGCTCTTTTAATATATCATATTTTAAAAGGAGAAAAACTGTAAGATTATCCAGATAGATTTTTAAAAACACATTTGATGTGATTTAGTATTCATTGGTAATTGCAAAAGCCATAACCAAAAAGAAGAGAGATAGGAATTTTCTTAAACTGAAGAAAGACAAAAACAAACATATAAACAAATACAAAATCTATAGCAAATATTCAAACCCTCCCCAAAGGTAAGAAAACATCCTAAAAAGATGTCTGGAATCACCATGATTCCTGTTTTGAAACTGTTCTAGGGATATGTTTTTAACACAATTTGTACAGAAATCACTCTGTCTCATCCTCCTCCCACACCCACCTCTTTGGTGTCAGTTTCCCACCTTCACTGCTTGGATCATGGTCATCTTCTTGTCTGTTAACTCCCTTGTCTGCCATTGCCTATTCCAGGATTAGACTTTTATTATTCCTGGACAGGAGCTGCAAGAGATCTCACACCTAGGATCAAACTGGTTGGACCCTTGGAAGTTCTGGCTCCCTCTGCTTTATTGAGATTTATATGAAATATCAGAGTGTAAGGCAGAGAATCCAGCTAACCCCAAGGCTTAAAAGTTTAGGACTGATGGTATGTTACTTTGCTTGATTCATTGTTCCTCAGTGTAAACACATATTGAAATATCACATTTGCATTCCATAAACATATCCAACTCTTATTTGTTAATTTCTAAAAATTTTAGGAGAGTTAATTACTATAGAACAACATGGCACACAAAGCAAGAGAGGGAACTGGCAGAAAAATGTTGTTCCCTTCCTCCTGTTGACAGAGTGCCCCAAGACCCAGAGGTTACCTGTCTGTCTCCAGAAATGTCTTGTATATCACAGCAATCTGTTTTTCTTTCTTTGTTTAATTATGGTAGCAGATAGGTAGCATACTATATTGTCATTATTTTTCTGCCTTATCTTTCTTATTTTTCCCTTCCCTTTTTTATATGCTAAGCTTAAATAAAAGATTAGCATATATTTAGTGCTTGAGAGTTTTCTAGAAAACTTGGATTAAACAAGTGCCTAGTCAGTGAGATAATAAAGGGAAATACATTAAATGGGAAATAACTGAAAAATAGAAATCAAACTGCCATTAACTGTTGGCAAGGTTGTCCATAAAATAATGTAAAAAATCTGCAGATTAATTACAACATTGGAAAGAAAGAGTTCAGAATCTAGCACTGACTTTTGGATACAAATGTTATGAACCCAAATAGCTGTTAGTAATAAAATAAATTAATACATTTTGATATATCAGGTAAAATATGGTATTGAACATGAGTAAATTGAATTTCATAAAGATCATTAATCTCAAAAATACAATGTTGTCTCAAAGAATAAAGTCATAGAAAAACACATGAAGTATGCTACCATTTTTATAATTTTCAAAATATATATCTATTTATTTATCTAAAAGAATATATGTATGCTTCAAAATACCATCAAGTAAATCAAGGGAAAAATTGTAACAAAATTCAAGCCTGTGTTACCGTATGAGATGAGAAGAAAATGAA
Organism: Callithrix jacchus; assembly: GCF_049354715.1. NCBI lineage: Eukaryota > Metazoa > Chordata > Mammalia > Primates > Cebidae > Callithrix > Callithrix jacchus. The sequence continues at coordinate 94,789,373 of NC_133516.1, forward strand.
CAAGATGGAGACAATCATATATGAAGTTTTCAAAGAAAAGAATAATACTCTCTTAAGCTAAATGGTGAGTGCAAAGGAGTCATTTTAGTTTCCTTTTAACTCTATACATAATAATATACACACCTTAGTGTGTACAATAGCTTTCACATTAAAATATTAGATTACTATATAAGTTTTTTTTTTTAAGGTCAGGTTATACCAAAACATTTTCTAGGTATACTGTGTTGCTGTGGAGTAAGACACAGGTAACATCTATTTTTTGAGAAGGTACTAAAAGGTTAATTTTTGATGTGGATGTAGTTTTAAGATCATCAAGCTAAAATAGCAAGACAATTTCATCTTCAGCTGCATTTTCTTCTGATGAGCTGGCCTGGAGATATAACTATCTTACTCAACTTCTTTCCCTCCTCAGTGGGAAAATGTATTTTAAGTTCAACATAACCAACATACAAACTCTTAGTGCACAACTCATATATCCATCTGAGACTATATGCCTCTGGTACAGCAGGGAAAAGGTGCAAAGCATTATTTTCCTGAAGTTTCATTTGAATTTATCAGAGCCCCTGCAGTGTGAGGGCCTTTGAAAGAAACAAACATAGATAGTATGTGTTTACCAGAGAAAATTCAGGATTTGAAGCTGGCAGTACCTAAGGATAGATTTAATTTTTTTTTTAGAGGAAGAATTATTCTCTCTGATACTTAAATATAGAGTATCTTTTTAATTTCTTATAAGGTTGGATCATTCCTTTTTGTCTTCTGCATGGAAGATGACAATTTCAAGAGGCTGAATATGTCACAGAAAATAATTAAAAGCTTACCATAATCCAAGCACATAGAAGACTACCACAGAAAGAAATTAAGGAAGAAGGTAGGGGAGCAATGAGAAAACTGAAATGCATTTTGCAAAATGACAGTTTTTAAAACAAGCCCCAGGGTTTGCTAAGGTTGTCTTAAATGGAGAGCCTAAGCATTTCCATTTTGGGGGATTTTAATCACAAAAGAGCAGTCACTAAAATCTGGCTTTTCTTTGATGTTTGTTATATGATTTATCAGGCTAGCATAGGTTCTAGATTTGAAGAAAAACTTCTCCCATCCAGACCCCCAAATAGATTTTCCAATATAATTTTCTCTAAGAAATAAAGTAAACTCCTTTAGCTTTCCTATATTCTGAAAAAGTAATTCATAGAGCAGAAATATTCCACTGAGGAAACAGTTAAAACTTATTGCATATAGGATTTTGTATCTGAGTTAATGTGAGGAGAAGGAGAAGGGAACTGAAGGGAGAAAAATAACTGAGTTGCTGAAAGGCCTCACAAGGAAACACACACTCTCTAAATAAATAACTTTTAAAACACAAACAAAAAATACTACTTCAGTTAGAGGGCTGTACTAGTAGTGATGGGTACCTGACATGCTGAAAGTTCCACTCTGCCCTTTACTCAGCAGGAACACGTAATTACAACAGCTAAAATTACAGGAAAAATAAAGTGAAATGGTTCAGCACTTGGGAGCCAAACATAAACAGCAGCGCTGACCTTTAAATCTCTACTGACTGCATGAGCAGTAGTAGTTCATCCCAGCACAGTAGCTTAAAAAGATTAGTAATCAGGTTTTTAAAAAAAATCACAGCCATTTGAATTGAGTGATTATTTAAAATTAATAAATAAAACGTCAAAATGGACTTTTATTCACATTTGATAGGAGTCTTGCAAAGGGTTTGGTATGGCTGGAAATAGTACATAGAATGCATTAAGGTTTTTACAGGAAAAAAAGGGTTATTCATATTTCACTATTGCAATTTTTAGCTTTTAACAATTGTTGAAAAGGAGAACGGAGAAATGAAATACATGGCAGTGTGTGTATCAGGAGAAGTCCATCATAGTAACTGAAAAAACACTTTCAAGTTTGTATCTCCTCAATGTCAATATCTCTGCAGGCAGCAACCACCAGTAGCTACTTGATGTCAAAGCACTGCGCTACAGAGAAAGAGCAAGGGGCATCAGGCCAAGAATAATTGTTTTTGATGTAGTACGTGAACAAGCATTATTAGAACAGGAGAAAATAAAAACTCTCCTGCTGTGTAATGCATGCTAATTAAGTGTGAAGTTCATGACAACAACAGCACCAAGAAGAGTGTATGAACAGTGAGGACACGAGCCAACCACCAGGGCAAAGAGCATTTGGTGATGGGTACCTGACTCTTTCCATGATCAACAAGTTGTTGAAACCCAGAAAAGAAAATCAAATTACAGACAATGTCCTCTCTCTCTCACTCTCACTTTCTCCACTTTATTGAGGTATAATTGACACATAATAGTTGTATCTATTTAAGGAATACAACATAATGTTTTTTGTGTATTGTATATGTTGTGAAATAATTTCTACCATCAAGCTAATTGACATACCCATCACCTCAAATAGTTGCTTCATTTTGTGAGGGGTGTGTGGATGTGTGTGAGAGTGTGTGTGTGTGCATGTGTGTGCACTGAAAACACTTAAAATTTGCTCTCTTGGAGAATGTCAAGTATACAAGATGTTTTTATTAACTATAGTGTCCATGCTGTCAGGTTTCTGGAACTTACTCATTTTATAACTGCAAGTTTCTACCCTTCGACCAACATCTCCCAATTTACCTCACCCCACTAACCCCTGGTAACCACACTTTTATTCTTTGTTTCTATAAAACAGACATTTTTAGATTTAACATATAGGTGGCATAACATCTTCTAAGTTCATCTCTCTTGTTTCAAGTGGTTGAAGTGCCTTCTTTTTCAAGGTAGAATATTATCTCGTTGCATATATGTATACACATACAAACACACACATATCGTAATTTATTTATTCATCCATCAATAGGCAATTAAGTTATTTTCCATATTATGGCTATCACAAATAGCACTGCAATGAAAATGGGAGTGCAGATATCTCCTCAAGATAGTGATTTTATTTCCCTTGGATGTACATGCAGAAGTAGAATTGCTGAATGACAAATTACTCAGGTAAAAGTTTCATTTAAAAATGATATGAACACAATCTGTGAGCCATAATACATAATACATATTTTACATAGTAAATCTACAAAGACTAAGTGTCTCTATTAATATGTCTAGTTTTTTTTTCTCTTTAATCCTAAATTTAGTAAACAAAATACTTTTTAACAGTAGCTTTTAGTTAATTGGCATTTAGTGAATGCAAAAATAAACTTAAAAAATTTCTTCCTTTTTATATGATGAAGGAGCGAATATTTGGATTATGTGATTAATAAATTAAAATGCAATATTGTCATATTTACTATTCAGATAAATTTAATTCAGCTTAAAGCTAAATGTAAAAGTTCCATTTTATTTATTTATGTAGTCATACATTTGCATATGACTACCTAAATGTACAAGGTGTAGTTAGATTAGTTAAAATGCTTATGAGAAATTAATTTTCCCAAAGAAAATCTGAGACATAAAACATATTTTCTTAACATGATGAATCTGAATATGAGGATTGAGTTTTAGTAAAGAAAAAGAATTGAAAGAGAAGAAAATCCTTGAAAATAAATCATAATTTTTAAACATTAGTAAATAACTGTAGGCAATATTTGAAAAACAAACAACTAGTAAAAGTGATTATCATTTCTTTGAAAAATAGGGAAATATAAAAATGACTCAAGAGTCTATCAGAAATACAGAGAGTTAACATATTTTGAAAATTAAACTTTTGTTGTCTGTGTACAGAACAACTTGGTTGCCTCACAAAATACAAATACGAATTCAATTTCTTCCCACTTTATATAACACCCACATAAAATTAAAAAAAATAATTTCTTACCAAATATTTTTCTTATGAATAAACATATTGATATTGAGTTGATTTTCTTAAGAATTTTAAGATATTTTATTGGTTTTTTTGTTCAGTTTTATTTTCATTATCCATAAGCTTTTGCACTAATCTTACTACACCTTATATGTAGGTAGACATATACAAATGTATAATTACATAAATAAATAATAAGTCTTTACATTTAGCTTATCTGCATAGTAAATAAGACAATGCACATATTATATTTAAATTTATACTTTTATTTGTAGTGAATCTCTAAACAAACTGACCTATTATATTTGTTACCTTGTATAAAAACTCATATTTTTTCTGTAATTATTATACCTAGTCTATTGTTATTCATTATATAATCACCTTTAACCAAAGTGACCAACTCTTGTTATCTCTTGACCCAAAGAAAAGTAGAACACAGAAAACCAATAAATATCTAGCTGTTTTTTGTGCATACCATTTCATATTATCTTTCCAAATTTTAAAATGGCAAAAATGCCACATAATTAACAATATCTAAAGTCATTTGCATATCTCCTGATCTCTGACCATTTAAAAATATAGAACTAACTTGGTTACCAAGTTATATATCAAAACTTTAAATATTTATAAATTTGTTTAAAGTTAAAACTTGTAATGATATTAAAGTGAACTAAAGATCTGCAAATTTCAAATTCATTCAGCTAAACACAATTTTATGTTTTTATCATTTTAATTTGTAAGAACAAAAATAACTTGATAACATAAAGCTGACATAGACATTTAAAATTTTTTAATAAAACAGGAGTTTAATCCTCCTTCTCCACAATCTAGAATATTATGATGACGTTAGATACATACAACTAAATGAAAGAGAAGACAGATAATAATTTTTTGGTCAAATTAGTTACCTCATTATAAATTATCATGGATATTAAATAAAACATTTCTAACACAATTTATGAGTTTTAACTCTGATATTTAATTTTTAACTCTTTAAATATTGTCTAAAATATCTTCTTATCTAATCTTAGAACTAGTGGTCTTATTATAATGAGCAAATATATTACTTAATTATATTTCTTAGTGAAATTTTAGAATGAACAATTTCTTGTAAAGCAAACATTTTTAAAGCTCAAAACAAAAAGTATTTATTTTTTACTTACCCCTTTTATACATTCTTAACACTCTGTCTTGACTATTTTTAGCACGTACAAATATTGGCAGCACTTCATTTGATTAATCTTCAGTTTTCTAAGAAATAGGAATAGGAGATAGGAAGAACATAGGTGAGACAGATAGATAGATAGATAGATGATAGATAGATAGATAGATAGATAGATAGATAGATAGATGATAGATAGATGATAGATAGATATGGAAGAAATGGGGAAAAAGAGTGAGGGAAAGAGAGAGAGGCAGGAAAAGGGAAAGAAAGTGGAAGAGGGAGAAGGAGGAGAAAGGAGCAATCAATTACAGCTAAATTAACCAATGTCCCAGGGACTTGACAATTTTATCAGATTGCAAAATTAAAAAGTCATTGTTTATTGATCTATGAAGTATAGAATCTGAGGTAGGAGAAATTCCCATATCAAACAGTCTTTTAGATACATCAAATCTCCTCATGAAAAAATTTTTTTCTTTCGTTCTTTTCTCTCTCTCTTTTTTTTTTTTTTTTTTTTTTTTGCTTTTTGGCCTGAGGCATAATAATTATTAATGTCAAAAGTGTCCACAAAGTGGTCACACCATAATGGCTCTTGATTTTTCTCGGTAATATTATATCCAAGTTAAAATATTTGATAACATTAGTTCCATAACAAGTGGAGATATGTAAAACTAGCTATGTTCCAGAAAACCTTAGAATGTTGTATGGGCTTTATTATTTCTTTTCTTTTCTTTTTCTTCTTCTTCTTCTTTTTTTTAATGATACAGAGTTCTGCTCTTGTCACCCAGGCTGGAGTGTAATGGCACAATCTCCACTCACTGCAACCTCTGCCTCCTAGGTTCAAGAGATCCTCCAGCCTCAGACTCCTAAGTAGCTAGGAATACAGACGTCCACCACCACACTGGGCCAATTTTTGTATTTTTAGTAGAGACAGGTTGTACCATGTTGGCCAGCCTGCTCTCAAACTCTTGACCTAAGTTTATTCACCCACATCGGCTTCCCAAAGAGCTGGCATTACAGGCATGAACCATGGTGCCTGGTCCATTATTTCTAAAGAATCTGCAAAACAAATAAACTGATCTCACAAATGCTGTATCTCATCCTACACTTTGTTAAAGAGCTCATAGAGATTAAAGAAAGGAAAAAAGAAACCATTAAGGGTATCAGCAGGGAAAAACATAATTAATTCATCTTTTTCAGTGCTCAACCAAAACAAGTCAAAGCTCAGATACAAAGCAGGATTTACTTCAGAGGCTGAATAAAAGAATCTTGGGAAGAGGATGTGACAGAGAACCTCTGGAATCCACAACTTTATCAAAGTTCCCTGGTTCAAGTGGGAGGGTATAGTCTATTGGTGGGGGAAATGGAGATGCAGTCATTGTACTTATTAGACATCCGGGTTAAGAGCACCAGAATGTAGGTGAGAAAACAGTTTTATATTTATTCTAATTGGAAAGTGTATTAGTCTGTTTTCACACTGCTCATAAAGACAAACCCAAGACTGGGAAGAAGAATAGGTTTAATGGATTTACAGTTCGACATGGCTGGAAACACCTCACAATCATGGCAGAAGGTGAAAGGTATGTTTCACATAGTAGCAGATAAGAGAAGAGAGTGTGTGCAGGGAAACTACCCCTTACATAATCATCGGATCTCATAAGACTTATTCACTATCATGAGAACAGCACAGGAAAGATTCAATTACCTCCCACTGGGTCCCTCCCACAACACTTGGAATTCAAGATGAGATTTGGGAAGGGACACAGCCAAATCATTCATTCTGTCCCTGGCCCCTTCAAAATCTCATGTCCTTACATTTAAAAAACAATCATACCTTCCCAAGGGTACTCCAAAATCTTAACTCATTTCAGCATTAACTTGAAAGTTCACAGTCCAAAGTCTCCTCTGTCTGTGAGCCTATAAAATGAAAAGCAAGTTAGTTATTTCCTAGACACAATGGGAGGACAGGCATTGTGTAAATACAGCCATTCCAAATGAGAGAAACTGGGCTAAACAAAGGGCATAAGGGCCCCACTGAAGGCCATAGTCCAGTGGGGTAGTCAAATCTTAATCTGCAAAATGATCTCCTTTGACTCCATTTCTCACATTCAAGTCACTTTGATGCAAGAGATGGGCTCCCATGGCCTGGGGAAGCACCATTTCTTTGGATTTGCAGGGCATAGTCCCCTCCTGGCTGTTTTCAGGGGCTTGCATTGAGTTTTTGTGCCTTTTTCAGGTACACAGTTAAAGCTGTCAGTGAATCTACAATTATGGGGTTTGGAGGCCAGTGGCATTTCTCTCACAGTTCCACTAGACAGTGCCCCAGCAGGGAGTCTGTGTGGTGGCTCTGACCCCACATTTCCCTTCTACACTGCCCTGGCAGAGGTTCCCATGAGGGCCCTGTCTCTGCAGCAAACTTCTGCCTGGACACCCAGGCATCTGAAATCTACATACAAATTTTAATCCAGATACCCTAAATCATCTCTCTTAAGTTCAAAGTTCCACAAATCTCTAGGGCAGGGGCAAAATGCTGCCAGTCTTTTTGCTAAAACATAGTAAGAGTCACCTTTGTTCCATTTCCTAACAAATACCTTATCTCCATTTGAGAACACCTCAGCCTAGATTTAATTGTCCATATTATTATCAGCATTTTGGTCAAAGCCATTCAACAAGTCTATAGGGAGTTCCAAAATTTCCCAAAATTTCCTGCCTTCTTCTGAGCCCTCTACCCTGTTCCAACCTCTGCTTGTTACCCAGTTCCAAAGTCACTTCCACATTTCTGGGTATTTTCTCAGCAGCACCCCACTGTGTCATAAATATTTCCTTCTTATTTTTTTAAATATGTTTGTGCATGTATACATTTGGATTAATGAACTATATTCATTTTATTTCCTTTCTCCATTATTATATGACATAACATTTATTGACTTCATATCAAAATGTAAGTATTATGAACTTTATGTAATAGCATTTGGCTTGAGGATTTGTGTGTTTTCAGTTGTATGAAGGATAGTTTTATTATGTTAGGCATAATTGTGACCCTAGTATTGTCTTTATTTGAAGATTATGTATGATCTCAAGAGATGGTATAGGCTCAACTTGACAAGGGATAAACTTGTGATGGTTAATAAAGAGTGTCAATTCATTGAATTGAAGGATGCAAAGTATTAATCCTGCTTGAGTCTGTGAGTGTGCTGCCATAGGAGATCAACATTTGAGTAAGTGGACTAGGAAGATGGACCCACCCTTAATCTAAGTGGGCGCCCCCTAATAAGCTGCCAGCACATATAAAACAGTCAGAAAATATGTGTAAAGGCTAGACTGGCCTAGCCTCCCAGCCTACATCTTTCTCCTGTGCTGGATACTTCTTGCCTTCAAATATTGGACTCCAAGTTCTTCAGCTTTGGAACTCGCACTGGCATCCGCTGAGACTCAAACTGGCTTCCTTGCTCCTCAGCTTGCAGATGGTCTATTGTGAGATCTTGTTTGTGTGACTTAATAAACTTCCAAACGTGTGTATGTGTGTGTGTGTGTGTGTCAGGGTTCTCCAGGATACACACACACACACACACACACACACATATATATATCTCCTATTAGCTCTAGCTCTGTCCCTCTAGAGAACCCTGACTAATACAAAAAGACATTAGGAAAATCAGACTGCTCTAGATTTTTGACATTTGGCAAATATTTAAAATAATTACAACAGCAATTAGGTAGGCAACCAAATGATGAGAAAAACAACCTGGAAATGTTGTCTGCGGGGAAACAAAGAGTTACATTAATGTTAGTTAATTGCCACTGGATTTTTGCAAAGATGGTTTATGTGAGGGAAGTATATGGATGAGATTTGTTAAGCATTCTCCATTCTAGAAGAAGACAGTCTAAGTCTAAGAAAAGTATCTTCTGTTTTTCAAATACCATGACTTTGCTATTTAAGAAAAGTGGCTGTAAAAGTTCAAACACCATCTCACGCCAGTTAGTATGGCGATCATTAAAAAGTCAGGAAACAATGGATGCTGGAGAAGATGTGGAGAAATAGGAATGCTTTAATATTGTTGGTGGGAGTGTAAATTAGCTCAACCATTGTGGAAGACAGTGTGGCGATTCCTCAAGGATGTAGAACCAGAAATACCATTTGACCCAGCAATCCCATTATTGCATATATATCAAAAGGATGATAAATCATTCTACTATAAAGACACATGTATACACATGTTTATTGCAGCACTGTTCACAATAGGAAAGACTTGGAATCAATCCAAATGCCCATCAATGATAGACTAGATAAAGCAAATGTGGCACATATACACCATGGAATACTATGCAGCCATGAAAAAGGATGAATTCATGTCTTCTGTAGGGACATGGATGAAGCTGGAGACCATCATTCTCAGCATACTAACACAGGAACAGAAAATCAAACTTTGCATGCTCTCACCCATACATGGGAGTTGAACAATGAGAACACATAGACACAGGGAGGGGAACATTATACACCTCGGCCTGTCGGGTGGTGAGGGTCTACAGGAGGAAGAGTATTAGGACAAATATCGAATGTGGATGATGGGTTGATGGGTGCAGCAAACCACCATAGCACATGTATACCTATGTAACAAACCTGCACATTCTGCACATGTACCCAGAACTTAAAGTTCAAAAGCAAAGGACAGTTGAAGACAGAAGTGTATCATGGGATATTAGACTGTGAGAAGTTGGGTCATCTAAGCAAAAGGAAATATAGGTCAATACAAGCTGCACTGCAATACTATTTTAGTGCAGTTAGAGTAGTGATGTTAATTGGAGCAAAACTAGACCAGACATTCTCTTTTAACTTATTTGCCAACTCAGTCCCACTAGGCAGAAATTGTTCTCAGTTTCTGAATTCACTGTTATTACTCTAATGCAAGAACATAGGCACAATAATTCTGAGAATAGATATCTTCAACCCCGGGAGAGTTTCATAAAAATTTCTAGGACCAACAAGCTAAATTCAAAACCAAAAAAGAGATAACTCTGAAAGAAAGTATACCAGCAAAGTAGGAGAGGGTCAAGTTTTTCTAATCTGACAAAGACATGTGGCAGTTTTAGATGCCTGGGTACTTTGGGCTGAATTGTATCCTTCTAAAATTTGTACCCCGAAGCCCTAACCTAGTTTATCAGAATTTGACTATTTTTGAGGATAGCCTTTCAAGGGAAAGATTAAGTAAAAATGAAGCCCTTTAGAGTAGGCCCTAATCTAATCTGATTGGTTTCTTTATAAAAGAGGAAATTTCCCTATGCAAGCCAGGGGATGAGAGGGCGGGGAGCGGGGGGAGGGAGGGAGGGAGAGAGAAAGAGAGAGACTAGGGATGTTTGTGCACAGAGGAAACATCTTGTGAGGAACCAAACTTACTGACATCTATATCTTGAACTTCCAGTCTCTAGAGCTATAAGAAAATAATTTTTTGTTGCTTAAACCAGCCAGTCTATGGTATTTCCTTAAGACAGTCCTAGCAAACTAATACACTGGGTGACTCATGTTGCACCAGCACTAGCATGCCATTAGTTTTTGTTTTCCTTCTTGTTATTTTCTTGTTTTTCCAGATCAGTGGTTTCTTCGTATAGATAAATATTATCAGATAACCTCGTACAAAGTTTAGTTTCCTAGACCCAGTCCCAGAAATATTATAGGTCTGGAGTAGCGCCGAGAAATTTGAAAATTTGCAGGCATCCAAGAGTGATTCTGATGTCGGAGTACTGAGAACAAACTTTGAGACAAACTTCTGCAGATGTATGTGAGGAAGACTCACATCTCGGGAAAGCTGTGTGCGTAGGTGTTCTCTAATCAGTTTGAGATACTGAGCAGGAGAATTAGGAATGTAGGGATGTCTGTACTCATCCTTTAAAATATTACATGTAGAGTGTTCAAGATGATTTTTCATAATTCTATGATGTCTCAGTGTGAATCATTTAATAAACTGATACATCACACTTTTTTATTACATAACAGTAGGTTAAGATCAAGCGCTGTGTCATGACTTTCATTCTGGGATTTCTGTGCAGTTTATTTCTTGGTTGCTAATCACTATGGTACAAATGTGGATAGCTTTATGGGTGTAGGTCCTGCACAGTAACCCTGAACATAGAATTGTTGCCCCCTTTGTTTAAAGTTTGGTTGTTGCCATAGTAAAAATCTCAATAATTTTTAACAAGAAGCTTGCATATTCATTCTGAATGGGACCCTGTGAATTATGTTCCTGGTGCTGAGTACCAAATCATATTTAAGTTTTATGACTTATGACAAAGAGGTCTATATTTCCCTTGGGTTTCATTTATGTTTTTAGCCTCAGAAATTATCAGAGTTGAATTAAAAACTCATATGATAGGAGTCACTTTCCATGTTTCATTGTCACTAATGATAGGGGAAATGTAGCTGAAGAGTTATACTCATGTCTTCTAGTGATTTTCAAATATATTAGCACTCACTATCCCACACAAAGACAGGTAAAGATCATGGGGAAGATGGAGTTTTAACAATCATCAGGTGAATATGGTATGCTTCTCATTCTTTATCTTTGTCCATAATTGAAATATTGTCTAACCACAGGTTTATGGCACAGCTCATTCCTTGTGCTTTAAAAATACCAAGGAAAACCACATTAGGAATGTCTCTCCTCCATTTCAAGCTACATAATTTTATCTTTTGTTTTCCTTTCTGTATTAAGCATAATTATGGAAAATAAGACATTTATTGTGTCAAAATGATATGTTTAGAGAAGAATTAGAATATCTCTTAAAACAGTCTTCAATCCTTTCTTTGTTCCTCTCACTTCACACTTGTTATACTCAAAGAAACATAATGATGTATTATAATTTAGAGAAAATTACCTCCTGAAAAATCTATATTCTATAAATTTAATTCCAGAAAACGGATTAAGGCTTAAATATAGAGTAAAATGTGTATGAAGCAATACGAATAATTACAATTATATCTAACAAATATTTGTATTCATTGTATTCCAGGCACTTTACTAACAACTTTATATATGTCAATGTCTTTGATCTTAACAAAAACTATATGAGTTAGGTGTTCCCAGACATTATGGATTATGAAATTCAGGCACAGAGAAGTGTGGGCGATTGTCCCAGAATCCTGAGTTACCCATTGTATGGAGGAGACCCCTAAACTATAATATTAGGTAGAACACAAGCAGAAATTTTCAAATTCCCTTCTTTTTGTTTATATCAATAAAATTAATTTCTCATTAAGATATGCTTGGGCTTATTTATAAATTCTTAAATAGCAACATATATTCTACCACTCAAAACAAAGTATAGCAAAATTCCAGTAATTAGCAATGCAAGACCTGAGCAGCACATCCAGAAATTCTAATATTTTTAATATCATGTTGAATAAATATGTGCAAAGGACTATTATTCTTCAATATATATTACACGCACTCAGTGGCTTTTTGAAATAAGAAACCATTTGGGAAACAAAGAGTGACATGTCTTTATTGTGACCTTTTAAGTACACTTATATCCCCTAAAACGGGGCAATTCTCAAAACATCAGATTAGATGTACCTGGCAGCAGAACTATGAACTTAACATTTATGTTGGTGTCATTGAGTTTTAGGTGGTTACAACTGTGAAGAGCAAAGTGTGTGTTTGCGTTCTATGCAAATGATTTTATTCACTCTATATCTAGATCAAGTGTTAGAATATGAGAGCTGAGACACTGTGCAGGTAGAATATCCAGGAAGTATTGCCCATATACCAGGTCACCTGTCTGAGCAATGGTTCCCAAAGCAGAGAGAGCAGAGCTAGAAAGGGGAAGAAAAGAAAGTCCTAGATTAAGGTCATGTTGACGATCCAGGGTGATTTCTCAGATCTTTAGGAAGGAGGAAATAAAGGGGAAGTAAAGGTGTGAATCAGACTAAGACACCAGAAGAGGCTGAATAAGTATAAGGGTGAATGTCAGAATGAGACCATAGGCCATGTAAAAATCCCTGGGCTGAGGTGGAGACCCGGGAAGATTTTAAAATTTATTTCCACCACCATAAACTCAGCCATAGATACAGCCAGTGAAGCAGAGGAGTAAACAATTTCGCACAACAGGTGGATCAACAGAAGTCCTATAACTAACATTCTTTATCTCAGTTATAAAACCTTAGGTGCAACATAAGAAACGTGAGGTATTACCTTCTCAGTGTCTCTTACGTGTATGGAGACATCACACCTTGCCTTAACAACATGATTTTATTATCTGAAATTAAAAAAAAAAAAACAGCTAAATCACAAGTGGAAAATGATTGTGGTCACTTATTCAACAAGTATTTACTAAGCACCTACTCTGTGCCGGGACTGTTCTGGAGCTCCGGTGAGAAACCAAAGCTGGTGAGAAACCATGTTCATGGAGAAAGTATATCAGTTCTGATTGGTGGAGTGGGTGCTTGGAGTGCTGTATGAGGAAGGATCCCAAAGGCATCTTAGCTCTTCTGAAGGAATGAACCATGATTGATAAGCAATATCAGTCACTGAATGTATGCCTGTGTATCTGCACTTCTGTGTATGCATCATGTTTTGCTGAGAGGTAGGTCTGACCTAGAGATATTGATTGGCATTCGCTTATTGATGTGGAGGGGTACAAAGACAGGAGGTGAATAACCACCTCCTTTCTCCTATTACCAAGTATGCTGCATTTTCCTAGCTTCCAAAAATGAAATATGGATAAACATTTTCCCTAAACGAAGCAACATAAATGGCTAATTTGTGCAGGTGAACTAAAAACTGTTAAATTCATGTTAACAGATTATGTCATAAAGAGATTTTTTAAATTATTCATTCCAACAGGAGGAGGCATTTGAAAATTTGGAATAAATTTCATTGTCTTTGTTAGTTCACTGGATAGCAAAAACAGACAGCCGATTATATATTCTAAACAAATTCTTACAGTCAATATCATTCAACAACACCTCAGCCCCCAGTAGGTTACAAATGTTATAAAAACTTTTCTCTCTAGCGTATACAAAAGCAGTCTTTTCCCTTGTCCAGATATTTTAACCCAGAGACTAACAATAGTAGCCAATGAAATAAGTATTTGCATAACAGACACTTGTCCAAAGGCCTTACCTAAATTAATCCACTTAATCTCTAAAATAATTTAATTTAATGAAATAAATAGGAGGTCCTACGACTAACTTCATTTTATAGAAGAAAAAAGTGAGGTACAGAGAGGTTGCATAATTTGCTCAAGTTTGCACAATTAGCAAGCTCAACAGCCAGGATTTGAACCTGGTGTGGCTCTTTTACACTGTCAGGGTCTGTTGTCTAAATAATACATACACATACTCCTTTTCTGCTTTAAATAATCTTGGCTTACCTTATTTTAGTTGCAATGTTTCTATGTCCCTGCTGCTGATGCGAATGAAGCAAAAAGATAAAAAGAATAATCTGGCAATGAAATTGTTTAATTTATTCATTTACTCAACAAATATTTATCATGTACCTACAATGCACTATGTACATTTTTTGGTGCGTAAAATACAATGAAAAATCGGCAAGCAAAAAAACCCATGTCAACTTTTGTAAGAGATTACCTTCTAGTGGGCAATAAGTAAATAGATAATTGATATTTTCGGGTAGTTGAAAGTTCTATGAATAAAAATAAAGCACTGTAAGGGTACTGAGTTTAATGTGTGGTCTGAGGTCTTTCTAAGAGATGTTTAATGAAGTGAGGATGCAAGCCATGAAAATATCTGCAAAGAATTTCTTGACAAAGGGAGATAAAGTACAAAGTCAATAATGAATAATAAGGAGGATACTTTATAGACGGAAGGTAGATGGATTGATAAATGTATCTCAAAGAAGTAGATAGAAGCTACATAAACGTGGAGACTTATAGGGTGGAGTAAGAACTGAATTTTATTTAGATATCAAACAATGTTCTAAGGCAAGAAACAAAAAGACCTCTGATATGAAGTGGCCACTTAAAAAAAAATTGCTGGTGAAAAGACTAGGGTAGTGAATTGAGGTAAAAAGTCTTTTATTAAGTCTCTTTATGATTTTGTAACCAAGCTTCGTTATGAGGGATCATGCAGTCTTAATTGGCTGAAAGCTTCAGCAAAGGCAACTAATTGGGCTCAGTATAGCCACTGGGCATGTGTTTGAAAGACAGAAAAGTAGATATGTTAAGTCTGTACATTGCTGTCCCAAGGAAATGCAAATAATAGCAATCCTTGCTAAAACATTCATAGATTTTCATAGTTACTGAGGCTCCCATTCTCCATAAGTACCCTCTTTTTATAATTGACTCTTATCCTAATTACCTGAACATATTGATAAGATTTTGGTCACAATTATGAATTGTGAAGACTGCATATCTGCCCTCAAAAGGCAGGTAACAGAAGGCTCTATTTCAATGTGTTCTGTGAATGTCAAAGATAACTATTGAGCAAAATATTTAATTTTTAAATTGTTATAGAGTTACAATAAAAATTTTGAAAACTATCAGCATTTCTATTGTATATATTGGCATTTTAGAGAAGAAATCATAAAAGAAAAATGCTATTGGACTCTCACCTCAGTTCTACCCTGACCTGGTAAGTGTTTTATAATGATAAGTCAAAACTTTAAAATATAGAATCCTAACCCCCAGTCATTAGAAATGACCTTAAAGTTTTATAATATAGCTCAATGTACTATTGAACTTCACACTACAAATAATTATTAACATATTAAATTATTATCTAGAGACAACTGAGAAAACAGTGTTTATTATCAAAGATGCCTTTGCTAGTCCAAAGACCTTACTCACTTTCTGTTTCATCAGAATATTTTTTGTGATGGTCACAAGAGTGGTTTACTAGCTACACAGGAGTTATGATAGTGCTACTGTTCATGCTGATTAAATTGAGGCCATATCAGCATTTTTTTTCTATGAACATGTTTTTCAGAGAATTTTGTAGTGCTACAGTAAGAAAAAAAAAAAAAAGGATATTGGGTAAGTAAACAGCTTCCAAAATCTTAGAGAAAAAATCATGACTCCAGCTCCTTATTTCCTCTCTTCAGACATGTAATGCAAGAGAGCAAAGGTAGCACTAAATTACAAACAAATCTTTGGATACCAATAAAGGAAGCATAAAATCTGACTGCATATGTAGCTCTACAAATACAAGTCTGCCTTCAGAATAAATCATTTGTAGCAACAGCAAAAGATTTCTCTTTGATGGTTGGATGAATTCAATCACCAAAGCAAAGCTAATGAAGAGTTTCTAGGGTCTGTATTTCATAAGCTCTTTAATGCTGAATCTCATCTGAGATGTATGATTTTTGATAGTGTCTTTCTTTCCTTTCCCGTGGATAAAAGGTAACCATAAGGGAGGCTTTTGCTATATAGGTAATGTATGTAGGGAAATAAAAGAATCAGAAAACGTAATCTTGGTGTTGACTGTGAGGGTGAGTTTTTTAGTCTTATCACGACTATGAGCCCATAAAAAATCCTCAAATAAAGCAGAAAACCCCCATGCACATATAACTGTTCAAAGTACATCATGACCTGGAACCAAAGAAACTCTTTTCTCACTCTAGGTGGTGATTAATTTATACCCTAAGGTATAAAACCGTTTCTCACATATAAAACTACAGATAATTTTTATAGGATTGAGGCCATTCTCCCACTTCATGTCTACAACCTGACCTGTGATCAAACATTTAAAGTCAACAGGAGATCAATGCAGAGCAGTGAAGAAAATATGAAAAATGAACTAAAACCTTTTTAATTTTTTAATTTTAATTTTTTAATTTTTTTTTCTGTTTTTTGAGACGGAGTTTCACTCTTGTTACCCACACTGGAGTGCAATGGCACGATCTTGGCTAACTGCAACCTCCGCCTTCTGGGTTCAAGCAATTCTTCTGCCTCAGCCTCCTGAGTAGCTGGAATTACAGGCATGCACCACCACGCCCAGCTAATTTTTGTATTTTTACTAGAGACGGGGTTTCACCTTGTTGACCAGGATGGTCTCGATCTCTTGACCTCGTGATCCACCCGCCTCGGCTTCCCAAAGTGCTGGGATTATAGGCGTGAGCCACTGCGAAACTAAAACCTTTTATTTACCCTCTCTCAAAAAACGGAAAAGCCACTTGCCTCAGTCATATCAGATATACTTCCACAAACAGCCTTTTACAGGGAAACGGATAAAGCAAACTAATTTTAACAAAGTCACCGGTGCTTAGATGTTTAAACCATACACAGATGATGTTTATCATTTAGCTAATGGTCTAGTTGCCTGAAACACTGAATTTGTGAATACTGAATTTTTACCCCTATGGAAGATATAGGGTTAAATAATTGAAAGCCTCTAATTACATTTTCACAAACTGATTGATAGATTATTTTATGCATGTTTCTGTTTAAAGATACTTTGTTGAACAAATAACACTGATCTCACAGCCAGCAGCACCAGAGTTCATGCCTAAGGGAAGCTTCTCTAACATACATAATTTTACCATAAGATATCGTATATAGCCTTCTTGAGTTTAGGAAACCGAGCCAAAACTTCAGCACTACATTTGGAGGACATTGCAAAGAGTGAAATGATAAACGAAATAAACAGAAATACAGAAAATGCGGCCCTAAATAGATGGCAAAAAGGACATGGTTTATAGTACGAGGGCTGAAATGAATGTGAAGCTTTGCCTTGTTTGACCTCAGATTTTCCTGACATATTTTCTGCCACTCTGCATATGTGCCTGTCCTTGAAAGACCTTGAAGGCACTGCAAGTATTAATTTGAGGGTTAAGAATAAATTTAGCAAGTAGGCAAATTTGAAAATACAGAAATCACCAATTATAGTATCAACGCAACTGTATATGTTATCTGGTTAGTTTATTAAGAAGTCCTCAATAGTAAAGAGAAATTTGTAAAATGTATTCAAAAGTCCAGCACCATCTTACTGTTATTCTAAAATCAATACTAATTTCAAATTTAATGCCATTTAAATTAAATTACACATATTATTTAAAGTAACCCAAGATTGACTTAATTGACTTTCATTTAAAGTCTTCATCTTAAATATGTAGATTATGTAAAATATCTCCCCAGGCTATTTAACTAATTAAAAACTATTAATAGTGCAAATGACTAAAGGAGTAGTTGCACCATGTTCATATGTCCCCTTATAATGGACTATTAAATAAAAGCTAGGAACGTAATACTCACACACATGCAAATATCTATTTAAAATATTACCTTATCTTTTCTTAAAAAAAAGCTTTCTCCAAATACCTTCTGATTCAAGTCTTCTAATTGCTAGGGGAGGTGGAGGAGCACAGGGACGTGAACTACAACCTGCGTAAATCCGTAAGCTATGTAAAGCACGGATGCAAGTGAAATCATATTCAGGAGTAGTTAGGACAGGTGAGTTGAAGAGAATTCTAGATATGGATCTTGATCAGTTTTGTCAAAGCTACCTGAAATAATATGTTATATGAATAGTGAGGTTTCCTACATCTTTCATAAAGTGCCAAAAACACCTTTAGAAAATATTGTTTTTAACTGATCTATGTGTATGTATGTATTTGTCTATTCTCTGTCTACCTATCTATATATCCTCTAAATAAAAATAATGTATTCTCCTGTGTAAACATAGTTTCAAAATAACACCCTTACTCCCTTGCTTCCAACCCAATTTTCAACACCCCTACTCCCTTGCTTCCAACCCAATTTACACCCCTAAAATGGCATGAAAATTCTGGATAGTTCATGAATCAAGTCAGAGGTTACAAGATAAACTGCATCCATTTCAAAAGAACTGAGCACCCAAAGATTCTATTTAGCCAGAAGCATGTGATAAATTAGAATCCATGATGTGATTTTAAAATAAGCTTTTAAAAAATATATGACATTGTGTATCGCAGCCCCAGGACATGCTATTTGATGGAACACCCTAAATACATATTTAAGTCATGAAAGAGGATCAGCTTTTCTCAAGCAAAGAGAGCAGTCTCTACCACCTCATACATTCAATTACCACAAAAAGTAAAAAGAAAATGAGAAAATTAAATAGAAATGATTATGCTCTCAACTGAGAATTCAAGATCACAGATAGAATCCTACTCTACTTTGGGAGCAGCAAGCTGTCTGTCTACGTGAGGGGTTCCACAATGATAGTCAGGACATCTTTCAGATGGCTAAGACCCGCAGGAGTTTGTTGAATGCAAATCATTACAAAAATCCAGTCAGGAAAAATAATTTCTGTATAAAAGCTGCACATTCTTTAGCACTGAAAGAGATAATATTATATAAATAAACAACTAGACAAGAACAAATGCTAAGTGGTATACATAATACAAAGTCCCAACCAAAGTGCATTTCTGATTCACGATATCAGTCTGGCATCAAATTCAATATGCATTACATAATAATAGTTCTTTAGCACCAATATTCCTTTATTGCTTATCTCAATCTCAGCAGTAAATAAGTATCTAGTCCTATATAACGAAGCCATACCAATAGTATTCATTTCCTTGATGGAAAACCTTGGTGTTTATAGCAAGTGACAAGTTAGCAGTCAGGGTGAGTTAGCACATGGAAGGCTTAGGATGCATAGTGATATAGTTTGGAGATTTATAAAAGAGAAGAACTCCTGTTCCCAATATTTATTTGTACAATTATAACTGAACTTTAAATTTCACCTTTGGGAATTAATCGGAATCTCAATAGATCATCGATCTCCAGAAATTATTTATTAAGCAGTGATGAATCTTAGAGTAATACCTGAAACCACAAAGAAGATAAGAAACTAAGAATATAGTTATGTGGAAGTGATACAGAGCATAGCTGGCTGGAAGGAATAGGGTAACAGGAGAACTAACCTAAAATAATGTGTGGACTTCTAACCTTTGCCTAGAGCTGCCTCTTCAAGCTGTGAGGCTGTTTTCAAATGCAACTTATATAAAGAGTGCAAAGTTGACTTAGCCGCATGGATGCTGTTAGATAAGGTTATTCTAGGGAAAGAGAAGAAAAAATAGTCTACGTGAATGTTCAAAAATTAAGAAAAGACAAAATTATAAAACATGCTATGAAATTGCATCTGTATCTTGTCTTCTTATTTATATATTCATGTTTTAGAGAATTTTCCTTCTCTACTAATTACTTAGGCTGAAAACAAAAGAAAATAGACAATAAAGCAGAAATGATTAAGATACTTTTCTTAGATTTTTTAATAAATAAAGTAAATGGTTATTACTTTCTTAAAAATGGTCAGATATATCTCTCCAAATTCATTTTATTCCTACCTGCTTCTCTTTACAATTGCAGCCTACCTGTAATGGAAATAGGTATACCTGTAGGCAAAGAAGATACTTCTATCCAGCACACATTATCTTATTTGAGTGTCAAAAGTCATCACTGAAAATGAGCACCCAATAGCATCCAAGAAAAAAAAAAAGTCTCTGAAAGGTTAAATGTTATTTAATTTCTAAGTAAAAAATTATATATATATTATATATATATCAGGACTAGAACACATTTTTTTGTCTTTAATATCTGTTCCTTTTCTTTTAGTCTGAGCCATCACATAATATTATCTTCTTCTTACCAGCAGATACTCTTCTTGCCACCACCCAATGGAGATTTCTCCATCTCCTCTTATAATGACATTTATTGGCTCTTTCTGCAGCTCCAAGTTGTTAGTATCCCAAATTCATTTTCCTATTCAAGTGGTGAACCAATCATTATGAAGCAAGAGTAAATAGATAAATAGGTAAAAATCCCACTTATTTTCACTGCCCTCAAACACTGCTTGACATTTACCCAACTGAGTCATAGAAAAGGCTATAATAAATAAAGAATAATTTCCTCATACCTGAGATAGCAACTAAAGGAAAGAAAAAATTTTGGTTTAGGAATCACAGTGGAAATTGACTTTTAAAAAAAATGTGTATAAACTTTTAAGCTATTAAAAATCCTCATTCTATTTAATTGGTTATTTAAAATCTATTCCTCCATTGGAATACCAGGATATTGCAGAGGTACCAAAGGTGAAATCAGGATATTCATTAAGGGCCGTGTCCCTAAACATATTTGCCATAGACTTGGATTTAGGCTCATTTGACTGATGGCCCTAGTTATTTGCACTGAATTCTGCGAAACTCCTCTTTCCCTAACTTCAGCACTGCACTTATTCATATAAATGCCCTTTTAAATGCCTGAGAAGATCGTGATACAGCCTTTCCCACAGCATTTGAGCAATGTCTACATGTTTAGTTAACTGCTTCTTTCTTTTTTTAAAGGAATAAAGCACGTTAGTTGGCTCTTACATCAGAAATGAAAGAAAGAAGTGGTGGAGGTCGCTAATATTTGGACATCAGTAAGCTTGAACTGCAGGTTGATCTTCTTCACTGAGGAAGAATATCTGGGGCATACTAAGAGATGAAGTTCTGGATTAATTTTGAGTTTCTGGATTACATCCAAGACAAGCTGATCAAAAAAAATAAACAAAAAGAGAACAAAATCTCCATTTAGTCACTGGGTATTACTTAGTGCTGTGATATTTCTTATTGTCAAAGGAAAATGTATGTGCACACATGCATGTGAGCATGCACACACACACACACACGCGCGCGCACACACACACACACACACACACACACACACACACACCCTGGATAATGTATTACTATAAATAGCTTACAAATAATAGTATCTCAGACTTTGAAAAGTAGGTTACTAAAACGCTGATTTTAAAACAGAAGCACTTGCCTCCACAGTTTCTTAGACTGCCTCTGTTGTTTCTAAAAATATTTTGTTATTTGTTTTATTTTTACCCTCCTCCCTGTGAATGAAAATTTTAAAAGCCTTATTTTTTTTAACTTATCTAAAAGTAAAATTAAACAAAGATGAGAAAAAAAATCAGAATGCATTAGTATTAGGTTGGTCTCAAATTGTTTTCTTTATAAGGAGAGTTATTCAACTCAATGGCAAACTGTTTCTAGGCCAAACTGTGCTTGGTTTCTCTCTCTCCTCAATCTACCACAACACTGAGTCCTGCATGAGGCACAGATTAAATATGGAAACAAGATTTCACAAAAAGACAAAACAACAATAATAGCAATCAAATGATTTTCACATCTTATAATGACTCCTCTTTTATTGTTTTTCGTCTGAAAATTAAAGCTATATTACTTTCTAAAAGGTTGAACTGGACATGATACTACAGTAGAAAACAAAATAGTTCAAACTCTGATTCTTTTGTCGTCTACATCAGAACATTGTTACACTATTTAGAGTAGAACTGCTTCATATAAACCACTGAGGAAAAATACCTCTCAGACCAAATAGCAATAATTAATTAAGAATTGGATAGCTCCATGGAAGAACGGAATCATGCACTTTGACGTTATAAAGGAAGTTCCTGGAACAAACTCTTTGGGTATGCATTGAGGTAGAAGCAAGAAACAGTGGGAGGGTCTAAGTCCGGGCAGCCGAAGAGTGTGGTTAGCAAGATAACAAAGATGCACAGATGAGAGCAGCAATTAACGAAAAGTTGATAGAAACTGAAGAAAGAGAACGTCTCAAAGAGTTGCTGAGAGCTAACTTAATTGAATGTGGCTGGAAAGATCAGTTGAAGGCACACTGTAAAGAGGTAATTAACAAAAAAGGACTAGAACACGTTACTGTTGATGACTTGGTGGCTGAAATCACTCCAAAAGGGAGAGCCCTGGTACCTGACAGTGTAAAGAAGGAGCTCCTACAAAGAATAAGAACATTCCTTGCTCAGCATGCCAGCCTTTAAGATTGAATTAGATTGTGTTGTTCTGTGGTTTTATTTCTGAAAGTAAAACTTGCCATAAATTAGAAAACAGTTTCCCCAAATAAAATCTTTTTTTGTATGATGGTATACACTTTTCGGTAATGATGTATACATGGTATTGATTTTTTTCCCTAAATGTGTTATTTTAATAAATATCTCATGAATCAAAAAGAAAAAAAAAGAAACAGTGAAAGAGCAAAGGTTTCTTACTATATGTGGAGGCCTGCGTGTCTTTCTGCTGTGCAGATCTGAGAGTCTGAAGTTCTGTACAATGTCATGAGAGAGCAAGAGTCGATCAAGTGAGAGAGCATTATCTAAGAGGTATTTTGCTGTTGGATACCATACTAAACCCTGCCAATGTTTGTAGTCCCAGTCTATTTTTTTAAGGTAATGGGTCCTGAATATATATATATATATATTCTGTATGACTAGAACCTGCCACTACTCTCCGGCCTGGGAGACAGAATATATGTATGTATGTTTGTAGATAGATAGATAGATAGAGATGAAGAATATGTGGGCTGATGTTTTAAAATACAGCAGAAGACTTGTGCTATCGTCTTAAATGATACCCAGCTTCTACAGGGCTTCTTCTAAAATGCGAATTATACTTCTCAAATTATACTTCTCAACATTCTCAGTGATAGTCAAGAGAAAGCACCACCAAAATATTCACACCGAAGTAGCTTGTGTTAGAAGATCCTTTTAAAGCCACAACTCAATCTGTGAAAATGGGAAAGAAAATCATATTTAATCCCCTTTTCCTGTAATTTCATTTGGAGCCCCTCATACCTTTTATATTGCCATATCTGTTCAAGCTGACCCTCTTTTGCCAAGTGTATCAGACCTCACTGTCAGAGACATGATAAAAATTCATAGAACAATTTCAATATTACCTGATAATTATTTAGTATTTAAAAAAATATTTTCATACACATTTTAAACTGGCATTAATTTTGACAACCCAACATATTTTTTATTATCATCTCTTTACAGAAAAGGACATTAAGATTTTGATAAATTAGATAATTTAACCAAGATAATCCAGTGGCCGATAACTGCCATCTCACTCCCTGACTCAGGTAGAGAATCTCCCTGGTATTTTTTTGCTAATTTGTTTACTGGCAAAGGAGATCCCTAAATAAAGAACACTGTATCCACCAGAATGATAGACCTAAGTATGTGCAAGTTGCTTTTACTTTTCTTGGGAATTCTTAAGAACTACTCATTTAAAGCAATTCAAACTGTGTTACAAGGTCACCAAAAAGGTACACATTAAAGAGGAGTACACAAGTATAGAATAAAGAAGACATACAGAACTGCTCACATTTTATAAGGATAGCAGGAAGCTGCTGATGGCACCTCCAATTCAATAGCAAGCCTGGGCTTCCTAACATTTTTACAGGATAAACAAAGGGAATATAATTTGCAACAATATTAAGCTTTTATTTAGTTCCTCCTGAAAATAAATACTTTGTAAGAGAAAAAAAAAACAGTTTTATGAAGATTCTCTTTTTAGATTATGGTAAGGTTTGTAAGGAATTGCAGAAGAGATTTAAATAGAACTAATTTCTCATCTCATCACCTCTTTATCTGAGCTTTAACTTAGGGCCATATACTTATCTCAGGCAAATCAAATATTTCCCACAGACCTGGTGAAGGACTACTTACTCAGACATCTTAAATGGAAAACAGAGGCAATATGATAACATGTTTCAATGTCTGAGCATCACAGTCGCAGCAGTTCCATGCAGTGAATTACCTTAATCCTCTCACATAATTTTTTTTTAAAAGTATCAGTCTTCTAAGCAAATATTTTACAATGCAAATACTATTCAAGTAATAAGATTTAGTTTTCCAGAATTCATAAAGATTGCATAATAGCTATGGGAAGATCAAATTGGATGTATTTGGGTTCAGATCTTTTTGAGTAGAACTTTATTGGGAATTGAGTGTAAAGGCTTATACTTCAGTTATTTTTCAGCTACTTAAATTTGCATACATAAAAATAATAATCGGCCAGGCATAGTGGCTTGCACCTGTATTCCCAGCACTTTAGAAGGCCAAGGCGGGAGGCTAACTTAAGCCCAGAAGTTTGACACCACCTGGGAAACATGGTGAGATCCGATCTCTATTAAAAAATTAAATATTAGCTGTGGGTTGGTAGAGAGTGCTTATAGTCCCAGTTACATGGAAAGCTGAGGTAGGAGGACGGCTTGAGTGTGGGAGTTGGAGGATGAAGTGAGCTGTGAACCAGCCACTAATCTCTAGCCTGGGAGACAGAGTAAAACCTGTCTTAAAATCATCATCACCATCATCAACACATTTCCAAGAATAATACTGAACCATGAACTATCTAGTGAATAATAATTGATAATATTATTTAGTAGAGAGAGAGTGATGGAACATTATAGTCTCTTTCCCCAGTACTTATCATGTTTTAATTACTGCCTGCTTTAATAAAAACATCCAGCTATGTTCCTTCTTGCTGCTTCACAGTTATATTTCAATCCTAAGCAATGAGTGGGACACATGATCATTCCATAATGCCTGGCTGATAGATGATTATGAAATTGAAATATAAAAGAATAAAACAAAAGAGAAACACAAGTAGTCTTCCCTTCTCCAAGTCCTGTGGCAGACAAAGGCTTACACCCTGCCTTATAACATGACTAATAACTCACACTATTAAAAAGTTGGAAAGAAGGAATATTTTATATGGCTTTTCTGTGTGCTCTCACAACTTTCTTCCTCATTTCTTTAAAAAATCCAACCCTTAAAACCAAGAGATGAGATAAATTATTAAGAAAATATAGGGAGGACTCAAGATGGTGCTGTGAGAACAACCCAGAATTGAAGCTCTCACTGGATGCACGAAGAGGGTGAGTTGGGGACGCATTTCCAAATGGATCTTAGTTGCCCACAGAACGGGGAAATTCCCAAGTATAAAAGAGATGCGGGACGCCAGGCAGAGGTCTTGGCTGGTGTAGCCGGCAGCTGGTGT
Organism: Callithrix jacchus; assembly: GCF_049354715.1. Taxonomy (NCBI): domain Eukaryota; kingdom Metazoa; phylum Chordata; class Mammalia; order Primates; family Cebidae; genus Callithrix; species Callithrix jacchus. The sequence continues at coordinate 94,815,140 of NC_133516.1, forward strand.
GGCTCCAGCCCGCACCGGAGTGCAGAGGCGCTCCACAGTGCTCCATACAAAAGTGCACTGTTACAGGTGCCCTGTTGAACTGGCAAACTGAGACCTGAGAGGGCTGAACTTGAGACTGAATGGGACTTGGACAGTGAGCCAGCCCAGGAAATCCCAGGGACACAGCATTTGGGGTAGCGCAGTGCGACAAACAAAACGGTGATTCCAAATGCTCCCGGTGAGGAGGTTTTCTTAAAGTGCAGCTCCATGGGGAAGGGGCGTCCGCCATTATTGAGGCAATCAGCCCCTACTGAGGTATACGCCCATTGCTGATGCAGCCTGCCATTGCTGAGGCAACCCGGAACAACAGAGAGACTCTGCCACAGGGTGTAGCCCATGGCAGCAGGGCGGAGACTGCAGCAGAAGGGCAGAGCCTGCAGCAACAGAGCGAACCTCACAGCAGCAGGGCGGAGCCTCGGCAGGCAAATAGTGACTAGACTGCCTCCTAGCTGGGCAGGACAGCGAGGCGGACACTCACAAGAAAAGCCACAACCCCCCGCCCCCCCCCCACAGACAGAGCATCTGAAAAAATAAGCGTTTTTATTATGAGTTAAGTTGCAGCAGAATTCAACATAGCAGCCTAACAGCCCTGAATGAACAACAGAGCTCACAGCTCAGCACTTGAGCTCCTATAAAGTACAGACTGTCTCCTCAAGAAGCTCCCTGACCCCTCTATATCTAAAAGGCTGATATTTGGCAGGCATCATTCTGGGACAAAGACAGCAGAAAAAGAAACTGGTAACATCCCTCACTGTTCTGCAGCTGCTATAGGTGCACCCCAGACAAGCAGGGCCTGGAGTGGACCTCAGCAGTTGTACAGCAAAGGGGCTAGACTGGTAGAAGGAAAACCAAGTAACAAAAATACTTCATCATCAACAATCTGGACGTCCACTCAGAGACCCAATCGAAAAGTCAGCAATTACAAAGACGACAGGTGGATAAATTCACAAAGATGAAAAGAAACCAGTGCAAAAAAGAGGAAAACACCCGAAACCAGAACACCTCGCCTCCTAGAAAGGACCAAAACTCTTCACCAGCAAGGGAACAAAGCTGGACGGAGAATGACTGTGACGAAATGACGGAATCAGACTTCAGAAGGTGGATAGTGAGAAACTTTTGTGAGCTAAAGGAACATGTATTAAATCAATGCAAAGAAACTAAGGAATTTAAAAAAAAAGATATGAGGAAATGATAACAAGAATGGATAACTTAGAGAGGAATATGAATGAATTAAAGGAGCTGAAAAACACAATATGAGAACTTCGTGAAGCATGCACAAGTTTCAATAGCCGAATTGACCAAGCAGAAGAAAGAATATCAGAAGTCGAAGATCAATGTAATGAAATAAAACGAGAAACTAAGATCAGAGAAAAAAAGTGCAAAAAGGAATGAACAAAGTCTCCAAGAAATGTGAGACTATGTGAAGAGACCTAACCTACGTTTGATAGGTGTACCAGAAGGGGATGAAGAGAATGAATCCAAGCTGGAAAATACTCTTCAGGACATTATCCAGGAAAATTTCCCCCACCTAGCAAGACAGGCCAACACTCAATTGCAGGAAATACAGAGAACACCACAAAGATATTCCGCAAGAAGAGCAACCCCAAGGCACATAATCGTCAGATTCAACAATGTTGAAATGAAGGAGAAAATTCTAAGGGCAGCCAGAGAGAAAGGTCGGGTTACCCACAAAGGGAAGCCTGTCAGACTCACAGCAGATCTCTCGGCAGAAACACTACAAGCCAGAAGAGAGTGGGGCACAATATTCAACATCGTTAAAGAAAAGAACTTTCCACCCAAAATTTCATATCCAGCCAAAATGAGCTTCAGAAGTGAAGGAAAAATAAAATCCTTTGCAAACAAGCAAGTACTCAGAGATTTTGTCACCACTAGGCCTGCTTTACAAAAGCTCCTGAAAGAGGCACTACACATAGAAAGGAACAACCAGTACCAGCCATTCCAAAATCACACTAAATGCTAAAGAGCATCAACATAATGAAGAATCTACAAAAACTAACAGGCAATACAGCCAGCTAGCATCAAAATGTCAGTATCAAATTCACACATAACAATATTAACCCTAAATGTAAATGGAATAAATGCACCAATCAAAAGACACAGACTGGCAAATTGGATAAAAAGCCAAAACCCATCAGTGTGCTGTATCCAGGAAACCCATCTCACATGCAAGAATACACAAAGGCTCAAAATAAAGGGATGGAGAAAGATTTACCAAGCAAATGGAGAGCAAAAGAAAGCAGGAGTTGCAATTCTCATCTCTGGTAAAATAGACTTTAAAGCAACAAAGATCAAAAGAGACAAAGAAGGCCATTACATAATGGTAAAAGGATCGATACAACAAGAAGAGCTAATGATCTTAAACATATATGGACCCAATACAGGAGCACCCAGATACATAAGGCAAGTTCTTAATGACTTACAAAGAGACTTAGACCCCCACACAATAATAGTAGGAGACTTTGACACTCCACTGTCAATATTAGACAGATCAACCAGATAGAAAATCAACAAGGATATCCAGGGCTTGAACTCAGACCTGGAGCAAGCAAACCTGATAGACATTTACAGAACTCTCCACCCCAAATCCACAGAATATACATTCTTCTCAGCACCACATCACACCTACTCTAAAATGGACCACATAATTGGAAGTAAAGCACTGCTCAACAAATGCAAAACAACTGAAATCATAACAAACAGCCTCTCAGACCATAGTGCAATCAAGTTAGAACTCAGAATTCAGAAACCAACCCAGAACCACACAGCTTCATGCAAACTGAACAACTGGCTCTTGAATGTTGACTGGATAAACAACGAAATGAAGGCAGAAATAAAGAAGTTCTTCGAAACCAATGAGAATGAAGACACAACGTGCCAGAATCTCTGGGACACATTTAAAGCAGTCTCTAGAGGAAAGTATATAGCAATAAGTGCCCATATGAGAAGAATGGAGAGATCCAAAATTGACATCTGATCATCAAAATTGAAAGAGCTAGAGGAGCAAGATAAAAAAAACTCAAAACTCAACAGAAGGCAAGAAATAACTAAGAACAGAGCTGAACTGAAGGAGATTGAAACACGAAAAACCCTCCAAAAAAATCAATAAATCCAAGAGCTGGCTTTTTGAAAAGATCAACAAAATAGACCACTAGCCAGATTGATTAAAAATAAAAGAGAGAACAACCAAATAGATGCAATAAAAAATGATAAAGGGGAAATCACCACAGATTCCACAGAAATTCAAACCATCATCAGAGAATATTACAAACAACTCTATGCACATAAAATAGTAAACCTGGAAGAAATGGATAAATTCCTGGACTCCTGTGTCCTCCCAAGCCTAAACCAGGAGGAAGCTGAAACTATGAATAGACCAATAACAAGGGCAGAAGTCAAGGCAGCAATTAAGAGCCTACCACACAAAAAAAGGCAAGGTCCAGACGGGTTCGCAGCCGAATTCTACCAGACACACAAAGAGGAGCTGGTACCATTTCTTTTGATATTATTCCAAATAATCCAAAAAGAAGAAATCCTTCCCAAATCATTCTATGAGATCAATATTATCCTGATACCAAAACCCTGCAGAGACCCAACAAGAAAAGAAAACTTCAGGCCAATATCCATGATGAACATAGATGCAAAAATCTTCAATAAAATATTGGCAAGCTGATTGCAACAGCAAATCAAAAAACTTATTCACCATGATCAAGTAGGATTCATCACGGGGATGCAAGTCTGGTTCAACATACGCAAGTCTATAAACGTAATTCACCACATAAACAGAACCAAAAACTAAAACCACATGATTATCTCAATTGATGCAGAGAAGGCATTTGACAAAATTCAACAGCCCTTTATGCTAAAAATTCTCAATAAACTCGGTATCGATGGAACATATCTCAAAGTAATAAAGGCTATTTATGACAAACCAACAGCCAATATCATACTGAATGGGCAAAAACTGGAAGCATTCCCTTTGAAATCTGGCACTAGACAAGGATGCCCTCTGTCACCACTCCTATTCAATATAGTTCTGGAAGTTCTAGCCACAGCAATCAGGCAAGAAAAAGAAATAAAGGGTATTCAAATAGGAAAGGTGGAAGCCAAATTGTCTCTATTTGCAGACGATATGATAGTATACCTAGAAGACCCCATCGCCTCAGCCCCAAAACTCCTGAAACTGATAAGCAGCTTCAGCAAAGTCTCAGGATACAAAATCAATGTGCAAAAATCACAAGCCTTCCTCTACTCCAATAACAGACTTAGAGAGAGCCAAATCAAGAATGAACTGCCATTCACAATTGCTACAAAAAGAATAAAATACCTTGGAATACAACTCACAAGGAATGTAAGGGACCTCTTCAGGGAAAACTACAAACCACTGCTCAATGAAAACAGAGAGAACACAAACAGATGGAGAAACATTCCATGTTCATGGTTAGGAAGAATTAATATTGTGAAAATGGCTATACTGCCCAAAGTAATTTACAGAATCAATGCTATACCCATCAAGCTACCATTGACTTTCTTCACAGAATTGGAAAAAACCACCATGAACTTCATATGGAACCAAAAGAGAGCCCACATAGCCAAGTCAATTCTAAGCAAAAAGAGCACAGTGGGAGGCATCACACTACCAGATTTCAAACTATACTACAAGGCTACAGTAATCAAAACAGCATGGTACTGGTACCAAAACAGATATAGACCAATGGAACAGAACAGAGGCATCAGAGGCAACACAACATAGCTACAACCATACAATCTTTGATAAACCTGACAAAAGCAAGCAAGAGGGAAAGGATTCCCTGTTCAACAAATGGTGCTGGGAAAACTGGCTAGCCATGTGCAGAAAGCAGAAACTGGACCCCTTCCTGACACCTTACACCAAAATTAACTCCAGATGGATTAAAGACTTAAACATAAGACCTGGCACCATAAAAACCCTAGAAGGAAATCTAGGCAAAACCATCCAGGACATAGGAGTAGGCAAGGACTTCATGAACAAAACACCAAAAGCATTGGCAACAAAAGCCAAAATAGTCAAATGGGACCTAATGAAACTCCACAGCTTCTGCACAGCAAAAGAAACCATCTCTAGTGTGAATCGGCAACCAACAGAATGGGAAAATATTTTTGCAGTTTACCCATCTGACAAAGGGCTGATATCCAGAATTTACAAAGAACTCAAACAGATTTACAGGAAAAGAACAAACAAGCCCATACAAAATTGGGAAAAGGATATGAACAGACACTTTACGAAAGAAGACATATATGAGGCCAACAATCATATGAAAAAATGCTTATCGTCACTGGTCATCAGAGAGATGCAAATCAAAACCACATTGAGATACCATCTCACGCCAGTTAGAATGGCGATCATTAAAAAATCTGGAGACAGCAGATGCTGGAGAGGATGTGGAGAAAAAGGAACACTTTTACACTGTTGGTGGGAGTGTAAATTAGTCCAACCATTGTGGAAGACAGTGTGGCGATTCCTCAAGGCCTTAGAAATAGAAATTCCATTTGACCCAGCAATCCCATTACTGGGTATATATCCAAAGGACTATAAATCGTTCTACTATAAAGGACACATGCACATGAATGTTCATTGCAGCACTGTTTACAATAGCAAAGACCTGGAATCAACCCAAATGCCCATTGATGATAGACTGGATTGGGAAAATGTGGCACATATACACCATGAAATATTATGCAGCAATCTGAAATGATGAGTTCGTGTCGTGTGTAGGGACATGGATGAATCTGGAGAACATCATTCTCAGCAAACTGACACAAGAACAGAAAATGAAACACCACAGATTCTCACTCATAGGCGGGTGATGAAAAATGAGAACACATGGACACAGAGAGGGGAGTACTAAACACTGGGGTCTATTGGGGGGAAAAGGGGAGGGCCAGTGGGTGGGGGAGGTGGGGAGGGATAGGCTGGGGAGAAATGCCAAATGTGGGTGAAGGGGAGAAAGCAAACAAAACACACTGCCATGTGTGTACCTGTGCAACTGTATTGCATGCTCTGCACATGTACCCCAAAACCTAAAATGCAATAAAAAATTTAAAAAAAGAATATATAATGTAAAGCTCGATCATTATTTAGACATTCCATTATGAAATCTTTCAAATAATAGTTAAGTGACCATACTTTAATAATAATATTTGTCTATTTTGAAACCCAATGTTTGCCTTTATTATTTAATTATGCATCAATTTTATACACAGCAATTTTATTAATTCACTGGATATTCTAGGGAAACTGGCAGCCCATATCAGAAGAGACTAGCCAATCACAAACAGCAAGTTTTATGTAACTCACCTCACTCTACCAAAAAACAAACAAACAGAAACAAAAACAAAAACCCACAAACTTAAGATTTCACTTTTCATTTTTAAATATATGCATGTATAGAATAGTTTTAAAAATTAAAAACATTTTATCTAGTAATACTAGTTTTGAATTATAATGTGGTGACAATCATTTGGGCATGAGTTTCAAGCTCTCTGTTATTGTGTCTACGCTGTAATACCTCTACAGTTACCTTATTTCCTTCATCTTATTTACTGCCTTCCTCTTGAGGCCATATGACTTTATTATCTCAACACATAAATAACACTAATAGGAGTTCAAGAGTTGATTGTCAGGTTTAATTGGGTAGGAAAAGTTTTCTAATAAAAATTAACTAATGGTAAATCTTTTTGATTTACTTTGGAGTAGACATAAAGCAGATATTTTTAATGCAAAGAAACAAAAAAGCTTGGTAAACATGTTCTAGAAAACAATAAGTATAAATAGTCATTATAAGCTTTCTGAAAAATTCAATTGTATATCCAAAGAAGTATTCCAAATATCTGGCCTTTTTTGATTGGATGTTTTTATTTAATATTTAATGTTATTGAGATATGATGTTTTAAAATTTATTTAAACCAAATGTATGTTTCACACAGCCTTATCTTTAGAAAATTTAATTCAGGAGAACATTTTAAAATTTCCACATAATGCTTTACTTCACAATATATTTATATACTTATATTGTGATTATTAAGAAATACAAAAGCAATTATCTCTCTTATTTTAATACATATATATAAAAATAACATTTTATACTTTATGTAAATAATACGGGGAGCTTATAAAATATAGTTGTTGCGTAAAGAAGCCAAAGCCTCAAAAACTTTCTAGTTATTTCTCATACAATTATTTAACTCAGTATTGCTATGATCTGAATGTATGTTCCCCCCCCAGAGAATTATATGTTGAAACCTAATCCTCAAGGTGATGATATGAGGAGTAGGGGTTTTAAAGAAAACTGGATCATGAGAGCAGCGCCACAGTGAATGGAATTTGTACTTTTATTAGAAAGGTTCAGGGAGCTAAGTCCTCATCAAACACTTGAGTCTGTTGGTGTCTTTACCTTGAACTTTACAACCTTCAAATTGTAGAAAATAAATTTCTGTTGTTTATAAATTATCCTGTCTATAGTATTTTGCTGTAACAGTTTGAATAAACTAAAACTAGTATTACTGAAGTAGGTTAGAAGTTCAGGAGATACTGATATAATTTTTAATGATACTTTTTACCCATGAATAAATCTTAAACAATTCAACTACTCTCTTGTAGGCTTCAGGAGAAGCCACCAGCTGTGCCGTCATATCCCAAGAGGCAGCCTGGCGTGCTTGGGGTTCTGGGTTGCTTCAGCACTAGTGGGTGGACAGCACTCATGCACTGAGGTCCTCCGGAGAATGAAAGGAGGGAAGGAAGGGCAGGATGAAACATTTCTAAAACAAATTTCTCTTGAGATGAAATATTTCTAAAACAAATTTCCTAAAATAGTGAAAGAAATAAAAATATAAAATGCAAAAGACATGTAAATGATGTCTATACATCAATGACTCCCCTCTTTCACTCCAAACCCTCTTGTCTATATCGATCATTGTAAGTTCAGAAAGAGGATAAAAAAGCTGAACGAGGATGGAGGACACATCTTATGCAGGACAGGCATTCACATTTTAATAGCTTTGTAAATATATGAGTACCTCAGAAATACTCATGGAAATGTCATTGTTTCAGGTTCCTAGCCTGTTGTATCACCTTTGTATCTACTAGCGGATATACATAAAAACTAGAGGACGGATGGTAAAAACATCATTTTCCCTTAATCACATTGGCGGCAACATATATTCTTATGACAATTTTTAATGGGTAGTGCTATTTGATAATATTCTTCCTGTGTCTGAGTAATGCACTCTATTGCTTTGCTTAACTGAGCTTGACATTTGCTTTATTTGTCTGAGTTATATTTTCATGATAACCGCTTAGCATGTTTGAGTCAAAGTATTATCTTTTGTGGAAGCTTTATGAAGCTAACCAGAGACATTTTGAATAAGCACACTAGAAAAGAAAAGCAAATTTACTATACTGATAAATATGATGAAATATGTAATGCAAAACGAATTAAGAAGTAACACACATTCACATGAAACTTCTGGATAAATTCAGGCTCCCATAACCACACTATAAGGAGATTTAAAATAAGCTTGCATTTTATCACTATAATTGCAAACTGTGCTGTTTGGTTTGTGGTATATACTTAGATTATTGTAAAATACTGTTATTCAATTTATGCTTTACAACTGCTAAATTATAAAAAAAATGCAAGATAATTTCTACATAATAAAATGAAAAAAGAAACAGTGATAGGAAGTTAGAATATTATTAACTTCAAATTTGCCTTCACATACTAATGTGTGAAAAAAAAAGGCTGAGCTGACATGCATTTTTCAGGATAAATAGAAATGGAACGGGAATATGAGACATTGTCTGATAATTTATCTTACCTTGGCCCACCTCCCTGTTCCTATACTGCTAACAGAATCAATCCATTATTACTTATTACCTGAGATACTTTAATAGCTTTTTAAATGATCATGTCTTTTCCAGTCACTTCCCATCTCAGTTTGCTTCACAGACTGCGGTTAGGCTCAACTTGCTAAACTGCATTTGTGTTCATGACTCATTTCAGCTTCCAAACTCCGGGAGCTTTACTTTCCAGCACTCTAAAGTTTAAATCTTTAGGATGAATCAAGTATTTGAATACTCTAATTTAAATCTATTTGTTCAACAATATTACCAAATATTTCAAGGTCTCTTCAAGCAAATCAAACTAACCATTATAAAGTAATTACTCTTCCATTCATTACTGGAATGGCTTTCTCTCCACCCTGACACATGCCAGTGCTAACTATTTCTTACAGACTAATGAAAGTGCCACTCACCTCTTAAGTGTTCCCAGAATTTACATCTCTTCTGGAAGCAAACTTTCCCTCCTGTAAAACTCTGTCTGCCATTATTGAATAAAAGTGATTTTTTTCCTTAAAATACTTATGAAGTAACTAACTACACAAGGGTTTGTTTAAACATATTTTTGAATGTACATAAACACAAAAATATTTATTCCTTCATCTAGCAGAATATCTTTCTAATAAGGTACACAGTCAAGTATATTTTTCTTCTTTCCTCTTTCACTGCTGTATGGGCCATGACTGGTATATCACTGCAATTTTCTTAGCATCTAATCCAGTATCTTCTACATACTGAATGCTCAATAAATATTCGTTTAGGTAGCATATGGTCTATTTTCAGCCCCTTGTATATTTTTTAAATTGTCACATTAATCATACCAGATATTGTTTTGTTATGGTTCATACTATAAACATGTCCAGTGTCCTGGCTACAGTGTAATGCACAAATAAAAATACTTTTACTCTCCAGGATCAAAGTACTATTTCAAGTATTCAATATAAATAAATATTTTCAAAGAAGAAATTAAGTGTACTCTCTTTCTTTCAAAAGAGAATATATGTATCAATGCTGAAAGTGTCATAAAAATATAACGTTGAAAGTTATTGTTTTTTTTATCATAATTAGCAAGGGAGCATATCTTTCATGTTTATATTCAAAAGCTTTGCATTGTACAAACCAGTTAGCCTTACATACAATTTAAATGGATTTCAATCATTAACCCAACAACTAAAATTATTATTCTCAAAGACACATGTAATTAAATAAAGAACAGATATGGTGGTTCACTAATTATGCATGATTTATTCCAGAATACAAAAGACAAAAACACTTCTCAGGTAATTTTACCAAAACCAGGAGGGAACAATCCAAGATGGCCAATCGATAGCAGCTCAGAATTGCAGCTCTCAGTCAAAGTGCAGAGAACTAGAGGACGCCACACTTTCAGACAAATTCTGGTTGCTCACAGAGCAGAAGATCCCCAGTGGAGGAACCACACGGGTCGCCAGCGCGATTCTTGTGGCCGGCGCAGTGGTTTTGCCGGCACAGTGGTTTTGCCGGCACCTTGGTGCGGCATCTCTTGGAGCAGAGTAAACGGGGCTGGCGCCCCTTCTGACCGAGGTTTGGAGGACCCACACAGGTCTCCAGCATAACTCCTGACACCGGCGCAGCTGCTGTGATGGCACCTCAGCGCGGCAGCTCTCGGTGCAGAGTAAACGAGACTGGTTCCCCTTCTGACCGAGGTTTGGAGCCCGGGGAAGGCAGAGTCGCCCATTACGGACACAAGAAGGAAGCCAGACAGAAAAATCCTGGGCAGAAAAGCACCATCAGTCTTAATGCCACCGTTCTGGCCCTGGGAACTAACAACTTGGATGTCCAATCAAGAGACCTAATCTGAAAGTTGATAATTTAAAAGACAACAGGAGGATAAATTTACAATGATGGGAAGAAACCAGTGTAAAAAGGCTGAGAATACTCAAAATCAGAATGCCTCTCCCAATAAAGATGATTGCAGTTCCACATCAAGAATGGAACAAGGCTTGATGGAGAATGAGTGCATCCCAATGACAAAATCACTCTTCAGGGAATGGATAATAAGAAACTTCTGTGAGTTAAAAGAACATGTTGTATCTCCATGTAAAGAAACTAGGAACTTTGAAAAAAGGTTTGACGAAATCCTATTGAGAATAGACAACTTAGAGAGGAATATAAGTGAATTAATAGAACTGAAGAATACAATACAGGAACTCCGAGAAGTATGCACAGGTTTAAATACTCGAATTGTTCAAGCAGAAGAAAGGATAACAGAGGTCAAAGTCCAACTTAATTAAAGAAAACAAGAAGACAAGATTAGAGATAAAAGGATAAAAAGGAATGAGCAAAGTCTCCAAGAAATGTGGGACTATATGAAAAGACCAAATTTATGTTTGATAGGTGTACCTGAATGTGACAAAGAGAATGAATCCAAGCTGGAAAATACCCTTCAGGATATTATTCAGGAAAATTTTCCTGAACTAGCAAAGCAGGTCAATATTCAACCCCAGGTAATACAGAGAACACCACGAAGATATTCCTCAAGAAGAGCAACCCCAAGGCACATAATCGTTAGATTCACCAGGGTTGAAACGAAGGAAAAAATACTAAGGGCAGCTGGAGAAAAAGGTCAGGTTACCCACAAAAGCAAGCCTATCAGACTTACAGCAGATCTCTCAGCAGAAACTCTACAAGCCAGAAGAGAGTGGGACCAATATTCTACATCCTCAAAGAACAGAACCTTCAGCCTAGAATTTCATATCCAGCCAAACCAAGCTTCACAACTGAAGGAAAAATAAAATCTTTTATGAACAAGCAAGTACTCAGAGATTTTATTACCACCAGGCCTGCTTTACAAGAGCTTCTGAAAGAGGCATTACACACAGAAAGAAACAACCAGCATTAGCCTTACTAAAAATATACCAAAAAGTAAAGAGCACCAACATAAAGAAGAATTTTCATCAATGAATGGATAAAACAGCCAGTTAACATCAAATGGCAGTAACCCTAAATTTAAATCGAATAAATCCCCCAATCAAAAGACACAGCCAAAACCCAATGGCATGTTACATCCAGACCTGTTTCACAAAGACTCAAAACAAAGGAATGAAGAAAGATTTACCAACCAAATGGAGAGCAAAAATAAATAAATAAATGAATAAAAAGCAGGAGTTGCAATTCTCGTAGCAGATAAAATAGATTTTAAAGCAACAAAGATATAGTGGTAAAAGGATCAATACAACAACAAGAGCTAACGATCCTAACACCCAGATACATAGAGACTTAGATTCAATGAGACAGAAAATTAATAAGGATATCAAGGACTCAAACTCAGATCCGGAACAAGTAAACTTAATAAATATTTATAGAGCTCTCCACTTCAATACATAAAATATACATTGTTGTCAATACCACATCACACCTACTCATAGGTTTAAATGAAACATTGATTGGCCATTATTAATACCCATTTTTTTTTCAGAATAAAGCAATATTTCCATTCACCCTTCCTCTCTCTCTTTCTCTTTCTTTCTCTCCTTTACTCATTTTTTTTCTTTCCTTCTCTCAAAAAAAAAGAAATTAACTTGTAAACCTCTAGATCCAGGTCAGCAATGTCTCTCTCATTGCTTGAATTCCTTCCTTCCCTTCCCTCCCTCCCTCCTTCACCCCCTTCCTTTCTTCCTCCCTTCCTTCATTCCTTCTTTCCTCCCTCCCTTCCTCCTTCCCTCCTTTCCTGCCTTCCTCCCTTCCTCCTTCCCTCCCTAAAAAAAAAAAAATTTTTTCCAAAACCAGACAGAAGTTAGAAGAAAGTAAGCAAGCAAGAAAAGAGAAAGAAGAAAGGAAGAAAAGAAAAAGGAAAGAAAGAAAGAGCACAATTGCAGTTACTCCCATTAACTCAAAAATACTTAGGTATACACTTAGCAAAACATGTACAGGTACAGGATCTGTATATGAAAATTATAAAATGCTGATGAAAGAAATAAAACCTAAGTAATCTTAGAATAAATTGTATCTTTGTATCAGAAAATTCAACATAACAAAGATGTCAGTTATTTCCAACTTGACTAGAGATTTGATGCAATTCCTACCAAAATTCACAGATATATATATATATATATATCAGGTTATTTTATTTTACAACTTATTTGAAAAGATGAAACATCTGGAATAGCAAAACAAACAACGAATAAGAAAAATATAGTTGTGGGAGACACTCTATCAGATAATTTTTTTAAAAGGAGTAAGAGCAATTCAAATAAAAAAGGATAGCCTTTTCAACAAATGCTGGTGGAGTAATTGGACATTCATAGGCAAAAATATAAATATCCATTTAAATCTCAGACTTTATAAAAAAATGAACTCAAAATGCTTTATGAGCTTATATGGAAAATGTACCTTTTAGAAAAAAAAAACATAGATAAAAACCATGGTAAGCTATGGTAAATCCAAAAGTTCTAGAGACTTATCATTTAAAGCACAATCCATAAAATAAATAATTGGTGACTTTGACCTCATGAATATCATAGACTCTAGCTCTGTGGACAGCCATGTGAAGAGAATGAAAAGACAAGCTACAGACTGAAGAAATTATATTTAAATTGCATATCTAACCTAAGAACTAATATCTAAAAGGCTCTTAAACCTCAACAGATAAAAATAATCCTGGCAGAGACACAAATTGAAAAGAAAATTTCAGGCCAATATCCATAATGAATATGGATGCAAAAATCTTCAATAAAATACTGGCAAACCAAATGCAACAGTATATCAAAAGCTTATCCATCATGATCAAGTAGGCCTCATCCTGGAGATGCAAAACTGGTTCAACATACACAAGTCTATAAATATAATCCATCACATAAACAGAACCAAAGACAAAAATCACATAATTATTTCAATAGATGCAAAGAAGGCCTTGGACAAAATTCAACAGCACTTTATGCTAAAAACTGTCAATAAACTAGGTATCAGTGGAATGTGTCTCAAAATAATAAAAGCTATTTACAACAAACCCACAGCCAATATCATACTGAATGGGCAAAAACTGAAAGCATTCTCTTTGAAATCTGGCACTAGACAAGTATGCCCTCTCTCACAATGCCTATTCAACATAGCATTGGAAGTTCTAGCCAATGCAATCAGACAAGAAAAAGAAATAAAGGGTATTTAATTAGGAAAGGAGGAAGTCAAATTGTCTCCATTTGCAGACAACATCATTTTATATTTAGAAGACCCCATTGTCTCAGCCCAAAATCTCCTTAAGACAATAAGCAACTTCAGCAAAGTCTCAAGATAAAAAATCAGTGTGCAAAAATCACAAGCATTTCTAGACACCAATAACAGACAAACAGAAAGCCAAATCATGAAGGAACTCCCATTCACAGTTGCTACAAAGAGAATAAAATACCTAGGTATACAACTAACAAAGAATATGAAGGACCTCTTCAAGGAGAACTGCAAACCATGGCTCAATGAAATAAGAGAGAACACAAACAGATGGACAATCATTCTATGCTCATGGAACTGAAGAATCAATATCATAAAAATGGCCATCCTGCCCAGAGTAATTTATAGACTCAATGCTATTTCTATCAAGCTACCATTGATAGAACTGGAAAAAACACCTTAACATTCATATAAAATGAACAAAGAGCCCACACAACCAAGACAATCCTAAGCAAAAAGAACAAAGCTTGAGGCATCATCACACTACCTGACTTCAAATTATACTACAAGTCTACAGTACTCAAAACAGCATGGTACTGGTACCAAAACAGAGATATAGAGCAATAAAACAGAACAGATGCCTCTGAAATAACACCACACATCTACAACCATCTGATCATTGGCAAACCTGACAAAAACAACCAATGGGGAAAGGATTTCCTGTTTAATAAATGGTGTTAGGAAAACTAGCTAGCTATGTGGAAAAAGCTGAAACTGGATCCCTTCCTTAAACCTTATAAAAAATTAACCGCCGATGGATTAAAGATTTAAACATAAGAGCTAACTTCATAAAAACCCTAGAAGAAAACCTAGGCAATACCATTCAGGACAACCACCATGGCATGTGTATAACTAGGTAACAATCCTGCATGATCTGCACATGTACCCCAGAATTTAAAGTATAAAAATAAATAAATAAATAAATAAATAAACCTAATCTAATAAGAAAAAGAGCAGAATATGAGACTGGACATTCCATTTACAAGTGTATATTGGTGATCGATAAGCACACAAAAAATATTCATTAGCCATTTGAAAATGAAAATCAAAAACATAAAGAATGTTACTATACACTTATACACTCTACAAATAAAAATAAAAATAATTATAATACCAAATGTGGCAATGGATTTGGACAAAATGAATCCCTCATGCATTGCTGGTGGTAATATAAAATATTATACCCTCCAAATGTTTGACCTTGGAAAAAAGAAATTTTAGATAAAACTAAACACACAATTTTCATTCAACCCAGTAATTACACTCTTGGGTATTTATTCAAGAAAAATTAAAATTTAAGTTCAACCAAAAATGTACATGAATGTCTTTGACAGCTTTATTCATAAGAGGCAAAAACCTACAAACACTATCAGCTCATATATACTTCAGTGACTTTTTTCTTGGGGGTGAGGGAAGACAGGGTCTCACTCCATCACCTAGGAAAGAGTGCAGTGGCAGGATTATAGCTCACTGAAATCTCAAATTTCTAGGCTCAAGTGATCCTCCTGATGGGAGTCCCAGTATGTGACACCATACCTTGTTTTTCATAGTTGACTATTTTAAAAACTGTGTAAATATATACCATGAAATACTACTTAAAATATAAAAAGGGGCTATTGAAATACACTACAACTTATATAAATCTGCAGGAAATAATACTAAGTGAACATGTAATTCATCAAGACATCTGATTTACTAAGGAGTTCAGTCTTGGCTCTCATCTTCAGGGCAAGGTTTAAATATGAAAAACTTATAATACATGAACTTAGAGCTGAACAATAATACATGGCTTAAAATCATGGTTGAGTGTATCATCTTCATTCATATTAATTAAAATTGTGAATTAAATTTAATATATGTATATATTTAATCATTGCTATTCACAGTACAATGCTAAGTCCAGCTGCAGTAACATCATCTGAAAGCTTACTAGAAATGCAGAAAATTGTGCTGCAACCAAAGCCTACCTAATCAGAATCTTCATTTTACAAGACCTATACAGTAACTTTTGAGCATCTCTTCTCTAGAGTAATAGATAGCTATATAGTAAATATCATGCAAAATCACTGTGAATCTGTAGTATTCTTTCATTTATGTATGGGAACTTATTACCATATAATTTCCAAAATCTTGTGCATGAAAAAACATGAACAGAGTGAAAGGCAATATATGGAATGAAGGAAAACATGACAAATAATTTATCTGATAAAGGGTTAATATGTAGGAAACATTAAAAAAAATCTTCTATAATTAAATAACAAAAACCTAAGTAACATAAAGTGAAAAATGAGTAAAAGAAACATTTCTCCAAATATAACATGCAAATTGCCAAAAAGTACATGAAAAGATGCTTAAAATCACTAAGGAAGACACAATTTAAAACCGTAATGAAATATCACCTCATAATTAGTAGAACAGCTACTGTAGGAAACAAACAAACACGCAAATAGCAACAAAACATAAAATAAATGTTGGTGTGGATGTTCAGAAATTGGAAATTTTGTGCACTTTAGAAAGGATTATAAACTTGTGCAACCACAGTGAAATATGGTATGACAATTTCTCAAAAAATGAAAAATAGCATTTCTGCAAGATCAAGCAATATTACTTCTGAGTATATATTCAGCATAATTAAAAACAGTATATTGAAGCTTAATGGCAGTGCTATTCACAATAGCTAATAGATAAAAGCACCTAAAATGTCTGTTGATAAACGAATGTATAAACAAAATGAGATAGGTTCATACATGTGTGTATGTGTTATGTGTGTAAGATATATATATGCATTTATATGTATATGTACATTTTCTGATTCTACTTACATAAGGTTTCTAATATAGTTAAACTCATAAAAATAGAAAGCAGAGTGGTGATAAGCAAGGGCTAGTGTGGGAGAAATAGGTATACCTATAAATGTGTATATATAAATATATATGTATACTTAATAAAATATTATTTGGCCTTAAAAAGAAAGAAAAGTCAATCACATGCTACAACATAAATTAATCTTGAAGATATTATGCTAACTGAACTCAGTCACAAAGCAACAAATATTATCTGATTTCATTTACATGAGGTTATCAACAGGCAAAATCATAGAAATAGAAAGTAGAATGGTGATAACCAAGGGCTAGTGTGGGAGAGGAGTTGTTAACAGGGCAAAGAGCTTCAGCTTTGCAAAATAAAAAAGTTCTGGAGATTGATTGCATGATAATGTAAATGTACTGAACACTTCTGAACTGTACATGTAAAAATGTTTAAGATGCCAAATTTCATGCTGTGAATTTTTAACACAATAAAAAATGTGAAATCTTCATATACAAGCCTTGGAAAAAATTGGCATCATCTGTATTGTTCAAAAGGAAAAATACAAACAAGAAATAAAACAAGAGAAAACAGACTAAAATAATTTCTAGAATCTGGTAGCAACCAATCGTGACTACTTCATCTCCCACATTTATATATTAATATTCTATTTTAATCAATCCTTTATATATTAATATGAACCACCTCAATGCCCATTCATCTTCATTCTTAGTGGAGATGACGACTGTCAACTCAATTATATTTTGTTTTTGATACATTATAAATAACTGTGCTTGAATTAGTCTTGCCCCTTTTTACAGTAGGAATCAGATATTATTAATCATTATACATTTAGCTTAATGTATAGCATATACTTGGTTTTCAATCCTAATTAAATAGAAACATTACTACTTCAGAACCTTTGACCATGCATTTCTCTGTGTGAAACACACACATATATGTCATGTGTATGCATAAACATATACAAACACACATATGTACATGCACATACCTCCTTTGTATGTCCCCTCCAAAATACAAGTTTAAACTTAATCACCATTGTGCTGGGGCCATTTAGAAGTGAATGTCATGAAGGTCCCACCCTCATGAATAAATCAATACCTTATATTATAAAAGAGGTTCAGAGAGAGTTTGTGTCTCTTGTTTTTCCACTTTCTGCCTTGTGGGGACACAGACATCTTCCCTCAAGAGGATGCATCAACAAGGTGTCATCTTGGAAACAGAGAGTGTCCTCATCAGACACCAAATACTGGTGCCTTGCCTTGGACATTTCAGCTTTGAGAACTGTGAAAAATAATCTTCTATTATTTAGAAATTACATAGTCTATGGTATTTTGTTATAGTAAAATCAACTGACTAAGGCAACACCCACACTGTATTCTTCATCCAGCAAAATCTTATCCATTTTTTTAATAGCTCAACTGAATCTGATTTTCTTCCCTAATGGTTTGGCCCAAGAATGTGTCTCATTTCTTCAAATTCTTACTTTCATTGTGATATTACTGCAAGCTGATGACATTGCCATTTAAATGTTATTTCTGTATAGCTTTTCTTTCAAAGGAAATGGTGGGAAACTATTCCTTGTCAGTTTTCTCCTAGATTCTAGGTGAATTCTATGACCCAATCACTTTTTCATATATAAAAATAAATAGGGATTTTCATTTAGAATTCAATTAAGATGTTTAGTTTAATTTTAATTAATTAGTTGATTCTTTGGTAGATTATATGAAATATTTTTCTTTGTAATACAGCAAATACAAATCATTTTGTTTTGGAATAAACTCACTGAATGGTGAACTTAGGGATTCACTGAAATTTTTCTCTCATTCAGGATCCAAAGAATCACAGCCATTTTATTTCTAGTTAGGTTTTTAAAAAAAGAAAGAAGCATTGTTCAGAGATGCCATTTTCCAAAGAAACCCTGCCATGATGGTTTTTGCTATTGGACTGATTTTACAAAAGACACCTCAATTGAGTTTTTTTGGTAAAACAAACTACACAATATCACAACTTTGTGCTTCTCAATGCCACCAGCAAAATAATTTACTCAAGAAAGTGGGCAAATTAGGATTGAAAAGCCCATGCCATTGCAATAAAATATCAAGACTAAAAAGGCTCAACTATGTAACAACATTTACAGGAGGACAAGACTTGCATTGGTAAGTTAATTTATAGCTTTTCCCTTTTTTTGTTTTTGCATTGTTAACTCTTGTCAATATTAAATGGTGCAGGTTATTGTGCTTAATTAATATAAGCTCATCATTGTTTCCATGGAATAAACCTGGTTACAATGGTGATTTTCTGATGTGAATTTGATATATGCTAATATTACTAACATTTCTAGAGATTGTTTTTAAATACCATTGACAATAAGTTTAAAATACTTTATTCCATTTTGAACCATAAAAAATTCTTTGAACCATAAAAAATGTTTTTTTGAATCATGAGAAAATATGTTAATAAAGCATAAACATCTTAATTCATTGTAGAAAGTTAGATTCCTATGTTTTCCTGACTAAATTTATTATCAGCAGCAGCAGTAACAGCAGCTGTATCCTTATTTTATCATCATCATCCCTGCTATTCAAAGTATCGTCTTCGGACTAGTGACTCAGTGCCACTTGGAAGCTTTTTAAAAGTGATTAACCTCAGGTTGTACCCTCGCCTTCTGAAGCCTAGTAAACTCCCTAGATGATTTGCATTTACATTACATTTTAAGAAGACCTAATTATCATAATCATCATCATAAACATCCCTCAGTTAGGTACAACAGAGCTTCTGTGAGCTTTTAAGTGTTTCTCCTTTGTTTGATTTTGTTTGTTGTTTTACATCTACTATATCATTCGGTGTGCTCCAGGAGGGCAGATAATTGATATGTATCATTTATAAAATAAAATGGCAGTGTAATAATAAATATCAACGATTTTATTTTTCTAAAAGTAGTGAATACCCATCCTCTGAACTGTTCTCCAACTTAAAGTACAAGCAACAACATGAGGAGTTTGTCAGAATGCTGATATTACATTGGTGGGGCTTTGATGGGCTTGAAATTCTCTTGCCTTCTGTGTTTTTAACGGATCTAATATAAACCCCCTGATATAATTTATGAGACTTGACTCCCTACTGCAGAATATAATTATTTCAGGATTGTTAACCTCCATTATCCATAGGATGTGCACTTAGCAATACATTGAACCAGATTTGGTAAGCGGCAATCCATGCTGTCGAGCTTCTTTGGAAGCTGCCCCTCTGCCCTCATGGCCCCATCAGTGGACATAAGTCCACTGAGAAGGACCTACATTTCTGAGAAAAACAAAGAGGCTGATTTACTGCATAATCACTGGTGTTATCTTCTGCATAGGAGACAACATTATAATTTATCTTAGATACAAGATTCTTAGTCTGTATAAAATTTTAACATTACATACATTTATCTTTTTCCTCTCCCAACTTATTACCAATTAATTCTCCAATCTTGTTATTTTTGAATCCGTGACATGGAGAAAAATTATTTGTCAGTGTCCACAATCTATAAATAACTATATATGTCTCCCTTTATCAGCCCTACAATAATGACAATCAAATACACTCTTTGAAGTTTTGCCTAACTGAGAAGATTATCTTGCCTTTATCTTTAAAGACTATACCTGATACTTTGGCAGTCTACTTCTAAATCACAGAAAATAGTTGGGCAAAGCCATGTGTGTTAGGCAAAAGAACAACCTCCAATTATGTTCACATTCTAATTGAGAGAATCCATCAATGTTACATGGTATATATGTCAGTTTATACTGCTATAACAAAGTACCATATACTGGGTGGCTTAAGCAACAAACATTTCTCACAGTTCTGGAGGCTAGGGAGTTTAAGATCAAGACACCAGACAATTTGGTGTCTGGGGAGGGCTCATTTCCTGGTTCATAGAATGCCTTCTTTCTGATGTGTCCTCATGTGGCAGAAAAGAGGCCAGAAAAGTGTTTTAGGTTGCTTTTCTAAGGGTAGTAATTTCATTCATAAAGGTTTACCTTTATAGAATTTTACATCCCAAACCCTACCTCCTATTACCACCAAACTGGGACTTAGCATTTTAACACGATTTTTGGATGACACAAACATTCAGTCCATTGCACTTGGCAAGGGAAAATTACAACCACATACATAATTAAACGTGTCACACAGTTTATCTTGAGATGAGAAAAGTATATTAGATTGTGTGAGTAGGTCTAGTGAAATTGCAATGGTCATAAGAGAAAGGGTGAAACAAGATGGTCACAGTCAGAGAGATTTTAAAATACTATGTTGCTCTGCTGACTTTGAATATGGATCAAAAACCAAGACATATATGAGGCCAACAAACATATGAAAAAAATGCTCATCACCACTGGTCATTAGAGAAATGTAAATCAAAACTACATTGAGATAGCTTCTCACACCAGTTAGAATGAGGATCATTAAAAAATCTGGAGACAACAGATGTTGGAGAGGATGTGGAGAAATAGGAACACTTTTACACAGTTGGTGGGAGTGTAAATTAGTTCAACCATTGTGGAAGACAGTGTGGCAATTCCTCAAGGATCTAGAAATAGAAATTCTATTTGACCCAGAAATCCCATTACTGGGTATATACCCAAAGGACTATAAATCGTTTTTACTGGGTATATACCCAAAGGACTATAAATCGTTCTATTAATAAGGACACATGCATACGAATGTTCACTGCAGCACTGTTTACAATAGCAAATACCTGGAACCAACCCAAATGCCCATCGATGATAGACTGGACAGGGAAAATGTGGCACATATACACCATGAAATATTATGCAGCCATAAAAACACAATGAATTCGTGTCCTTTGTAGGGACATGGATGAACCTGGAAACCATTCTCAGCAAACTGACACAAGAACAAAAAAATCAAACAGTGCATGATCACACTCATAGGCAGGTGTTGAGCAATGAGAACACATGGACACAGGGAGGGGAGCATCACACACTGGGGTCTGTGGGGGGAAACTAAGGGAGGGACAGTGGGGGGTGGGAAGTTGGGGAGGGATAACATGGAGAGAAATGCCAGATACAGGTGTTGGGGAGGAAGGCAGCAAATCACATTGCCATGTGTGTACCTATGCAACAATCTCACATGTTCTTCACATGTACCCCAAAACCTAAAATGCAATAAAATATACATTAAAAAAAAACATAAGCCAAGAAAAGCAGAAGGCCTCTAGCACCCGAAAGATATGAAGAAATACGTTCTCACCTGAAGGTTCCAAAAGAAATGAGACACAACTCTGCAGACACTTTAATTTTAGCTCAGGGAGAACAATTTTGAATGTCTTGAGCACTGTAAAATGATAAATTCGTGTTGTTTTAGGCCACCATGAAATAGGACACTATCTTACTTTTTTTTTTCTCTGCTAACTGGTCATAGAGAACTTTCTCTTAGGATGTATGAATCAATTGTGGAAGGAGTCGTAAGGAGCTAGAAGTGGTCACAGTGGAACTATAAGAAGCTTGGTTATGCAATTTACTTGAGCTTTCCATTCTACTCAGGTCCAACGTCAAATATACTACTCCCAGAGAGAGATTCAAGATGGCTGACCACTAGCAGCTCAGGCTTGTAGCTCCCAGTGAAAGCGCAGAGAACAAGAGGAAGCCACACTTTCAGACGAATCTTTCTTGCACAAGGACCAGGAGAATCCCAGCGGAGGAACCTCATGGGTCGCCAGCGAGACTCTTGAAGCCGGCTTTGTGGTTTTGCCAGTGCTCCAGCGTGGCGGTTCTTGGTGCAGAGTAAACGGGACTGATTCTCCTTTTGGCCGACATTTGGAGCTGATTGAAGAAGAGATTCAGGAGGGAAGCCAGACGGGAGACTCCCGGACAGAAAAGCACCAAGAAGCTTGATGCCGCTCTTTTAGCCAGCACAGTGGGTTGCTCACATTTCAGCCCTGGGAATTAACAAGTTTGACGTCCACTATGAGACCTAATTTGAAAGTTGATAATTACAAAGATGACAGGTGGATAAATTTACAATGATGGGAAGAAACCAGCATAAAAAGGCTGAGAATACTCAAAATCAGAATGCCTCTCCCTCTACAGAGGATCACAGTTCCTCATCAACAGGGGAACAAGGCCTGATGGAAAATGAGTACATTCCAATAACAGAATTAGGCTTCAGAAGATGGATAATAAAAAACTTCTGTGAGTTTAAAGAACATGTTGTAGCCCAATGTAAAGAAACTAAGAACTTTGAAAAATCCTAACGAGAGTAGACAATTTAGAAAGGAATATAAGTGAATTAATGGAACTGAAGAATACTATATGAGAATGCTGAGAAGTATGCACAGGTTTTAACACTCGAATTGATCAAGCAGAAGAAAGGATATCAGAGGTCAAAGACCAACTTAATGAAATGAAATGAGAAGACAACATTAGAGAAGAAACAGTAAAAAGGAATGAGCAAAGTCTCCAAGAAATATGGGACTATGTGAATAGACCTAATTTACGGTTAATACATGTACCTGAATGTCATGAAGAGAATGAATCTAAACTGAAAAGTATTCTTCAGGACATTATTCAGGAAAACTTCCCTAACCTAGTAAGGTGGGACAATACTCATCTCCAGGTAATACAGAGCACACCACAAAGATATTCCTCAAGTAGAGCAACCCACATAATTGTTAGATTTACCAGGCTTGAAATAATAGAGAAAATTCTAAGAGCAGCTAGAGAGAAAGGTCAGGTTACCCATAAAGGGAAACCTATCAGACTTACAGCAGATCTCTCAGCAGAAACCCTACAAGCTAGAAAAGAGTGAGGGTTAATATTCAATATCTTCACAGAAAAGAATTTTCAACCCAGAATCTCATATCCATCCAAACTAAGCTTTATAAATGAAGGAAAAATAAAATTTTTCATTAACAAGCAAGCACTCAGATTTCATCACCACCAGGCCTGCTTTACAAGAGCTTCTGAAAGAAGCACTACACACAGAAAGGAACAACCAGTATCAGTCATCCCAAAAACTTACCAAAAGATAAAGAGCATCTCCATAATTAAGTATTTATATCAACTAATGGGCAAAATAGCCAGCCAGCATTAAATGACAATATTAAACTCACAAATATCAGTATCAATCCTGAATTTAAATGGATTAAATGCCCCAATCAAAGACACAGACATACAAACTGAATTAAAAAGTCAAAACACATTGGCACTCTGTATCCAGATCCATCTCATAAACAAGGACAACAAAGACTCAAAACAAAAGGTTGGAGGAAGACTCACCAATCAAATGGAGAGGAAAGAAAAACAAAACAAACAAACAAAAAAAAAACAGAAGTTGTAACTTTCATCTCTGACAAAATAGACTACAATAGTAACCAAGACTAAAAGAAACAAAGAAGGACATTACATAATGATAAAAAGATCAATGCAACAATAGGAGTCAATGATTATAAATATATATGTACCCAATATAGGGGCACCCAGATATATAAGACAAGTTTTCAATGACTTATAAAGAGACTTGGACTCCCAGACTAATAGCAGGAGACTTTGACACCACATTGTTAATATTCAACGAATCAATGAGATACAAAATTAACAGACATTTATGATTTGAACTCAGATCTGGAACAAGTAAACTCAGTGAATATTTATAGAATTCTACACCCCAGGTCCACAGAACATACATTGTTTTTTAGTATCACATTACACCTATTTTGAAAGTGACCACATAAATGGAAGCAAATCACTCTTCAGCACTTGCACAGCATTTCACAGATTTAAACGAAATGTTGTTTGGCTGTTTGTTATTTTCTGTCCTTATTCCTTCCTGTCTCCACTGTTAAGCACAATCATCAGCATAAAAGAGGTTTTTTAATACCTATTTCTAGATTGCATTCCAGCCTGGGCAATAGAGCAAGACTCCTGTTCTCTCTCCTCCTTTTCTCTTTCTCTTTCTTAATTTATAAAAAAAAAAAAAAATTGAGTAGCAAATGAAAAAATAAAACGAAGTTGATCATTAATATCAGTTATTAAAATGTTTTATTTAGTTTCTATGAATTTATAAATACTTCAAAGCCAAAGCCAACTTCAAATACCATGACCAAATTTACATGATTCATATTCATTATGCATTACTAGGTATACAGACTTATTTTCATAATGCAAATTAATATAAAATGATATCTTTACTGCACTATAGAAATATTTCTGTATATTAAACTTTCTGATTGAGGCCAATTGGAAAAAGCTGGGGCTTCAAGCACTAAAGAAGGCTGCTTCTACTGTGGAGAACCCAGGGCTCTGAAACAGCTCGAGCCACCTACTGAACTCCACAGACAATTCCCCAGGGTCAAATTAGATTCTTCTTGGTTTGAAAAGAAAAATTTTTTCTAAAATTTTAAAATTCAATTTAAAATATATATATATATATATATATATATATATATATATATATATATATATATTACTTCCTTCTTAAAGTTGGGCACTGCTATTTTCACCAAAACGTATGGCTTTGTGGATTAAAAAGATCCCATTATAAAAACAAATCAGGCATCAATGGCTTCTTGATATTTTATGATTAATATTCAGTTTCTACCAATGCTCAGTATCAAGATAGAATCTATACCTAAGGGATTATATTTAATTACCAAAGAAGACATGTACTTTAATATCCTATGGTGTTCTATCTAGATTCTCTTATTGGTATTTTTCAGACCTTCATACAACAAACTATCTGCTATTTCAGCAGAGCATAAGGGAGAAGCGTGAAAAACATTACAGTCCGTTAACTACTTAAAGCTCAGCATTTCTACTAAGCATCCTTCAATCTAAACAAAAATTTAGTTTTCCACATTTCTGAGAAAGGGCTAGAAATTAGTGAGTAGAGTAGGTTGATGAAGAGAGCTTGTAAGAGCTTCTTTCCCTGAAATCCTACATTCAACATTAGATATTGAAAGAAAGATTGCACAGATCAATTACAAAGCTCATTATGTACTTTTCGCTTCTATTAAATTTTTCATCATACCACTTTTACCTGATAACTAACACAATAAAATTATTAAGAGGAAGTGATACGACAGAAACAAAATTGTAGAGACGTTCAGACATAATACTATTTATTTGTTCATCTTAAAAAATTCCCATAAACAAATTTCAAATTCTGTTTTTGAACAACCACCTGTGCAGTTAAGAGAGATCGATATCTAAAAAGCTGTTGCCAAAACAAGTATCAACAAGGTTTTCCAGTATGTTTTCTTCAGGAGTTTTAAGGTTTTGTGTCTTACATTTAAGTCTTTTATTTTAAGTTAATTTTAGGATATGGTAAAAGAAAATAATCTAATTATATTCTTTTGCTTATGGACATCCAGATTTTCTGGCACCATGTATTGACAAAATTATACTTTGTGCATTGTATATTCTTGGGGCCCTTGTCAAAGATCAGTTGACCTTCTGTGCAAGTGTTTTTTCTGGGCTCTCTATTGTGTTCCACTCATTTTTGTATCTGTTTTTATGCACATACCACATTCTTTTCATTACTATAAATAAATTTTGAAATTAGAAAAAAAAGAGAGAGATGAATATATTTCTTGGGTTTTAAAATATCTCTCCAGTATGAATAATATTTTACAAAACAAGTTACCTAGGCATTTTAGAGCAGGCAACAAGTTTATTCCAGAAAACTCATCAAAATTCTTCTTAGAGGAAACAACTTAGTAAAAAATAAATAAATAAACAAATAAACAAACAGCAAAGAAAACTACCTAATTTAGATAATATCTCAAGATATAGTTCAGAGTTCAAAAAAGAATAATGAATGCTTTGACATAACATCATATATGTTTAAACAGCAGGAAAATAATGACAAATTCTATGTCATGAATGCATAGACATAATTTTTAAAATATCTGTACTGCTTTGAAATTAGACTCCCATTACTTTACCCAGGGCACTTTGTGTATAGATCGTGCTGTCTAATTTTGAATGGATGGATGTACTCAAGAGCAAGGCCGCATTTAATTATTTTGCATGGCACAAAATAAAACAGATACTCTCTATAAATTATAAACACTATTAATTATAAACTAGTGAGTACCCTATGAGTAAAAGACCTTTGCACCTTATTAGTTAACTTATAATATCTGCCTCAAACGCTTAAAAGATAATTTTCTTGTTTTCAAGAAATTAAACCAACTCCTCTCCAGGAAAAACATTTGCTTCACACCACAGCCATCTCTAATCTTGAAGCTATCAGTTGACTTAGTTCAAATCATAACCTCATTAGGTTCTTTAAAAGTCTAAATGAAACAAGATAAAAAAGGATCATGTAAATATTCTCTAACTGGAAAGGAATAAGTGACTATCATTCAAATAAAATGTCAGTAACCTGCACACTAGAGAGTAACACATTTAACACAAAATATAGCAAATAGTTTAATGTGAGTGAAATACAGGAGCATAATTTAAAGAATGGAATAATTCACCATAAGCACATAAAGGATCAATAGTAACTCTCTGATTTGTGGATAAAATATGATAGAGTGAAGGGATAATTTCAAATGTTATTGAATATAACCACAAGTACTTATCTGAGAGATGTACCTGGGACTTTTTTGCTTTTCCCACATGGAAACTATGCAAAAGCTAGGCTGTAGAGCTGATAGCAAGGCTTGATATAAAGATTTTAAGCTCACCCTAGCTAAGAACATAGATACAATGTCCCTTAAATTTCAGGCTTGCAGATGAGTATTCAGTAATAAAAAGAGGCTTAGTATTAAAAAAGATATCTAAATGGTAGATAAGCATAAGACACTATGCTCAACTTCAGTAATCATTAATAGGAATGCAAAATGCCACTATGAGATACTACTTCACACTCACCTGGAAAGATTAATAAAAAGTACACACAGGAGAGAAGTTTTAGAACACCTGGGATGCTCATATATGGCCAGAAGTATAAACTTCTGCAATCACTTGAGAAAACTTTGTTAACTGAAGTAGACCCTATGTACACAACTTGCTTGGTGGTTTCTTTCTTAGTAATATACTTGTATTAATTTTCTAGGTAGGGCTGTTATTAAAAAATACCACAGAAAGAAATACTTCATCATCAACAATCTGGACGTCCACTCAGAGACCCAACTGGAAAATCAGCAACTACTCAGACGACAGGTGGATAAATCCACAAAGATGGGAAGAATCCAGCACGAAAAGGAGGAAAACACCCAAAACCAGAACACCTCGCCTCCTACAAGGGACCACAACCCCTCACCAGCAAGGGGAACAAAGCTGGTTGGAGAATGAGTGTGATGAAATGACAGAATCAGACTTCAGAAGGCGGGTAATGAGAAACTTCCATGAGCTAAAAGAACATGTTCTAACTCAATGCAAAGAAACTAAGAACCTTAAAAGAAGATTTGGGGAAATGATAACAAGAATGGACAACTTAGAGAGGAATATGAGTGAATTGATGGAGCTGAAAAACACGAGAACTTTGTGAAGCATGCACAAGTTTCAACAGCTGAATTGAGCAAGCAGAAGAAAGGATATCAGAAGTCGAAGATCAACTCAATAAAATAAAACGAGAAGGCAAGATTAGAGAAAAAAGGATAAAAAGGAATGAGCAAAATCTCCAAGAACTGTGGAACTATGTGAAGAGACCTAATCTACATTTGACAGGTGTACCTGAATGACAAAGAGAATGAAGCCAAGCTGGAAAATACTCTTCAGGACATTATCCAGGAAAATTTCCCCACCCTAGCAAGGCAGGCCTATATTCAAGTCCAGGGAATACAGAGAACACCACAAAGATATTCCGCAAGAGCAACCCCAAGGCACATAATCAACAGATTCAACTGGGTTGAAATGAAGGAGCAAATACTAAGGGCAGCCAGAGGAAAGGTCGGGTAACCCACAAAGGGAAGCTCATCAGACTCAAAGTAGATCTCTCAGCAGAAACCCTACAAGCCAGAAGGGAGTGGGTGCCAATATTCAACATCCTTAAAGAAAAGAACTTTCAACACAGAATTTCATATCCAGGCAAACTGAGCTTCATAAGTGAAGGAAAAATAAAATCCTTTGTGAACAAGCAAGTACTCAGAGATTTTGTCACTACCAGGCCTGCTTTACAAGAGCTCCTGAAAGAGGCACTACACATAGAAAGGAAAAACCAGTACCAGCCATTCCAAAAACATACCAAATGCTAAAGAGCATCAACAAAAGGAAGAATCTGCATCAACTAACAGGTAAAACAGTCAGCTAGCATCAAAATGGCAGTATCAAATTCACACATAACAATATTAACCCTAAAGGTAAATGAGCTAAATGCACCAATCAAAAGACACAGACTGGCAAATTGGATAAAAATCCAAAACCCATCAGTGTGCTGTATCCAGGAAACCCATCTCACATGCAAGGATACACAAAGGCTAAAAATAAAGGGATAGAGGAAGATTTACCAAGCAAATGGAGAGCAAAAAAAAGCAGGAGTTGCAATTCTCATCTCTGATAAAACAGACTTTAAAGCAACAAAGATCAAAAGAGACAAAGAAGGACATTATATAATGGTAAAAGGATCGATACAACAAGAAATGCTAACGATCCTAAATATATATGGACCCAATACAGGAGCACCCAGATACATAAGGCAAGTTCTTAGTGACTTAAAAAGAAACTTAGACTCCCACACAATAATAGTGGGAGACTTTAACACTCCACTGTCAATATTAGACAGATCAACCAGATAGAAAATCAACAAGGATATCCAGGGCTTGAACTCAGACCTGAAGCAAGCAAACCTGATAGAGATTTACGGAACTCTCCACTCCAAATCCACAGAATATACATTCTTCTCAGCACCACCTCACACCTACTCTAAAATTGACCACATAATTGGAAGTAAAGCACTGCTCAACAAATGCAAAACAACTGAAATCATAACAAACAGCCTCTCAGACCATAGTGCAATTAAGTTAGGACTCAGAATACAGAAACCAACCCAGAACCGCACAGCTTCATGGAAACTGAACAACTGGCTCTTGAATGTTGACTGGGTAAACAATGAAATGAAGACAGAAATAAAGCAGTTCTTCGAAACCAATGAGAACGAAGACACAACATGCCAGAACCTCTGGGACACATTTAAAGCAGTCTCTAGAGGAAAGTATATAGCAATAAGTGCCCATATGAGGAGAATGGAGAGATCCAAAATTGACACCCTATCGTCAAAATTGAAAGAGCTAGAGGAGCAAGATCAAAAAAACTCAAAACCCAGCAGAAGACAAGAAATAACTAAGATCAGAGCTGAACTGAAGGAGATTGAGACACGAAAACCCCTTCAAAAAATCAATAATTCCAAGAGCTGGTTTTTTGAAAAGATCAACAAAATAGACAGACCACTAGCCAGATTGATTAAAAAGAAAAGAGAGAACAACCAAATAGATGCAATAAAAAATGATAAAGGGGAAATCACCACAGATTCCACAGAAATTCAAACCATCATCAGAGAATATTACAAACAACTCTATGCACATAAACTAGTAAACCTGGAAGAAATGGATAAATTCCTGGACTCCTGTGTCCTCCCAAGCCTAAACCAGGAGGAAGCTGAAACTATGAATAGACCAATAACAAGGGCAGAAGTCAAGGCAGCAATTAAGAGCCTACCACACAAAAGAAGCCCAGGTCCAGATGGGTTCACAGCCGAATTCTACCAGACACACAAAGAGGAGCTGGTACCATTCCTTCTAAAACTATTTCAAACAATCCAAAAAGAGGGAAGCCTTCTCAAATCATTTTACGAGACCAACATCATTCTGATACCAAAACCCGCAGAGACCCAACAAGGAAAGAAAACTTCAGGCCAATATCCATGATGAACATAGATGCAAAAATCTTCAATAAAATATTGGCAAGCCAATTGCAAGAGCAAATCAAAAAACTTATTCATCATGATCAAGTAGGATTCATCCCGGGGATGCAAGTCTGGTTCAACATACGCAAGTCTATAAACGTAATTCACCACATAAACAGAACCAAAAACTAAAACCACATGATTATCTCAATTGATGCAGAGAAGGCATTTGACAAAATTCAGCAGCCCTTTATGCTAAAAACCCACAATAAACTCGGTATCGATGGAACGTATCTCAAAGTAATAAAAGCTATTTATGACAAACCAACAGCCAATATCATACTGAATGGGCAAAAACTGGAAGCATTCCCTTTGAAATCTGGCACTAGACAAGGATGCCCTCTGTCACCACTCCTATTCAATATAGTACTGGAAGTTCTAGCCACAGCAATCAGGCAAGAAAAAGAAATAAAGGGTATTCAAATAGGAAAGGTGGAAGCCAAATTGTCTCTATTTGCAGACGACATGATAGTATACCTAGGAGACCACATCACCTCAGCCCAAAAACTCCTGAAACTGATAAGCAGCTTCAGCAAAGTCTCAGGATATAAAATCAATGTGCAAAAATCACAAGCATTCGTCTACACCAATAACAGACTTAAAGAAAGCCAAATCAAGAACGAACTGCCATTCACAATTGCTACAAAAAGGATAAAATACCTTGGAATACAACTCACAAGGAATGTAAGGGACCTCTTCAAGGAGAACTACAAACTACTCCTCAATGAAATCAAAGAGGACACAAACAGATGGAGAAACATTCCATGTTCATGGTTAGGAAGAATTAATATTGTGAAAATGGCTATACTGCCCAAAGTAATTTACAGAATCAACGCTATCCCCATCAAGCTACCATTGACTTTCTTCACAGAACTGGAAAAAACCACCATGAACTTCATATGCAACCAAAAGAGAGCCCACATAGCCAAGTCAATTCTAAGCAAAAAGAACACAGCGGGGGGCATCATACTACCGGATTTCAAACTATACTACAAGGCCACAGTAATCAAAACAGCATGGTACTGGTACCAAATCAGAGATATAGACCAATGGAACAAAACAGAGGCACCGGAGGCAACACAACATACATACAACTATACAATCTTTGATAAACCTGACAAAAACAAGCAAGGGGGAAAGGATTCCCTGTTTAACCAATGGTGTTGGGAAGACTGGCTAGCCATGTGCAGAAAGCAGAAGCTGGACCCCTTCCTGACCCCTTATACTAAAATTAACTCGAGATGGATTAAAGACTTAAACATAAGACCTGGCACCATAAAAACCCTAGAAGGAAATCTAGGCAAAACTATCCAGGACATAGGAGCAGGCAAGGACTTCATGAACAAAACACCAAAAGCATTGGCAACAAAAGCCAAAATAAACAAATGGGACCTAATCAAACTCCACAACTTTTGCACAGCAAAAGAAACAGTCACTAGAGTGAATCGGCAACCAACAGAATGGGAAAAAATTTTTGCAGTTTACCCATCTGACAAAGGGCTGATATCCAGAATTTACAAAGAACTCAAACAGATTTACAGGGAAAAAACAAACAAGCCCATTCAAAATTGGGAAAAGGATATGAACAGACACTTTACGAAAGAAGACATATATGAGGCCAACAATCATATGAAAAAATGCTCATCATCACTGGTCATCAGAAAGATGCAAATCAAAACCACACTGAGATACCATCTCACGCCAGTTAGAATGGCGATCATTAAAAAATCTGGAGACAACAGATACTGGAGAGGATGTGGAGAAAAAGGAACACTTTTACACTGTTGGTGGGAGTGTAAATTAGTTCAACCATTGTGGAAGACAGTGTGGCGATTCCTCAAGGCCTTAGAAATAGAAATTCCATTTGACCCAGCAATCCCATTCCTGGGTATATATCCAAAAGACCATAAATCATTCTGCTATAAGGACACATGCACACGAATGTTCATTGCAGCACTGTTTACAATAGCAAAACCTGGAATCAACCCAAATGCCCATTGATGATAGACTGAATTGGGAAAATGTGGCACATATACACCATGGAATATTATGCAGCAATCAAAAATGATGAGTTCGTGTCATGTGTAGGGACATGGATGAATCTGGAGAACATCATTCTCAGCAAACTGACACAAGAACAGAAAATGAAATACTGCATATTCTCACTCATAGGTGGGTGATGAACAATGAGCACACATGGACACAGGGAAGGGAGCACTACACACTGGGGTCTATTGGGGGGAATAGGGGATGGACAGCAGTGGGGGGAGCTGGGGAGGGATAGCATGGGGAGAAATGCCAGATGTGGGTGAAGGGGAGGAAGACAGCAAATCACACTGCCATGTGTGTACCTATGTACCTATCTTGCATGTTCTGCACATGTACCCCAAAACCTAAAATGCAGTTAAAAAAAAGAAAAAAGAAAAAAAAATACCACAGACTGGGTGGCTTAAACAACAGAAATACATTTTGTCATAGTTCTGGAGGCTGGCAGTCTGAGATCAAGATTGTGGGAGAGTTCATTTCTTGTAAGGACCCTGAGGAAGAATGTTTCAGGCCTTTACCCTGGCTTGTACATGGCTATCTTCTCCCTGTGTTTTCACATTGTTCCTTCTCTCTCTGTGTCTGTCTGAATATCCTCTTCTTATAAGGACAACACTCATACTGGATTAATGCCCATCTTTGGAACCTTATTTTAACTTAATTACCTCTTCATGGACTCTATATTCAAAGAGTCATATTTTGAACTACTGGAGACTAAGATTTTGACACATGAATCTGGAGAGAGAAACACAATTCAGCCCCTGGAATAGTAAGAAAAAAATTTATTTATGTTTATGAAAATTTTGTATAATAATATTTATTGTAGTGCCATTAATAATATCTCCAAGGTGTAAATTATCTAAATAAATATAACAAATAAAATGAGTCAATAAATTTTGATACAGTTATACTTTAGATTTCTATACAGCAAGGAACATGGATGAATGAATTTCAGAAAGAGAACAGAAAGGGCAAACACAAAAAGGTAAACATTATGATTTCATATACATAAAGTAGAAGAATAGAAAAAATCAATCTATAACATTAGAAGAATAGAAATTACTCTTGAGAAAATGGAGTAGGATTATGAGAGAAAGAAGCATAAAAGGAATCTTAATGCAATATTCCAGAATTTTGACGTTGTTGTTTTATTCTGAGTGTGTCTGGTTTGTGAAAACATGTTAAGTCATTCCCTTAAGAAACCTGCACATTACTGAATATTTTTATTCTGTAATACAATTTGTAAAAAAGGATAATTTAATCCACCAGTTGACCAAAACAGCTGATGTTGGTATTTATAACAGACTATTACACTCTGTTATTTTTGTACTACCTTAGAGGAGAGTGGGATGATGACTAATTAAAATTTAAAATTAAAAACTTGATGAACTATTTTGGTATTACAGCTCTGGCCATTCACTAGATTTGTAATCTTGAAAACTTTTTTTCTTCACTGACTTTCATATTTCAACTTCCTTCAATTAATGACTTCTATAGTCTCTTCTTTTGAAGATCTTGTTCAATTTTAGAATTTTATAGTCTTATTCATTTAGGAGTCAAATTATTCAAATTTGAGTAAAATTTGTTTTAAACATTTGATTAAGGGAAATATAAGTTTCCAATCATTGATGATAACCATTTCTTATTTTACTATAATTGAACTATTAAGATAGTTTTGTTCCTGGAATTAAGGTTAATTTTTAATTTTTTAAAATTAATTTTTATTAATTTATTAATTGTGACAAAGGGATTGCATACCTTTTCCAAAGAAAATTTATTTATTTAAAAATAATTAAGATGGTAACATTTAAAGAATGCTCATTTATTGATAATTGATAATTTTGGAACTTGGATAATTTTTCCCAACAACATGTATTCTCAAGTAATAGAAAATATTGGAAATTTTACTAAGGCACAAGAAAGAAACCATGCCAAAGGTCAGATAAACAGAAAAGGGTGCAGTGAGTGGCAGAATATTATCAGTGGCACTGAAAGAGGATTAGGGATAATTTGAAATCAGAAACTGATACAGTTAAATTAACTGAAAATAATAATGTG
The DNA here is from genome assembly GCF_049354715.1 of Callithrix jacchus. NCBI lineage: Eukaryota > Metazoa > Chordata > Mammalia > Primates > Cebidae > Callithrix > Callithrix jacchus. The sequence goes on from NC_133516.1 coordinate 94,850,124, forward strand.
TGTGTGTGGTAGTAGTAGGAATGTGAAGGAAATTAACATTTTCATCCATATATAAATTATTTCATCTTCTCATTTGTACAGTTAAATATTCACTAGGCACCTCTTATTTTGTGCTTAGAATACATCAGCAAACACACTAAACAAAGTCATTCCCTTTCTAATTTACCTCCTAGTGAAAGATGACATCAAATAAATAACAAGAAAGTCATACCACATGTATAGACAAATTTCAATTTTCAGTGTGCACATGTTGAATGACTTCTGTAAGCTAACAAGAACCAGGAAGTTTTGACTCAGGGATTGCCTCGTGTACTGCACAGCAAAACTGAAAATGAAATGGCTATATTGAACTTTTTGTTTTCAGTACCCATTTGGTGATATTTTACCTTGAGGACTTCTAATGCTACAAAAATAATGCATACATCCAAAAGTCTGAAAATATTAATAGGAAGAGAGACAAACTAAGTCACTCTTCAGCAGTCGTTGCCTGATACTGCTATACTCGCTTTCAAGAAATAGTCATAGAATACAATTGGTCTTGGTTTCAAGATTATTGTGTTTGATGAAAAGTGCAGAGAGAAAATGTTAAGTGTAATGAATAACTTTCTGTTTCTGAATTCAAGCAGAGGTTTAAGTGTTTTAGACTTTCTTTGAGTGGTCATGAGGTAACCTTTTTGAATCTGATAACAAACAACCTCACAGTTAGGCAATAATATTGCCATGCAGAAAATGCCAAACCACTTAGAAGCAAAACCTACTTCTCGTATTTCAACACTGAATTGTGTTTTTTTCAACTCTGCAAACTTTAGTTTACCTTTCTTTGTTGAAGCAGCTTTTTGAATAGAAAGAATAGTAGTATAAATGCCTTAGAGGAGAGTGGGATGATGGTTTAAAAAACTACGTACAATATTAAAAGATTTGAGATGACAAGAATGTCTTATAATCTCACAGATGTAAATACTTACATTTTTTTTTCTATCTTTGAATCGCACCATTCATCCTTGGATAGTTCACTTAATCTTTCTCATATTATTTTTATCACTATGCAATTACCTCAATAGTAATAATTACCTTCTTATGAATGATATAAAGAATAAATATTGAATTGTAGAGAATTCAGTAGAAAAATATGTGATTAGTATAGCAGTCATAGTACAAGGGATTTGTTGTACTGAGTTTAATCAGACCTATTCAAAATTAACATTCACTCTTAACATATTAAGACAGTAAATTTATGCTATCTTTCTTTGAAGATTAGTAAAGAATAAATACCTATGCATAGTGATTCATTTTTCTTATAATCTGTAGCCAAGGTTTATAAAATAACAGCTTGCAATATACAATGGAGAAAAATTACTTCTATACTCTAAATTCATTATTCCCACTACTCAGACTTATTAATCAAATACCAGTGTATCATGTGCAGATTTCACTGTCCTGGGGAAACCTTACAGTATTGAAATGTCTCCTGATGCATACTCCCAGTCTGTTATAATGCTGAAGAGAATGGTGCCTTATAGCACCAATTAACTATTAACTGTTAATTCAAAAGCTATTGTTTGATTAGAATGCAGAAAGGCATGAAAAAGGTTTCAAGAGACTGAGAATGAATCTTTTCACCCATATAAAAATACATTCATCTCCTTATTGATTCAGTTAAATATTCACTAAGCACTTACAATGTGCCAGCACCTTCTGTTTTTGGTGCTTAGAATACATCAGCAAACATATTAAACAAATGTCTTTCTCCTTCAATTTTACCTTCTGCTGAAAGAAGACACCAAATAAATAACATAAGGAAATCATATAGTATGTGAGTTGTTAATAAATATGATGTGGAAAAGAAAAGGTAGAGAAGAGTAAGGAGTACTGGAAATGTGAATGGTACAGGAGGAGGGGAAGGTTGCAATTTTAAACAGAGTGGTCAAAGCAGCCTTGGTGACTCTGAGCAGTCTTGACATAAGCAAAAAGTAAGAAATGCAGAGATGAGTGACAGGTGTTCTAATGAAAGGAAATGGCCGATACAAAAGCCCTAAAGTCGTAGCATGCCTGCCATATTCAAGGTAGAGCAAACAAACCAGCATACCTGGATCAGGGAGAAAGGCTCACACAGGTAATGAGAGCCAGTCCACAAAGGACCTGGTAAGGCACTGACTTTTATTCTCAGGGAAATGAAAGCCATTTCAGATTATGAGTAATCAGAGCCTTTGACTGCTTGTTTTGGAGAAACTAGATATAAGGAAGCAATGGAACAATCTATGCTAGAGATGATGTTAGCTTTGCACAATGTGGTACTCACAGACAAATAATTAGAGGTATGCTTTTTCATCTGTCACAATAGAAGAACTTTCTGATGCAATGCACATGAGGTGTGAGGAAAGGAGACTGGTCAAGAATGACACAAAGGTTTTGTTCTGAGTAATTAGAAGGATGAAATTGCCATTAGGTGAGTTAGGGAAGAATGTGATTGGAGCAACCCATGCTAGAATCTCTCAAATTCCTATGAGTTTTTCACATTCACATGATTCGGGAGAAAATCAACCACCTTAAAGCCTCATAAGACTTCAGACTAATGTCATGACACAAATGTATTTATTGTTATTTCCATACAAATGGCTTTATTCCAAAAATAATAAAAGAGAAAATATGAAAGGAATATAAAGAGAGGGCAATATAGAAATATAAACTTTTTAGGAAATTCTTCAAATGTATTTTTAGGGAAGCCATAGGTAAAAACTGTCCTTGCCAATTATGACACTACTGCATGAATTTTCAGACCATTTTAGCTTTAAAGAATAAGCAAAAACCAACTTAATTACAATTCCACTATAACAAGCAAAAATAAAATATATTTAAGGAACAGTGATTTTCAAAATGCTTTGTAAAACTTCAGGTTTCTCAGTGATGAGGCTATGTAGGGGGAGAATCAGGCAAGACATAAATTCATGTTTATTATCTTTTTATTTATTAGCATTCTATAAATGAAATTATATACACAAAAAGTATTGCTGATTTGGTTGAACTCTAAAACCACTGTTGTCGAGGAAGGCTTCTCATTTTATTCTTCCACTTAAAATGTGAATTTATTTTTCTTTCATGCTATTATAGATTTTGAATTTGAAGTGAAGCCTAAATAGCAGGGTTGGTAAGAGGAAATGCATACATATTCATGATGCCATATTTGACTACTTTTATTATACAAAATGGCCAAAATCCAGCAATAATTATTTCTCTGCTTTTGTAGAGGATAAAGCAATTGTGTATCAATATTATAAAATACAATTATCATTGTACGGCTTTATGTTATTTATTTACTATTTGAATTTAAAATTTCTCCACTAAGAGCTTTGGAGTGGTTATTGTAAGTATATTTGATTTTACTTCCTAGGAACTTTGACCATTATAGGAAATTTGAACAGCATATATATGTTCAGTTACCTCACATGCATGTAATTGTTCATTTCAAAATTCATGGGGTAACGAGTGATTTGAGAAAGAGAAGCTAATTCATGTTTGGAAAAGCTATTTTCTATTGAAAATAGAGTATAAATCAAAATATAGCTAGTTATTAAATTTTCAAATTACATAAAACTCATATGATTCACAAGATTTCATTTAAAACAGAAAAGCAAATAAGCAACTTTAATAAAATGGCTCCATAAAATTATACTTGCCTTTGAAGATTCAACTCTAGAAATTTTAGGTCATTTCATTCAGATTTAATATTATGAAATCATTGAGTTTTTTTTTAAATGACCCATTGACTTGTATCTTAAGCAAGAAAAATTGTTTCAAGCCAAGATTTAATTCCTCTACAATACACACTTCCTTTGGTAAATAGTTTACCATCTCATTTCTGTCAACTGTTTGTATGTTATATATTAACTACTTTGGCAGCAACTGGAGCACTTCTCTGCATAATTCTTTATACCATAATAGAAGTGCACCTGCTAAACATTCTTATGTCTAAAATGTTTAATGGTGCAAAATCTGTACTCATTAAATTTTTATTCATATTATACATTGCAATTTATTATATGTTATAAGTAATTAAGAATAAAAGTTTTACAATTATTTTCCATATAAATATTGCTTTAGAAAAAACAACTGTTTTACAGGAGGGAGTGGGACATTCCTTGGTGAAATTTCTCCTCTGCAGTTTCATATCAAGAATTGTGGCCACACTGTTTATGCCAGGATATATTCATGCCACAATGTACTAAGATATCGTGAATGTTTTATCAACAATTGTGCCTTGATAATGTTTGTATTTGACACACTGTAACATTTCAAACTTTATAAAATTCATTTCAACAGTATAATTGGATATAAAATACTCTAAGTGAAAAAATATATTAAATGATTTATAATTCATTTTTACTCAGTAATCTTTTTACATATTTTGGAGATAGCATAAATAATTAGAGTTTGAAGATGAAAGAGTTAATTAACCAGTAAATATTTGTGTTAGTCTATTCTCTCATTGCTATAAAGAACTACCTCGAACTGAAAGAAAAGTGGTTTAATTGGGTCACAGTTCCACAGAATGTACAGGAAGCATGGCCAGGGACGCCTAAGCAAACTTAGAATCATGGCAGAAGGTGAGGGAAAAGCAGGCACGTCCTATACGGCTGGAGCAGGAGGAAGAGACTGAGGCAGGAGGCACTATGAACTTTTAAACAAGATCCCGTGAGAACTCATTCCCATCATGTGAATAGCAAGGGGAAATTGCACTCATGACCCAGTTGTCTTCCACTAGGCCCTTCCTCCAGCGTTAGGGATTATAATTCTAAATGAGATTTGGGTGGGGACACAAATCCAAATCTTATTAGTATCATATGCTACTATTAATCAAGGAACAATGACAAGTTAAGAGGCCTCTGCATTGGAGGTGCTAGTGAGCGGAGATCTGAATATTGTGGGAAATCAGATGGACTAACTGATAAGTTCATCTAGGGCCAGGTGTATTCAGGGGACCTTTGCTTTGATTACATGGATATATTAATACACATGTGGTCAGAGGAGCCTCCGTCATAGTGTTATATTTAAAAGTATGGCCTTTATTTGGATGTAAAGATCCAGGAGATTATTTTTTAAAGATTATGATATCATTGTATTTTATTTTTAAAATGATTATTCTGGAATTGTAAAGATAATAAAGATTATTTCTTTACTCCTCTGATTCCACAGTGGTGGGATTGATCACAGGTGTGAGCCACCACACCCAGCCTTACAATTTTATAAAAAGGAGTGGTAGAACGAAACTCCTTTCCCACCACCACAGATGTGATAGCTGGGAAACTGCAGGAGAGAAGAGTGAGACGGACTGAGAATTTCCTCAGCAGTTTGGGAATCAGTGTGGATGCAGCAAATGTAAAAGAGGCAGCTACAGCTTTGGATTTCTGGATGACAGAATCAAGATAGAACCAGAGAGCAATATGGTATGCAAGGAGAATGACTGGACCTCCAGGATGTCTTATAAAATGAAAGATGAAATTTGCAGGATTTAAAAACTCAGAATTTTGTGTGAAATGTGACCTCAAACTTACTGAAGATTTCCATTTCCATTTCTGTGATTCATTGTTTGTTTCAAAGACATGTCTAAGGAAGCAAGATAATGAATTCCCAGTAGTGCCTAGAGATGAGCTGTTAAATATAAAGTGTGAATACCTATCAGGCTAAATGAAAGTGTGAATACCCATCAAGCTAAAAATGCTAAATATCCTTTCCTTTTATTCTGAATGTAATAAAAATTCGTAGACAAATTGGCTGGATTTGAAACTTAGTTGTGCCAATTACTTTTACTTAACATTTTTGGTCCTCAGTTACTAGTTCCATAAAACAAAGGCAGTATGATAGTAACATAAATTAAATGAGTTATCTATGGCATGTTTTAGCTTTCAATAAACTTAGCTATCATTATATACTTCATTAGAGTTGTTGCTATTTATTATAACTATTGTTCAAGTATGAAGAGTATCTTATTTCAAATGGTTAAGTTCCAAGATGGTTAAGTCCCTATATGCTGTTTGTACTCATTTGATTCTACCTGGTCATTTCACACAATTCTTTTTCATATGAAGAACTGAAACATATAGTGCAGTATTGCCCACTTTAAATAAAGATGTCTTATCCATGAAATGCATATATTATAGTATTTAAACTACCTGAAATAGTGATAAAAATTAATATAATTAAAGGCAATGAACTACAGATTATTTATAATAAACACAACTGAATACATATTATACTAATTTATCATTCTGAAATGTAAGTAATTTTGGCCTTATTAATGAGAATCATTTGGGTCATTTATGTGCAAATGATGCATCACTTATGCATAAAAAACTACAGCTATTTAACTCTCAAGACATTAAGTCTTTCTCCCAGATGAAAACAAACATACACACATGTGCATCCACAGATGCTTAGACAAAAATTTATATACATAAAATGTACACGCAAAATTTGACCTGGATTTCTTTTGTTACATAATTTATTTTATACCATGTTCTTTGCACAGGAAAAATAAAGTATTTCACAAGCAATACTCTTTTTCCAGAGTAACACAGTGAAAAATCCAGGAAATCTAAGACCAGATGCAAATAACAATACTATCAAAGTTTTTTATTGTGGGCCATTCAATTGAGAAATATTTTTAGGACTATAAAATAATTGTAATTATATTAACATTTAAGTATTTAAAGTTTATAAGTATTTTATTTTAAATTTGGAAAAATTTTTAGTTTTTCCCCAAAATTTGTACATTTATTTTGACTTCTATAGTCAGTTATTTTAAAATGTAAGTGAAGTTTAAAATTAAATCACTCAGTCTTCATTTTGTAATAAAATGTTGTAGAAATAATGGCATAATTTGTGCATTCTCTAGTATGATTCATCCAGATTACATCAGGTTCTTGTTATGTTTATTAATCACTGTTTATGTAGGTTCATTAGTAGATAGTACCAATCTTACAGACTGAAAATAAAAAGTAGATTTTAGAACTCTGTCTCTAGTTGTATATAGCAAGTCTCCCTACAGAAAGAATCTTTATATGTTACACATGACAGAAATATGCTAAAAATTTTCAATAATGAATAAATATAGTGAAGAGTATCAATAACTTTTCTTCTGATGTGCTTTTAGTTCTGCAAATGAATCCAAATCATACTACATGAGGTGTTTCTACCTATTGTGTCCAAGTGCCCTATCATTTTCTTTGTTTATTATGTCCTTCTCACCCCTATGCTTCCTTCTTAGAGAACACGGTTGCACTCTCTTCAGAGTCTGCTTTGAAACTGTTTCCCAAGAAAGCACTTGATACCTCTTCCTGGACATCATTGTTTGGACTACAGGTATTGACTTGTCCCAAGTTAGACTACTAAGATTCTCTTTTTTAGGAAGGAACTACACACATGACTGCATTCAGGCTTTGTTGAGCATTAAGTACAATATAGTGCCAAGTAGTCATTTTTTACCGCGTGACTAAAGGAGAGAGGGAACGCCAAGAGAATAAGTTCCAGAAGACTGGAGTGCTGATATTTTAAAATAATTGCCTTTCAGATGTCCAAGTAGAAATACCAAGGAATCAACAGAATAAAGTCATCTCAAGCTTAAAATATGGATTTATGTGGGATGTTATTTTTGGAAATCATAATACACACACACACACACACACACACACATATGTATATCTTTTAGGAAACTGTGAAAAGACATAAGAGAAGAAATTTAAGAAAACACCTTGAATATCTCCAATATTTAAATATGAAAGAGATAATGATGTGCTGAGAGAACAGGGAAAGCTGGTGTTCAACCCAAATACAAAGACCCAAGACCCAGAGAAGCTATGGTTTAGCTTCTAGTCCGAGGCTAAAGGCTGATGTAAGTCCCAGAGTCCAAAGTTTTTAAAACCAGGAACTTCAATCTGAGGGCAGGAAAAGATAAAGGTTCTAGTCATGATAAGAGAGAGAATTTGCCCTTTCTCTTTTTTGTATTCTATCTGGGACCTCAATGGATTAAATGATGCTGACTCATATTGTGAGGCCAGATCTTCTTTACTGTTTACTGATTTAGGTGTTAATTTCTCCTAGAAAAAGCATCACAATCCCAAACAGAAATAAGGGTTTACCAGCTCTCTGAGCAGCCCTCACCCCAGTCAAGTTGACACATAAAATAAACCATCACAAGTTGAACCTTGTCAACTTGGCTCCTGTTAACATCTCCTTAAGCCAAACTTAATCTCCATATAAACACAATAATAAGGTCATAATTTCACTTAATAGTATACAAATGTCATGCAACTGAAAACAAGATGCACTAATCCCTTCCCCAGAAGAGTTAATGGCCTTGAGTAATGGTTACTTTTCTCTGGATATCTCATACCTTAAATACTACGATGTAAAATTAACAATATTTAAATACTAATATAAAGTTAATACAGCTTATAATACATGATAAGAAAATAAAAGTGTAAAGAAAACAAAGACATTCCTTAATTCCTGTATATGTACACACAGATTTTAAAAAATAAAAGGAGGACATACTTATGACAATTATAGTCCTCATTTATTTAACTGCTTACATGGTCATAGCTGGTACTTAACAATAATCACCTTCCATTACCCATTCTGTGTTTCCTTTGCCTTTCACAAGAACCTTAGCTTGCTGTGATTCTTTACCTCATGGCAAAACTGAAACATTCAGCCCTGAAGATTCTGGGCCATTCATAGTTTTGCCTAGATTGGGTTGTTGTGGTTTTTCATTGACCTTAATTACAAGACATGATAATACTTATAGACCACCTAAGAGATCTCCTGAACTGCTACACACTCTTTCTTACCTCCATTATGAAGTAGTAGTTCAATTTATTCTTCAGACTCAGGATCGATCAATCACCCTAGCCAATGCCATAACTCCCTGCATGGACTGTAGACTCAGAGGCTTGAGGAACCCAATGTGGCTGGAAGTCTTAACTTCAAGTTCAATGGAATTATAACTGTGTCTTCTACCAGAAGTATTTTTTCCTCTGGAGTTAAAACTTCTGGGAAAGCAAAGTATAAAGCTGCAGGAAGAAAAAACAAAAATTTTGCTAGTGAGTCACTAGGGATAATAGTGATGCCACTCTCATTTTTCACCCTTTGATTTCTGAACTTGTGAATCCTGGCTGTGGCTGAAACAGGTACTGTGTATTGAACACTGATTCAGAGAATATACAGTCTTCTGGAAAACCCTGAACCAGCCCTGCAAAGTATTGTACCCAGCTGGCACTGTAACTGAGTCTTCAAAAGTCTATTCTACCCTTCTATCAAGCCAGATGTTTCAGGAACATAGGGAACATTGTAGAACCAGGAAATTCCATGGGACTCCACTGACACAATTCTTTGGCTGTAAATTAAGTACCCTGGTTAAAAGCAATGCTGTGTGGAATAAAATGGCAGCTTAAAAAACATTCTGCAAATCCATGGATGGTAGTTTTGTCAGAAACACTGAATGCATGGAAGACAAATCCAGATCCAGAGAGCCTATTCCAGTAAGGACAAAATGATGCCCCTCCCATAATGGAAGCAATATAGTGTAATTTCCTTGCCATCAGACTGTTGGCTGATCACACCAGGGGATGGTTCCATATTGAAGTTTTACTGTTTTTCTCTGCTGCTGACACATTGGCTACTCCAAGTTTGGCATAGCCAGGCTAGCCATGGTAAGCAAATATCCATGTTGCTAAACCCATACCTCATCTCCATCCTTGCCTTCCTGGCCACTTTGCTCATGAGTTTATAAAGTAATGGCAAGGCTGGGAAAAGAGGCTGACCAATATCCAAAGAATGGATCACCCAATCCACTTGATTATTAAAATTTTCTCTTGAGGTCTTTCTTTGGTGAACATTAACATGAAACACAATTACTTTCACTTTTGGTGTCAACTCAGGAAGGTCCTTCTACATACCTCCTCTCCAAATTCTTTGTCACCAATTTTCCAATCATGTTCCTTCCAAGTCCCTAATGATCCAGCCATTTCTCTATAGCCCATTAACCATTAAACAATTAAAGGTCTGGCTGGCTTTCTTTAAGCAACAAGGGACGACACTCCAAAGTTCTACCCACTGAGACGATTACTCTTCACCACTATCTTTCAGAAGTGTCCCAGAAAGCAGCTATAGTGCTATAGCCATCCACTTTTAAATCAGAGGGAACTCTCCATGAGCTGATTTGAATCTCAGGTTAAAATGTTGCATATGATCTAAGGAAAAACAATTTTTTATTCTTTTCTCACTTATTAAAATATTACATTAATATGTATATTAAAGTATTCTTATGAAATACCATTGGCATACTTACCTAGTACTCAATTGGTCCCAAAATGTGGTTCTCTTTTGCTTTCTAAATTATATACGTATTCTAACTGAATGACCTTGTTCGCTTTACTTGTGAGCTACTTACACGCTAATGCCTTTCAAATGGCAAAAGTCTCCTTCCAAAGTTTTAGACCTGTATTTCAATCACCTATGAATTATACCTCCACCACATGTTCCATGGTTACCTCAAATCTAAAATTGGCTTAGGATTTATTTCTCCCAAATCACTGATAATTCCACTGGCTAAGCTTAAATCTTATAAAAATCTTGTACTGCCACAAACATGCTGCAGCATCATGCCTCCAAGTCTTAGCATGTTCTTTCTTCTCCTGTTTTAATGGTAAGCCTTAAACAATTCGAATACTAGTTTCTCTGATGCTCACCCTGAATATTCCAACGACATCCTGGGTGGTATAGATTTTTATATTTTAATAATTTATTGACATTCACTTGTTTTTATCTCTGCAAGGCAAAATGTCCCTGTCTACATGAAACCCCTAGTAAACCAAACCAAATCAAAACAAAACAAAAACTTAAATCTGTTTTTTGACTCAAGAATCAATCCAGGCTATTCTCTCTAGGCTATACTTTAATCTCTTCCAATATCTCCACATGCCAACATATTTTCTTATATTTGGATTCTACTTCTCTCCATAGTCTCACAAGTAGAAAAGTTTACTTAATCCAGTTTCACAGTTGAATGGAATTCGGAGCTGGCCACCTCCAAAATGTACAGTTTAACAGTGAAACCCATGTGTACACTCCCAGCTGAGGTTCTTAGAGCTCTGGATAGAGCTTGCACTGCATTTTTTCACTTCTCTGAAAAGAATATTTATGAAGCCATGCATTACAAACGACTTGTGAACATGTCACTCTTCCCATTGAACTTAACTTCTTCAGTTGTAGTATGCATATCTTAAACATTTCCTTTCAGTACTTATGATAATGCAAGTTCTATTGTGATGCATTAATAATTTCTTTTTTAAAAAAGTTAATAAAAAGGGAGTAAAACTCATGCACTAAGCTTTATTGAAAACTGTACTGGCAACAGATGTGTTCCTGGCTATATATATGAAGCCCTATTGTATTAGTCCGTTCTCACACTGCTATGAAGAAATACCTGTGATAGGGTATTTTATAAAGGAGAGAGATTTAATCGACTCACAATTCTGAATTGCGGGGGAAACCAAGGAAACTTATAATCAAGTCATAAGGCAAATGAGAAGCAGGTACCTTCTTCACAGGGCAGCAGAATGAAGTGTGTGCAAGCAGGGGAAATGCCAGACACTTATAAAATCATCAAGTCTCATGAGACGGACTCATTATCATGAGAACAGCATGGGGGAAACCTCCCCCATGATCCAACTACCTCCACTTGGTCCCACCCTTGACACGTGGGGATTACAGTTCAAGCTGAGGTTTGGGTAGGGAGACAGAACTAAACCATATCACCTGTTACATACCCACATGCCTTTCCCAGTACCAGTAAACTCAATTCCTTCAAATGCAGGCGTTCCATCTCAGGACATAAGACATGTATTAGCTACTGGTCACTCTCTGAGCAGCACATCTTCAACTTCTCACTGTTGAGCGCCCTTTTGATATTTCAAACGTATAGAGTGACAAGTGAGATGCCACATCTTTTTTCTTAACCAGTGTGATGACATTTTTGACCTTTTCTCCTCAATTATAGTTGGGCTCGGCAGAAAACTGCAGACTCAAAGCTATTGTTTTCCTCACAGCACAGTTACTATGTTCTTTAACTAAATTCATGTATCCTGATTAAAAATCCAATGTTAATTTTACAATCACTTTTTCCAGGAATCTTACCATCACTTTTGTTTTAGGCTACTTTACTTCTCTATTCATTGTTTTCTAAAACACTATGATAGATCCATGTGTAGACATATTTTCTATTTTATTTCACTCTGACTTGGTATTTATTAAGCTATTAAACCTGATGATTAATGCCTTTCCCCAGTTTTAGGACATTCTCAGTCATTATCTCTTCAAAAATACCTTACTATTTTTTTATTTCTTAACTGATTTAAAACATTCTTAGTCCTACTTTGAGTTTTATTGATCTATTCTGTTCTTTTTAACGTGATAGTTACCAATTTGTCATTTTGTGTAGTATTATTGTAATTTTCAATAGGGTCATCTTTTCACCAATTTGTTCATCACTTAGTATTGTATGCTATTCAACCCCTGCATCAAACATTAATTCCAGGGCCAGAATGTCTGGCTACAAATCCTTGAGCAAGTTACTTAAATTCTATGTGCCTCAGTTTCTCTTTTTTAATGAAGGCAATTAAATACTTTGTCTCATTATTCTGAGCTATTGTTTGTATTTACATATATTTCTTTCCTTTTATTTACTCATATAGCTTGTCCAGACTCTCAACTCCATTTATCTAGATTGTTCTAACAGTTTTTTATTGCATCCTTTAAAAAAATGTAATTTTGTGTACAGTTTATATTCATCTATCACTGCTCTATGCATGTTATTATTTTGCACACAATCAATCCTAGATTATTTTCTCAGGCTAAAGTCTACATATCTGTCAGACATGTGGTACCCATCATTATATAGACTTATTTTTATTGATTTATTTTTTCCTATTTCTCTACCCACACACTTAACCTAGATGCAGGTTTTTATTCACAGTCCAAAAAATACATCCTATACATTCTGCTCTGCATTTGTCTTACTTATTAATTCAATTACTTTCAGATTATTGCAATCATTATTTGTGATTTTATATTTTATTAAAAGTGTTGGTTGGACACGGTGGCTCATGCTTGTCATCACAGCCCTCTGGGAGGCCAAAGTGGGTGGATCACTTGAGGTCAAGAGTTTGAGACCAGCCTGCCCAAAATGGCAAAACCCCATCTCTACTAAAAATACCAAAAACAAATTAGACAGGCATGGTGGTGGGTGGCTGTAATCCCAGCTACCCGGAAGGCTGAGGCAGAAGAATAGCTTGAACCCAGGAAGCAGAAGTTGCAGTGAGCTGAGATCGTGCCACTGCACTTCAGACTGGGCAGAAAGAGCAAAAGTCTGTCTCAAAAAAAAAGTGTTGAGTACACAAAGATGAATAAGTCATGATTTCCTCTATATGCTGAAGTCACAGACATAAAACTATGTAAATAATTTTAGTATAAAGTGATATGCACAGTAATGAAGGTTTTCTATTCAGCCTGTATTGTAAAATGTTTATGCTTCTTTTAAATTATGAAATTTTTCATATGCACTAAGCAGATACAGAGAATGATATAACAAATACTCTTTTTACTACTTCGAATTAGAAAATGTCTACATTTTGTCACATTTATTTCAGATCTTAATATTCTGTAATCAAATGAGTTTGGTCCATTTGTCTAGTCACTAGAGATAGTCATCCTTGTAATTCCCAGAGACATTTTTGTAATATTCATTTGCTACTGTAAAATATGAAAGAGGCTGTGCATACTTTAGCTAATTTTTGACAATACAAATGAGCCTAAGTGTAAGTAGCAATGACATTTTATTCTGAAAGTTTGGTAATAGATAAGCCCATATTAATAGTCTCCTTTAGGCTGGTGCTGACTCATCTTCACAATCAGAAATGCTTCAAGATTAACTGGCTCCTTGTATACAGTTCATTTTCTAAGACTTGCCACATTTCTTGGCAAAAATTAAACCCTTCCCAGGATGACTGATACAATGAAACTCTATTTCCTTCAGTAGATACTTCTATTTCCCACCACCAGTAATATTGTCTGTCTCCAACTAGTCTGATATGTGGCCTAAATATTCAATGATAAAACTATATGTACCTGAGATTTTGAATGATTCAATTTTAAATAATACTGTATTTGGTACATTTTCATCTTTCCTCTAATAAAATTGATATGAAGATTTTCTCACCTATTTTTAGTTGTTTTTCTTTAATATCTTTCTTGCAGCTATTGATCCAAACATACAAACCCAAGAAAGTCATAAACATGTGTTCACATATACCAAGACAGTAGAAAAAACTGAATAAAGTAATATATTTTAGGCAAAGTATTCTCTAAACACAAATGTTAGAGGAGTTTATTTTCCAAATAGAATGTTGAACTACTCAGCTTGAAGTATAAAAGTTTATTAGGAGTGTGATGGCTCATGCCTATAACCCCAGCACTATGGAGGCTCAGGTAAAAAAAATCACTTGAGGTCAAGAGTTCTAGACTGGCCTGGACAACATAGCAAGAATCTGTCTCGATGAAAAACAAACAAACAAAAATATTTACTGGGTCGAACCTTATGAAATTAATATTGTCCTGTTTTCTTTATGTTTTATTTTGTTTTTTTTTCTTCCTTTTACATAAACAATAGATTATCATGAACATTTTCAAGTGTTTGCAAATAAAAATTGGGTTGCTTCAATGTCTCTAAGGCTATCTTGAGAACAACGATTTGGAACACTGTTTGTAAAAGAATAGAAAAAATGTGAGATGTGTATATAACTCATTTTATGAGTTATAGTGTGTTGAATACTGTCCCTCCAAAATTCGTATCTATCGATACCTCAGAATGTGACCTTATGGTCACAGGGTCATTGCAGATATAATTAGTTAAAATTAGGTCATATTGGCTTAGGATGTATCCTAAAGTCAATGACTAATGTCTTTGTAAGAGAAGGAAGAAGACTTAATCAGAGGATCGACACCGACACACAGAAAGAAGGCGCCATGAAGACAGAGGCAGAGATTACAGTGATGAAGCCACAAACCTAACAGCGTTAAGAATTGCCAACAACTATCAGAAGCTAGGGAGGGGAAAGGCAAAATGTTTTCACAGATTCTTCAGAAGAAGAATCCTGCTGACATCTTGATTTCATATTTCTTAACCTCCAGAAGTGTGATGGAATACATTTCTGCTATTTTATTTCATTTACTTATAATTATTATTATTATTGAGACAGCGTCTCACTCTGTTACCCATGCTGGAGTGCAGTGGCTTGATCTTAGCTTACTGCAATCTCTGTCTCCAGGGTTCAAGCTATTTTCCTGGCTTAGTCTCAGGAGTTTCTGGGATTACAGGCATTTGCCACCATGCTCAGCTGATTTTTGTATTTTTATTAGAGACAGGGTTTTGCCATTTTGGCTAGGCTGGTCTCGAACTCCTGACCTCAGGTGATCCTTAGCCCTCAGTCTCCTAAAGTGCTGGAATTACAGCCATAAGCCATCACACCCGGCCCATTTCTGTTATTTTCAGTTCTCCACCACCTAGTTTGTAGTACTTTTCTTTCTTTCTTTTTTTTTTTTTTTTTTTTTTGGAAGCCGCAGGAAGCTAAGTGGAGAGGGTAGCATGGCTATTCTCCTAAACCAAAACAAGAATAAAAATGACAAAAGTATAAGCTTATTTTACTTACAATATTAGATGAAAAAAATCATTTTTCAAGGTTTTAGCAAATTAAGTTCATTATGTATTTTAGAATGTCATGACCAAATGGAAATGAGGCATAAAGATATAAATAAAATTGTCTATTACATAGATAAACTGAGAGGAAACGTTGCAATGGTTATCTCAGTAAATTTACAAGAAGTATTCTACAAAATTCAACATTTATTCATGATTTGCAAAATAAATCCATTTAGCAAAATAAGACTACAGAAATACCTTAACTTCATAAATTATATCTACCAAAAATTTTTGTAAACAATACTTTAAGTGAAATTTTATAGCTGTGTGTAATGTATTTATTTAATAATGAGACTTGGAAGCTATATTCCTTGATCCACAGGGTGTAGAAATAATTTTGTATTGGTAGACATGAAAACAATATTAACTTCATTGTACATTGAGTGACTAGGTGCACTGATAGTGAACAGTAATATTTTGAAAGGATTTTTTTTCTAAGCAGTAGTTCCCAACAATGAGCTTAAAATACTGATTAAAACTCATTGGAAATAAATGCACTATCATTTAGGCTTTTTAGTACAATTTCTAGAGAACAGGCAGAGTAGATTTAGCATAATTGCTAAGGGCCCTAGAATTTGCAAATGGTAAATGAGGATTGGCTTCAACTTAAAGACAGCAGCTCCATTAGCCCACAACAAGAAAGTCAGTCTGTACTTTGAAGCTTTGAAGCCAGGCATTGAGTTCTTCTCCATAACCATGAAAGTCCTAGATGGCATCTTTTTTCAATAGAAGACTTTCATCTACATTGAAAACCTGCTGTTTGACGTAGCCATCTTCAGTAACTTTACTACTTCAACAGCCTCCACATCAACACTTGCTGCCTAACACTGCACTTTGATGCTATGAATATGGCTTCCTCCCTTAAACCAATCTCTTCTAGCTTCTGACTTTTCTTCTGCAGCCTTCTCACCTTTCTCAACCTCCATAGTACTGAAAAGAGTTAGGGTCTTGCTCTGGATTAGGAAAATGTTGTGGCTGGCTTGATCTTCTATTCAAGCCACCCAAACTTTCTGCATGTCAGCAATAAGGCTGTTTTGCTTTCTCCTAATTCATGTCTTGACTGGTGTAGCATTTTTCACTTCCTTCAAGAATTTTTTTTTTTTTTTTTTTTTTGCCTTCATAACTATGCCAAACACTTGGTACGAGAGGCCTAGCTTTTGGTGTCTCTCAATTTTTGACATGCTTTCCTCACTAAGGTTAATTATTTCTGGTTTTTGATTTAAAGTGAGAGATGTGCAACCTTTTCTTTTACTTGAAAATTTAGAAGCCATTGCAGGGTAATTACTTATCTTAATTTTAATATTGTAGTGTCTCAGGGAATAGGAAGGCCTTAGGAGAAGGGAGAGATGAGGTCACAGCTGGAGCACTCAGAGCATATACACATAGATTAAGTTAGCTGTCCTATATGGGTGTGGTTTGTGGAGCCCTGAAACAATTGTAATAATAACATCAACGATCTCTGATCTCAGCTCAGTATCACAGATATAATAATAATAATAAAATTGGAAATATTGCAAGAATTACTAAAATGTAACACAGAGACACGAAGTGAGCACAAGCTGTTGGAAAAGTGAACTGATACACTTGGTTGAAACAGGGTTGCTGCAAACCTTCAATTTCTGAAAAAATACGTATTTGTGAAGTTCAATAAAGCAAATTTTAAGGAAACAAGGTCAGCCTGTGTATAATTAAAATATATATGGTTACTAAGGCAGATTTAGACATATAATTCAATAGAAAACAATAGATTGTTGAGAAACAGTCAGAAACATATCTAGGATCTTGGTATATGATAAAAATGGCAATGCAAGTCATAAGAAAAAAGGAATATTAATAAATATATGACACTGAGCCATTTTGAGTTACTTCATGACACATACATAATTAAAATATTTGTATTAAACACTAAACATATAGAAAAATGAATAATCTGTAAAAAGAATCCAATAGAAATGAGCATTTATAAAACATGATTAAAAATGATTTCTGAGTCAGACTACATCAAAATATAAGACACAATTAAGATCAAAACTTAAAAACCTGTATAAACACAATTAAAGGACAAATGGTACGTTAGAAGGTATTTATATTGTATAAAACAGAGAAGATAGTAGGATCCAGCTATGTGAATAGCTTCTAAAAATCGAGAAGAAAAAAATGTAAACAAATATTTAAGTGGAGAAATTTTTGACCAAAATATATATGAAAATATGTTCAACTTGATTAATAATGAAGTAAATGTAAATTAAAAGAAATCTTTTTTGTTTACATCCAAAAAGATAGGCCAAAATTAAATTTCTTACTGCACTTGTTTAGAAAGATTAAAGGAGCAAAGATACTAGCATCAGAGTAAACAGGCAACCTACAGAATGGGGAAAATGTTTGCAATTTTTTGTCCATCTGACAAAGGGCTAATATCCAGAATCTATGAGGAACTTAAACAAATTTACAAGAAAGAAACAATACCAACAAAAAGTAGGCAAAGGATACGAACAGATCCTTCTCAAAAGAAGACATTTACACAAACGATAAACATACGAAAAAAAGCTCATCATCACTGATCATAAGAGAAATGTAAATCAAAACCACGGTGGGATACCATCTTATCCCAGTCTGAATGGTGATTATTAAAATGTCAGGAAACAACAGATGCTGGTGAGGCTGTGGAGAAATAGAAATGCTTTTACACTCTTGATGGAAGTGTTAATTGTTTAACCATTGTGGAAGACAGTATGGCAATTCCTCAAAGATCTAGAACCAGAAATACCATTTGACTCAACAATCCCATTACTGGATATATAACCAAAGGATTATAAATCATTCTACTATAAAGACCCATGCATGCATATGTTTATTGCAGTACTATTTACTATAGCAAAGACTTGGAACCAACCCAAATGCCCTTCAATGATGGACTGAATAAAGAAAATGTGACACATACACACTATGGTATACTATGCAGTTATAAAAAGAATGAGATCATGTTCTTTGCAGGGACATGGATGAAGTTGGAAGTCATCATTCTAAGCAAACTAATACAGGAAGAGAAAATCAAACAGAATATGTCCTTACTCATAAGTGGGAGTTGAATGGTGGGAACACATGGACACAGGGAGGAGAATATCACACACTGGCCCTTTGGGAAGTGGGGAGAAAGGGAAGGGAGAATATTGGGACAAATACCTAATGCATGTGGGCTTAAAACCTAGATGACAGGTTGATAGGTGCAGTAAGCTACCTTGGTACATGCATACCTATGCAACAAACCTGCACATTCTGCATGTGTATCCTGGAACTTAAAGTAAAATTAAAAAAAAAAAAAAAGATACGTTCCATCGATACCGAGTTTATTGAGGGTTTTTAGCATAAAGGGCTGTTGAATTTTGTCAAATGCCTTCTCTGCGTCAATTGAGATAATCATGTGGTTTTTGTTTTTGGTTCTGTTTATGTGGTGAATTACGTTTATAGACTTGCGTATGTTGAACCAGCCTTGCATCCCCGGGATGAATCCTACTTGATCATGGTTCATTGCAGCACTGTTTACAATAGCAAAGTCCTGGAATCAACCAAAATGTCCATTGATAATAGACTGGATTGGGAAAATGTGGCACATATACACCATGGAATATTATGCAGCAATCAGAAATGATGAGTTTGTGTCGTTTGTAGGGACATGGATGAATCTGGAGAACGTCATCCTCAGCAAACTGACACAAGAACAGAAAATGAAACACCGCATATTCTCACTCATAGGTGGGTGATGAAAAATGAGAACACATGGACACAGAAAGGGGAGTACTAAACACTGGGGTCTATTGGGGGAAAAGGGGAGGGGCAGTGGGAGGGTGAGGAGGGGAGGGATAGCCTGGGGAGAAATGCCAAATGTGGGTGAAGGGGAGAAGGAAAGAAAAGCACACTGCCATGTGTGTTCCTACACAACTGTCTTACATGCTCTGCTCATGTACCCCAAAACCTAAAATCCTATAAAAAATAAAAAAAAAAGAAAGATTAGAGGAAAGTGAACCTTACATACACTTCCATTGGTATTGTAAGTTTTTAGAATTATTTTGCTGAACATTTTTGCAAAATTTAGAAAAAAAAGTATACTTAGCTATTATGCTTATAATAAGATATTTTTATGTACACTAAAAAACACATGTGTTTTAATGTCAGAATATTATAATCTAAAACTAATATATATTCATATATACTTTGGCATAAGGAAATGTTGTTGCTGGTTTGATCTTCTATCAAAACCACTCAATAGTATTTATTGCCATATAGTAAAAATAAATACACTATGTTTAAACAGATTATAATTTTACATATCAAGGAGGTTACATTTCTAAATCTCAAATGTTGAGTCAGAAAAACAAACTGAATAATAAGAAATAATTTTTTCACTATTATATACATTTTAAAAGGTTAATATTTTTAAGATTTTACATATATGTATACATATTCACAGAGAAAACATAGAAAGCATAGATTAAATAGATAAATTCTAATTGATGGTAATTATTTCTTCCAGTGAGAGATAAGGTAATAGGATTATACTTAAAGGGAAACAAGAAAAAAATCAAGCTGATTTTTACTATAAATTTTAAAAATAATTCTAAATTTTATATTTTATGTTTATTCCCCCCTATAAGTATCAGTGTTTTAGGTTTTCATACTACACTAACTTGCTTTTTACATATATTTTAAAGTATTCTCTAATTTCATTGCCAATTTTAATCATATTTTCCCACAATTGACTCTTCATTTGAGGCTCTGTGACAAATCTACATTTCTTCCAATTTCCCTTTAAATTTATTTTAATTTTCTCCTGTCTATGAGAATTTTTTCATCTCCTTGAGTATACATAGTTAATGTTATTAAATTCTCTTTTCTGTTTTCCTTTAGATGTTTTAATTTAAGTCTTTATTGAATTTCTGCTTAAAATATCAGGAGATAAAAATAAACTTATGCTAATTTTCAAATAGCTGCCACACCACAAACTTTGAGAAAAACCATTTTTGAGAAATCACCTATATCCTAAGGAGATAAAGAGAAAGTAAACAAAAATTAATAAAAATAAGTGACTCTTCCAAAAAGAAATGCTCAAAGTTTAACCTACCTTACACATGTGTACACAATGAGTGTATATCCTACAGACTACATTTTCAAATTTTTCATTAAAAAATTAGGACATTCCAGCCTGGCATGGTGGTTCACGCCTGTAATCCCAACATGTTGGGAGGCCAAGGTAAATGGATCACCTGAGGTCAGGCATTTCAGACCAGCCTGACCAACATGGTGAAACCCTGTCTCTTAAAAACACAAAAAATTAGCTGAACAGGATGTAGGGTGCCTGTAATCCAGCGACTTGTGAGGCTGAGGCAGGAGAATTGTTGGACAGGAGGCAGAGGTTGCAGTGAGCTGAGATAGTGCCACTGCCTTCCAGTCTAGACAACAAGAGCAAAACTCAAGAACAAAAGAAACAAACAAAATTTAAGACACTGCTTTTAGTGGCCTAATACGAAAATGTAAGCCCTCACAAATTATATTCTGTCTTCGAATTCAGTTATTTCTGAATAATGGTAGGAATAACTTTTTACTTATACATAATCCATTTTCTGTATGTTTTTTTAACTCATAGATGTATTTGCTTGGATCCAAATATTTGCACGTCACCTTATTGCTATTCATCACTATGCAAACTGTGGCACACAGTAGCAGTATGGTCATTCAAAACATTTTTCTGACCAATGTGACGATCTTTTAGTATATTTTCAAAGCAGGAAAAGTTACTGACTAGATATACTATCAATAGACTAAGCCACTATTTAATCTTAGATTCTGACAAAATACATGTTAATCAACTACTTGAGCAGCAAACCAAATAAACTATCAGTTCTTTGTTTTCATTATTACAATTTCTTAAAATCTTTCATGAATTCCCTTTGAATTTTCCCATTTAAGTGCCTAATTTTTTCATATTAATGCACAATGTTCTGATGGATTTATAAAGTCCCCTAAAATCAAATCTGAACTATCTCAAAATACGAGCTATAGTACTCTCAAAACAATTGTGCTATATCTTAAATCTACACTAATCTAATGCTTTCTACAATGCACTTATACTAAGCATGTTATATGTAAGCCTATGACTCAAACAGATTGGTTTCTTTGAAGATGTTTTCATTGTCATACTTTATTAATGAACACTATTACCCTAAATTTTGGTGATACCTTGTACAATTCTGTTTGCTTTCTTATTTTAAAATATGCACTTTTTACCACTTACAACCAATAATCGTAGTTCCTCTTCTCTGCGTTTTCTGGAATTATTGTAGTTCTTCTCCAGCCATGTACTTGTAGCATTCATCAAAATTTCTTGACTTGAGTACATCTCACATTTTCCCTCAAGTATGTGTTCCTTATATTTCCACTACACAATTCATGGTTTGCCAGAGGCTCACTTTTTGATATCAAAATACATTCAATATTATTTATGATACTATCTAATGTACTATTTATGCTTTTTCCTTTCTAAAAATCATTAAACAGAAAAAAGGCAAAAATACCACATGATCCCAAAGTCTTTTGATCCATGAACAAGACTTCAAAGCTTGGCTTGACATTTACACCCATACAAATCAAAACACTAATTATGTTCAGCAAATGTGAGGCCCTGTCTTTTCTTCAGACTTGTGTTTCTGGAGTTTATTCTCCATGTTACGGGCATATCTATCTTTCCAAAAGATTTTGCCAATACTTGTAAAGACATGCATATGGCCACAGTGCATTCCACACATTGATCTCATTGTGCTCTAGTTTTATGCTTTACGTTTTTCTCTTTACCACTTCATCTAGATTGCGAAGTAGTTTTGCAATTGTGACTAGTGCCTTACTCTAATTCCTATATCCCTCACACTTTTAGAACATGCTAATTACCTTTGGGATTCTGTGATCCTTGGATATTTAAAAAGTTTTGGTAGGATATTGCTTTATATTGCATTGCTCTATATTGGTTTTAGATATATAATAAAATGTATTTCTAAAATCCCACATAAGAAATGAAATCAGTACTGTTCAATTACAGGTCCTGGTCCTGGTAATAGGCAAATCTTATTGATAAAATATTGTCACTAACCATAATGCTCTCATTAGGGAATAGAATCATAGTTCTCCTATTCTGTCAACAGGTATTTTCCTGTGACTCTCAAAGAGTATTCCTGAATAAATGAACAAATGAGGTGGAATGAAGTGAATAAATGAGAGAATGTGAATCAGGTTGGATGGTGCTTCTTTCTCCAAAATTTCCAATTTACTTTCCACAAGAAGATGCTCCTTTTCTTTGTATTACTCTGATTATTCAGAATTTTATAATTTTCACTTCCTCTGATGCCTTTTTTCCTTTTCTTTTTTAAAAATCAGTTTTGTAAAGTTAAAAAAAAAGATGAAAAATGTATAAGTGACTTAAAATGGCTCATAGCTCTGTTGTTCAAGTGGAAGAAATTGAGTACACAATTAAAATATGACAGAACCTACCATAAGTAGCAGGAGAAGTAAAGACCATTGAATATTAAAGATCACTTGGAAAAAGATTCATAGAGAAATGAATATTTACATGGCACTATGGTTAGGATTTCTGCAGCCAGTTCAACATTTATATGGCACTATGATTAGGATTTCTGCAGCCACTTCATAAGGAGCGTAGATTCCATATAGACCAAATAGCATGTGCAATGGGGTGACAGAGGGAGGTATGCAATGACTTCTCCAGTTTTGAATTGCGGTAACTAAAGTGAGACTTGTGAAATAAGAGGAGAATAGGTTCCACAGGGATAAGGGACAAGCTAATGAAAAAGCCAAAGAGTTTGAATATTATGTTTAGTCAACAAGGAGCTCTGAACATTTTACAAGCATACAATGACAGGATTAGCTTTAAGCTTAAGAAGAGAACCCAGGGGAAAGTACACATATTGGAATGGAAGATAGAGACCTTGAAAGCAGGTTACTCAGACTAGAGATAATAAAAATTTTAACAGAGGCCAAAAGATTTTGCTGATACTTATAAAGACAAAGTCTATAAGTCACTAAATTACCCAAATTAGAACTATATATAAATAAATATGAGAAGACACTGAGATAAAAACACAAATATTAGCACATGTGCTTTTTCTATATATACATGGCCAAGTTTACTAATTACTTCAAAATAAAGCAAAACTGAAATTCCATTTATCACCTCCAAATGTAATATATATATATATATATGTACATATATACATAATATAGATGTTACACATATGGTACATATATAGGATGTGATATATATATATATATATACACCCTGTATATATATATACACACCCTGTATATATATATATGTATATATATATACACACCCTGTATATATATATATGTATATATATACACACCCTGTATATATATATATGTATATATATACACACCCTGTATATATACATATGTATATATATACACCCTGTATAATATACATATGTATATATATACACCCTGCATATATATACATATGTATATATATATACACACCCTGCATATATGTACATATGTATATATATACACACCCTGTATATATATACGTATATATACACACCCTGTATATATATACGTATATATACACACCCTGTATATATATACGTATATATACACACCCTGTATATATATACGTATATATACACACCCTGTATATATATACGTATATATACACACCCTGTATATATATACGTATATATACATACCCTGTATATATATACGTATATATACACACCCTGTATATATATACACACCCTGTATATATATACGTATATATACACACCCTGTATATATATACGTATATATACACACCCTGTATACACACACACACACACACACACACACACACACCATAAATATATACATATATACACACACATACATATAAATAGGATATATATATATATATACACACACACACCACACACACACACACACACACACACACCCCCTAAGGAGATAAACAGTGTGTATGTGCATGTATACATATATATAAAAATGTATATGTAAACAGTATATATATAGTGTTTATATGTGTATATATGTATACATGTGTGGGTATATGTATACACCCTATATATATATATACATACATATATATACACCATCTATATGTATGCATGTGTGCATATATATATATGGCTAAAATACCACATAAGAAATGAAATCAATACTGTCCAATTACAGGTCCTGGTCCTGGTAATAACCAAATCCTATTGACATAATGCTGTCATTAACCATAATGCTCTCATTACATATATACACACACACACACATACATGTATACACACACACACACACATTAAAATGCAAGAAATTTGTATTTCTTGATGCCTTTTGTTTTGAATTTTTTGTGATGAATTCTACTATCTAAATAATTAAAATGAGGTAAGGGTTGTAGATCTGTTTTTAAACGAGTATCATGCAGAAATAATTAACTGTTTAGAAAGTAATCATTTCAAAAATCTTCTTAGGAATTAATATTGGTACAGCTAAAATAGACAATCTGAATCAAATGTTATTTTCTATTACTCGTAGTCCATTAAACATTCTAGTATGTTGGAGCACTTGCTTATTTTTTGTTGTTGTTAAACTGAACCCTATTTTAAATGCTTTCTGAGATTGAAGAAGTGCTCTCTGCCCTTCACCAAAACGTTAAAAATTATCCTTCTCTTGTGTTTCACAGTTCTATAGATACTGCTTTCAGAAGCAAAATTTAAGATCATTTCCTAGGTGATTTGAAATTAAAATCTCTACCAGCGCTTACAAGTTGAACAGAAAATTAATAGATGTCATGTTTGAGGGAGTCAGGAATTGTTTTTAATTTGATAGATAATAGAGACAGATGAATCAGAAATATCTTTAGCATATTGTATAAAGAGGGTAACGTAATTAAGAAAGTACCTTTATAGATTAATGAGAGTTCACTCACTCACTAGTCAATACATGGAAGCTACTTACCAAAAGCATCAACTACAAACAGAAAAATACTTAAAAGACGAAATATGTGAAAATAACTAACAAAAGGTTATATCAAGCTTAAAAAGCAATTAGTGGAGTTATAACTAAGTCAATATATACATATATGAAAATTCATCTGAAGAAAGAACACTAAAATTTCTATAATCTTGCATATTTTATCTTTATTTTCCTGTAAAACTGTAAGATTATATACGAAGAAATATAACCAAATGATTATAGAAGCATAGAAATTAGTTTAACAACTATATAATATGTATATTTATGTATGTGAATTAGATCATTAAATTTAACAGTGAGAAGATGGAAAATTGGTAAGTCCAAATAAAGTTGTAATAAAATGTAGAAAAAGTGAAATTAAGAAAATGAAGCTCCTATGTAGTTTCTACTACTAAAAATGTCTTGACTTAGGCATAAAAACTTAACTGGAATTATGATTTTGCTTTTTTTTCTCGCATAAAAACTACAGAGGTAATGAGAAACTACTGCTATTATGATTTAGACAATGTAAATATCCATTTTCTTTCTTTACAGAATTGGGGGAAAAAACCTTACCTTTCATATGGAACTAAAAAAGAACCCACATACCAAGACTACAAGGCTGCAGTAATCACAACAGCATGGTACTGGTACCAAACAGAGATATAAACCAATGAAATAGAACAGAGGCCTCAGAAATAATGCCACACATCTACATCATCTGATCTTTGACAAACCTGACAAAAGCAAGCAATGGGGAAAGGATTCCGTTTCATAAATGGTGTTGGAAAACTGGCTAGCCATATCCAGAGAGCTGAAACTGAATACCTTCCTTACACTTTATAGAAAAATTAACTCAAAATGGGTTAAAGATTTAAATGTAAGACATAAAACCATAAAAACCCTAGAAGAAATCCTATGCAATACCACTCAGGATATAGGCATGGGCAATGACTTCATGACTAAAACACCAAAAGCGATGGCAACAAAAGCCAAAATAGACAAATGGCATCTGGTTAAAGAGCTTCTGCACAACAAAATAAACCATCATTAGTGTAAAGCAGCAACCAACAGAATGAGAAAAAAATTTTGCAATCTACCCATCTGACAAAGGACTAATATCCAGAATCTACAAATAACTAAAACAGATTTACAAGAAAAAAACAAACAACACCATCAAAAATTGGGCAAAGGACATGAAAAGACCCTTCTCAAAAGAAGACATTTATGCAGCCAATAAATGTATTTTAAAAAGCTCATCATCCCTGTCATTAGAGAAAAGCAAATCAAAACCACATTGAAATACCATTTCATGCCAGTTAGAATGGCGATTGGTAAAAAATCAGAAAACAACAAATGCTGTAGAGGATGGGAGAAATAGGAATGCTTTTACACAGTTGATTGGAGCATAAATTAGTTCAACCATTAAGGAAGACAGTTTGGTGATTCCTCAAGGATCTAGAACTAGAAATACCATTTGATCCAGCAATCCCATTACTGAGTATAACCCAAAGGATTATAAATCATTCTATTATAAAGACATATGCACACATGTTTATTGCGGCACTGTTCACAATAGCAAAGACTTGGAACCAACCCAAATGCCCATTAATGATAGACTGGATGAAGAAAAGGTGGCACATATACACCATGGAATACTATGCAGCCATAAAAAAGGATGAGTTCATGTCCTTTGCAGGGACATGGATGAAGCTGGAAACCATCATTCTCAGCAAACTGACAGAAGAACGGAAAACCAAACACCATACGTTCTTACTCATAAGTGGGTGTTGAACAATGAGAACATATGGTAGCAGGGAGAGGAACATCACACACCAGGGCCTGTTGGGAGGTGGGGGGTAGGGGAGGGATAGCATTAGGAGAAATACCTAATGTAGGTGACAGGGTGATGGATGCAGCAAACCACCATGGCACATGTGTACCTATGTAACAACCCTGCACATTCTGCACATGTACCCCAGAACTTAAAGGTATAATTAAAAAGATGGAAAAAACCCTTCAAGAAATAGACTCAGATATTTTCATATTATGCCCACTCTTTCTTTGTATTCTACTCCTTTGTTTTCTGCTATAGGAATTTGCCCTCTTTTGGGGGGATAAGAAATGTTTTGACTGTAAGCCCCCATCTTCCACCTCAGTACCCTAGCTGTATCAACATGTATAAGTGCAGTAGGCATCATATTTGAGGAGTATGTCAGATTCATTTCTACTTCTGGTCCTATTTTGAGATTGTTACTAGAAAAGACAATAGGCTAAGGACATGAATAGACAATACCCAAAAGAAGATATACAAATAAATGAAAAAAAAATCAACATCATTCATGATCAAGGAAATACAAATAAAAACCACAATGTGATACTGCCTCACTCCTTCAAGAATGGCCATAATTAGAAATTCAAAAATAATAGATTTTGGCAGGGATGTGGTGAAAAGAAAACACTTTTGCACTGCTAGTGGGAACGTAAACTATGGAACATAGTGTGGAGATTTCTCAAAGAATTAAAAGTAGAACTACCAATTAATCCAGCAATCCCACTACTGAGTATCTACCCGGAGAAAAATAAGTCATTATACCAAAAAGATACTTGCACAGGTATGTTTATAGCAGCACAATTTGCAATTGCAAAAATATGGAACCAGCCCAAGTGCCCATCAGTCAATAAATGAAGAAATTGTGATACATACACACACACACACACACCACACACACACACACACACCCCACACTGTTGAATACTACTCAGCCATGAAAAGAAACAAAATAATGACATTTGCAGCAACATGGATGGAATTTGAGACTATTATTCCAAGTGAAGTAACTCAATAATGGAAAACCAAACATCATGTGTTTTCACTCATGAGTTGGAGCTAAATTATGAGAATGCAAAGGCATAAGAATGATACAATGGACTTTGGAGACTTGGAGGAAGGGGTGGGAGGAGGGTGAGAGACTATAAATCAGGTACAGTATATACTGCTTGGATGACAGATTCACAAAAATTTCAGAAATTACCACTAAAGAATTTATTCATGTAACAAAATACCACCTGTTCCCCCAAAATCTATAAAAATAAAAAAATAACAAATAATGATGATGATACCATAACATTTTGAATGGAGGATTTCATAAATTTTTTTTAGGGGTTGGGAGAGATTTAAACCTGTATCTTAATTAAACTTGATGTGTCTATAGAATTGTGAATTTTTCTCTCCAAATTGATTCCCTGCACATACCACACAGGGTCTAAAATGAGTCTTTTAGGTCATTTTTGAATGGTGAAATTACATCATGTTGGGCATAATTTTATCATTAAGTATATTTTACCCTATTCTCATTTTGTTAAAGCTGGTCCTCTGCATATATATGTTCTTTTTTCACTGACCGGAATGTTTAATTAATTAGAATATTTCATCTCACCGTCATTCTGCATAATGAGAGTTTACTGTACTGCTATTTTTGGTTGCTTGAAATAGTGGAAAGCTATTCACAATGATGAGTACCTGAATTTGCTGATTGTATACATGAGTAATTCACAATATCTCATTAGTCATGAGGGGAGCAGACAAGCTAATTGACTGCTTAACGAACAAAACTCCCCAAAGAGGGCTGTCTTTCATGATTTAAGTCCCATTAATCAACAAATATTCATTGAGCTCCAGCTGTGTGCCTTGCATGATGCTGGAGATGCGGGTACAAGGCGCAAATCAAGACCCCTGTCCCAGAGAATCTTTTGATTCGGTTGAAGAACATGATGCACACATGGCAGCACGAGGAAAACATGCTGAACTCATGAAAACAAGCACCTCACATAGGCGAGAAAGGTGCCGACTCGCACAGGATGCGATAACAGAATCAAATAATGTAAAAGAGACCCCTTGCACACACTGACCAAGGAATGACAAAACACAGAGCCCACCCGCAGCAGGTGTTAACAAGGAGGGGCACCTTCACACGTGGCCACCTGACATGCCAGGTGTCTAGGATAAGAAATAGACACCAACTGCTATTTTCAGGCCCCAGAGGTTGGGCGGGGGAGCAATCCTCCAAAGTTGTTGGGGAGTTTTGCTTTGTCTCTGTTTCTGATTGTGTTTTCTGATTACACTGGGAGTTCGCTCCAGGAACACAGGATGGAGGCCGTTAGGAAAATGGACCTTTCCATTGAGGGAAATCCCAAAGTCAAAACAGCCACTTAGACAAAACAAACAAACAAAAGACAATGGATATTTAGACACTGTCTAAATTACAGTAATAGTTTCTTATTACCTATAGTTTTTGTACTAGAAAAAGACAAAAACTTAATTCCAGGCAAGTTTCTATGATGAGAAAATTAGAAAGAAGTGAAACAATATAATTTTTTGAAATATAAACCTGGTTTTATATTTCTAAATTTAAAGCCTAGCAGAAAGCCTGGGAGTCTTAAGGAGCAGTAATAGATTTAATCTATCTCAGTGTGTTTATTTTGATTTACATGAATTGGACACCTCTGTGAAATGCACAGCTGAGTACCACTGAAGCAGGCACTCGTGGCTGAGCTCTGCTGATTTGTTGGGTGGGACACCAGGCACATCTGGATATTCTTAAGGTAGTTTCTGAAAACGTTTTTGGTGGAAATTATTTGACTATATGCCTTTTTACCTATGTAAGATATTTTGGATATGCCTCATTAATTCATTTCCTATAGCTTCACACCTGGTATTATTTTCCTCATATAACTTCCAAGATATCCATTTTTTCTACAATCATTGAAATTTGTTTTGTATCTTCTAGGTCCACATTTCTCCCACAATCTTGAGGCTTCCCAAATCTAATCTATATTTATACCAAAATTCCTGGTGACCTACCAACACTGATACGGCTCTGATCTCTAGAAAAATAATTGAAAATTCTTTTGGGGATGCCAGTGATTATGTACATGTGAACACTAATACATCTGTTAAATAATTCCATGCCATGTGGAAAGATTCGTAGGTTTAGCATGTGCTCATATTTTCATTTCATCACATCTCTTAACTATTGTTTTTGCCACCAGGCCTGAAAGAAATTTGTGAGGTTACATAGAATATTCTTCAGGGATTAGGTCTTTTCAACAACGATTTGCTAATTGCTTATTACCAGTGGACACTAGAGAGGTATAGGTAAAGTAATAACAGTATCTGACAGATTGTTAAACAGGTTGGAAACAACTTAGATGTTGTAAAACATTCATGGTCAGTTACATATGGTGGCAGTTACTAGTCATGGGCAATAAGAACACCTATCTGTTGGCAACAGAAAAGGAAAAGTGAAAAATCAGTCTTTCCTTGTAGATAGTTTGAGAAGCACTGTCTCTCATTAGGGTGGTTAATTTAAAGGTGTATTAATCACAGAGCATTCTGAGTTTAAATAATGTAATTCTAGTTCCAAATACAATATTAAAAAGAGTAGTAAGATGTGGATATGAGAGACTTGAGAGGAAAGGTAAGCCAAATCCAAATATCATGTATAAAATTCAGGAAGAAATGCCTTAACAGACATTTTTGAAGAGTTATTCAATTGTTAATGTCACAAAAGAGAACGGCAAAAATACTTGCTGAATCCTTATATGTGTAGCTCATATAGAAGAGAGAGCAAGACTGTTTTGTCTTTCCTGTATGTAGAACTCATGAAAGATGAGAAGTAGATGAGGCACAAATACAAGAGTAGCTGAGCGTATGTCATTTAATTTTTACAGTCTTATTTCTACTGAAAACTGTGCCAAAATATTTCATAATATTCCATTACAAGCACCCAAAGGTAAAGGTTTTCATTTCATAACATTCATTGCAGACAAATTATATTGGGCTTCTGTATGTTTGATTCTTTAATAATAACACAAAAACTTTTACATGTTATTTCATGTGAACCTTACAAAAATTCTGTGATACAAGAAAGTATTTCTTTTCATTTTTATAGAGGAAGAAATAATCAGTAAGTGACTGGTGAGACTAAAGCTCAAAAGGAAATGGCTGAACAAAAAGTCAGCCAACAAGCTGACAGATAAAGAATATTCCATTAAGCAACTGTAAAATTCATGTCTTTCAAGCCCTCATGGAATACTCACTAAGACTGAGAATATTCTAAGCCATAAAATAAATCTTATAAAATTTAAAATAACTGAAATCATGAAGGGTATTTTCTGTTAATAATTGAATCAAAAACAAAAAAAAATCAATAAGAGCAAAAAAATATCTTCAAACACTTGAAAATTAAACATACTACCAAATAGGTCAGAGAGGAAGTTCAAAAATAAGCAATAAAATATACAGAACTAAGCGGAATGAATACAATACATGTGAGAAACCACCAGAATACATGAGCTACAGCTACAGCGGTGCAGAGAGAAACACGTGTATTTACCCTTGAAAACAGGTAGTCTCAATTCAAAAATTTAAGTTCTCACCTCAAAAAGCTAGAAGGGAAAATAAACATAAAGCAAACAGAAGGAAGAAAATAATAAAAATAAGAGCAGAAATTAATTACATT
Source organism: Callithrix jacchus (assembly GCF_049354715.1). Lineage (NCBI taxonomy): Eukaryota > Metazoa > Chordata > Mammalia > Primates > Cebidae > Callithrix > Callithrix jacchus. Next base: position 94,882,479 of record NC_133516.1, read on the forward strand.
ATATATCACCTATTTAGAAAACATTCAGGAAATGACTAAAAACAATAGATGACTATCAATGAAACAAAATGCTGGTCTTCAGAGAAAATCAATAAGTGATAAAATTGATAAAGCAAGAATGACAAATATTTTTTAAAAGACACAGATCACCAATATCAGTAATAAAACAGGGATATCACCATGGATTTTGAACCAATAACATTTAATAAAAAATATTAAACAGAACTTTTATGTCTTATAAATAAGACAAAAAAAAAAGAATTTCTCAAAAAACTCAAATGATTAACCGGCAACCAAAATGAAACAACCAGAATAGTTACATGGTCATTAAAGACATTTAATTTTTAATTTAAAAATTCTGAAATAAAACCAATTACCAGATTTCAAATGGTTTCCATGAACAGTTCAAAAACATATTTAAAGAATAATTTAAACCACTTTTATACACACTTTTCCAAAAAACAGAAGGGGAATATTTTCCAACTCTTTTTATGAGATTTATGTTATTGTGAAACCAAAACCAGACAAAAACAATTTTTTTAAAAAACAGAGACCATAATATCACATGGACATAGTTAAAAAAATCATCAATAATATCCCTCCAATTGAATTAAACAAAGAATAAAAATAGTTATAGACGATGACCAACTGAGACTTATTATGGGTATGCAAGAGTGTATCAACATTTGAAAGTCAATGTAAACTATTGTATCAAAAAGCTAAGAAGAAAAAACCTTATTATTATTATTATTATTATTTTATTATTATTTTGAGAGATCGTGTTGCTCTGTCACCCAGGCTAGAGTACAATGGCATGATCTGGGCTTACTGCAAACTTCACCTCCTAGGTCCAAGTGATTGTCCTGTCTTACCCTCCTGAGTAGCTGGGACTACAGGCACGCAGCACCATGCCTTGCTAAATTTTGTCTTTTTAGTAAGATGGGTTTTCACCATGTTGGTCAGGCTGGTCTCCAATTCCTGACCTCATGATCAGCCTGCTTTGGCTCTCCAAAGCGCTGGGCTTATAGGAGTGAGCCATCGCACCTGGCCTATATTGTTTTAAATTGATGCAGAAAAAGCATTTGACAAAATCCAACCCAAATATGATGGAAAATAAATCCTCGAACTGTATAATCTAGTATAAATGCTCACATTTAGACTATACTAATATCATTGCATAATATGTTTAATGGCAAAAGAGTAAATGCTTTTACACTAAAATTGGAAACATGACAAAGATGTCTACTCTCACTTTGCTTATTTTACATAACATCGAAAGTTTTAGACAATGCAATAAGAAAAGAGAAAGAAATAAAACACATACAAATTATAACAAAAGATATGAAAAAATCTTATGTACAGATGACATATTTGCTTATGTAGAAAATTCAAACCTATTTACAAAATAATTTCAAGAAATAATTGAATTGACTAAATTAGCAGGAAACAAGTTCAAAGTGATGCTGAGTGAAAAGGATAATCTTAAAATGTTGATTCCATTTATATAACATTAATTCAATGACAAACATATAGACATGGAGAAGAGATAGTAACAGCCAGGGAAACATGGGGATAGGGAAAAGGATGGAGGAAATGTCGATACGATTAAATGTCAGTGAGAAGGATCCCTGCCATAGAACTTTTCTGTATCAGCAATCCCATTACTGCGTATATATCCAAAGGAATATAAATAGTTCTACTATAAGGACACATGCACATGAATGTTCATTGCAGCACTGTTTACAATAGCAAAGACCTGGAACCAACCCAAATGCCCATTGATGATAGACTGGACTGGAAAAATGTGGCACATATAAACCATGGAATATTATGCAGCCATCAAAAATGATGAGTTCATGTCCTTTGTAGGGACATGGATGAATCTGGAGAACATCATTCTCAGCAAACTGACATAAGAACAGAAAATGAAATACCACATATTCTCACTCATAGGTGGGTGATTAACAATGAGAACACATGGACACAGGGAGGGGAGCACTACACACTGGGGTCTATCAGGGGAAATAGGGGAGGGAAAGCAGGGGGGGCACTGGGGAGGATGGCATGGGGAGAAATGCCAGATGTGGGTGAGGGGGAGGAAGACAGCAAATCACACTGCTACATGTGTACCTATGCAACTATCTTGCATGTTCTGCACATGTACCCCAAAACCTAAAATGCAATAAAAAAAGAGAGAGAGAGAACTTTTCTGTATCTTGACTGTGGTGGTTGTCATACAAGTTTACAAATGTGATAAAATTGCACAGAAGTAAATATACACATACTCATAAATGAGTACGTGCAAAACTAGTAAAATCTTAGTAAGATTGATGGTTTGTACTAATGTAAATTTCCTGGCAAGTTATTGCTATTGGTTGATGAACATAACTAGTTACTCTGTGTTATTTTTTATACTTGCATGTGAATCTAAAGTTACATCATAAATGCTAAAATGAATAAAGGTAATGGCTTTGCCAACTTTTACAGAGCTGCTGAGGGTGAAGGAAGAAATAGAACTATGCTTTGTCACTCTTAGACTGAGGCTCTTTTCCCTTCAAAATGGTAGGTGTTCAAGGTAAACAATGGTATAAATTGAAAAAAAGTTATTATTACTAGTTATTTGTTTGAGCTTATGTTATTTTTTAAATTAATTCATATAATTAATTGAAAAGACAGACAAAATTCCAAAAGTGCAATAGTCAAGGAAACAAAGGCATAACAGACCAGAAAAAAAGTTGGGGCAGCAAGTACTCTTTCCCATGCATAATTATATTAGAACATGGAAGTGTGAAACTGAACATCAGGTACAGGGTTACTATACTGCTGACCCACTTGTAATTTCCTTTTTTTCTGGGTGATCTATACCTATACATGTTTTTAATTAATAATAATAATAATAATCTTATTTTTTAAATGAGAAGAAAGAAAAGCAAATTGTCAATGGTATCTGGGTGAGTGTATCCCTTTCCTATTTGCTAATGTTTATAACAAGTAACCACAAACTTAGTGGCTTTGACAATACAAATTTCTTTTCTTTCACTTCTGCTGATCAGAAATGGGTCTTGTAGGCTAAAATTAAGCTGTCAGCAGGACTATATTTCTTCCAGACACTCTAGGAAGGATTCATTATTTACCTTTTCCAGAAGCTTCCAGAGGCTGTTTGCATTCCTAAGTGCATGATCTCCTTCTAGATATGATATTTTTTCAACATCTGCTTTTGTTCTCACACCTTCTTATTTGACTCTGACCCTCCTACCTTTCTTTTCTAAGGACCTTCATGATTACTTTGGGGCCACCTGGGTAATCTAGAGTAGCCTTCCTAGCTCAAGATGGTTAACTTAATCATATCTGTAAAGCATCTTTTACCACAAAAAATAACACAATCATACATTTCTGGGATTAAAACACAGACATCTTTGGAGGATTATTATTTTGTCCACTACATGAACTGATAATAAATTCTCAAATTTCAAAGTACAAGTTCAAAACCAAGTAATCACTGGGTCAATGTTATAAAATATTTCATGACTTAACAGTGCATATCGCCATAATGTTGTCATAATTTGGTAAGATGATCCACTTCATGTAGGTGTCCCCATTTTAGAGTGTATGAATCTGAAACAACAAGCAGCGCATTCCCTAGTTACAAAAATTTTATCATTAGAAAGTGGGTATTTCACAATGACTGCATATGCTGGATAATCAACAGAAATTTTAATAATGTGAAGCATTTTCTATTATATTTTTTATTTTAATAAAATAAATCCTCAAACTCTATAATCTAGTATAAATGCTCACATAAAGACTATACTAAAACCCTTGCATAACAGTTCACACAGGATAATTTCTCAATTTGAATGCAATACCTCATAACACGTTTAATAACTGAATAATAAAATATTTTTAACCTGAATGATGAATGTGGGATCTGCAATCATTAAAATTCAAGTGTTGGAGGGAAGGACTCAAGATGGCGCTGTGAGAACAACCCAGGATTGAAGCTCTCGCTGGATGCATGGAGAGGGAGAGTTGGGGATACATTCACAGATGGATATTAGTTTCCCACAGAATGGGGAAATTCCCAGGTATGAAAGAGATGCAGGATGCCAGGCAGAGGTCTTCGCTGGTGTAGCTGGCAGCCGATGTGGCTGTGGCCCGCGCCGGAGCACAGAGGTGCTCCACAGCGCTCCATACAAAAGTGCACTGTTACAGGTACCCTGCTGAACCGGCAAACTGAGACCAGAGAGGGCTGAACTTGAGACTGAACGGGACTTGGACAGTGAGCCAGCCCATGAAATCCCAGGGACACAGCGTTTGGGGTAGCGCAGTACGACAAACAAAACGGCGATTCCAAATGCTCCCGGTGAGGAGGTTTTCTTAAAGTGCAGCTCCATGGGGGAGGGACGTCTGCCATTACCGAGGCAAACAGCCCCTACTGAGGTACACGCCCATTGCTGATACAGCCCACCATTGCCGAGGCAACCCGGTACAACAGAGTGACTGCGCCACAGGGTGTAGCCCGTAGCAACAGGGCGGAGACCGCAGCAGAAGGGCAGAGCCTGCAGCAACAGGGCGAACCTCACACCAGCAGGGCAGAGCCTCGGCAGGCAAATAGTGACTAGACTGCCTCCTAGCTGGGCAGGACAGCACAACAGACACAAGGAAAGCCCCAACCCCCCCCCGCCCACAGACAGAGAATCTGAGGAAGAAAGGGTTTTTTTATGAGTTATGTTGCAGCAGAATTAAACATAGCAGCCTAACAGCCCTGAATGAACAACAGAGCTCACAGCTCAGCACTTGAGCTCCTACAAAGTACAGACTGTCTCCTCAAGCAGCTCCCTGACCCCTCTATATCCAAAAGACTGACATTTGGCAGGCATCATTCTGGGACAAAGATAGCAGGAAAAGAAACTGGTAGCATCCCTCACTGTTCTGCAGCTGCTAGAGGTGCACCCCAGACAAGCAGGGCCTGGAGTGGACCTCAGCAGTCGTACAGTGAAGGGGCTAGACTGGTAGAAGGAAAACCAAGTAACAGAAATACTTCATCATCAACAATCTGGGTGTCCACTCAGAGACCCAATCGAATAGTCAGCAACTACACAGACGACAGGTGGATAAATCCACAAAGATGGGAAGAAACCAGCACAAAAAGGAGGAAAACACCCAAAACCAGAACACCTCACTGCCTAGAAAGGACCAAAACTCCTCACCAGCAAGGGCACAAAGCTGGATGGAGAATGACTGTGATGAAATGACGGAATTAGACTTCAGAAGGTGGTTAATGAGAAACTTGTGAGCAAAAAGAACATGTTTTAAATCAATGCAAAGAAAATAAGAACCTTGAAAAAAGATTTGAGGAAATGATAACAAGAATGGATACCTTAGAGAGGAATATGAATGAATTAAAGGAGCTGAAAAACACAATACGAGAACTTCGCGAAGCATGCACAAGTTTCAATAGCTGAATTGACCAAGCAGAAGAAAGAATATCAGAAGTCGAAGATCAACTCAATGAAATAAAATGAGAAACCAAGATCAGAGCAAAAAGCGCAAAAAGGAATGAACAAAGTCTCCAAGAAATGTGGAACTATGTGAAGAGATGTAACCTACGTTTGATAGGTGTACCAGAAGGGGACGAAGAGAATAAATCCAAGCTGGAAAATACTCTTCAGGATATTATCCAGGAAATTTTCCCCACCTAGCAAGACAGGCCAACACTCAATTGCAGGAAATACAGAGAACACCACAAAGATATTCCACAAGAAGAGCAACCCCAAGGCACATAATCGTCAGATTCAACAAGGTTGAAATACAGGAGAAAATACTAAGGGCAGCCAGGGAGAAAGGTCGGGTCACCCACAAAGGGAAGCCCATCAGACTCACAGCAGATCTCTCGGCAGAAACACTACAAGCCAGTGGGGGTCAATATTCAACATTCTTAAAGAAAAGAACTTTCAACCCAGAATTTCATATCCAGCCAAACTGAGCTTCAGAAGTGAAGGAAAAATAAAATCCTTTGTGAACAAGCAAGTACTCAGAGATTTTGTCACCACCAGGCCTGCTTTACAAAAGCTCCTGAAAGAGGCACTACACATAGAAAGGAACAGCCAGTACCAGCCACTCCAAAATCACTCTAAATGCTAAAGAGCATCAACATAATGAAGAATCTACCACAACTAATGGGCAAAACAGCCAGCTAGCATCAAAATGGCAGTATCAAATTCACACATAACAATATTAACCCTAAATGTAAATGGACTAAATGCACCGATCAAAAGACACAGACTGGCAAATTGGATAAAAAGCCAAAACCCATCTGTGTGCTGTATCCAGGAAACCCATCTCACATGCAAGGATACACAAAGGCTCATAATTAAGGGATAGAGGAAGATTTACCAAGCAAATGGAGAGCAAAAGAAAGCAGGAGTTGCAATTCTCATCTCTGGTAAAACAGACTTTAAAGCAACAAAGATCAAAAGAGACAAAGAAAGCCATTATATAATGGTAAAAGGATCGATACAACAAGAAGAGCTAATGATCTTAAACATATATGGACCCAATACAGGAGCACCCAGATACACATAATTGGAAGTAAAGCACTGCTCAGCAAATGCAAAACAACTGAAATCATAACAAACAGCCTCTCAGACCATAGTGCAATCAAGTTAGAACTCAGAATTCAGAAACCAACCCAGAACCACACAGCTTCATGGAAACTGAACAACTGGCTCTTGAATGTTGACCAGATAAACAACGAAATGAAGGCAGAAATAAAGAAGTTCTTCGAAACCAATGAGAATGAAGACACAACATGCCAGAATCTCTGGGACACATTTAAAGCAGTCTCTAGAGGAAAGTATATAGCAATAAGTGCCCATATGAGAAGAACGGAGAGATCCAAAATTGACACCCTATCGTCAAAATTGAAAGAGCTAGAGGAGCAAGATCAAAAAAACCCAAAACCCAGCAGAAGACAAGAAATAACTAAGATCAGAGCTGAACTGAAGGAGATAGGGACACGAAAAACCCTCCAAAAAATCAATAAATCCAAGAGCTGGTTTTTTGAAAAGATCAACAAAATAGACCACTAGCCAGATTGATTAAAAAGAAAAGAGAGAACAACCAAATAGATGCAATAAAAAATGATAAAGGGGAAATCACCACAGATTCCACAGAAATTCAAACCATCATCAGAGAATATTACAAACAACTCTATGCACATAAAATAGTAAACCTGGAAGAAATGGATAAATTCCTGGACTCCTGTGTCCTCCCAAGCCTAAACCAGGAGGAAGCTGAAACTATGAATAGACCAATAACAAGGTCAGAAGTCGAGGCAGCAATTAAGAGCCTACCTCACAAAAAAAGCCCAGGTCCAGACGGGTTCACAGCCGAATTCTACCAGACACACAAAGAGAAGCTGGTACCATTTCTTCTGAAACTATTCCAAATAATCCAAAAAGAAGGAATCCTTCCCAAATCATTCTATGAGACCAATATCATCCTGATACCAAAACCCTGCAGAGACCCAACAAGAAAAGAAAACTTCAGGCCAATATCCATAATGACCATAGATGCAAAAATCTTCAATAAAATATTGCCAAGCCGACTGCAACAGCAAATCAAAAAACTTATTCATCATGATCAAGTAGGATTCATCCCGGGGATGCAAGGCTGGTTCAACATACATGAGTCTATAAATGTAATTCACCACATAAACAGAACCAAAAACAAAAGCAACATGATGATCTCAATTGATGCAGAGAAGGCATTTGACAAAATTCAATAGCCCTTTATGCTAAAAACCCTCAATAAACTCGGTATCGATGGAACGTACCTCAATGTAATAAAAGCTATTTATGACAAACCAACAGCCAATATCATATTTAATGGGCAAAACTGGAAGCATTCCCTTTGAAATCCGGCACTAGACAAGGATGCCCTCTGTCACCACTCCTATTCAATATAGTACTGGAAGTTCTAGCCACAGCAATCAGGCAAGAAAAAGAAATAAAGGGTATTCAAATAGGAAAAGTGGAAGCCAAATTGTCTCTATTTGCAGACGACATGATAGTATACCTAGAAGACCCCATCGCCTCAGCCCAAAAACTCCTGAAACTGATAAGCAACTTCAGCAAAGTCTCAGGATATAAAATCAATGTGCAAATATCACAAGCATTACTATACACCAATAACAGACTTAAAGAGAGCCAAATCAAGAACCAACTGCCATTCACAATTGCTACAAAAAGAATAAAATACTTTGGAATACAACTCACAAGGAACGTAAGGGACCTCTTCAAGGAAAACTACAAACCACTGCTCAACGAAATCAGAGAGGACACAAGCAGATGGAGAAACATTCCATGTTCATGGTTAGGAAGAATTAATATCGTAAAAATGGCTATACTGCCCAAAGTAATTTACAGAATCAATGCTATACCCATCAAGCTACCATTGACTTTCTTCACAGAACCGGAAAAAACCACCATGAACTTCATATGGAACCAAAAGAGAGCCCGCATAGCCAAGTCAATTCTAAGCAAAAAGAACACAGCGGGGGGCATCACACTACCAGATTTCAAACTATACTACAAGGCTACAGTAATCAAAACATCATGGTACTGGTATCAAAACAGAGATATAGACCAATGGAACAAAACAGAGGCACCGGAGGCAACTCAACATATCTACAACTATACAATCTTTGATAAACCTGACAAAAACAAGCAATGGGGAAAGGATTCCCTGTTTAACAAATGGTGTTGGGAAAACTGGCTAGCCATGTGCAGAAAGCAGAATCTGGACCCCTTCCTGACACCTCACACTAAAATTAACTCCAGATGGATTAAAGACTTAAACATAAGACCTGGCACGATAAAACCCTAGAAGGAAATCTAGGCAAAACTATCCAGGACATAGGAGTAGGCAAGGACTTCATGAACAAAACACCAAAAGCATTGGCAACAAAAGCCAAAATAGACAAATGGGACCTAATGAAACTCCACAGCTTCTGCACGGCAAAAGAAACAGTCACTAGAATGGATCGGCAACCAACAGAATGGGAAAAAATTTTTGCAGTTTACCCATCTGACAAAGGGCTGATATCCAGAATTTACAAAGAACTCAAACAGATTTACAGGAAAAAAACAAACAAGCCCATTCAAAAGTGGGCAAAGGATATGAACAGACACTCTACGACAGAAGACATATATGAGGCCAACAATCATATGAAAAAATGCTCATCGTCACTGGTCATCAGAGAGATGCAAATCAAAACCACATTGAGATACCATCTCACGCCAGTTAGAATGGCGATCATTAAAAAATCTGGAGACAACAGATGCTGGAGAGGATGTGGAGAAAAAGGAACACTTTTACACTGTTGGTGGGAGTTTAAATTAGTCCAACCATTGTGGAAGACAGTGTGGCGATTCCTCAAGGCCTTAGAAACAGAAATTCCATTTGACCCAGCAATCCTATTACTGGGTATATATCCAAAGGACTATAAATCGTTCTACGAATGTTCATTGCAGCACTGTTTACAATAGCAAAGACCTGGAATCAACCCAAATCCCCATTGATGATAGACTGGATTGGGAAAATGTGGCACATATACACCATGGAATATTATGCAGCAATCAGAAATGATGAGTTCGTGTTGTTTGTAGGGACATGGATGAATCTGGAGAACATCATTCTCAGCAAACTGACACAAGAACAGAAAATGAAACACCGCATATTTTCACTCATAGGTGGGTGATGAAAAATGAGAACACATGGACACAGAGAGGGGAGTACTAAACACTGGGGTCTATTTGGGGGAAAAGGGGAGGGCTAGTGGGAGGGGGCGGTGGGGAGGGATAGCCTGGGGAGAAATGCCAAATGTGGGTGAAGGGGAGAAAGCAAACAAAACACACTGCCATGTGTGTACCTATGCAACTGTATTGCATGCTCTGCACATGTACCCCAAAACCTAAAATGCAATAAAAAATAAAAAATATAAAAAATTCAAGTGTTTATGAATGATTCATAATTTAATGATAATTACTGAATTTCACCTTCCACTACCCCGATCAAAAGAAATAAAGAAATCCTGGATCTTCTTAAATGATAAATTGTTCCACAACATTTTCATGTATCGAATTTCCACAAAACAGTTGATTACTAACTCTCCTTTGGTCACGTGGCTAAAAATTAATGATTTATGAGATATGTGTTTCACTCTTTCATTGCATTTATAATTTATAATGGTAATAACAAAGCAAAAATAAGTCTCCAGTGTGCCAGTTATAGTGGTGTATGATAGTTTGCATAACTGGAGGCCAGTTATACCTGTAAACTGTCTATTTGCAAGGCTTAGGTACAGCAAACTATTTGCCATCTCATTCTAGCTGCTTACCCTCTCTACTAAAATACTGATAAATATTTGGTTAGTGAAGCTTATATTGTTATGTGCTTCTGTTTGTAATTCTAGTTGAAATCAGAGCATTTCCACAAGGAAAATGGGTTTTGACCCATGCGTATATATATATATATATATATATATATATATATATATATACACACACACACACACACACACACATATATATATAGACATACATATAGACATAGAGAGAGAGAGAGATTTTGATAACATATTGAATACTTTCATCAGAATTAATAGTGGTAAGGTGTGTGGTCCTATTTTATTGCCTTGAGTCACATGGAGCTAAAAGTCATTTACAATTTTTACATAATATAACACATATTTTCATAGGAAGGTGTTTGAGAGTAAATAAGAAACCTAAAATGAATTGCACTCAAATTATATTTCTCTGGCTTATCTTTCTCATTTATCACCTACAAGATAGTAATGAAATTAGTAATGGAATAAGTCTTACTAAGGCTCTTTCTCTCAGACAAGCAAATAAACTTAGAGATCTGTAATAAAAGCAATGAGAGTCACCCTTGGGCCACAGAATTGAAACACATCCTATTTCCTGAGGTTAATCCCTAATGTTTACAGTTCTGTTATTTTTTATTTTTTAGGAAAATTGAGAATTAAAAGGTTACACAGTTAATGCTAATGGTTGTGAGTCTATAAGTTTAAAAAATTTTTAAACTAAATAAATAACCCTGCATCCATATTTAAATGGCCGATATAACAAGCTGCAAACACATAACAGTACGAGCTTGTCAGACTTAGTGAACAAGTAGCATTAGGGAAAGCAGACTCACCATGAGTTGAAACAATACACATACTAGGGCTCTTACAAATAAACACCTGGACAGAGTGCACAAAGGAAGAATGCTCCATTAGTTGGAAGGTAAGATGCCGTCAGGAAAGGAATATAGCAGTACTTACTCTGCCCATACCTGAGTCGTCATGCATTTAGCATTTGTTTTGTGAGAGCATACTCAGTCTTCAATTTAGTATTTCTGATGATTGATTAAATTGACTCTCTATGGAGGGAGGATTCCATACTACTGATGAGGAATGTAAATTATGCCTCTCGTTTGTGCTCCTATTTATAAAACACACACGGCAGCAAGGTGGCCACTATCAATTTCATTTGTAAATGTTAAGCTTGGGATATTGACAAAATGCAGAATGTAAAGTGTAGTAAGTTTAGTATATAGTTCAGGATGGAGTAAAATATTTACAAATAAAAACAATATTTTATTTGAGGAGGGAATAACATCATTTTATTTTTTTCTGACAACATTGATAGACTCTGCATCAAAATAATTGTTACATCATCTTCTAAATCTAACAGAAGTGGTCTAGCAGCTAAAGCCTGAAATGATTTCCTTCCTTTATGCCTTTCTTCCTTTTTCCTTTCTATCTCCTCCTCCTTCCTCTTTCTATTCCTTCTCCTCTTCCTTCTCCCTTTCCTCTTTTCCCCTTCTATTTCTTCTTTATTTATTCCCTTTCTCTTTATTCTCAATGTCACCAACATTTTTAACCATAAGACTTATCCATGTGGGTAGGAGGCTCAAATTTTAAACACTGCAAATATGGTCATAAATTATATAAACACAGGTATGAGGAGTAGAGTATACATTAAAAAAGCAAATGAATTGTAATTTCTGAATTACAGGCAGGGCCTGAGGTGTGCTTGTAATCCTAGAACTTTGGAAGGCCTAGTTGGGCAAATTACTTGAGCTCAGATTTCGAGATCAGCCTGACCAACATGACAAAACCCTATCTTTACTAAAAATACAAAAATTAGCCAGCCTTGGTGGTGTGCACCTGAAATTCCAGCTATTAGGGAGGCTGAGGCATGAGAATCGCTTGAACCCAAAAAGCAGTGATTACAGTGAGCTGAGAATGCACCACTACATGGCAACAAAAGCAATTAATATATGGTCTTTCTTGAAAATTGTTATTGTATTAAAGTTATGATGCTACACACCATATATGAAAATTGTAAACAAACATTTTTATTTGTGTTACCTAGGTATAGGAAAACTTTTGTAAGAAAAATTGAGACATTAGATTAATATATACTTACTATCACCACTATGTAAGTATATGATTACAAACTTTAATAATATGCATATGGAGAGAAATATCATGATATTGAAGAGAATTTTTTTCAGGTTGTCAGAGTGATCTAAATAGATACTTTAGCAATTAGGATTGTTAATTGCAACTCTCTTAAGAAGTATTCTGTAACAATTATTAAAAGCTGTGCTTAGAAAGCTAATACTCTTCATCATATTTTTAAAAACAAGCAATAAAGAAAGGATTCCCGGTTTAATAAATGGTGTTGGGAACTGGCTAGATATGTGCAGAAAGCTGAAACTGGACCCCTTCCTTACACCTTTTAGAAAAAGCAACTCTAGATGGATTAAACCATCTAAGGCCTAAGACCATAAAAACCCTAGAAGAAAACCTAAGCAATACCATTCAGGACATAGGCATAGGCAAGGACTTCATGACTAAAACACCAAAAGCAATGGCAACAAAAGCCAAAATAGACAATGAGATCTAATTAAACTTAAGAGCTTCTGCACAGCAAAGGAAACAATCATTAGAGTGAACTGGCAACCAAGAGAATGTGAAAAAAGTTTTGCAATCTACCCATCTGACAAAGGACTAATATCCAGAATCTACAAAGAACTAAAACAAATATACAAGAAAAAAACAACCCCATCGAAAAGTGGGCTAAGGATATGAACAGACACTTTTCAAAAGAAGACATTTATGCAAGCAATAAACCTATAAAAAATGCTCTTCGTCACTGGTCATTAGAGAAAAGCAAATCAAAACCACATTGAGATATCAACTCAGGCCAGTTAGAATGGTGGCGATCATTAAAAAATCCAGAGACAAAAGATGCTGAAGAGGATGCTGAGAAATAGGAATGCTTTTACACTGTTGGTGGGAGTATAAATTGGATCAACCATTGTGGAAGATAGTGTAGCAATTCCCCAAGGATCTAGAACTAGAAATACCATTTGATCCAGCAATCCAATTACTGAGTGCCCAGAGGTTTATAAATTGTTCTATTATGAAGACACATGCCCATGTAGGTTCACTGTGGCACTGTTTACAATAGCAAAGACTTGGAGCCAACCCAAATGCCCATCAATGATAAACTGGATAAAGAAAATGCAGCACATATACACCATGGTATACTATGCAGCCATAAGAAAGGATGGGTTCATGTTCTTTGCAGGGACATGGATGAAGTTGGAAATCATCATTCTCAGCAAACTGACACATGAACAGAAAACCAAACACTGTATGTTCTCACTCATAAGTGGGTGTTGAACAATGAGAACACATGGATACAGGGAGGGGAACATCACACACCAGGGCCTGTTGTGGGGTGGGGATGCTAAGGGGGAGGTAGCAGGGGATAGGGGCATTGGGGAGGGACAACATTAGGAGAAACACCTAATGTAGGTGATGGGGGACAGATGTAGCAAACCACCATGGCATGCATGTATATACCTATGTAACAATCCTGCACGATCTGCACACGTACTGCAGAACTTCAAGTATAATTTAAAAAAACAGCCAGATATCTTTAAAAATCAAATAATAACTTGACAACCAGGTGACAGTTGCTAAGAAACTGCATTTTTCTGTGAACATATGATGTATGAAGCATGGCCTAGATTCATATTCTACATTAAACATCTTTGAAGTTATCCAAAAGAAAAAAAAATAGAGATGTTTCTACCACAAAAAAAGAAAGAAAAAAGAATTACAGCATGAAATCTGCAAGTTTTCTTCTTTAAAAGTTCAGCAAAACATGAATCAGTTCATGTCTCTTAACCAGGAAATAAATTCTCAAATACAAGAACAACTGGGAATAACAAAATATGTGAAAAGTTTTCTTAGTACATAATAATCCTATTAGGGATCAAATTCAGTAAAAAGACAATTAAATAGAACCCTCAGTGTCTAATAGTGAAAAACAGGTTTACCTTCCAATTATCTACCATTTTCTTTAAAGGCATTTTGAAGTTTCATACTACTAAAAGAATCTTAGCATTCTATTTAACATGAAATAGTTTTCTTAAATCTATAAATATAATGGTATGAACTTATATGTATATAAGTATACATGGATAAAAGTATAGACATTGATTTATATTTCAAATGTATATATAAAATACATAATCCAGATTTATATCTGTGTGTGTGTGTGTGTGTGTGTGTGTGTGTGGAGAGAGAGAGAGATCTAGGTGAATATATTAAGGATAAAACTTTGTCTTTGGGATACTAAAATAAACCAATAGTAATAATTATTCTTTGAAAGAAGGAAATAAGTATCCTACACAAATTAGTATTTAATGTAGATAAAACCTCCTTTCTGGTTTTCTAGCCCATAATAGATTTTCTTTCACAGCCACACCTATATTCAGCTCAAAATAAGATTTATTGATTAAGGTTATAGTTTATTCTTATTTTTATATAACTTTCAGAAGTTGATATTGAAGTTTGCAAGTTTACTTCATCAAAAACTTTAAGAGAATAAAAAGAAAAGTTGTAGGGGGAGAGGGAAGAAAACAGGGGGAGGAAGAAGGAACAAAAAAGAAAGAAAAAAAATTACATTCCCACATTGTAAAACAGGACAAATGATTGCTTATATTCTTCCCAGAACCTCAGCTACTATCATCATACCTAAAATGTAAATGATTTTTCCCTCTGAAGGGCCATTTTGAAGACACACTAAATGGAATTCAATGTATTCTAAAATATTTTCCTGATCTAGTTACTAAAACAGCAGACATCCTATCTTTAAAGAAATAGTCAACAATTAAGATCATTTAAAAATTAGATGAAAATGTTAGTGGCATTTTAGGTTTTATTTATTTTCAAATAAAACTGTACAACATGACAATGCTATGTTATTCACTTGAAGGCAAACAAATAAAATATCTAAAAACAAAAACACTGTGGTATGGAAAATAGGAGTTCTCCCCAAAAAGTTAACCTGTTTATCATATGACAGTGACGAGAGGCTGGAGCAACATGATTTTGCATATTTATTTTTACTATAGATTTCTTTTATATATATAATGTATACAAGTATATTTCTATTATTTATATACACAGTGCTGTGATATATTTATATATATTTAATATTATTTGACTATTTTACAGGCTATGATATATGTTTATTATATATGATGTACTTAATATGTAATATATCATATGTAGTATATTAAATTATATATCATATATCATATATTATATATAGTAATTAAAATTATATTTTAATATGTTATATATTATTGAACATATATTTTATATGATAATACATATTTTTATAGTATACATCATATAATATTAAATAAATTTTTATATTTGATAGTGCTGGGAAACAGAGTGAAACAAGTAAATTTGTTTTTATATTTTCAGGTTAGAATAGAAGTTGGAACATATATATCCTTACTTACAGTCTAAAGCTTTTTGGGCAAAATCTGTGGATCATAGAAGCTACACTTAGTAAGAGACACATTCCTCCATACACTATGTGCTGAGGAAGCATTTAGGTTGTCATCTACCTCAGGATTGTTGAAAGTTGATTTCATGTACCTGCTCTGGTGCACATACTTCCTCACAGTAGTATGATCATGAAAGAACAACTTTCCATATTTGATTTTTTTACAAATTTGTATAAAGTTTGAGTTCTTTAAAAATCATGATGATCTATTAGGAGAGAGTGGGTAAGAGAATGATAAATACATAAGTCGTACCTGCTTTCTTATGAGTTTAGTAGTCTTATTTTGAAGACAGTTACTAAAATAGGTTCTGAAATTACTTGAGCAATGGCATTATTATTAGGTAAATGCAAAAACTTTAAAAGTGATTGTTTTGAAAAAAATTTGGTTGTTTCTCCTGCTAATTTTTGTGTAGGACTCCTTGTTTCTATATATGTTTCATATTTGACAAAGTAACGACTCTTCAGCATTGTGAGAAAGTTTCCTCAGTGGTACTCTAAGAACTCAGAGATTATCATCATCTTTGATAAAAGTTACATGGAAAGACAAGGGAATTAGGAAAAACAACAAAAGTTAACAGTTGTTAGATTAGTTGGAAGAATGTGCAGACTCATTATCTCTACATGGAAAGAAATTATTAACATAAAAGCATGGTCAATTAAGTTATGTGGTATATATAGTATATATAATATACATAAAATACCCAAATATCTTATGTGATTAAAGTAATACGCTGTTCACAATTCTTCAGAAGCTTTTTATCATATCTTCTCATTTTTGAAAGTTATCTATTTTAATAACTTTTCAGAACTCTCTAAACTGTACTATTTAAAAACTTAATAATATGTTCCTAAAACATAATTTCTTAAAATAGTAAATAATGAACACTGAAATCAACTCTTAGGATTAAAAATATAAAGGCTGTGCTTACTGTATAAAAATAGGACAATTTAAGTCCCATGTTCCATAACAAGTATATGATACTGAGAGAGCTGTTAGAACCAAGCAAAAGGAATATTTTGCTTTTCAGTTGCTTTTCAGAGCAACTTGTTAGGCAATGTAACTGTCAGCTTATGCTTACAGCTGTATACTCTTATTTATCCACCATGTTCTGTGAACATCTGGAACAAAAATATTTTCAAATAAAATAATAAACATTTGAGCAGAAATCAGGCAGCTTTTGAAACAAAACAAAATATTTCCATGGAAATGTAGTTTCAGGCAATTTTAGTGTATTCAGACACCGATGTTAACATGTCTCTTCAGATTTAGATAACATTTAACATAAATATTAATGACAATTTCATTAAAATCTGATTTCCTACACAAGTAGATTATTATTTTATTCATTTTTATTCATTCTGCAATTCAAAACTACTGCTCCCTGTTGAATATGCACAGCATTATTCAAAATTGCAGTACATGGCATATATTTTACTATATGCATAAAAAAACAAACTTTGTTATAAATTGTAGATACTTGCAAGCAGGGATAATGGAGTAGACTGATATTTGACAAGCATCAATTCATTCATGCAACTTTATAATATCCTGTCATGAGTAAAAGTGTAAAAGTGTCAGAGAACAGATAGGAGGTCAAACAATCTCTCAGGTAAGCACACACGATCATGTCATTAGGAAAATACTACTGATTTCCTTCTTTGTTTCAATTAGTATGTGTTGTATAGACACATATCTCTCTGGGCTTCTATTAATTAATTCACACTAATATTTAATATCACAAATAAATGTCCCCACAATATAAATAGTCATATATGAATGTCATTATTGTCTCCGTTTCAGTGACCATATTTCAGTCAGTGTAATAGTCTTACTGTAAGTGATCTCTTTACAGAAAACATATAAATATGATGGTTCCCAGCATTATGATGTCATAACACCTATAAATATAAGAAGAAGAGAAATATATCCTTTTAAATTAAGAGTTTATGGTTCTTTTGTGGATATCTTCCAGCTGAAGATGAGCATCTATAATTCTTCTTTGACAGAATAAATTAGAAATCCATGGTTTCTATCAGGTATTATAGAAAGTTTCAGATATCCTAATCCATAATACACAAAGATGATCAATCCGACCTAATATTCATTTCCAAACTATTGTTGGCAAACACAGGTCATCATAACAGGATAATAAATCTGACTCAGTAATCTCACTAGGTGATTACTGCCATCCAAATATAACATTCTTCTTTACTTTTCTGTAGTTATACAACAGTAATTGATATCAACATTTATCTCCAGAATGAAGAAAGAAAATAATGTATTCTGAAAATGAGGCTACCAAAGAGTAAATCATGTTTTCCCTCCTGCTATAGAAGCCACATTGTTCTTTCTCATAAATATGTCATTTGAATCAATTCATGTGTCATATATAGCATTTTAATCTACATGCTAGCAGGTACCAACATTCTTCTAGTTCCCCATTTTCACAGCTGATAATTTATTTTTTATGATAACCATTTCTGTTTTTGAAATGTCACATGAATAACCTGATTATATCTTTAAAATGTCAAGCAGCTAAATATCATGATTTTTGCCATACACAATATATCACTGTTTTGCGATATGAGTGTACGGTGGTTATTGACTAACCATATGAAAGGCCATTTTCACAGTAACCTGTTCCAGTTCATAAGTGATCCATGGACACTCTGCTATTGCAAATATGCCATTCTGTCACCCAGTTTTGCTAATAATTAGCTATAAAATAGTCGGCTGACCCATACCAATGGTTAATCTTAAGTTTTACTGTAACAACTCTTATTCTTAGACTATTAGTGAAAATATAGTTAGAGGCTTGTATTATTTCAAGAACCTTCAGGATTTAGAAAGCAAATTCCCACTATCAAGGGTTTTATTTGACAGTCACAGGAAGAAGATGGACCTGGAGCCAGTTTACAGGATAGAAATGGGTTTGATTTTAGACTTGTGTATGTGTGCAACACTCAGCAGTTTAATTTACTACTAGCCAACTTTTATTTAACTCAGTTCATTTACTTTATTTTTAGATTCTATCTTCTCATTCTGGTTTTTTTTTTGGGGGGGGGAATTAACACTTTAAAAATAAACAAGTTTATTATACAATCTCTTGCCAAAAGGCTGTTCCCTCGGAATTTCAACACAAATGTTAGATAGGATTTTATTTTAAGAAAGAAAAAATAGGCCGGGCGCGGTGGCTCAAGCCTGTAATCCCAGCACTTTGGGAGGCCGAGACGGGTGGATAACGAGGTCGAGAGATCAAGACCATCCTGGTCAACATGGTGAAACCCCATCTCTACTAAAAATGCAAAAAATTAGCTGGGCACGGTAGTGCGTGCCTGTAATCCCAGCTACTTGGGAGGCTGAGGCAGGAGAATTGCCTGAACCCAGGAGGCGGAGGTTGCGGTGAGCCGAGATCGCGCCATTGCACTCCAGCCTGGGTAACAAGAGTGAAACTCCATCTCGGGAAAAAAAAAAAAAGAAAGAAAGAAAGAAAGAAAAAATATATATTGTCTTACATTTTAAAGTTTAAGGCCTCGTATACCTATTATGGAGATAAGCCAAAATATCAGTTCCTCAGCTAGATATTTTGCTTTGCTCCATTAGTTTATTGGAGTTAAAAATGATAATCTTTAATTTTATCATTTTCATTTGTTTACTTGGATATTTATATTATAAGAATTTTTTCTACTATTTGTTATTCATTGGTATGTATAATTTGTATAGGAAAAGCAGGATTAAGTGCTTTATTATTTCCCGTTAATTACTAGTTTTTGTTTTTTTTTGTTTTTTTTTTTTTTTAATTTTAAGGACAGGGTCTTGCTCTGCAGTCCAGGCTGATGTGCAGTGGCATGAATAAAGCTCACTGCAGCCATGACACCCAGCGCTCATGTGACCTTCCCACCTAAGCCTCCTGGGATACTAGGGGCATACCACCACGCCCAGCTGATGTTTTTAAAATACAATTTTTGTAGAGATGGGTCACCCATGTTGCCCAGGCTGGTCTCAAACTCCACTCAAGTGATTCTCCCAAAGTGCTGGGATTCAGGTGTGAGCCACCAAGCCCAGCCTTAATTATAAGTTTTCAAAAACAGTGAGTCATTCCCTTGCAGTCTTCAGTTATGACAGATGAGATTTTTTTTGTCCCATTATCATCTGAGAAATACACACATGTTGATATGCTTAATCCATTGCAGTTTTTAAAAACTGATGCTTTTTGGTCCCATTTTGGGGCTTGGTACCTTTTCTAGTTAGTTCTTAAGTCCTTTTGACATAACTAGAGTGAGATTTGATAGTTCCCTATTCTCTGAATTGACAATATATTTCAGGTTCATACTATATATTTTAATGTCCAAAACATGGAATCAAACTTTTTTTTTTTTTTTTTGAGATGGAGTTTCGCTCTTGTTATTCAGCCTGGAGTGCAATGGCGCGATCTCGGCTCACCGCAACCTCCGCCTCCTGGGTTCAGGCAATTCTCCTGCCTCAGCCTCCTGAGTACCTGGGATTACAAGCACGCACCACCATGCCCAGCTAATTTTTTGTATTTTTAGTAGAGACGGGGTTTCACCATGTTGACCAGGATGGTCTTGATCTCTTGACTTCGTGATCCACCCGCCTCGGCCTCCCAAAGTGCTGGGATTACAGGCTTGAGCCATCGCACCCGGCCGGAATCAAACATTTTCTTACAAGCACTAATTTTCTTGAGTAAGAAATATCATGATATTTGAATGACTTCCAAATCTGTATTACCGGGCCAAGCTAGAAACTTAGACTCATAGTACTGTAAACAACTCATAATATTGATACATGTCCCACATGTATTTCAAACTCAGCATGTTCAAAGCTGATCTTCTTATCCCCACATAATTATAACTATAACAAAAACAACAAATGTTTTCTTTTATGTTAACTCCTATCTCCAATATTAATTAATGTTGCTAACTTATACCCAGTCCCTCTTCCTGGAGACCTGAGAATCATCCTAGATAACTCTCCCTTCTTCACATTCTATTCAATCCTCAAATACAATTAATTTTACTTCCAGAATGTTTAATTATTCTAATATTCTATTCATTTTATCAACCTGTTATTTGTAAGACTTTGAGAGTAGTTTACGCCCTTACTGACCAGTATATACAGAACATTGTTTGCTATATTAAGTCGTGTGAACTTTTTCCTATAGGAAGAGGATATGTACCTGCATGGTATCTAGTCTCTAATGCCCTGGGCTTTTGAATCCACTTTCACATTGTAGCCAGACTATTCAGACTAAAATACAGATATGGCAATAACTTATCACCATTGACCCCTACAATGACTCCTCATTCCAAGTTCCCTAGGATCCCCTTTATACTTTCACAGATTCTTTTAACTCCTCGCCATGACAACCTTCAGGCACAATTTAAGCAATTTTTGGCTTATCTGCTCCGAAGATACCTCTGAAGCAAGAAAAGTCTCCTTAGCCCATGTATTGGTGCAGCCTGAAAGTTAATGTCCTCAGGACCAGTGTTCAATTAATGAGAATAAAAGTGAGTAGATATTTGGTTCATATTAGTATAATCAGGAGGGGCAACTCTAAGGCACAGTCTATAGTAAACCTTAGAGAGTTCTAGGTAAAATTGAGTCCCACCTGCGTGCTGTAGTAGGCAGCTCAGTAATGGCCTTTTAAAATTTTCTTCACTCTTCTTTCTGCTCATTTCCTCTACTTTCTGAGATTTTCCCAGCCAGTAAACCTTCTGCTTGCCTACCTTCTCCTTCTGTGATTCAGGCTCTGCTTATGAGAGAACTGAAACTAAAAGAACAGTTTGTTTTCGTAGGCCTACTATCGGTATGTAGACATTTCTTCCTCCTTTCTGATTACCCTGCTCACCAGAAGAAGGTATCTGATGCTGGCCAAAGCTTACATTAAGGATTTGTAAGGAATCACTTACAGCATTACTGAGGTATTGGCTTTTAGATAAGAGAATATTGGTATTACCATTTTACCTATTAAAACTTAAATAAAAGTCAGTGATATAACTGAGACAATAAAAAATTAAGTGACATCTCTAAGATGACAGAATTAGCTAGGAAGACTGAATCTGTGAGTCATTTTTATTTCTTCTGGTGTTAAACCAGTTTTGAGAGCTGTCTTATATTATTTTGTTTTGTTATAATAGAACACCATAAACTGGGAAATTTGTAAAGAAAATAAATTTCTTAAAGTTCTTGAGGGTAGGAAGTTCAAGGCTGAAGGGCCCATATTTGGTAAGGGCCTTCTTGCAGAGCCATAGCATGGCAGAAGGCATTATATGACAGGAGAGCACTCAAGAGGAAGAGAGCAAAAAAGGGGCACTCTTGATATTATGATGAAGACACTCAAGTTAAAAGGGACAGCCCTCCTGACCTAATCGCCTCTTACATGACCCTACCTCCCAACACCGTTGCATCAGGTTTCCAACAAATGAACTTTGGGGGCACATTCAACCACTGCAAGAAGTCAAAATGAATAAATTGATAAACAGAATATACTTCCCTGTCTATACCATCTTTTGACCTTGTGATTCACCCTCCTCGGCCTCCCAAAGCCATCACACCTGGCGGAACTGAAGTGCTTTTTAAGTCTCATGTAGTTAGGGGTAATTTAAAGAATTTACTGAGTGCTTACTGCCTGTCAGGAACAGTTCTAGGTTTCTGTGTATACAAAACAGACACTTCTTGAACTCTGGTAGTTTATGTCATATTAAGCAGTTGATTCAGAACTGTCTTTAGAACTCTAAGCCCTAGTGAAAGAAATAATGCCTGCTTTACTAACCACAAAGAGGTCACTCAATACATATTTAATGATTCTTATTGATGTCCATATAATATTTTGAAAATATGGATAAGTTTCAGCTTCTGAAATTTCTTTTTTTTCTCTTGGGAGTTTATATAAATACACATATTTAAATATACACTTATTTTTGAAAAATACTTGGAAGAATACCATACACAGGGCAATACTTATGTGGGCAAAGAGTAAATTTCTTGAGGTACAAATCCACCTTACTCAAAGTGAAGGTGCTCATCCATATTACATGGTCCTCTCGGATTAGCTGACTAGAACACTATTCTAAGAGAACACAGGTGTGGGTGTATGTATTTGTGTCTGGGGGTGGGTGTATTAGGGATTCTGAGGCAATAATCTGATGCCTAATGCCATGCAATGCTGGAAGCTCAGTATTTGTGTAAATACACTAGCTGGAAATGTAAGGAACCACACACATCTCTTATTATCATTTTTAATAACAGCTATTACTTCATTTAGTGTTTTTGGTGAATTCAATTTCCAGCATGAGATAGCACCAGGCTCATGTGGGAAAAAGCCATTTTTAGATGGAAAATGGGAGATGTAACTTAAAGGAAAAATGACTAACTGAGAAGGAAACTATATCACTATGAAGCAAATACAATGGTAAGAAGTGATAGTATCTTTTTTTTCTTAAAGCAATAATTTAACAAGACAATTAAGCCTTGTTTCAATAATTTATTTTGAAATTTCATCTAAGTCATTATTCAGTTTAGTATGTGACTTCCTTGATCCTGTATACTTTTAATAGAAAAATTAAAACGCTTTATAGTAAAAGTGAAGAAAGAAAGCAACCTTGTGTCTGCTCCACTTTGTGTCCTCAGGCTATAAGGAAAAAGTTAGGCTTATCTGAGTTTTACAGGTATTCTGGGAATCGGCCCATTTTGGAACACTGAATCTGTCCTTTCATGAAGTGTGCTTTGGGTATAGAAGCATCTGCTCAATCGTTCTCCTGAGTCCGGGCAGTAATCAGCAAGTCACCATTTGGTCACAAGCCATGACTTGACAAATTCAGTTTTCTCATCTGCCCCTTCTCCAAGGGGTGTGGACCCTTAGAAGCCTATGTTCAATGCTTGTAACTAACTCAGTGTGCTACACCTATTTCGTCACTGACAAGTCACACCCCTTCTGAAAGAGCTGGCTGGATGTGCTGCTGTTGCTTCCTGGGTTGTGAACTACTAGATCTTTTTACATGGCTGCCTTAGCCGACTGTGTTAAAATAGACTCTCACAGAACGACAATTCACTCTGCCAACAGATGTTCCCTGAAGAACAAGTGCTTCTGAGGTACTTTATAATTGTATTACATGATTGATTCAGTAGTTATTAATGGTTATAAATTATCTGTAAACTTTTTTAATTAAATAAACAGCAGCAACAACAAGCTGTATAAGAAATAGACTCTCATCCTGATCCTGCTAGTTCTATTCTGAAGAGGCTTATTATTTTCACTATGTCCCACAAATTTTATTTCCTTATTTCTTATATGATAAATCTTATAGAATTTTTAAAATATTGTCATAAAAATATCCCACAACGTCACTCAACTACTCTTCTAACAAAGACAGAGAAGATATAATTTATTTCTCTTGGATAACTTAAAGCAATTTAAAATACTTCTTTTAAAAAATAAATTAACATACCTTCAACAAACATGTCTTGAATGTCTCAAGAATTCTAGATTGCAAAGGTGAGTAAGCCATGGCCTTGGCTTCAATGTTACATACTCCAGAACTGAATGCTTACTACTTCAGAAAAGTTGAATTTTCTTCTCTTGAAAAGATTCTGTGACATAATGGAAAAAACAAGGACTTTAAACCACCAAGATTAGAGTTCAAGTTCCATTCCACACCTACAAACAAGTAAGTGTTTGAATTTATGTCTGCTACTTTCTCCTAGTTTCATTGTTCTCTCCATAAATAAACCTAGAGGGTTATTTTAAGAATGTAACTACAGTCAGGTGTCACTTAGCAATGTTTCAGCCAATGATGGATTGTATATACAGTAGTGGTCTCACAAGATTACAATATTATATTTTCACTGTTACCTTTTCTGTTAATATGTTTTATATGTTTAGCTACACAAATGCTTATCATTATAACTGTCTACAGTATTCATTTTAGTAACATGTACAGCCATATAGATTTGCAATCTAGGAACAATAGGCTATGCCATATGGCTTAGGTGTGCAGTAGGCAATTCCATCTAAGTTTGTCTAAGTACACTACATGATGTTTGCACAATGACAAAAGTCTGCTGAGGACAGATTTCTTAGAATGTATCCTAGTCATTAAGCAATAACTGTAGTATAGGAATATGTTTGGCATCTTGTTAAATCTTAATAAGCAGCCATTACAACTGTCACATATTTAAGCATATCTGGGAGGATTCTGATGAATTACTCTAACAAGAAGACCACAAAATGCAATGGCTTAAACAAAGTTGAGGTAAGCAACTGTAGAAAGGTAAATATTAGGGCTATTTGGGCTACTCTGACATTCTTGTCATTCTCTGGGTCAAAGGTGCTATTTCAGTTTCTGTTATCTTTCTACCAGTGGACAAAGGAAAAGGACTGGAGTAGAAAGTACTTAATCCTCTTACAAATATGAATTAGAATCAGAACCATTTTATGGCACATATCAGATTTGCTGAAAGTTGTTCACATGCCCACACCTAGCAACAAGGAAAAACAATAGACATAGCATTTAGGTGGGTAGTCACATGACCATCTAAAACTATTGTTACAAAAAAAGAGAAGAATGGATATTGCTACATAATTAATACTCTACTAAGCTTGGTTTCTCTGTGGTTCTATTTTCTTATTTATTTTATTTTATTTTTTCAGTATTCTCTATAAAGAAATTCTGGCTCGTAGATCACAGTGTTCTCCTTCCTATGTAGTCATAGCCTTAGGGTAATCATTAACATTATGAGTGAATTTACTGCAATGCTACATATGACATTTGACTTCAGTTACAGAAGACAGACTGAAAATATGTAGCCTTAACCATTCATAAAAGTCTTACAACCCTTGTTCATCTTATTCCAGTCTATGTTCTGACAGCAGAATTAACACTACTGTAATAAGTATGTTATACTTATTAAAAATAATGATTAAAGTGTGGCCTAATGAGCTCCATTTCATGTATCTGCATTTCTGTCCTAATTTTCCCCAATAATATAAGGAAAAGAAAAACAACACTCTAATCTTGGCAAAACTAGTGCTGATGTTTAAGTAATATTTAAAGTAATGGTCTTCGTTATATGCTGGTAGCTTCAAAATTCTTTTCTTGTTACAGGATATGTGTCTTTTCTATCCTGAAGTCTGCAGCCTTGCCTTCAGTTTTCTCCCCCCACATAATGAGGTATAAATCTCTATTAACATTGCAATTAGTGTGCACGTATTTTCTGCTTTCTAAGAAAACAATGGAAATAACAAGGACTTTAAACCACTGAGATTAGAGTTCAAATTCCACTCCACACCTACAAGCAAGTAAGTGTTTGAATTTATGTCTGCTTTTCCTCACCCCAGAATTATTTTTCCACAAACTTTAATTTTACTGCAGAAGGGAATGCTCTCATTTGCCACCCTTAATTTTTTAGTCCACTGATATCTATGTATCTCTGTCATCACTTCCTTCAAAATGAAATATTGCTTTTAAAATTGATAATAATCCTTCTACTTATGCTCTGAAATCATTTTCTTTTGTCTTGTTTATCATTTCTCTCCTTATATTAAACCCTGCAATTCATCATCAATATTTAATTCTCTACTGGCTCATTCCCATAGGCATACAAATGCAATTCCCACCAGCTACTGGCATTTGCATATTTTATTTTTAACAGTTATATAGCAGTTTGATTTACATAAATACAATAAATTTTATGTCTGTTAAGTATTAAAGTTTTGTGTGCATACACTCAAGAAACCATGGCAACATTCAAGATAGACATAGTAGTTCTTATATAACTACATAGTAAGTTCTCTTTTGTGATCACTCTTCCCTGCTCCTATTCTACCCCACCCAGCCCCCAACTCTACCCTCAGGTTAAGTGCTGATTTTCTTCCTGTCACTATATTTTCTAAAATGTTATGTAAATTAAATCATACTATATCAATATTTTTTATTTGGCTTTTTAAACTTACTATAATTATTGTGAGGTTCATTTATATTTTTATATATATCAATAGTCATTTTATTTCTTTGTTGAATACTATTCCATTTTATTGGTAGGCCAAAATTTGTTTATTATTTCACCATATAAACATTTGAGTTGTTTTCAACTTTTGGCTATTAGAAATAAAATCATTATGAACATTTGCACACAAGTCTTTGTATGAATAAGTTTCCATTTCTCTTAAGATAATATGTAAGTCGATTTTTAATTTATATTTCAATTATATTATTGCTGGCATATTGAAATTGACTAACTTTCATATACTGACTTGAATGCCTGTGATCTTTGTAAACTCACTTACTAGTGAGTTTAAAGGTTTTTTAAAAAGCTTAAAGGTTTTTTTTAAAAATTATTCTGTATAGGCAATCATATCACCTGTGAATAAAGAGTGTTTTGTTTCTTGTTTTAATCTGTATGACTTTACCCATTTTGTGTCACATATTATAGTCAATAGTTCAATAGAATGTTGAATAGCTGTAGTAAGAGAGAACACTTTTCTTGTTTGTTCTTACAGGAAAAACATTCAGTTTCTCACCATTAAGTATATGAAAACTGTAAGTTATATATAATTGTCCTTTTTTAGGCTAAGGAAGTAGTTGTCTATTGCTATTTTACTGAGTGTTTTATGTTTCCTATGATTGAATATCAAATTCTTTGAATTCTGTCAAACACTTTTTTCTGTATATATTGAGATAATAAGGCATTTCTTATTAAGCCTGTTAATGGTGGTGAAGTGATTGATTTTCAAATGTTGAACTAACCTTGCATTCCTAAGATTAACACCACTTGGTTTAACAAATCAGTTTTCAAATTTATTGCTGAATTCTATTTGTTAGTATCTTATTGTGTATTTTAATGCTTAGGTTTATGGTTTATAGTTTCACCTTATTTTTTGCTATTAGGTTAATATTATCATCAGAGAATAAGTTTGGGAATGTTCTTGCTTCTATATTTTGGAATACATTATATAGAATTGGCATTATTACTCTCTTAAATATATATTATATTTTACCAATGAAACCACTTGGGCCTAAAGTTTTCTTTAGTAGTCGTACTTTCATTTAGGTTTATCTATTTCTTTTTTGAGACCTACTCGGATGAATATGTATTGCTCTTTCATTGTGGTTTTAATTTGTATTTCCCTAATGATTAATGATGGTGATCATCTTTATATGTTCTCAAATAGATATATTTTTGTTAGTGATCTATTCAAAAATAGTTGACCATTTTAATGTTACTTGCCTCCATATAATTGAGTTTTGCCCATCTGTTACATGTTTGAATCATAACTCATTACACAATAATGACTTATGCAATACACTGTACACTATTTTCCTTAGGTATAAAGTATGAATGTGTTTATTTATTTATTGGCACATGCATATACTTTTACTAAGATCACTTACTGACAAGATTATGAGTTCTTAACTAAACTGTCTTTAGACATTACTTCATAGTTTTTGTTATATGTGTGGTTTTATTGTTTTATTTTCTATTACATTTTAATACTAACTAAAATTGGTTTTCTAATATAGAAATATGCTATATCTCCCTATTTTTTTCAGTAATGTTTCATAGTTTTCTGTCTTTAGGTCATACATATCTTCAGACAAATTTATAAATAGATATTTCAAATTTTGGATGATATTATAAATTTTATTGTTCTTTCTAAAGTTCGCATTGTGGCTACAACATAGAAATAATTTGTTTTAGAACATAAATAAAATTCATTTTTACATATTGATCTGGGGACAAAGAAATTCTAGTAGGTCTTTTGTAGAGTTCACCACATTTTCTAGGTAGACAATGCTTTCTGCTGCCAGTATAAGCACTTTCATTTATCATCTTCATTCTGCTTTGTACCAAATTGATTCCAGTTGCCTTACCTATTTGTGCTAGCCAGAACCTTCAATTGAACATTGAATATTAGCAGAGTGATTATTTTTGCCTACCTTCTTATTTTGGCATTATTGCATTCAATCTTTCATCATAAAGTATGATAAACATTTTAAGTTTTTTGTGCATGCCTTTTATCAAGTTGAAGATTGTTTGGTTCTATCTATTCTTAGTTTGCTGAGAATTTGTATCAAGAATGGATGTTGAATTTTGTCAATTGTTCCTTCAATGTCTATTAGGGTGAGCACATGGCTTCTGTTTTTAGTTTGTAATACAATGAATAATGTAATTTGACTTAATTATGCCAACATTGTATTTCTGAAATAAATGCCAATTTGTTGTGTTGTATTATCATTTTCATATTTTTCAATATAATTTTTTAATTTTTTATATTTTAATATTTATATTTAATTTTTTATATTTTTGAATATAATTTTCTATAATTTTAATAAGTATATTTGTTTCTATGTTCATGAGAGCTTTCGTTCTGTAAATGTCTTTATTTGTAATGTCTTTGGCATGATTTCATACTAATCCTAGCTTCATAGAATTAGTTGGGAAGTATTTCTTTCTCAGTTTTCTGGATGAATCATGTATTGGGACTATTCCTTTTTCAAATGTTTACTCGAATTTCCCAGTAAAAACATATGGGTCTAGAGTTTTCTTAATCTTTCTTTTTAGTTCTATTGCTATAGGAAGTTTTTACCATCATTTTACACTTCCCCAGTAGCTGGCACATGAAGACTTCAATTATTGGACTTTCAAAAAATAGATTACAGTTCTCTGGTGAAATTTTCTATTGTGAACACATTAATCACAATCATACAGTAGTATGATTACTACATAATCATAGTAGTAGATACTACTACATAGTAGTTACTACACAATCTAGTAACTACAATATGTGGATCACCTCTTGATTCTTTTTTCCCTCCCTCCCTTTCTCTCTCCCTGCCTCCCTCCCTCCCTTTCTTCCCTCCTTTTATTCCTTCCTTCCCTCCCTCCCTCCCTCTCTCCCTTCTGTCCTTCCTCCCCAGGCAAATGTTTTAGTAAATGTTGGACATTTTTAGGAAAATTGTTGAGACTTTTTTCATTGGTGATTCACAATATCCTTATCTAAGGAGCTACGGCTAGAGATCACCTTAATACATGTGAATTCTAAACTAATTCCAGATTAAGTTTTCAGCTGTGTCAAGTTTAGTCTACTTGTTTTGCCTTAAAAAATTGATTCTTTTTTCTTGGCATGCCTGATTGCTCTCTGTCCAACACAGGGAGATTTCCAAAGTCTCTGCATTACTTTCCATCTGTTTTCAGCTGACCTTATTGGTTTTTTCTTTGAAAAAAGCTTAAATAATTATTAAATGTGTCCAATTTAAAACCTAATAGAATTATAGCCTCACTCCTATAGACCTCTACTTATCAGAAAACTTTGAACCTTAAGGCTTGGCTTTTCCAAAAGGTTCAGAATTTGTTTATTATATGAAAATTATATAAAAGTATGTTCTGTCAACGGCATTTGGAAGTCGCGTTTCCCCTAGAATATATGTCTTCTGAGGGAGGTGGCTGAGAATCTAGAAAGTTTGCTGTGATTCTGATTCTACCAGTACTGGTAGAAACTTTGTCTCTGTTCCCAATCACTTTCTCTTTTTTTTCTGAGACTCCAAATATATGTATGTTAAAGGTCTCCCTTGCATCTCTTTATTTATCTACTATATTTTCTGTCATCTTACTTTTCTTTCAACATTCTGAATAATATCTTCTGAACTATCATCTGCTTTACTAAATCCATCTGTGTCTAATCTTCATTTAAGTTATCCTTTTTGTTATTTAATCCAGTAATTGAGGTTCTATTTCTAGGACTTCCATTTGTTGCTTTCTCACTTTAAAAAACAAACAAACAAAAAACTTACATTGAATGTAATGTCCACTATGCAAAGCTGTGGAAGCTTAGCAAGCTAAAAATTCTAAATGCTCTATGAAGTCAAGCAGTATTAAAAAAATTGTACATGGCAAATCAGTGGTAAACTGTGCTGAAAACCAAAAACAGAGGATACCTAAAGGCAGCAACAGGAAAACAGCAACAACAAACATCTCTAGTGGTGCAGCAATAAACTGAAAGCTGATTTATAAAATGTAGATATTTAAAAAAGAAAAACAGGTTATGTAGCAGAAAAATATTAACAGGGGTATGCTCTGATATATTTCCTAATTGTCAATTCAGTTTACACTGGTTTGTAAATGCCAAATTCTAGGTTCATTCCAGAAATCAGGTTTTGATACAGTAATGGTAATAATATTAATTGAACATTTAGGAGGCTTCAAAAGAAAAGGATCAGTGAAAGGCAAATTTGAGAGTATTTACTTCATATTTCACAAACCTAAAATATATGCCTCTTCACAGATAATGAATCTGGATTTCCAATGGATGAAAATTATGGTGTTAAATATTATCACTTTGGCCATCAGCTAAAACAGTCTATATTGTTGATATACTACATATGCTCTTTCAGATAAAAATGCAATGATCATTATACATAAAAGCGATTGGGGTGAGGGAGGTTTAATTTTCAAATATGAAATGTTTGAGAACCCGTTTTCACATTCCCTTCATTCCTTCCTAAAAAATTATGTTTATCATTTCCATCTGTGTTTACCAAGTTTGAAAATGGTATAACTTTTTTGTATAATTAAATGCATACTTTAGATTGTGAAATGCATAATTATAACATGAAATATGTATGTACTGTGGAGTAATGTGCATGCATCATTTACTACATAGTGAAGCAGATACACTTTTAATTAAACTCTATGATGTACAATATATGACCAGAAGAATTATGCTTTAAATATCTAACTATATAAAAAGGCACACAGTGTATTATATACATGACTATGAATCATTCATCAAACTCCCCCTAAAGGAGAATGAAAGCAAGAGATGCTTGATATAATTTTCTTTCTGTTCTAAGTAATGCAACAGTTGTGCATTCCTCTAAGGATAAAGTAAACTATTGATAATAAATAAGAAGGGAGGAGTGATCTAGCTCTCCATCTGCTGACTAACATACTGTTCCTGGCAGTATAGAATAAAAGCATAGTAAATGGAAGAAGCACAATTCTTAGTCATAGATTTAGGTATCAGAAAGTGTTTCATTTGCAGAATGCGGGACATCTGCTGTTGATGCCTTATGGACCAGCTATGTAGTCGTTTCCAGGTGTGATTCAAGATGCTTACCACCCAGGGGGCTATAGATGTTTAGGGAAGCAGTTCTCACACTGTGGAACACATAAGAATTATGCGTATTCTACTTCATTATGGATATTGTGTTTGTGGACTGAAAATCTCAATGTTAACAAGCCACTAGGTGGCTCAGTTGTAAATGACACCGTAGGTCAGGAACTAGATGCCCAGGTTCAGAGCATCTTTACACATTAAGTCAATAATGCAGCAAGCAGAAGAAGAATGGGAATGCGTGACGTCGCTCACCTTCTCTACATTCCTTTTTGTTTTTTCTGAAAAATAGAATACCTCACAATTTATTGGAGAAAAATGGGATTCTTGATTTCACTGTGGAAAACCCTTGTCAATATTTGTCTCATTGGAACTCTCTTTACGAAATACAACAATATTCAGTTCTTGGTCAGTACGTTCTCAATATCTGCTGACTTATGAAATTCTGGACATAATACCAGCTGTCTGGAAATGCAGTGACTTTCCTGGATGACTTTCCTTTGAGATTTTTTGTTTCCATTTCTCATTTTACTAAATCCTAACCTGCAGCTAGCTACACATGAGCTTAAGGGTATCTGACAGATGTCCCTTTCCGAGAAGAGAAGTTTTACTATTTGCTTCTGTGGTTTCATTATACGTAATTTGAAAACAAAATAATTTAAAAGTAAATAAGAAGTAAAAAATATGCATTCTGAAAAATGAAAGTTTACCTTTCATTTTAACAACAAATCATAAAATTCCAACTGTGAAGTATCTCATAAAATCAAGAGATGCATCATGACATAATTTTTAAAGAAAATAACAGAGTAAAAACATCCAAGATTTCAAGTTGTTGTTATTGATACAGTAGAAGAGATTTACAGAACAAAGAACCATGACATTTTCATTAGTAAATACTTCCAGTATTACATTATTATGTTTAAAATGCAGTGGCTAACAAATTAAGTAAGCAAAATTATATAACCTCCTTTAAGGCAGAAAGTCTGGGGAGATCATGTAACTTTTCTAAAACAATTATAAAATTAATTAGTCAAATTTGTATATCTATAAATTTTGATCTTCAATGTATTGTTGTGAGATTATTTTAAACTTTGAAGGTGACCAGAAGATGTTTTTCTTTTTCTCCTAGGTTTAGAAGACTAATGGTTTCTAAGAATAAATTCTGAACTCTTGATTTCCAGCGATTAACAAATCTCCTAGGACTGAGAGATGAAAGAGCCCTGCCAGAACAGTCTCTTACAGTGGTCATAGGGAAAATGGCAGCAAAGAACCTGTGTATGTGTGTGTGTGCATCCTATGTATACATATATATATGTATACACATTATGTATGTACACACTGCATATATATGCACTTCATACATTATACATATGTGTGAGATTGTGTTTGTGTGTGTTTTCTTTCTGCTTTTTCTGACATAAGAGAGCTTTAGAAAGTTTTATTGGGGCAGGGATCAATTAGCAACTTGCTCTTTCAAAATATCCTCATATTTTATGAGAAATAAGGCACTACTCTACTTCTAAGATAAAGATTACATCTTACTGAGCTTTGAATTATAAGCACATAAAATCTTTTATTTCTAGCAGCTAGTTCAGTTTTAGACATAAAGTGGCTAAAGTGGCTGTAACTAAATGCCAGACAAAGAGAGTAAAAGAGGAGGAGGAGGAGGAGACGGATGAAGAGAAGTGAGCAAGGTGGAGAAGGGGAACTCTGGTTGAAAATAAGAAGCATTTAAAAAAGGATGAGGCACAAAAATATCAGGTAATTTTTTCAGATGGCATTATAGAATTTAAAACTTTTGGTTCTCCTCTCACAAATACTTGCTTAGCTGGTATAGACGGTGGTGAGGCGTCACTAGCTTAACCTTAGCTAGCATAGAGGTGGTGAGGTTTTTGTTTGTTTTGTTTTGTTTTTTTTCTGTGGTCTTTTATTGGAATTGAGTAGGTATTGTGTAGGGAACCCATGAGCCCTACACATTGTGTGCCAGAATGCAGGGATCCATGAGCCCCATGTTGGGCACCAGAATGTGGGAGCCAGCCCTACATCACCCGTGGGTACCCTGAGATTGGTGGCAACAAAGGAATGAGAAAAAGACAGATTAACAGTACAAAGAGTGGGACTAGGGGGCCATCACTTACTACTTTGGAGGAGACAGTGAAAGCCCAGAACTCTGATCATCCACACTATTTATTGATTGCAATCACTTTGATCTGTGTAGGGTAGGGGTGGAGTGATGGTGGAGTGAATCAGTGAGCCAGAACTGGTGTGTCATCCTAAGGATTGATAACAGTGGTGGTTTGGGAGTTTCACAAAACAAGAACATATGGTTATCCTTGCCTTATTATCTATATGCAGCTGGTGGAACACGGACCTTACAAGGAGCCTACAAGTCTGCCTACGTCATAGTGCTATGAAGGGGTTTTACGTCCTTGAGCACAATGTTTATGGTAACAGCCAAGGTCACCCTGCACCAGAACATGAGGCATGGAGACACCTTCCTCCTCAGAGGCCTCCTGCAGCCTTCCACAGTTTGTTGTTCCTTGTTTATGTCACTTATAATCAATTTATGTAGGCACTCTGTAAATTCTTTCTCTTTTGCTGCTTTTCCCAACAGTATTGCCTAGAAGTTTTGTTTTGTTTTGTTTTCTTTGAGATGGAGTTTCGCTCTGTTGGCCAGACTGGAGTGCAGTGCTATGATCTTAGCTCACTTCCACCTCCCAAGTTCAAGCGACTCTCCTGCCTCAGCCTCCTGAGTAGCTGGGATTACAGGCACACATTACCATACCTGGCTAATTTTTGTATTTTTAGTAGAGACAAGGTTTCACCATTTTGGCATGGCTGGTCTCAAACTCCTGACCTCATGATCCACCCACCTCCGCCTCCTAAAGTGCTGGGATTACAGGTGTGAGCCACCATGCCCCACCTATCTAGAAGTTTTCTTTCTTTCTAGTTTATCACTTTCTTGGTCATTGGCTAGTGAGACGTGGCTTTTCTTGTTTTGTTTTGTTTTTTAACTTAATTTATAGTCTCTATTGGTATTTCTAAATTACTCCTTCTTTAGCTCCAAGTCTAGAATATCTCAAGCAAAAAGAAAATACAAAAAGCTCACATTGTGCTATTTCTCACCTCTCAAGATCTTTAGGCAGCCATTTTTGTTTTGTCTCTCTTTCATAAGCTTTTTATGTTTTTTTTGTATTTATAGTACCCAAATATTCTGGCCATACTTAGTAGACAGAATAGGAAAATGTACATCTACTTCATCTTTCTGAAAGTAAAGATACAAGGCAAATTCTTTGTTAAGCATAAGATCAAACTTTGCCATATAATAGAAAATAATATATAACCATTAGAAATTAGATTAGAAATTTTTTCTATAGTATCATGAAATTTCAAACTGATTGAAATCAAATAGAATTAAATCAATTCAAAATAGATTAAAGAATTAAGCATAAGACCTAAAATTGTAAAACCACTAGAAACAAACATAAGAAAAAAGCTCCATGCTATTGGTCTGGGCAAAGCTTTCTTGGATATAACCTCAAAAGCACAGTAAACAAAAGTCAAAATAGACAAACAAAATTACATCAAACTAAAAAGCTTCTGCACAGCCAAGGAAACAAGAAACCAAGTGAAGAGGCAACCTACAGAATGAGAGATTACATTTGCTAACCAAATATCAGATAAGGAGTTAATGTCCAAAATACATAAAGAACACAATTCAATACAAAAAAAATAGATAACCAGATTTTAAAATGGTAAAATTACCTGTTTATATATTTATCAAAAGAAGTCTTACAAATGGCCACAGTTATAAGCAGTTGAACACCACTAATCCTCAGGAAAATGCAAATTAAAACAACAATAAAATATCACCTCACACCTGTTAAGATTGATAGTTTCAAAAGGCTGAACTATAACAAGTGGTATCAAGATGTCAAAAAAAGAGACTGTTGGTATGAATATAAGTAACTGTAGCCATTACGAAAAAGAGTGTGGAGGTTCCTCCAAAAATTGAAAATGAACCCATTATATCATCCAGCAATCGCTCTTCTGGGTATATATACAAAGGACATGAAATCAGTATGTCAAAGAGATATCTCCACTCCCAAGTTCATTGCAGCATTATTCACAATAGCCAAGATATGAAATCCACCTGTGTCTACCAAGAGATGAATGGATAAAGAAAATGTGGTGCAGATGCCCAAGAGAATATAATTCAACCTTAAAATGGAAGTAAATTCTGTAATTTGTGAAAATATGAATGAACTTGAGGCCACTTCAAGTAAAACATGCCAGACACGGAAAGACCAATATCACATAATCCCACTACAGAAGTGGAACTCATAGAAATAGAGGGTACAATGGTGCATTCCAGAGACCAGGAAATGTGGTTATTGGGCAAAAATTGGTCAAAATTTTAGTTAAACAAGAATAAGTTCAAGAAATTCACTGCATGTCATGGTATCTACAGTAAATAACAATATACTGTATACTTCAAAATTACTAAGAGAGTAGATTCTAAGATTCCTCACCACAAAATAATGTAAGGTAATGCATATATTAAATAACTCACATTAGCATTTCAGCAATAAATGTATCAAACTGTTATATTGTCTATCATAAATAGACAATTATTACTTGTCAATTAAAACATAAATTTGGATAATTGCAAGTATTTGAAACAGAAGAGGATAAAATTTAAAGTACTTAGAAAAAGGTTGACAAAATAATTATATTGACAGTTTATAAAACATTGGATAATTTATCTCTGTGAGTTACATCCAATATAAATTTTTGCTTGAATTTTAGTAGACTGACATGATATTTAATCAAACATAGAAAGAGAGAGAGGAAAAGAAGAAGGAATGAAGGGAGAGACGGAGACAACAGACAAGAAAAGAAAAGAAAAGAGAAAGAGGGAGGAAGGGAAGGGGAGGGAAATGAAGGGAAGAGAAGGGGAGGGAGAAAGGGAAGGGAAGAGAGGAAAAAGGGAGAGAAAGAGAAAAAGAGAAAGAAAGAAAGTAGAAAAAGAGAAAGAAAGAAGTGAAATAAAAGAGAAAGAAAGGGAAAAAAGAAAGAAGCCAGAAAATTTTTACTACAAGACTATCTTCAGTCAAATATCCTCAAAACTTCCAAGTGAACACAATAGAGAGAGAATGAGACTTATATGTACCAATTTTGAAATATGATTATACTCTTAAATCCTGTTTCTGTGATTCATCTAAGGAACATAATGTAAGAAAGTGTATATCAGAAGGTTGGTTTCGTTTTTAAGGCACGACAATATAAATTAAGCCCTAAAACTAGTTACAGCAATTTACTAGTTGTAATTCACAAAATGTTAGGAAAATTAGGCAACTTTTAGTAACTTGGAAAACTTACTAAAGTTACTAGCTATCAAGCTAGTACAGAGGTGACACTGGGAGTTAGATTCATTCCAACTAATTCAGAGCAATTTGCTTTTACTCCATTCGGCACTGTGATGCACATTTCAAGGACTTTAGGAAGGAAAAGTGGACAATTCAGTTTTTTTCAACAAGGAAGGGAAGCAGGAGGACAAGAAAATTACAAATCAGATATGTGCTCAACAAGATTAAAACATAAATGCTGACAACAGTTACTTTTTATTTACAAATCTATTTGAATGTTATAAAAATTTAAATGCTTAGAAAAATGTATGACTAATAGCCATAATCCTACCACTTATATTTAACAAGTTGATTTCAGAAATAAATATTAAGAATACTTCTAAGGAACACTCTACCCCTTCCACATTCCACTTTCCTTCCTTCTTATTCAGTTGTAAAAACATACTCCTAAAATTTTTATATGTACTTCCTGTCATGCTTTCTCTACATATGCCTGAATCTATCAACCATATATGGTATTATTTTATTAGTTTTTAAGTTTTAGATTTTCTATAACATATATATTACTGCATATATTATGCTGAAATACGTTTTTCTCCGAAACTAATCTTTTGGGGTACTTTATGTTGACATGCATAGCTCTAAGTCATTCTCTTTAACTGCACTGTAGTTTTCTATTATATGATTCTACCACTATTCAGCTGTTCTACTAATTGATGGATGTTTGGCTTGTTCTTTATTAAAATTTTTATATCACAATAAATTAACTTTCTTGTATAGATCTTTCTTTTAACCATGAAGAAATGGCTCTCTTGAGTACATATAGAAAGAGAATTACTGAGCACAGAATACCCAGAATTTAACTCTTTGGGATATTTCCAAATTAAGTTCCAAAGCACTGTTACAATTTTCACTTATTTCAGTAAGTTTTGAGAGTTCTTGTTGATCATGATCAAACAGAACAGGCATCATGTTATTAAAAATGTATGTAAAATATTATATTGTCTGAAAAATTAATATTGTTGATTACGACAAATTTTTAGAATGTTATATTTTTAGGGAATGTTAAGCATTAACATCTTCTTAAGTTCCCATGTTTAGCCTACTTTTCTATTAGTCTTCATTTTGACTTGTAAATCTTATTTATTGTAATTATCAATACTAAGCTATATGCATTGTAGTTCTTGTCTCCAAATTGTCAATATTTTTAAATTTTATTTGCTCAAATAGTTTTCTAGTCCAATGCCATATGTTTTCTTCTATACATTTTTCATAATTTTATTTCTATATTGAAATAATTAGAAATATAGAAACATTCATGAAGTAATTCAGATAACTCACAAGCCCTTAGGCTAGATGCATTTGTGAATCTCTCTCTCTCTGTCTGTCTCATACATACTCAAAAACACACATAAACACACACTTTAAAACATTCTGATCCCTTTTAGGTTAGGTTTTATTAATATATATTGTATCCTTTTAGGCCAAATTCCACTCCAAATTTTAATTTTGCATCACAACCAACAATATATAAGAGTGACTTGTCATCAGAGTCTCACCAACAGAAATCACTGTTAAGCTTTTGAATCCGATGAGTAAGAAATGATATTTCAATACAATCTTTTTAAAGTTTTTTTTAATTTCAACTTCTATTTTAGATTCAGGGGCTACATGTGCACATTTGTCGTGTGGGTATATCTCACTGTGAGATGCGGGAGGTCAATGTTCCCATCACCCACACAGTGAGCAAAGTACCCAACAGTTAGATTCTCAGTCCTTATCCTCCTCGAATCCTCCCCAGTCTCATAATCCTCAGTGTATATTGTTGCCATTATGTTCGTGTGCGTCCAATGTTTATCTCTTTTTGCAAGTGACAACATGTTGAATTGGGTTTTCTGTTCCCGCATTAATTTGCTTTGTAAAGGACCTGCAGCTTCACCATTGCTGCTGCAAGGGCCGTGACCTCACTGCTTTTCATGGCTGTGTAGTATTCCATGGTATCTATGTACTACATTTTCTTAATCCAATCACTCCTCATAGGCAACTAGGTTGTCTTCCTGTCTTTGCTATTGTGAATAGTCCTGAAATGAACATAGGAGTGCATGTGTCTTTTTGGTAGAACAATTTTTTTAAATATATATCCAGTAATGAGATTGCCAAGTTGAATGGTAGTTCTATTTTAAGTTCTTTGAGAAATCTCCAAATTTCTTTCCATAGTGACTGAACTAATTTAAATTTCCACCAATGGTATATAAGCATACTCTTTATTCTGCAGCTTCCAAATTCTGTTTTTTGACTTTTTAATAAGAGTCACTCTGACTGGTGTGACATGGTATCTAATTGTGGTTTTGATCCGCATTTATCTGATGGCTAGAGATGTTAAACATTTTTCATGTCTGTTGGCTGCTTCTTTTCAGAAATGTCTGTTTATGTGTTTTGTCCATTTTAATTGAGTTTTTTGGTCAATATTTGGATTCTTTTAAATTGTTTTTGAGTACTTAGTTATAAATCCTTCCCCATAACCAATTGATGCCCATTATGGCCTTTCCTTTGTTTTTCTCTGGATTCTTACAGTTTAGGTCTTTTATTTAAATCTTTAGTCCCTAATGAGTTATTTCATATATATGTATATGATGTTATTTCATATATGTATATATGATGAAAGGTAGGGATCAATTTCATCCTTCTGCATATAGCTAGCCAGCTATCCCAGCAGCATTTGTTGAATAGAAAGTCCCTTCTCCATGGCTTCTTTTTGTCAACTTCATCAAAAACCAAATGGCTGTTGGGGTATGTCTTAATTTCTATGTACTCTGTTCTGTTCCATTATGTTATGTTTTTACTTCTGCACCAATACTATGCTGTTTTAGTTTCTATAGCCTTATACTATAGTTTGAAGTCAGGCAACATGATGCTTCTGGCTTTGCTCTCTTTGCTTATGATTTATTTGGCTATTTGAGCTCATTTTTTATTCCATAGGAATTTTAGAACAGTTTTTTCTAATTCTGTAAAAATTGTTATTTTGATAGAAATATTGTTGAAGCTGTAGATTGGTTTGGGCAGTATGGCTGTTTTAATAATTGATTCTTTCAATCCATGAACATGAAATGTTTTTTCATATTTTTGTGTCATCTATGATTTCTTTCAGCAGTGTTTTTTAGTTCTTGTAGAGATATGTCACATCTTCTATTACATGTGTATCTCCTTGGTTACAGGTGTGTGTGTGTGTGTGTGTGTGTCTTGAAAATAGCATTGTGTTCCTGATTTGGCTCTCTGCCTGAACATTTTTGGTGTTTAGAAATGCTACATGAGGG
Source organism: Callithrix jacchus (assembly GCF_049354715.1). NCBI lineage: Eukaryota > Metazoa > Chordata > Mammalia > Primates > Cebidae > Callithrix > Callithrix jacchus. The sequence goes on from NC_133516.1 coordinate 94,923,248, forward strand.
CTTTGGCAAGATGGAAACTAAGTGCAGACAAGTAGGACAGCTCTCAAGAAGAAACTGAGATGACTGGTGTGCTTTCAACAGATCTTCAGAGGGAAGGTGGTGAGAGTGGAAAGAGTGGAAGCAGAAGCTGGGCTGAAGGGAGAGAATGCTGGTAACTTCTTAGGGAGAGCCCCATCATGGGGCTCCCACACACCAGGACTCATTTTGGACCACAAGAGCTCCAAGGTAACAGGTGAGTTGAACTGGCAAGAAGCAACTCACTTTCACCATGGGCCTCTGGAACCCGAGCAGGAGGGAACTCCTTGACCACCACAGATACTCAGGGTGGCAGGGAAGTGGTAAGGGTAGCAAGCCAGCTGAAGTGGCCCCAGAAGGTTTAGTGAGGGAGCATCTCTAGTGATGGATGGCTAGCGGAATGGCTTGACTTGCTCCCATAAGAGAGCCCTAGGAGATCTGTCAGAACTTACCTCTGTAGTGTGGTCTACATCATCAGATTAGGCTTGTCCAACAGAGCACTCCTTGGTCTGCTGGCCCCAGCCTACCTACATCTGCTTGCAGGGCAATCTTGGGTGCCCTGTGCCTGCGCCATAGCTTCTGTGCCAGGGAACTTCACCTGACTGGTGGAGAACTCTAGCAAAACAGCCCCTAGGCCACACACCATCCCATATGCTAGCTCCCAATATAGCAGCTCCTCCAAGTCCCACCCCACAGCAACTCCACATATTGTTATAGTGGTGCATGTCTGCACATGCAGATTTTGCTTTACTTGCCCCTCCAGCATGTGGGAGTGAAGTTTCTCCCCTCCCCCAGCCAACCACCATTGCAGAGGGAACCTTGGGGGGCAGAGAGACAGCAAGCCCCACTCTTGCCAGCACCTTACTGTTGCACTAACACTGTGTAGAGAACAGTGGATGCTCCTACACCCTGAGTGATTACTTCTGCTTGTGGGATGCAGATATGGCACTCAGCCCTGTGTGTGCCAGCACTCTGCCCTCAGGTCAACAACACCTCCAGTGCAACCACTCACACATCCCCAGTAGCAGATCCCTGCCCCCTCCAGCTGTGTTGCCTCCACCACTGTGGTGAATGCCTTCAGAAAGGGAGGTTTCCTGGCATCCAGTGTCAACTGCTGCAGCTGCGGCACCTTAGGACCCCCAGTGCAGTGGATTCCAAACCACAAGGAGCCAGAGACCAAAGCTGGGGCTCAATACAAGTCCCCCAGAATTATAGTATGTACTCTAGAGGTTGGGAGCTGAGCATTGCCCCACTAAAGTCTCCCAGAAATGAAGCTAGTTGGCTAAATCTACCTTATACCACAGTCAAACACTCAAGATCATCAAATAGGATTTTTAAAAAACCTAAGCCATCCAAAGATCAGCCACCTTGAAGACTGAAGGTATGTAAGTCCACAAAGATGAGAAGGAATCAATGCAAGAACACTGAAAACTCAAAAGGTCAGTGTTCCTTGTTTCCTCCAGATGACCACAACACCTCTCCAGCAAGGGTTCTGAACCAGGCTGAGATGGCTGAAATGACAAAAATATAGTTCAGAACATGGATAGAAATGAAAATCATGGAGTTAAGGATGTACATTGAAACCCAATTCAAGGAAGCTAAAATCACCATAAAACAATGCAGGAGATGGCAGATGAAATAACCAGTATAGAAAAGAATGTAACCAACCTGACAAAGCTGAAAATCGTACTACAAGACTTTCATAATGCAATCACAAGTATTAGCAGAACAGACATAGTGGAAGAAAGAATCTCAGACTTTGAAAACTGGCCTTCTGAAATAAGACAGGCAGACAAGCATAGAAAAAAAAAAGAAGAATGAAGCAAACCTCAGAAAGATACAGGATTATGTAAAGATGCCAAATCTACAACTGATTGTTGTCCCTGAATGAAATGGGAAGAATGGAAATAACTTGGAACACATATTTCAGGATATCATCTATCCTAGCTACAGAGGTCAACATTCATATTCAGGTAATTCAGAGAACCCTAGTAAGATAATTTACAAGAAAATTATCCTCTGAGATATATAACCATCAGATTTTCTAAGGTCAAAATGAAAGAAAAAAATTTAAATATAGCTTGAGGAAATGGAAAATCACTTACAAAGGGAAGTCCAACAAATTAACAGCAGACCTCTCAGCTGAACCTTACAAGCCAAAAAAGATTGGGGGACAACATTGAACATTCTTAAATAAAATAATTTCCAATCCAGAATTTCATATCTGATGAAACTAAACTTCATAAATGAAGGAGAAATAAGATCCTTTTCAAAGCAGCAGAAGGAATTTGTTACCATCACTCCTGCTTTAGAAGTGCTCGTACAGGAAGTACTAAATGTGGTAAGACCATTAACACCAACTACCAAAAACAAACTGAAGCACACAGGTGAGTGACACTATGAAGCAACCACATAAACAAGTCTACAAAATAACCAGCTAACATCATTATGACAGGATCAAATCTGCACATATCAATACTAATCTTAAATACAAAATGGCTGAATGCCTCAATTAAAGGACAGAGTGGCAATTTGGGTAAAGAACCAAGACCCACTGGTATGCTGTCTGCAAGACCCCCATCTCAATGCATTACACACATTGGCTCAAAATAAAGGGATGAAAAAATATCCATTAGGCAAACAGAAAAAGCAGGGGTTGCAATCCTAGTTTCTGACAAAACAGCAGTTCAACCAACCAAGATCAAAAAAGACAAAGATGGGCATTATATAATAGTAAAGAGTTCAACAAGAAGATCTAACTAAAAGATATTTTCACTTGTTTTCCTGTGTGGATGACTTTTACTTCTTTCACCTGCCTTATTTTTCTGGCCAGGACTTTCAGTACTATGTTGAATAGGAGTGGTGAGAGTGAGCATCCTTGTTCTGTTCCAGTTCTCAAGAAGAATGCTGCCAGCTTTTGCCCATTAGTGTGATGTGCCAACACAATCCTAATACTTATTTAATTTAGTATGAATAAAGAGAAACATCTTCTCCAAGTTTTAAAGGTGTTTTTTTTTGTTTCTTTTGTAAATTGTCTGCTAATGTTTTCTACCTAATTTTCTACGTGATTATAATACCTTCTCCTCTCAATATTTTTCCAGTGTTAGGAATATTCACCCTTATATTACATATATCACAAATATTTTATACCCCTTGGTAATTGTCTTACGGCATTCATAAGTTGTTTTTACTTCGGTCATGCAAAATGTTTGATATTTTGGAACAAAATTAATTACTCTTCTCTTTCACCGCATGTGAATTTTCAGCCTTATTTAGAGAGCATTTTTAATATTTCAAATTATTTTTCTTTACTTAATAATTTGAAATACTACTGCTATTAGTTTTCTAGAGCTGCTGTAACAAAATACAACAGACTAGTTGGATCACACAACAAAAGTGTATGTTATCATAGTTCCAGAGGCCAGAAGGCCAAGGCTAAGCAATCAGCAGGACTTTTTTCTGTTTGGGTCTCTTACCTTTGCAGTTGGCTTACAGATGGCCATCTTCTTGTGTCCTCAAGGGTCTTTCTTCTATACAGACATGGCCCTGTTGTTTCTTTGTGTGTTGACATTTCCTTTGTAGTATATTTTAAACATTGGTGATTTTGGCCAAACTTCATAATTACTCCTTTTTAAGAGTGTCTTCATAGATATTATTGTCTTCATTTTTTCTATTAAATATGGTATTAATTAGCTCTGGAAATAAAAATCTTACTGAAGGTTTTATAAAGTTCTATTAAATTTACAACTTCGTGAAAACTTAAATGTTTTAACCAAAAACAGGTATGTGTTTTTATTTCTTCAAGTCCACCTTTGTGCTTTTAGAAATGATTTTTATTCATATAGACTTCAAAATACATAGTCAAGCTTTTTCTTAAGAATTTTATATTGTTATTTCCTTTTCAACAGGGTCTTCTCTTTTGTTGTATCTTTTAAGTGGTTATTATTATAAATATTTTAATGTTAACTTTATATTCTACTCTCCTTTTGAATTATCTTGTTTGATTTAGCCTATTAATCCTCCACGTTTTTCCAGGTATTCATTTGTATCATCTTCGAATTAAAAAAATATTTTTTCAAATATTATTTCATTTTTTATTCTCCCTAACTACAATGAATAATACCTGTAGTACAACATTAAATATAAATGGAGATTTGGGGCTTCTTTTTCTTGTCCCTAATCATAATGAGAACAGCTCTAGTGCTTTTCTGTTAAGTAGAATGCTGGATTTAAAATTTATATATATATACTTTATAGCATTAAGAAAGTGGCCACTTATTCTCACTTTCCATAAAATATTAATAAGTAATATGTGTTAAAGTGAAAATACATTCATAGCCTTTAGGAAGATATAATTTTCTCCTTAGAAATATTAGTATAATATATTAAAATATTTCATATTACTGAAATGCCTTTCCATTTCTCATATGAACCCACTTCATGTTGTAGTTTCTCATTATTATGATTCTGTTTGCTAGTATTTTATTAAAATGTTTTCATCAATATTTATGTTTAATATCGGTTTGCATTTCTATGCCAACTCTATCTTTAATTATAAATTTTATACTTAATATCATGTGGAAGTTTCTTTCATTTTCTTTTCTCTAACACAATTTATGTACTATTAACAGTATCTTGTCTCTAAAATTTTGGTTTTATTGAAATGTAAAAGCATTTGAGGCTTTGCATATATGTGCGCCCAATTCTGTATCTGTTTTTAATCATTGAGTAGGGTATTTATACATTTTCTTATTTAGTTTTCTGTGTAAATTTATGTACTTAAACTGTTCATCTCCATTGAAGTAAATTTTTGTCAACTGTATCCTCCTATGAAATAATCCACATACCCTATGTTTTAAAGTTTATTTGTGTAGAGCAGCACAATATTATGATTTTTTAAACATTTATTTCAGATATTTCATAGTTTATTCTTCATTTATGACTTTTGGCTTGTCTTCCTTCATTTAATTATTTCTCATTGTATTTTTTAATGTTTCATGTATTTCACATCGGAGTTTGTAAATTCTGTGTTTTAGATTTTTTGAAATGTCTAAATGCTCATTTGACTATTTTAAGTATTGATGAAATGTTTTCATTTTCTCCAAGTTTGTGAATGGTTTGGGTAGGGTTTTTATTGCATTTTCTCTTTTCTTCTTATAGTATTTCATATGGAGTTTGCTTCTTTCTTTCCCTAGACATTTCTTTGACACTGTTATAAGTCCAAAAGTATCTTCTTTTTGTCATATTGGGATGACCATAGAGGTGTAAATTCAGTTGGCATGTGTGATTGAATGATGTATTCATAAAAATAGTATCATATGGAGTTTAAACTAAGAATCAACAGAAGTGACAATGATTCCTAATCATATATTAATTGATAATTCATATATTTATTTTTACTATTTTAACTATTATTTCTATTTTAACTTGTTGGAGCATTGCTGAAAAAGAAAAGTTTAGGCACCCTGCCAAAGTTGCTAATTTTTCTTGTGCTGTCATACATAGTATGTGCTATGTAATGAAGTGAAATGTAGTGTGTGTATGAGTGTGTGTGTGTATTGAGAGACAGACAAACACACAGACACACACACACACACACACACACAGATAATTATATGATTTGAAAACTCTCTTTTGGTTTCTTAGAAAAAAGCTTTTTGTGGCCCCAAATCTCCCAAACTCTCATTCTTTTCAAAGGGCCAATAAAAAGAGAAACATCCCATAGAAAGGGAAAGCTTTTAAGGGCAGGGTCTCTCTTCAGTTTATACAACGTCTTAGAGCTTCTAAATCAGACCTAGCTCATGCTTGACTTTCTATAAGATAACAAGAAGGCAGCGAGCTATGTAACTGCTGACTCTTTTCTTTAAAAGACCTGGTCTGTACTGAACCACACTGCATGATGTTTGCTAGAGTCTTTTTCTCAGACAGTTCAACATCCTGGGATTTACTCAACTCTCCTGGTGTCAATTCAATTGTAAATTATTATTTGTTGTGCTGGTACGTCCCTAGGTGTGCAAATGACCATGTGTTTACTGAATAACTCTATATGGGTCACAGATAAGGCTCACTGGGAAAGTCACTTGGTTAAATTAGTGGAAGCAATGCGTGCTTTTAGAGAATGCAGCAAGCTAATGTCAAGAACAAACATTGAACAGCAGGATATTGTTGACAAATGAGATCTTGTCAGTCTATGTAATCTGACACTAGTGGAAACATGTTATGCTTTTATTTCCTTTTAAAAATTAAAAAAAATCCACAATAATGATCAAATGATCTTACTTTTTAGCTTCTGAATGTTTTTAACATAAACTATAGTTGAACTCTACAATGAACCCTAGTTTTAGAAAATATAGGCTAATTGACATTAGCAACTTTTAGCAAAATGATTCTTGACATGTTGGATTGCAATTTATCTTTACAGACATCCTTGAGAAAAGTTTGTTAAAATATGTATATGAAGGCCAGATTGAATATACTTCGATGGAAAATAATTTTTAAGAACTTGAGTAGATTTTAGGAAAGAAAGTGTTGCTGAGTATAATTGAATTGTATCTGTTATCTATAGCAAATCCACCAAAACTCTTTTAGGAAATATTATGCATTATCAATTATGTCATTGTACTAATTCTTTCAAGTGTATGCAATTTATTATTTTTAAAAACAATTTACTATAAGGTATCTAAATATATTAATATTTCTACCATAAGTTCACTCCAAAATTTATTTGCTGTAGAACTATTCATTGTGGAACACATATGTGAGAATATTGCTGAGTATAATGGTGCTTCACTCCTGAAAGATTTAACCTAAGTTGACACATTCCTGAAGGGGTACCTAAAACCTTTCAGTGAAGTATGTAAGTTATCGTCTATTTCTTATAGTTCTCTTTTTTCTCCAATTTGTTAAACATATTCATAAATGCATAACTGATTCACCTCTGTTGAAGAGGGTTTTGTTTATCTTTTCTGCAACAGGGATGATCATATTTCATGAAAGAAGAACTTATGCTTTAAACCAGCTTAATAGCTTTCGTACCTGGATAAGCCATCCCCAAAATGGAAAACGCTCACAAAAGTTCTTGTAGTTCTGAGGAGGTTAAATTTGGTTCCTCAGTAAAGGGAGACATTAAGCCCAGAGCAGATTCATGAGTAAAGCAAAAATAACTGTTATGTGGAAGCTGTTAGCCTGACAGTAGATTGCTATCTAGGGATTTTCACTCTCTGCTAAGTTCCCTCTCACGCTGTGTGAGAAATGGCAGTGGGAGATATTTTAGCTAAGATATAAAAGAAGATATACATTTTGCACAGTTAAAGGGATAGAAAATCAGTCAATTCTTTAAAAGCCCCTTGGAAAGCTCAAAGACCACATCGACTTTCCAAATGTTCTATTAGAAGTGTTTCAGATACAACTTACGATCATACCTCCCCTGAACTGGTTCTAGAATAAGTGCAGAAGTGCATCCTCCCGGCCTTTACAGGTTTACAAGTGAGGATGAGATAAGCATGCTTGTAAGATACGCACCATATCTCTTGTTGTTTATATATCTTGGTTATGGAATGGTTGAAATTATGTTTTAAAATATAATTGTGTGAAATTTTTAAGACCATTATGCAGACTATAAAAGTGACTCGGCTGACTGACAAGGTGATTTTATAATTTCTTGTCTAAATTTGAATGTTATGTTATTGAGAATCAAATAGGGAGCTATTAGTAATTATGCCTAGGACTACTGTAGTCAACTTATCCAAAACAAAATAAAACAGAAAAACAAAGACAAACAAAACAAAAACAAGAAACAAGATACGTGGTCACCCCATTCATAGGTAATGATTTAAATATGTATATTTTCATCAATAATAATTAGGCCTCAAAAATGTCTAACAATCTTTACTAGTAAATGAATTTTAAAATATCAAGGATTTTCTAAGTAAAGAGTCCTAACTATGTGGAGCCATGCTGGAAGGTTGAAGTTTTACTCTAAAAAGAGGTTTTATGGTGTGGTTTCATCCCGTAGCTGCTATTTAAGCTTGAATAAAGCAATGTATTCAGTTGGTTGTAAATGTGAATGAAGAACAGGAAATTCAACGACTTCCTTGGTAAGCAATATGAAATTAAAGCAGAAAGTCTTAGCTTTTAGTTACATTTGAACTTCTTTTTTGGATTTTTAATGTGAACATTCAATATTATATGTGTAAATATATTTTCTGGAGAATGAAGTTTGAATATATCATATTTAAACTGTCTAACTTTAATATTCTGTAATGACCACTACAAATGATCTGTTACTTATAATGGTTCAACTTAATTTTCTGACTTTATGATAGTGTGAAATCCATATGCATTCAGTAGAAACCATAACTTCAAATTTTAAATTTTGGTCTTCCAGGTTAGTGAAATGCAGTACAATATTCTGTCAAGATACCAGGCAGTGACAGCCAGCCACAGCTTCTAGTCAGTCTTAGAATCAAGAGTGTAAACAGGCCGGGCGCGGTGACTCAAGCCTGTGATCCCAGCACTTGGGAGGCCGAGGCGGGTGGATCACGAGAGATCGAGACCATCCTGGTCAATGTGGTGAAACCCGTCTCTACTAAAAATACAAAAAATTAGCTGGGCATGGTGACGCGTGCCTGTAATCCCAGCTACTCAGGAGGCTGAGGCGGGAGAATTGCGTGAACCCAGGAGACAGAGGTTGCGGTGAGCCGAGATCGCGCCATTGCACTCCAGCCTGGGTAACAAGAGCGAAACTCCGTCTCAAAAAAAAAAAAAAAAAAAAGAGTGTAAACAACTGAGACTCTGCAGTGCATCAAATATATTTTTGACATACAATGTTTTCAATTTAAATTAGGTTCATTGGAACTTAACCTCTTTATAAATTGAGAAGAATCTCCAATTTTGTTTTCCTGAGTACACAAGAAAATACTCGGAGATACTGAACCTTCCAAGAGGCAGAGAATTTATTGGGAAGAAACATGGCAAAGTGAATAAAGGAGAGTTCAAAGTTCTCTGGCATCCTTTATATTCTACCATTGCCTCATATTCATTCTTCACCTAGGCATATTGAACTACTTGAAATTCTTAACATACCTCGTCTTCCTGCATGCAGTCTGTTTCCTACACCAAGAATGTTTTTTTGCTCTTCATTCCCTTCAACTGTAGCTGTTTCTAACTCCCATTTATCCTTCAAACATTGATCTCCTAATCTCAGTTTGAAATCTGTTTACTGAAATCCCACAGCACTCTGAGTATAACTCCATCATAATATTTTTCACAAACTCTGTTGTAATTATTCATCTATTTTATTTCCATACTAAACTTTGAGCTCAGTGTATTTTCTACCTGTGTATCACCAGGATCTAACTCAATGCTTTTCACATAGAATGTATTCATTAAAGCATTGATTGAATCAATAAAAAAAAATATTCCTCCTTTAAAAAGAAATAAATCTGTAACAATAGAAAAAATGTTTCTACAAATGTGTTGCTAAGATATCCATCACATATATGATCCTATATGTAAATCAAGGTAAAAATAAGTTAAATTTGGACTTCACTCATATCATACTTCACTGGATTCCTTGGGATTTATGCTGTTGGAGCTGCTGTGAATAAAACCACTCCATAAGGGGGAAAAAATGTGCTTATGATGACCAATTCACTGTGTTAGGCATAATAATTTAGAGACTAAATTGACATGAATGGTTTCCAAGATGGGTCTACTTGTACACTAAATTTTGCTCTGTAGTGTTTTAGGGAAGTTTCATTGAATAAAAAATCTATTTTATTTCTTTTTGTGTCCTCATAGCCTCTAAATAAGCATTCCAATTACTTTATTACTTTTTGTAAAGCTCACATTATCTTTTCCAGCACTATAGACTTGCATCCTGCACAAGTCAGTTAATTTTACATAGCCTTAACATAATCTCTCTTTAAACAATATTAAACATAATAAAGTGTCACACACGCGCACACACACATACACACACACCCTCTCCTCACTTACAAAGTCATATGGAATCAGCATTTTCTTACCGATTAAGACTAAAAATTTTCAATGATTTATTTTTTTTAACATCACCTTCTTCCCAACCACTAATCTTCGATTATTTGCCATAGTTTACAAATTATAAATTTGAAATATTTCTCAATGCTATTCATTGTCTGCCACTGCTTCTGACTTTATAAATTACACCTTAATTAGTCAGTGGTTTCCTAACTGATCTCATTGATTTCAAATTTTATCCTTTAATAATTTTGAAGACTATTATCAGATTATCTTAAAATACTACTTTTAGCATCTGTCACGTATTCTAAAGTTAGTGTAACAACATTATGCCTACAACATATTGTCCAAATTTGATAATCCAATCTTTTTAAAGGCCTTTCAAAATCTGGCCTTAACCTTTTTTCACTATTTCCCTCTGCTGTGTAATACCAACTCTCCCCTTTAGTGGAAATAGTGGGTTCAGAATTTGATTTGTCCAGATCCATTTACTCCTGTTTTAGTTCTTACCACAAATTTTCTCATTGCGCCTTTTGAGCTCTCCATACTTCTTCTTTCCTCTAAAAGTGTCATTAATGTTCTGTCAGCACCTAAATTCAGATGGCTATCCTTTATCTCCAGCTTTCATTCATGTATAGTCACTGCTTCCTTAACTGCTCCTACTGACCAGGATGCTTCAAATGCCCTGAAGATCAACTTCAACTTCTTAAATTAAAATAACTTTATACTCATAATTGTTTATAACCGCATCCCTTTTGAGTATCTTTATGACTGAAAAAATATGTTACAAAGAGGCGGGTGAATCACAAGGTCAACAGATCGAGACCATCCTGGTCAACATGGTGAAACCCCGTCACTACTAAAAATACAAAAAAATTAGCTGGGCATGGTGCCTGTAATCCCAGCTACTCAGGAGGCTGAGGCAGGAGAATTGCCTGAACCCAGGAGGCGGAGGTTGCAGTGAGCCGAGATCCCGCCATTGGACTCCAGCCTGAATAACGAGAGCGAAACTCCATCTAAAAAAAAAAAGAAGTCACAAGGTATTTCTGTGCTACATGTTTAAAGGCTCTCCATCAGGGTTAGAAAATCAGCACCCTACCCTCTAGTACACCTTATAATTCCTTAGGCATGGTAACAAATGCACCTAATGAATAGGGAAACATTTTTGTCTTCTCCATTGTGTAAGTTTTGTCTCTTCTAGCAAATAGAAGAGCATTTTAAGAATAAGGATGACTGAAGAATTTTATCATGTCTTACTTAGATTTCTGCAGTCTTCTAGCCTCTCCTTTATATTGGTCCAAAATATTTATTTTTCTCTTCACTGTCCAAGCCTAATGTTATTAACAAAATAATTATATTATGTAATATTAGATTAAATGTCACAAAATCAGTATTTGGGTCTCATTTGTACTATAAAATAAATCACTCATATCCTCTGAGATGGGTATTGTTTTTCTATTTCATGTAAATAGTGATTAATATTTTTTCCTGCTCACCTGTTAGATCATACAATTTTTTTTTCACAACTATTCACTGCCCTTTCTCTCTGACACCTTGGGAGGACTATATTTCCCCAATGCATTAACTTTGTGCTTGACCAAGTTACCTGCGTCAGCCAAGGAGATGTTGGGAAGACATAAAATATATCAGTTGCAAGTTTCTGCTGCGATCCACCACAGAAAGGGTTGTGACTGCTTCAGGCAGCGATCTCTCTTCTGCCTTGGTCTCCAAAAGACAAACATGTAGATCAGGACTAAACCTAAGGATAGTCAAGCCCACATGAGCCAAGAAGAATCCCAGGCTACCTACCGACCTGTAAGTGAAGAAAAGTTTGTTTCTAGCTAATGAGTTTTTTGACTTGTGGTTTATGCAGAATCCTTGCAGCAAAATCTGACTAAGACTTTTTTACAGAGTTGTGGTGATCAAACAGCTATCTATATACAAACATAATTTATAAATGCTGTAATACAAAATATCTTACAGTTATGCAGAGCAAATGAAACAAAGATAAAGAATACATATTGTATATTTTACATTTACAAAGTTCTAGAATAGGCAAAACCAATCTATAGTAATAGAAGTCAGAAAGTAATTGCCCCAACAATACAGGTTGTCAGTGTGGGTAATATTAGGTAGGGTACTAGGAAACTTTTTGTAATAATAAAAATGTTTGAAAAATTTGTATGGATATTGGTTACATAATTACATAAAATTATCAAATCTCATCAAACTTAAAACTTAAGTATTTTTATATATTAACTATAAATCAATTAAAAAAATTAAATGTTGCTCACTCACCCTTAATTTTCACTCTTATGTGCAAGTGCTCAGTATTTTCACTTGAATGCTGATAGGCAATTCACTGTCAATATATAAAAAACAAACCCTTAATCCCAGGCACTTCCTAAAAATATTGCTCTTGTCATCTTATTCTCCATTCAGTAAAAGACAGCTCCAGTTCTCTAGCTTCTTAGGTGGAAAATTTGAAACAACATTGATTCCTGTCTATTTCTCATATACTGCATCCAACCCATGGACTGTCACTACTTCCTCTGCTAACACCCCAGTCCAAGTCACAGTCAATTCTCCCTTACCATTTACAAGGCTCCCAACTTCTATCTTTTGCTTTCTACTGCCTTTTCCCAATACACTAGTGGAGTTATATTTTAAAAAGTAAGTCAGATCATACATTATTCTCTGCTCAAAACCATCCAATGGCAACTATGTAAATAAAAGGAATGAAAAAGATTTTGTGGTTGTTGTTGTTGTTTACCAGATACTGTCCTAACCCTGTATCCAATTTCCTGACCTCATCTCTTGTCATTCTTCCTATCATTACTTTGTTTCAGTCAAATTAGTTGCCTTGTGTTTTTCTGAATATAAAGATGCCTGCCATATCAAGATCTTCACACTAATACTCTTTTCCTGAAATAGTTATAGTGCACATTGCAGGTTCTCAACGAATACTTGTTAAAATGAAGAATAAAAGAATATAAATTTTGCATATTAGTTTTCTGTTTGGTTGCATCCAGAAACATTATAATCTCACAGGAGTTCTTCTAGCCCAAACACCAGCTCTGCAAGCACTGGCTGCTTGTTCAACCTAATTAGCATTACTTACAAAGGAAATGTACAGCAGCCCTGTGCAAGTGTAAAGAAAGCATTAATCAATCTGAGTGTGAAGCTTAAAGGCAAGATAGTAACAGAATCTACTTCTCAACTCCTTTAATTATTCTAGCAGCCACAAACAAAGCAGAATGATGAGAAAGGATGGAGGCACTGGAGAGAGCTCTAGCAAGATTCTGTCCCAGGGAAGTCATTCTTTCTCTGATTTCCTTCCAAGTTTCTGGCACCTCCTCCCTATTCATTCCTCCAACCCTATATGCATCTAAATAAATAGTTCTAAATCTCTGCAAAGTGAACTCAATCACTCTAGAGGGGAAAGTGCTTGCATTCTAAAATGAAAAAGCCTGGCTTACATCAATTCAATAAAAACAAAATTGAATTCAGTGCTTTGCACAGATAGAAAGGAGGAGCAAGAAGTCTAAAAAAATATAATGCATCTGAGCATGCATTAAGATTAACTTTCTCTCCTCTTAACTTCTGGTTCTTCCAGTCCTTAATTCATTTAATATTAGTGCTAAAGTATAATTTTTAAGAGATAAACTTAGGACTCACATACAAATATAAAATAAAAACTTGTCAAATATTTTTGTCAACTAATTAATGAATGAAGCAATGGACATGAAAACCTTTTCAAATGAGCGTTTAATTATGGAAATGTGTATTCTCTATGGCACAATTCATTTACGTCATCACCAAGAATATGAATTATTCTAATTGTTGTCAGCATCACTGTATTTTACAGGTTATCTTCTACCTCCAGAGCTGTTAAATTGCTAGCCAAAGGTGAAGCTGCACACCCCTATGGACTTAAATAAGCTCCAGAAAATTCACTGAACAAAGTAAGCCTGCACTAGAAAGAAACCAGGATTTCATGTTGCCCATTTTCAAGTCATTGGCAATTTTTCCAGACATTTAAAAGAAATGCATTGCCTTACTTAAACACAGTAACTTTTAAGAAACACATTGTACTGAAAAATACTCTCAACAGGAAACTAGACATCTTTATTACATCAAGAAAACAATGTGCACATTTTTTTTCCCAGACTCTCATTGACTTGTGACTTTTAAAAATTTACTCTCTAGAGGACTGATTTTTTAAAAAGAACACAATTCTACTCTTCATTGCTGCACTGAAACAACCATTTGTCATCAGTCTGTGACTGCAAAACTGGTGGGAAAGCAACAAGAAAGAGGCTACAGTAATGCTTTATTTACATTTATTGTTTTCCATTTTTATTTTCATGTGTCTAAATCTTGAATATTTCTGCTAGCAGAAGAAATGTTCTTTTCTCTTTGGAAAAAGTAAACTCATTGAACAATGCCACATACATTGTACAATACTGTTCTCGCAGTTGAACTAATACACACATAAACATATGTATCTCCATTCCCAAGAGACAGTTATTTCAGTATGTTGCCCACAGGGGTGCCTGTGAGTGTTTGGATTTTAGTTTTTCATGTTTGCAAATCAAGTAAGTTTTAGAATTATATGTAAAGTTTAAACTCTTCACTCTAATGGCTTAGAAAATATCTTTATTGAACAAGAAGTAAATAAGCTAATAAGGAAACTATAAAATGTTAATCTTTTTAAAAATACCAAAATTTGGAATAGGCTGTCCTATAACACCATCACCACCACCACCAACAACAACAATAACATAACATGAAATTTATTTGATAACTTAGCCTTGATTTTAATTCTAGACAATTTTTTACTGAAGGTCAAATCTTGGAAATGGTTTCACAAATCATTATTATTTGCTGAGCATACACTAGTTTTCCTGTTTCACCATTTTAAAATTAACCACCTAATCACCTTCTTTCTGTGGGGACAAATGTACATCTTCTGCCTATGATGAGGTTTCTTTGGGGTAACATACACTCCTTGAATTTTTTGTTTTGTTTTGTTTTAGTCAGACTCTCAGTCTGTCACTCAGGCTGGAGTGCAATAGTACAACAGAGCTTATGGCAGTCTTGACCTCCCAGGCTCAAGTGATTCGCCAGTCTCAAGCAATCCTCCTGCCTCAGCCTCCTGAGGAGCTGGAACTATACCCACACAACACCAAGCCCTGAGTTCTTGCTATATTGCCCAGGCTGGTGTCGAACTCCATAGCTGAAGTGATCGGCCTGCCACGGCCTTCCAAAGTGCTGGGATTATAGGCATGAGCCATGGGTGCTTAGCCCCCCTGATTGTTCTTATTCCACTAGGGGATAATAAGAGTGATACAAAAAGTTCACAGTAACTTACATCAGATCATGTATATTACTATCAACAGTGAGTCTTTTTGATGCTAACATCAGTTCCATCTATTTTATGAACTTAACATCTTATTTCATTTTGCTTTTAGTTTTTCAATTGTGTGCTTGTTATTCAGTTGTCTTATGATATAATTACTATTCAATTTAATCCTGACAGATGTTCTCATATAACTGAATAAATATTGCATGCATCATTCATTATTTCTTGATATACCAACAATCTGTGATGATAATAAATATTTAAATCTGTTATATTTAAAATCTTATTTATGTTTATACCTACATATTCTCATGTAAGTAAAAGCAGATGTCCACAGAAAGATGAGATACCACATGAATGCCAATGCTTATCAACATCTATACTATGTGTATACTATGTAAATATAGACATCCAACAAATATATATGATTAAAACCTAAAATCATATGAAAAATAATAATAAATTTTTGTTTTAGTAACATTAAACTTCATTGTTTCTATTTCTCCCAGTACCTATGTTGTAAAGAAAACTGATCACTGCTATGAAAAATAGAGAAGACAAAATAATCACCAATGATCAAAATAATATCGAATGGTTTACATTAATAAATTGTTGAACTTCAACGAAATCAAAATGTAACATTTTTAGGAGGCCAGTTTTGTGACTGGTCTAATTAGTAAGAAAATAGATAATGTCTGGCTGAGATTCTATAATTTTAAAGTAATGGTTAAGAAGTAATTTGCCTCTGTTTGTTAGCTTTGCAAAAGAAATTTCTTAGCTGACTAATCATACTCTCAAAATTTCACTTGTAAATGTACTGCTTATTGTTTAAATGCTAATGCTTATGGCGAGGTATAAAAGTTTATTCTACTTATTAAGACATTAAGCTCTCTCAAAGATTAGCAATTCTGGTAATTACAAGCTATGAGGCACTGTCCCTGAAACTTAAGTGATATTCATATGTAATTTAATATAATGATTTTTACTGGATTCTGTACCAATGTGTGTTATATTTATTTTAAAGTTATTTTAAAATGAATGAATGTAACAATAGACACAACACACTTCTTAGTATAATTTTAAATAACTGTGAAGCAGACCAACTAAATACAATTAACACAGTATTTCCTTTGCTAGATTTTTGAATTTGAAGTTAAAAAAATAGTTGTATCAAGTTCAGGTTTAGATTTATTGTGATTCTTTATTTTGACTTTGGTAAAATTAATGCAGAAAGTGCCTACTAACATAGGTATACTTTATAAATCCTCATTAATAACTTAAAATATATTTTCTAATTTTGAATAATTGGAATATACTTTCCCATGAGCAGCTATCAATGGCTACTTTTAACACGCTGTCTCTCAAAACTGTCTCACTCACCCTAAGATAAATTTACCTATATTGCTTTACTGAAATTTACATTAAGTGCTTATCTAATCCAATTATGGATAGTGTAATGGCCATAATATTTATTCATTTTATATTGACTGAAATACTTATTGCCAATGCACTTTCACCGCTTAGGATGTAAAAACAATATGATCAACATATTATTTTGCTAGTAGTGTGAATATAATACTGATGATAGATTTCATGGAATTTGATGTACCTCTTTTAGGCATGTTAGGATGGCTTAATTTTACACAATTTTTCTCTATTTGAACTATTGAACTAACTCTAATTGCATAGAACATCTTTGGTCTACATGTACTGCAAAAGTGGTGATCATCCTCATCTGAAGAATTCATGAAGATATTTAATGATTCAATGTTTATCCCAATAATTATTATTGCATGCTTACCATTGATGTTCACTGGGATAAAATTGAGAAATCTTATAAAAGTTCTTATAGACAATTCCCTAACCCTTGAAAATATATTCAAGTATTCCCAGAAGCCCAAAATATTCAGTCAGAGAACAACTCCTATGCAATAGTAGTATACAAGTACAAATGAGTTCCCATATCAAATTGATGACCATTGAGATAAGGAAAGAATAAAAAGATCCGGAACAAAAGACAGCAGCTATAAAATGATTGGTTTGACTTCTGGATGGGGAATAATACATGTCACAGAAAAATTTCTGGGAAGCCAGCGACAACTGTCTTGGGCATGTAGAGGAAGTTAGACCAAGGGAGAAAAAGAAAAGAAAGAAAATAGTGAGAGAATGAGAAAACTACGATGTAGCCCAGGGTAAATTCTGAAGTTAGCCAACTGCTAGTTTTTTGAGCACAATCTGAGGAAAACCAAGGACGTAAGTATATTTTGGAGCCATTTTTTTTAACCAAACAGAAGTTATATTTTAATTTAAAGAATCAGCAACTCTCATCTTTTGCTCTCTCTTCCTGATAGAATCAAATCTATTTATTCTCTGAATGCTCATAACAATACTTTCTAATGATGGAAATCAGCTGAATTATGTAGATTTAATTAAGTGTAAGTATAATTAAAGGGAAAAAATGTGTCACTGAAATAACTTTTAACTTCTCAGTTAAAAAGGAAGATAGTATTCGGGTCAATGTTTCTGGCTGGAGCTATATTAAGAAACTATTGAGTTTTCAAAACTTATTTTACCATCTGTCTTCTCTTAATCAGGTTTTAACAGAATAGGTTGTAGGCATAGGGCATAATAAGAGTGTGAATGTTTCAAGAAGATCACCCTGAATCTCTTGCTTAAAAATGTTATAGATTATAGAAATAAATAAAATTGAATTGTTTTACCTTGTTAAAAAATGCGGACTTTCATCTGCAATACGATGTTAAAATAAAAATATCTATACATACTTTCTCATGAATTTGAAATGAGAAACTGGGGTCACAAGATTACTTGTATTGCTATTTCCTCTCCCAAACTGGAATTTTTTGTTTTACATGTCACTCAAGAGTTCATACTGAATTATTCTAGGCTAGGATGACTCCTTTTATTCAAATCTCTGAAAATAAATACAGAAATACTCAGCCAGAAACTCTGAGCAGGTGCTAGCTGACACTGTCAAATAATCTCTTGGCTCAACTTCTGAGTGCCTCCTATGTTCTCCCACAAACTCATGCAGACAGATATCTGTAGCTTAGTAATATTGCAGTTAAAAGGGCGATAATACTACACTAAAAGGGCTATAAAAACACTACACCAATTATCTTTATTCAAAAATCTTTCAAACAGCAAAATAGTTGGGATTACATCACAGATTAGTACTGTCATTTATAAAATCCTTTTATAAATTAGGATTTCACTAACATTCATAAAGTTTTTCTACTGGTACTAGATGAGACAGAATATCATTTTAGCCCTTAAATATTACCTATGTCTAATAATCAGAATGCTTTCCCAAAAGACAGTGAGCCTAATAAAGCTGTGAAGTGGGCATTGACTCTGAGATGACTATGAAAGTTTGGTCTTAAGACAACATCTACTAATTTTTCTTTGTGATCTTATAGCATAGTTACCAGGTGGGAACTTCTCTCAAGTATTTATGGGTTTAATATTTCTGAAGATCACTTTCATAATTGTAATGTTTAATTAATCAAATGTTGAAAATCCTCCAATGTTTCCCAATCAGAAAGATGAAGATTCAGGTCATCCTCTGTTCGTTAATTCTACTCAGGAAGCAATCAATATATACCTATGTTTATGTGTGTAGGTTCTAGAGTCAGATTACTTGGGAGTTAGTCTTTTTTCTATTTTTATTTTTGGCTTTTGGACTTTGAATAGCACAATACATAAAAAGTTATTTGCTGTATAATTAGTATGTAGTACTTACATTAAAATGTTACGCAGATTAACTGAGCAAATGCATTTCAAACACAGAAGAGATCATAATACAAAGTGAGGCACTCAGTAAACATTACTTATTATTTTTGTACTACTCCCATGCTTTTCCTATTGGATGAGCCTTATATATATTTCTTTCATACATCTCAATTACATAATTGCAAAATGAATTCTGACTAAATATCTTTAGTATTGTTCTCTCCAGTTTAAAAAGTCAGAGCGATTATGTCAGTGATTATATAAAGGCTCAAAAATCTCTAGTGAATTGTTATATTATTTGAAATAAATATCCCAATATTTATGTTTGTATATAATGCTCTATTATTTCTAAGCACTATCCCATAACCACAGTGATTTCTTCCACTGTCTCTTTATTTTGTATTCACTCCATTCCAGCTACTTTGGCATCATCCCTATTCCTGAAATACACCAGCCATACATACATCAAACTCCAATGATTTATTCTTGTTTTCTCTGCTTTCCACATTTGCCCCAGATACCCAAATGACTTACTCCTTTGCTTCTACATCAACATTTTGTTGTTGTTTTCAGATGCCAATTTCTTATTGAAATTGTGTTGGCCACTTTATTTAATTTTTTCCTCAATAAAATTAATTATAGTCAACTAACCTAATTTTTAGAAAAGTGAGAGAAAGCACGAATTACTAATGCTAGAAATGAAAGATGTAGCACTTCCTACAAATCCCATGGACATTAAAAAACTAGTTAAGAAACACTCTAAACAACTCTATGACCACAAATTTAACAATTAATGTAAAATGTATACCTTTCTTGAAAAACGGTCTGCTAAAACTCATACAAGACACAGACAATTGTAATATATCTACTTTTAGTAAAGATACTGACTCAGTAATTAATAACCTTTCAACAGAAAGTTTTAGGGTCAGATGGATTCACTCTAATTCTACCAAACATTTAAGTAAGAAATTATACCAAATCACTATATTTTTTATGATAGAAGCAAACAGAATACTTTCTAACTCATTTTTTGAGGCCAGCATTGCCTTAAAATCAAAACCAGAAAAATACATGAAAACAAAAGAAAACTACAGACCAATATCTCTCATGAATGTAGATATGAAACTTCTCAACAAAATATTAACAAACAGAATTAAACAATGTATGAAAAGAAGTATACACAACAGCCAAGCAGGATTTATCCCAGGTATGTATATCTGGTTCCCGATTCAAGGATAAATTATTGCAATCCATTACATTAATAGGTTAAATAATAAAAATCACAAAATAATACTAATATGAATAAAGCATTTCACAAAATCCAATACACATTTATGATCAAAACTAAGTGAACTAGAAAAAAAAAGGACTGTTTCACAACTTGATAAAGAATTTCCACAGAAACCTACAGTTAACATCATAATAGTGAGATACTTAAAGCTTTCATGCTAAGATCAAGAAACAAAGCAAAGATATCCCAACTAACCAATGCTTTTCAACATCATGCAGGAAGTCCCAGCTAACACAATAAGCCAAGAAAATCAAACTAAAAGATATTGAGATAGGGAAGACAGAAATAAAGTGTCCTTCTTCACAGATGACATAAGAGTCAATATAGAAAATCCAAAAATATGGCAAGTAAACTCCTGGAAATAATAAGCAAGTGTAGCAATGTTGCAGGATACAGAGTTAATGTACGAAAGTCAATCCCTTTTCTATATATTGGAAATAAACAAGTGAAATTCAAAGTTAAACTGGAACACCATTTACACTAGCATTCCAAAATTGAAATACTAGTATAAGTCTATCAAAATATTTACAATCTCCATGTGATGGAAACTACAATGCTCTGATATAAGTAATTAAAGAACAAAATATAAAGATATTCCATGCTCATGGCTAGAAATAGTCAATATTATCAAGATGTCAGTTTTTCTCAGCTTGATCTACAGATTCACTGCAATCCAATCAAATCCCAGCAAGTTGTTTTGTGGATACTATCAAACTGATTTTAAAATACATGTAGGTAGTGCTTGCCTTGGGAATACATATACTAAAATATATACAGATAGGTAAATAACCTGGAATAACTAACACAATATTAAAAGAGAAGAACAGGTTGTGCATGGTGGCTCATGCCTTTAATCCCAGCACTTTGGGAGGCCGAGGTGGGCATATCACCTGAGGTCAGGAGTTCAAAACTAGCCTGGTTAACATGGTGAAACCTCATTTCTACTAAAAATACAAAAAGTTAGCTGGTTGTGACAGTAGTCACCTGTAATACCAGCTACTAAGGAGGCTGAGGCAGGAGAATAGCTTGAACCTGAGAGCAGGAGGTTGCAGTGAGCCAAGATCATGCCATTGCACTCCAGTGTGAGCAACAAGAGTGAAACTTCAACTCAAAAATAATAATAATAATAATAATAGAGAGATAAGAACAAAGTTGAAGGACTGTCACTACCCAGCTTTGAGACTGATTATAAAGCTACAGTAATGAAGACACTGTGATATTAGCAAAAGAAGAGATAAATAGATCAAAGGAACAGATTAAGGATTCCAAAAGTAGACCAACGCAAATGTAATCAACTGATATTTGCATAGGAGCAAAGGCAATACAATAAAGAAAAGGTAATTCAATCTAGATACAAATCTCATACCCTTGACAAAAATTAACTCAAAATGGAACATAGACAGATTTAAATGTAAAAAGAAAAACTATAAAACTAGTAGGTAACATCAGAAAAAAATCTACATGACCTTTGGTGTGATGACTTTTTAGATACAAACCAAAGGCTTGATCACTGTAAGAAATAATATATTAGCTGGATGTCATAAATTTTTAAAAATCCTGCTTCATGAAATACTGTCGAAGGAATGAAAACACAGGTTATAGACTGAGAGAAAATATTTGCAAAAGGCATACATAATAAAGGACTACATCAAAAATATACAAAGAACTCTCGAAACTCAATAATGAGAAAACAACCTTATCAAAAAGGATTCCAAGATCTTTGGTGAGCTACCTCACCAAAGACAATACACAGATACCAAAAAAGCACAGAAAAAGATGCTCCATATGTCATTAGAAAAATGCAAATTAAAACAACAATGAGATATAATTACATATCTATTAGAATGACCAAAATCCAGCACACTAACAACACCAAATGCTGATGAAAAAATTGAGTGTTATAGTGAACCCCAAGTTTCTCTTCAAAGAATCATTATGTCAGCATGTTCAACTCTTATTCTTCAATTCTCTATTTTAAAGTTTAATTTTTTGTAATTTCAGTAAACAACCTTCTCCACCACTTCTAATCAGTAGTTCAAGTCTGTTTCCCCTCACCCCGGTTCTGTCCTGACCATCCCTGTCACCTGATCACCCCTGGCTACCTGCTCTGACACACCCATAACCATCCTTCTTGCCAAAACACCCACCCTGCCATTCCAGCTCGGACCCCTGCTCTTTTTAAAATAGCCAATTGGGATTATTCTAGCTTGTGCTGTCTAACCCCAGCCAATAGGGAAAGATACAGCAATATGGACAACCCCTGTCAGGCATAAATACCCCTTTCCCCCTTGTCCAAGCAAGCAGGCATCATTGTTCCATCCATACACTGCACCCTTCTATAGAAGTAAACTGCCTTGCTTAGAGGACATATCTTCCAGTGCTATTTCTTTTGCAGCAATGAAATTTTACTTATAACAGGAGCAACAGAAACTTTTATTCATTGAATGGTAATGCAAAATTACACACCATGAAAGCCATTTTGGCAGTTTCTTACAAAACTAAATACACTCTTACCATACAAGTCAGTAACTGTGTTCCTTGGTATACATCCAAAAGATCTGAAAATTATGTATGAGACTATCTATAGTGGTAAATATATCTTATGGTATATTGTCTCACACTCTTAGAATATATACTACCAAGAGCCAATTCTAATGTATACTATGGAAGTAGGGTGATAAATATGTAAAGCCTAATCAATTGTAAAAAAAAAAAAAAAAAAAAGTACCAAGCTCCAGGTGGATGTTGATAATGGGGGAGGTTAAGCATGTGTAGGGCAGGGAGTATATGTAAAATCTCTGTACCTACTGTTCAGTTTTGCTATGAACCCAAAACTACTAAAAATTAATTCTTGTAAAACAAAACAAAAAAAACAGCTTTCTTCCACCACTGTCCCTATATTTTCCCTGATTTATTTCTATTTCATTTTTCACTCTAATATACTGTATATTTTCCATTTTTTCTATTTTCTTCCAATATTTTTCTTAGAATATAAAGTTCACGAAGTCAGACTCTTCTGTTTATTTTCTGCTGTATCCCAAGTACTTAGTATTTGGCAGTACACAGACAGCATATCCTCATTTGTTGAATGTTAAATAAACAGATTTGTCAATGAAAGTTAATTGAAAGTTTTAATACATTTTGCAAAAAGAAAAGAAAATTTTACAAATGAGAAAAAGAACAGTTTGAGTATCTTTTCTATTGAAACTGAGATTACTTTAAGTATGATATACGTAATATTCATTTAATCTTCACATTAATCATGTATAATATATGAAGTCATCTTTTCTCTTACAAAAAAAAACTCAGAGAGATGTATTTTTAAAGGTCATATTGTAAAAATGCAAACTCAGACAGATTTGGCTTCAGAGTGAATAATTTTAAATGCAGCTCTTCTATTGCCTTTTGGTATATTCTCTGTATTTAGAAGGAAGAATTGACCTAGAAATAGGCAACATGGGGTAGAATGAACAAGAGATATTTATCTGGCTTGGAAAACTGGAATAAGTTAAGCTTTAAGTGAGAAGAATTATAATAAGGATTCTTAATGTATAACCTAGAAAAAAGACTGCTGAATTCAATTTTATCTTAGGAAATTTAATAATCATTGAGTAGAATAAAAAATAAGCCTACAAAACACTTTTACCAGATAGCATGGTAGTGCACAAATAAATTAATATAAACATGTACATTGTACATCTGAAATTTATGTAATTTTGTCAATTATACCTTAATCAAGCTAGAAAAATAAATATAAAAAATAAAAAATATCAAAATGCTCAAGCATGAGTACACACTTACCCGCCCTTCTTTCCTCCCTCTCTCTCTTCCTTCCTTCCTTCTTTCCTCCTTCTGCTTCTCTTTCTTCTTCTCTCCCCGCTTTCTGTTTTCCTTTTACCCTCTCTCACATGTTCTTTTTCCAGTGAAGAGATACCAAGTCACATAAGCAAATAATTAAAAACAGAGCAGTCTTAACTGAACTCAGGTGAGAAAACTGAAATTTTGCGTAACTTTGCTACCTTCCACAACCACTGTCACCCAAGCAACACTTAACATGATCCTATGTTTTTTTGTTTTTTTGAGACGGAGTTTCGCTCTTGTTACCCAGGCTGGAGTGCAGTGGCGCGATCTCTGCTCACCGCAACCTCCGCCTCCTGGGTTCAGGCAATTCTCCTGCCTCAGCCTCCTGAGCAGCTGGGATTACAGGCACGCGCCACCATGCCCAGCTAATTTTTCTTTGTATTTTTAGTAGAGACGGGGTTTCACCATGTTGACCAGGATGGTCTCGATCTCTTGACCTCGTGATCCACCCGCCTTGGCCTCCCAAAGTGCTGGGATTACAGGCTTGAGCCACCGCGCCCTGCCCAATCCTATGTTTTTTAATACTCCTCAGAAATAGGAACAGTCTGGAAACAACCATTTTAAGCACAACTGAAGCTTAAGCGACACATGGTATTATTTATAACCTACAATCATCCATATTTCTAATGATTATTTATATGAGGCTAACTCTAAAATTAATATCTCTAGTGGACATCTTCACATCTCACACAACACCCACATTCTCACTAAAACTATTCTTTCGCCTATTACCTTTGTTCATGTCTCCTAGACCTTAAATGCTCATATTCAATTTCTTCTTCATCCAGTCTACTACAAAAATGCCAGATGTATCCTTCAAGTATCTTTAAGTACAGTCACTCCTCTTTTTGTACCCTGCTTCTATCTCAAGGCCCTATGATTATTAATCTGTATTATTTCCCTGCTTCCAGTTCTTCTAGATCTGCACACTGCCAACACAGTGATTAATTCTAAACACCTAGTGGATAATAACAGCTGTTTAATGGTGCTTTATTACCTATAGAACAAAGTCTAATCTCTTTATCATGATCTCCAACTTTTATTAACCAACCACTGTATAATTTTTCAAATTATTCTCACGATTTTCTCCCACTTTCTGTAATCCAGTCAGAATAATTTTGCATCTGGATCATGTCATAGTCTTTTTAGGGCACATATTTATTTACAGGTTTTCTTTTTTGCTTAAATTTTATTATTCACATTTTCTACCTAATTAGTCATGCATGCTGTTAGGCCTTTCCTGACTCTATCGTGAAACACTTTCTCGCAGGCCTTTCACTGGGCTCCAGGACAGCTTCCTTTATGCTTCATTATAGAAATCATTGTATACAATGTCATTATTCTCTATCAAGAAAATTTTGATGTTTGAAATCATGGACCATCTTTTCCAAAATAATGTGGACTTGAGTATATACAATTACCCTTCAGAAAAGAGAGATTTATTGTATATATGAGTTCTTAAAACTACTCAGTTTCTCTAATTCATTAAATTTAACGTCATTTATTTTAAGAGACACCATTAGTTTGCATACTAATATGTAATATCCATATTATTATTCCATATTAGAATAGAGGGGAAAAAAGGGTGGAAATTAAGCTATGACATGCACTAAATATGAGACATCCCAAGTAAAGAATGTTAAAATATAAAAATATGGTTTTTGGTAAAATCAAGATACTAATAACTGCTTAAAGTTTGGTTGAGAAGATAAAATTATATAAGTATATATGTATAAATATGTGTGTGTGTGTGTGTGTGTGTGTGTGTCTACACATATATAATTGAAGTTCACAAATACACAAAAAAACTAATACACAAAACTTCATAATTATTGTCCAATTTGTTTAAGATAGGCTGTTAGGTTTCTGATACTTATGAATAATGGAATCCTCATTTCTGAGAGTTAAGATGTGAGTGTGTATGTTTTTGTAAGGATAGAGAAGCAGAAAAGAGTTACCCATCAGAGAAAAGCTGATCTGAGATCTTTACTGCTGAAATTAACCAAAAATTTAAAGTAGAAGTAATGGCAATCCTACTCAAACTATTTCAAAACAATAAGGAAGAGGAAATACTTCCAAACTTATTCTATGATGCCAGCATTACCCAAACACCAAAACAAAGACACAATAACAACAAAACCTATAGGCCAATACTGTGATGAATCTGTATTCAAAATTACCACCAAATCCTAACGTGAAATTAAGCAACACATTAGAACTGTCATTTACCAAGATCAAGCGAAATTTGATCCAGTGATGTAAAAACTGTTAAATATATGCAATCTACACAACATATGTAAATCAATAAATATCACATCAATAGAATTAAGGACAAAAATATGATCATTTGAACAGATGCAGAAAAAGCATTCCATAAAATTAAATGTCCCTTCATGATACTCAAAACCTGGATATTGAAGGAGCAGAGCTAACATGATAAAGGCCATATGTGACAAACCCACAAATACAATTTTATCAAATGGGAAAAACCGAAAGCTTTTTCTCAACAACTGGGAAGACACAAGGAAGCCTGCTTTCACCATGTTTATTCAACACAGTACTAGAAGTCTTAGCCA
This sequence comes from Callithrix jacchus, assembly GCF_049354715.1. NCBI lineage: Eukaryota > Metazoa > Chordata > Mammalia > Primates > Cebidae > Callithrix > Callithrix jacchus. The sequence continues at coordinate 94,950,105 of NC_133516.1, forward strand.
GAGCACTTAGACAGAGAAAGAAATAAAGGGCATTCAAACCGAAAATGAGGACATATTTTCTTTCTTTGAAAATTACATGATCTTGTGTACACAGAAAAAACTAAAGACACCAGCAAAAAACACCTACAATTGAAGACAAAATTTAGTAAAGTTGTAGAATACAAAATCAACATATGAAAATTAATAATGTTTCTATATACCAATAAAAAAGTAGCTGAAAAAGAAGTCAAGTATAATAGCTTTAAAAAATAAAATGAGACACTTAGTAATAAATTTATCCAAGATGAAAAATCTCTACAATAAAAATTAAAAAACACTAATAAAATATTAAAGAAAATGCAACAAAATGGAAAGATATTCCATATTTATACATTAGAAGAATTAACATTGTTAAAATGTTGACACCACGCAAAACATTCCACAGATTCAGTACAATTCCTATCAAAATACCAATCTTCACAGACATAGAAATAGAAATTCTAAAATGTATATAGAAACACAAATAACCAAGAGTTATAAATAGCCAAAGCAATCGTGAGTGAAAAGAACACAGCTAGAGGCATCACATTACCTAACTTGAAATTACACTATAAATCTGTAGTAACCAAAACAGCATGGTACTAGCATCAGAATAGACACACAGACCAGTGGAATTGAATAGAGAACACAGAAATGAATCCATATATTTACAGTCAACTCATTTTTGACAAAGGTGCAGAAAACACATTGTTTTTGTCCTTCATTCTGTTGATGTGATGTTTATTGATTTACATATGTTGTGTACATTGCATATATTTAACCATTCTCACATCACTGGGACAAATTCCATTTGATCATGGTAAAAGACCATTTTAATATGTTGTTTAATTTCATCTGTTAGAATTTGGTGGTGATTTTTGAATCCATACATAATCGGCATGGATGAAAGACTTAAATGTAATACCAGAAACTATGAAACTACTAGAGGAAAACATTGGAGAAAATCTCCAGGACATTTGTCTTAGCAAAGATTTCTTAAGTAATACCTCAAAAGCATAAGCAATCGAGGGAAAAATGGATAAATGAAATCATATTATGCTCAAAACCTTCTGTACAACAAATAAAACAATCAACAAAATGAAGAGACAAATATACAATGGGAAAAAAACTATTTGCAAACTATTCTACTGACAAAATATTAATAACCAGAATATATAAGGAACTCAAATAATAGCAAAAAAAGTAAAACCACACATAATCTGGTTGAAAAATGGGAAAAAGATCTGAACAGGTATTTTCACCACAAGACATACAAATAGCCAACTTGCATATGAAGAAATTCTCAACATCAGTAATAATCAGTGAAAGGCAAACCAAAACTACAATGAATTGTCATCCTATCCCACTTAAAACGTCTTTTATCAAAAAAGATTAATAATAACGAATACTAGAGAGGATGAGGAGAAAGGTGAAAGCTTGTACACTGATGAGGGGGTGTACAAATTAGTAGAGCCGCTATGGAAAACGATACAAAATTCCCCAAAATCTAAAAATAAAACTGCCATATTATACAGCAATTTTAC